>NC_046683.1:13845000-14470000 GCF_009870125.1 Drosophila pseudoobscura
ACCGTCTTCACATTGCCGAATCGCTCTTCCGCGTACTTCATTATCTCCGCGTACTTGTCCAGCTCCGTTCTAGTAATGCGTCGAACATAGCGTCCATAAACAATGGCCATGCCAGCCATAGCCGGCACAACCAGCGCACTGACCATGGCTAGCTGTGGCGACGTGTAAATCTGCAATCAGATCGGTTAGCGTATTACGATGAGGCTGTTAACATAGCAGTTAGAAAAAGGACAGGGACGCACCATCATGCCGCTGCCGACGGCAATCATGGCCAAGGAGCGCAGGCCATCGGAGACATTCTGGCTCAGCGAGTTGCCCACCATGTAGGTGTCGTTGCTCAGTCGGTTGACCAGCTCCCCGGTGCCCTTCGTGTCGAACCAGCCCACTTCCTGCATGAGCATCGATCGGTACAGGCGCGAGCGGAGCAGACGCACAATGCGCAGAGCTGGAGGAGAGAGAGGGATGGAAATTCATCCTTTTGCATTTGGCATCTCCGCTACTCACCGGCATTGCCAAAAAGATAGACACGCGCAAAGTTCGCCAGACCGCCCAGAACGAAGATACCGAAGAGCAATAAGGAGAACTGTTGAAGACCTTCAAGGGCCCTTTTATTCAGGCCACTTTTGTTGAACACCAAATCGATGACCTTCCCCAGAAAGAACGGCACGGACATGGTGATGGCCGAGGAGACCACTAGACAGGCGATTCCCGCTGCAAAATGCAAATATTAGTATTTTTTTGCAGGACACTAGGGGCTTGCTTACCTAGGAGCACCCATTTCTCCGACGCGACCAAATTGAGCAGACGCCCAAACTCCGACTTGCCCATTTTAAGACGGGCCTGCGCCGGGACAGATTTGACATTTTTGACTAACACCTTTCCGCCTTGTGCCAGGCCACGTCGCAGGCTCGGGACACAGGAGCCAACACCGGCACAGGCACTGCTACTCCACAAGCTCAGGATTGGTTTTCTCTGTTTCGCTTGCTGTGGTACTCCAGGCGGTGGTCGGAGATTGCAGTGAAATCGTCGTAACAGCGGTCTCGTCAGTGAATTATATGAATTCAGAGCATTTCCTGATCTGATGATTTTTGAGAATAGTAGGCTTTGTGTGCCCTGTGTCAGCCTTGTACAGTGCAGTATCATCGTGATTATTGTTTTTACAAGGTAGCAGAGGAAGAAGGGACGATTTCAAAAACAAACAAAAAAATAACGAAAAGAAAGCCTCAAATAAATTGATATTTATGAAAACAAAATCCAAACAGCTGTTCGATGTTCGAATCTGGTCATACTGTTCGGAAGAGCTTCCCAACACTGGTTGGGCGGCAACACGTGCGCCTTTTGGTTAGTAAACAAAATACAACATGGGCTCAGGCAAAGGTAAGTTTTAGTCGCTAATTACGGGATTTTAGACATAATGGTCCATATTTTTGCGCAGAATGCATAGCCTGGCTGTCAGACGAGGCAACTCCATTTGCGGAACGTGTCGAGTTTGGTCTGAATTTGTGGCAATCTGTGGATTATACGTACTCCAACAAATACGAAGTGTTCATAGAATGGCTGGCCACATCCCTGCGCGGCAACGAGCTGCCGGTGGCACAACTGATGCGACTGTTCCAGCTGCGTTCGCAGCCGGGCATGGTCAGCCAGGACTGCAAAGCCTCATTGGTCCAGGCTCTGTTGAACACCATTGATCCCGCGAAATGTCAGGACAATACAGCCCTCAAGCTGCTGCAAAGCATGTTCAATTTCGATCTACTCCAGGATGTATTGCGAGCCGACTACACACTCATCTGCCGCTGCTATGGCACACTCTTTGACTGCCAGCAAAGGTGCCTCAAGCTGAGAGCTGAAGGACAGGTTGCGCAGGAGGAGCTGCAAACGGACGCAGAAATCGTTGTTGCCATGATCAAGCAGCTGGCCGAGATTGCCCGCCGTTCCCAAAAGGTACGCAAGCTCCGAGTCTGCTACGATGAGCTGACAGTGCGTCCTTTGGTGGAGCTGATGCTCAACCTGAAGTCGTCCTGCATCGAGGAGATGGCTGGCCTGGAGAAGCAGATGCAGGGCCAGTTTATCCTATCGCGCATCTCCAACCAGCCCCTGCACGTAGTGCTGCTGCTCCTCGAGTGCAGCGTTCTGAATAGCCGCTACGATACCGACCTTCTATCCCAACTCCTTACAATGGTACTTGAAGAGAGAGCTGTCGACGGGCCACAGCACAGCCTGACACTGGTTGCCTACATGCTGGAGACACTGCGCAAATACGACGTATCCCTGCAATTTCCCATGGCCAAGGAACAGCCACAAGACACAAATCCCAATCCGGAGGCGTCCGCCTCCGATGGCGAGAATGTTTCAACGGTTGTCTTAAAGACGAAGACAAAGGCGAAAGCGAAAGCGAAGAAAGAGTCGGAGATGGAGACAGAGAAAAATGGCAAACAAACTAGTGCCTTTGTGTATGTATCGGAGCAATTGCTGCAGCTGGTCAAGAAGCACAAACAGCATCATCTGCGTCCAGTTCTGATGCTGCTCTGCTCGGCACTGCGCCTGAATCCGCTGTTGCTTGAGTCCAGCAGCTATCAGATCACCATCTGGATGATGACGGCCCCCAAGAGGAGCGCCGAGGAGGAGCATTTGTATTCCGCGTACCTTGTACTGTTGCTGGACATGTTCCGGCGTCTGAGTCGGTCCGAGCGCTTCATTATGAACCTGCTCAAGTCGCTCAAGGATTGGCTGGCCAAATACCAGCTGCCATCGACAGTGGTGCCCGGCAAGAGGAAGCGCGAGCAGGAGCCGGAGGAAGGCGACGACCTTGACCCCGAAGAGAAGCGTTTCATCAGCCTGATCTTTGCAGAATGCGTGCCAGCGACAGGCTCGTCAGAGACCTCAGCGAACGATGAGTTCAAACATTTGGCGCATTTCTGGCCTAGCCACTCGGCCGGAGCCGCCTTCTCAGCTCTGGTGGGACTGCTCAAGGCTAAGCCATCGATGGTAATTTGGAAGACCCTGCTGCACGCCTTGATGGAGCTCCTGCAGGACACTGCACCCACAGACATTCTGCCCGCGAACCAGGAGTTCGCCCGAGAGCTGATCGTCGCCCTGCTCTGTCAGTATCTGCAGGGCACCCGCCTCACCGAACATCTGCATCTTTATCTGGAGGAGGTCGACGAACAGATGAACCGCACGGCCGAATTGCTAGAGCGGTTTGGCCGACTGCTGCTTAGCCAGGAGCATAACCGTCGCTCCATGGACGCCTTTCTCGAGTGCCTGAAGTGGGCCAGGAGCTACGAGGTGCTCCTGTTCCACTACTGGACGGATGCCAAGCCGAAGACTCGCACCCAGCGGCGTCGCAGCTTCCTGCCACCCGACCAGTGGCGGCTCATCCAGCAGCGGGTCTTCAACTTCGGCACGACCGCCTGTGGCCAGCGCCTGCAGCGTCTCGAGCTGCAGCTGGTCGACAGCGGCTGGCTGGCGGAGGAAGCCTTGGCCGATCTGGTCAGCAACCAGCAGCTGCACACGCTCTCGCGGCAACAAAAGCACCTGCGCCTCCAACAGAGGCTGAACGACCTGGATCGGGACACCGTCATGGAGGATGCTGAGTGCGTAGAGCTGCTCTGTCTACAGCAACTGATCGATTATGCAGCGGTCCTACGAACAGCTAATGTCAAGGGGTCGCTGCTGGCCAAACTGAAGCTGGAAGAGCTGCCGGAGGAGGCCCACCTGGCGGCCACCATTCACAAGAAGGCAGCGCCCGGCAAGGAGTTGAAATTGCCCCCGTCGCAGCAGTTGATTGAGTTTCTGCAAGGGCAACATCACAACGAGTTGCCCAGTAAGATTAAGTTCCGTCTCTGGCTGACGCTGCTCGCTCTTTATCATGATTTGAGTCGCAGCGACCAGCAGCAGCAGGCCATAGATGTGCTGGAGCAACTGATAGGTAAGTAATGGGAATGATGACCCCCATTTCCATTTTCATTTCATCGGCATCTGCAACTTTCTGCATTCAACAGATCTGATGCACTTTGGTCAGCCGTTGCCCATCTGCAGTCACTTTCCACAGCTGCGGGAGCTACTCTCGTTGGTGCCCACCACCTCCGCGACTGGCTGGAAGTTCTACGAGACGCTCTTTTCTCGCTGCATCCGCCTTCACGCGGCTGGCAGCGAGGCCTTCCTCGCCAGCTGCTCGCAGTACATCACGGAAGAGCTGGGCGGCACCATGAAGCTGCCCGCGGAGGGGTTACGTTTCCTACTGCTGGCCATTGAAACGACAGCAGCCGCCACAGGACCCCATGCCAAGCATATGCAGCGACAGGTGCAGCCGCTGCTGGAGATCTTTGGCCAGATTGTGGCGCACAAGTTCCGGCCAACAAAGAAGAAGGAAACGTCCGACTACAAGTCGTTTGTGGATGAAACAATCAAAAGCTATGGCACCTATGTCAGCAGCTGCATCAATCGGGCAGACAAGCAGAAGAAGGCGGCCGCCTCAGAGGACGCCCAGACAGCGACGACGGTTGAGGCGGCGCAGGACGTGCACCCCATAGATGAGGACTTTCGACGCATCTGCAAGATCTACATTGGACACTCGGTGAGAGTCGCTTGACAGAGGAATCAAAGATCCTCTATTAACTGACTGTACCCTTTGCTCCCTGTTCCCTGCAGCTAAACTATAAGAATCCACATGCTCTGAGGCTGCTTAATGTGGCCATCTCCCATCGCCAGAAGCTGCATTTTGATCCAGACGAAGTCGAATTCGTGTTGAGTAGCTATTGGAAGCAGCTCTACTCAGATATAGCTGCGGGCGATATTGCGGCCCTGGATGTCAACTGCCTGGAGCTGGCCTTCCCGCTGATCATTGGCTACAAGACCAAAGAGGATCTGTTGGTCCTGCTGCGCATGCTCACCTCGGAGGTGCAGGGTTTACCCACGCCCCTGAGCCCGAGCCACCGGACCGAGCTGCAAAATGTCCTAACCATACTATCCTTCATCGCCAAATGCTCTGTGAGCACCATCAAGGGAGCGGTAAGTCCAGCACTGGGCTGGGGATCTCTCATTCCCTGATAACCAGCCTTTCTTTTGTGCCCCCGGCAGATGATCAACAAACATTTTGAGATTGTCAGCACCAACGTGGCCGGCCGCCTGAAGGACAACACCCACAACAGCAAGAGCTTCGCCCTCATCCTGCTGGAGGCTCAGCGCAACTTGGCCAACAATCGGACAGTGCCGCTGACAAACGAGTCCCTGGAATACCTGTTCGGCACCATGAGTGTGGTGGCCATCGATCAATTTATCGAACGCGGCGGCAACTGGACCGACTTTAACCAGCTCTATGCGGCGCTCACCGACAACTGTGTGGTGCTGCTGCGTCAGCATTCGAACCTGGTGTCCGATCGGGCTGGCCAGCTGTCCGCCGTGTGTGAGACTCTGATAAAGGCCATTGTCGGCTATCGGTCCGGTCGACAGAGGGCCCAGGACCTCACCGAGTTGGAGCTAGACGGACTGGCCGAGCTCGGCCTCAAGCTAGCCACGGTGATGGCCAGCATTGGGGCCACACAGTCGCTGCCCTTGAAGCGAGTCGCTCCGTTTCTTCTGACATTCACCATCAATCAGATGGTGGAAACGGAGCGCCCAACCACCATCTTTGAGAAGGTTCGTATCGCAAATTGATGTTGAGAGAGAGACAGAGATTGTTCATAATTGGCATGTCCTTTTTGTGTTGCAGGTCAAAGTGAACATGGAGCGCGTGTGCCACGAGTTGATTGGCATAAGCGACCACCGGTCGGGTCAGTTTATCCTGCGGCACAACACCACAGCGGGGACGAACATGTACACCAGACTGCTCAAGGACCACGACAAGTATCACAAGTTCAGGGGCAAGGTGTAAAGTAAGGAAGGAAATCTTCATTTCTTTTCTGTTGTTGTTCCACAAAATACATTTATCTCTACATTAGCACGTGAATATAAATTAATAGAGAATAAACCAATAATCAGACATTGACAAAGCTGGCATCTATCCCTAATTCCTTTGCAGATTCCTTTGCAAGTGGATCAAAAATATGTGCATATGTATGTCGAAGGTGCAAATGCACTTGTTGTTCAATGCCAATGCGTTGGGTCTCAACAAGAAAAGGTCTCCCAATAAGAAAATACATAAATATATTAAAATATCGACGAGCAATCCACTTCCCACACAATAAATATATATTTATGAATGTACGCTTGATATGCATTTGATTTTGACAAAATCAAAGCAATGCCACGGAGCAAGCGCAAACGTTCCATGGACTCCATTTTGCCACCATCGTCAGTCACGTGGCCTTTTCGCCATTTAATCATCTTTTTTAGTTAACCTCAATTTTTCGAGCATTTTGTGCGCGGAAATGTCATACAGCAGGGACTCCATTTTCTCAGCCTGCAAATGGATTCCATTACAATTTCTGTAAACTTTGAGGTTAAGACGTAGCTGCGGCACACACACACTCTGACATGTTGTACCGAGTACCGCCATATTGGAAGCCAAATTGTAAAAAAAATGCCTGGTCAAGCATCATGAGAAGGCGCCACTTATTCTTTGGAAATGTGTTTTAGCGTTCTTGGTATAGTGTCCAGTGGTTTTTTTCGGGGGATTCAATGACCAGGTTTTGAATAAATGTATTTATTTGTTAATATCTAGTTGCTCTGGAGCATACATACATAGAAGGTGAACACAGGAATATTGGAATCGTTTTTGGCGTGGTATGTTTGTGTATGTGTGTTGGAGCCGCGTGAATCGAGCTTATATTGTTTAAGCTTCCCCCGGAGCTTAAACCAGAATCAGTCCTTAGATGTGTAGTGTGTTACATGTGGAAGGGAAGGAACCAGCCCGATTTACGTATTGCCTAAGCATTATACATTTGGCATCGCTCGCACAACGGGTCATCGGCCTCATCGAAATGATTACCACTGCATGGGCAAAAGAAAATACAGTGAAAACGATTGGCATACTTGTATAGTGCAAGCACATAAGCAAAAACACACGCATGTACTCACAATACAGTAACGCATGCGCGGCAAATGAACTTGGAACACTCGCGGCAGGAGTAGCCGCACTCTTCGCACAAGTAATCAGTGCAGTTGCCACAACGGTCGTGTATTAGGGTCTGACGCTGGCAGCAGCGTGAGCGCTTGCGCTCCAGGCGAGGATTTACGATATCAATCGCCATGTTACGAATTGAAATGTTGCCGTTGCCTGTGATTCCATATAGCATATGTTGCCCAGTCGATGGAGCGTTTGTACCGTTTCCAGCATTGGTGGTGGCACCGTTAGCCGGAGTTCCGTCAGAGCTCGAAGATGCTGCAGCTGCAGCAACGGCGCCTGCAAACAACAGCTTTCTAGTTTTTTCTGCAAGTGGAATGGGGCGGGAAACCATTTTGGTTTATTATGTGTTATGTGCGGCGCTTTTGCCGGTTAAATTTATAGTTGGTTTACCATGAACTTGCTTCATTTTTTCCGGATCAGAAGCGTCGCTTATTTTCTGTGTGACTAGAACCTTGCTTTGAATTTTATTATTGTTCAAAGTATCTTCAGTGGGCGAACGGGAACGTTTCACTGATTGGGCCTGCTGCATTACTGGCGCCGGAGCGGAATATTTTAGAAAAACGCCAAAAAATAACTTATTTCAGCACAGGGCAAAATTGAGTGTTGCAAAACGGAGAAGCTTGTCGCGTTAGTGCAAGTGTAGGTGAACGCGAATTTCAATATTTGAATATGTGCTTTGTAGAAAAGAAAGAAATAACTGAATTTTTGTGCCAAAATCAGAAAGCCTTTGTTCTGTTATTTTTCATATCAAAAAGTACACAAATAATTGAGATTTTTCAACTTGCTTGCCTTGCTGATTGCTAGGATGTGCTTATGTTTTCAGTGGGCTTTTGTGGATCAAAGCAACTAGATTTCAAAGTCAAGATAGTAATGTCAAAAAGTTATTAAACAAATGTATTTAAATCACTTCTGCGACCCAGTCGATTTTGGCAAATATTTGGCACCTTTTTTTTAGGAAACGAGTTTCGCCGTTTGACGATATAGATGACAGGCGGTCATGTGAAAGCTTGAACTTTTCTGTACGTCCAAGCGATGGACTTACCTGGAGTTTATCCAAATAAATTTAGGGAACAATAAGATCTATGTTCTTTTCCAGTACAGCAATTCGAATTGTTATAAATAGATTTCAGTCATGGAGAGCTTTGTGTGTTTTTTTCTCTAAATTTCAAATATGCGACTTCAACTGAATACGATAGTCTATCGATAGACTACCAATGTGACGTGCGCCTAATAGCACTAGATTCAGTGCTGCAAATTACACTGTCGCTCAAACAATTTCTATTTGGCGCGCACCACTCGTATCCAGTCGATAGTATCGATAGCCGAACTCGAATCGGGTAAGGCTCTCTTTGTAAACCGTGTTTAAGTCAAAATACAATACATGCGAGTACTTAAAAGTAGTTAATCTTGTAGAAAATTTATTCATCAATGGGATAAAATAATGTGGGCAGGGCTGAGAGATCTAGGTAGTTATTAATATTCCACGGAATATCAAAATCGAGGAATATGTATAATTTAACTTGAATTCGACAGTATATTTACGGTATATTTTTAAATTGAGATGGTATATTTTGGTATATTTCTGAGGGTCAGACGGTACATTTTATCGATAAGTCCGCGGTCACACTGATACTATTCGCGACTACTATACACAAAGAAAACATGAAATTTCCTGTCGCCGACTGCTGATGTACACAAATCCACCCAGGGACTGAAAGCGCAATCACCAAGTACATCACACACAACCGCGGGGGGGTCGCGCGCACTTACGTGTCGTCCACAAATATCAAAAAATGGTAAGTTCAAGTCATAGCCTCCTCCCATCCGCCGCCCACCGTGCTCGGACTGGCCAATGGTACTGGTGTTGATTCAAACTACTCCTTTTCTTGGACAGCATGCTGCATCCATGTCGACGGTGGAGGTGCTGCTGCACGAGTTTTATCAGCCAACGACGAGCAATGCACGCAAACGTGAAATTGAGACCAATCTGTTGGCCTTCAAGTCGCAGCCGGAGGCATGGCAGCTGTGCCTGCGTGTGGCCACCGCCGGCAACAGCTTTACGGATAACCAGTTCCTCTGGTTCTTCAGCACCTCCACGCTGGAGCATACGATAACGCGTCGCTGGGCCCAGCTAACGCCCTCGGATCGAGCACAGTTGCGCGAAACTCTGTGGAACACCTACGCCCAGCTAGGCATGCTGAATGGGGCGCGACGGCATCGAGATACGCTGGCGCAGCTAATTGCACTGATGGGGAAACGTGAGTTTCCCGAACAAGATCCAAACTACATGCAGCATTGCATGGAGCTGACAAAGACCCGCTTTGCCCTTGGGATCAATCTGTTGCGCGTCACGTCCGAGGAGGTGGTGAGTAATCGCGGCGACCTGACCACCGAATGGAAACAGTACTTCTACTCCTGGTAAGTGCCTGAGTGCCTGTGATTCCTGCATCCTGCATCACTCACATTTTTGTTCTTGTCCATGATCTGTACCGGATGTCCCGGATCTGAATTGTGCACTAATCCCTCTGCATTGGCATTGGCCATTGGCCATTGGCCATTGACCACTCCTCTACCATCTGTTTTTGGTGTGTCGTGTGTTTCAGCATTTCCATGTGTATACCCGATGTAATGGACTTAGTCACCAAATATTTACTAATCGCCGTCTGCCACATCAACGGCAAAGACATCCAATCGACCATACCAAACACCCTCATGGACTTTAGTCTAACCTCAGCGCTGCCAAATGACAATCAACTAAGGTATGTTGCTGCAGAGCCAACAGATACGATACTCAAGATGTATTCGCGGAAGCGGAGCAATGTGCATTCATTAATTTATCCATTTGTGTCCAATTGTGTATGTGGGTCCATTGCAGTTCCTCTATTTTGGAGCTTCTCGGCTGTGTGCAACATTTGGTCTCCTGGATACGCACTGAACTGATCTCGGAGTACTTCCTCATGAGCATACTCGATCTATCACAATGGCGACCCGCCAACGAGCCCATCTCCTTGGCCGCCCTCTCAGTGCTGAACGAGCTGCTCTACCTGCAGAAGCCGCTACCCTATGCAGGTACCCTGATGGGCGGCGTTAGCAGTCTACTGGAGCAGCACAACGTCAACAAGCAGCAGAGCGAGATGTACAGCGACAAGTTTCGGGAACTATTGCGCCTCTACACCACGAAGTATGCGGGAAAGCTGATGCAGGAGCCGGAGGTGCTCGAGACATTTCTTAATCAGCTTTACGGCTGCACCACAGAATGTAAGACTCTCCTCTACTCTCTCCCTTTTTGATAAGGAAATGCGTACAACTATTTCTTGTTATCCATCCTATCTGCAGTGCATGGCGCTCTGGACTTTACGGAGAAACTGGACATCTGGTCGCCGATTATTAAGGCTATTGCCCAGCAGCCGGCGAAGATAACGCGCTTTAATCATGTGTTCACCCAACTGGTCGATGAGATCATGCGACGCACACAGTTCGAGGCGAATAAGCCCGAGCTAGAGGTGCTGGACAACGAGCTCATGGAGGATGATGTATGTTTGTCCATTCAATCCCATTCAATCCAATTGATCCAACTGATTCTTTCTCCTCCCCTGGTGGGACAGACCCCCACCACCGAGTGGCAGCAGTTCCTTGATCAATGCTTCGAGTGCCTCGCCCTCTTGGCAAGCACCCGGGGCGCTCACATTGTCTTCGCACAAGTCTTTGCCCACTGGTCGCGTCCGCAGATGTATCTAATGTCGCTGGAGCATGCCCTTGACCATGGCAGCAGTCGCTCCTATGAGGCCGCCCGAAAGCTGAAGCATGCCAATGTAGGCGAGATTCTGCGCGATTTTGCCACCGTCTGCCAGGCGGTGGTGCGTTTGGCCCCGCTAATGGACACATCGACGGCCGCTCCGGGTGTGGCCGACGAGATGGAGGCCCAGCTGCAAATGCTCTCCGACAGCCTGTTGCAGACGCTGCAGCTTTTGGCCAGCAATCGCATCGGGGGAACAGATATGGACAAGGCCACCTTTCAGACTGATTTGGATAACCTGTAAGAAATCATTGGCATTCATTTGCATGCCTCTCAAGTGCCCACGTGCTCAAGTGCTTTAATCTTCTAGCTACGCTCAAGTTCTGCTGGCCATACGCAGCATCTTCCCGCTGTCGAAGGCGATGAGCAGTGAGGAGCTGCTGCATCGCCTCTTCGCCATATTGGGCAGCATCTTTGCCTTCAATAACTCGCTGTCGGCCGCCTCGCCCATTGTGCAGCAGGCGGCCAGCGAACTGCTGCTCTTCATCTCAACTGTGATACGGCCCAAGTGCCTGCTGGATATTCCGCAGATCCAGAGCCTGCTGCAGGCGGGGCCTCGTCTGGGCACTCAACTGCCGCGCCAGGTCTGCATCAATGTGCACATCAGTTTAGTGAGCTATATGGTGCTGCCCTGGAAGTGTGTGCCCGAGCAGCAGCAGGACTACCAGCGGCGCCAGTGGATGCTGCGCGAGTACATCCAGGGCCTGGCCCAGAACTTTCTCGAGCTGGATCTGAGCCTGGCTGGCGAAAGCAAGGTGACGGCCACCACGCTCACTCTGCTTGGCACATTCACATCACTCATCGAGTACTTCAAGGCCACCGGTGGGAATGCCAAGGACATGTTGGCCAGCACTTTCAAGGTGGGATGCAGGAACTAACGAAGGAGCCCAAAAATCAGCTCATCTTTACCTCTATCTTTCTGCTTAATTTGCAGCCCATCCTTAACAAGGCTTTGACGATCTTCAACAGCTATGGCCTGAGCAGCATTGCCATGGCCATCACGGTGGCCGAGTTCAGCCTGAGCATGCTGCGCTCGTTGCCCACTCACCTGGGCGCCCAGTTCATCAAGGAGATGATCACCCTGTTTATCAGTGTCAGCAGCAGGTTGGCCATAGCACCATACTGTTCCCATCTCTTTTCAATTCAGGCTAACTCTTTCTCTTTCTTTCGTTTTCGTTCGGGTCACCCCTCCTCCAATTAAAAAAAAAAGGGAACAACTGACGCTGAGCCGCCTGGCTGTGATGGAAAAGATTCTGCAAATGTTTAAGCTCATTGTGGAGCAGCCGGGCAGCGCCTCGTTGGGTCTGCTGCCCTCGATTCTGGACTTTAGCACACAGCAGATACTGCCGTTGCTGCAGCAACAGAATGCGGCCACCGATAGCAGCGAGATTACCAGCCTACTCTACGCCCTGTTCGACAGGTGAGAGATTTCCTTTCGTAAAGATCCATTCTTATTGTCAACGAATCCATTCTCTCTCTCTGTGCCTACAGCGTGCTTACCTGTAAGTGGCAGTTCTTCTACAAGAACCAACTGTCAAACGGTCATAGTGGTGGCGCAAGTGGTGGCGGCTCGAACAATTTCAATTGCAGCGACAATCTGCATCCGGCGCACTTTATGGCCATACTGAATGCCTACGGTCAGATGCTGGTCAGCGGCACAGATCCCAGCAACGTGCGCAGCGTGCTCTTCTCCATGCAGAATGTGAACGAGCGCAGTCGTCTGTACCAGCGAGCCCTGTTCAAGGAGCAGCTGCTGGCCTCGTTTCAGCGGGCCCTGCTCAATTTGCTGCTGAGTGGCGAGGGTAGCCTGCACTTTGATATGATTGCCCAGGCGCTGTATGCCATGGGCCAGGTGGATCGCAGACAGTTGCTCGAGAGTTTTGCCCATGCCTCGCTACCGGTGGCACAGACAGTGCTCGAGGAGATCTGCCAGACAAGTGTAAGTCTAAAGCGTTGTCCAATCTACTTCGATTATACGTGGAGTGTTTTAAAATTGTTTCCCCTCTTGCAGGACATTCCAACGTTTACGCAGAGACTCACGCAATTGATGCAGGATGCCCACTGTGTGCATCTCAGTGAGACAACGTAGGCGCCTTCTCCTACTCCCCATACTTCCCCCTTATCCTAAACTTAATCCAAATCCGAACCAATTAGGCGGATTTCTCGGTTTGACCTTTGACTTGTGTAAAATATGCTTACATGTTGACCTCCTAGTCCCTTTTACTTTTCTTGCTTATATTTTAATCAGTTTTATTCTATGTTTTATGTTTTTGCTTCATGTATGCCATACTCCCGAGCGCCGTGTCTCCCAGCCAATACGAGGGCGGGTTGGGAGCACGTGCCTTGCCTAACGAAGTCTTGTGTCATTTGTGCTCAGCTCTCACGTTCTATTCGCGTCCCACTGTCCCACTGTATCACTGTATATCACTTTACCTTGTCCCCAGTCCTCCGTACCCCGTCTGTTTTGTACGCTTTGTTCCTTGTCATCGTAAGTCATTTGTTGTGCCCCCCGTCTGAGTTTTATATTTTATATTTTTTATATTTTATTCGCTTTTTTTTGGGGCGTGTTTTTGTGACCGTTAATGGTCGAAAACAGAATTCATTCAATCGATAAAAGACATTGTTTAGCTTGTAATGCGCGATTCCGGTATAAAAAAAGAACATAATTTTATGTAAAATCAAACGATTATATATTGTATTTTTTTTATCATTATCTTCTATTATTACATACATACATACATGCATGCATAACTCCTACTTGGATATACATATATACGTTTGGTTTTGCTATCACTGCAAATCGATAAAAGTCACCTGCATATATTTAGCATATATCTAAATATACATCTATATATGTACGTATTCATATACATAAATTAATTAGCATATATAAAGTTGTGTAAATCAGTTACGTCATAAGAAAGAGCAGAAACTAAAACAACACACGCATGCTCCTCACACAACCATGTAATTTATTTAGTCAAACAAAAAAAAAGAACAACAAAGCGACACACAAAATCCTCAGAAACCATTACAAATCCATGTCTAAAACAATTCGATTAAAGTTCATTGTAATTCTTTGAATTTAAATGGTTTGGAGAAGACCTTTCAATCAAAAATGCAATAAAACTATTTTTACCTTTTAAATACAAAAGAAACAACTGGATGACAATATCGTAGGGTACCTTAATATGGTTCTGAATCCCTTTGTGGATTGGAAGGAGATACGATCTACGACGAGTTCGTGGAGCGCAGTGCAGATCGCGCCAGGAAGAGGATTGCCCACGGTCCTTCGATCTGGTGGAGCTGCCGGAGTTTGGAGAGCGAACCCTTAAGTCTGTTTCCCGGGGACCAGGAAAGCGACTACAGGACGGAGAATCGGGGCCGAATGTATATCAGGTACAGCAACAAGAAGCGGCTAGAAAATCACAATGCTAATATACGACGGAAGCTCTTCTGAAGCCCTACGACGCCTGAACCATTGTCGCCGAAGACAGCGGTGGCCTCGTGGTCCTAGATGCTCCCGGATGCATTTGACGAGGTGCCAGACACTGGGGAAAGGAAGAGCCAGAAAAAAGAAATGGATTTTTCAAAAGAATCCTACAAATCAAAAAGTATTCACTATATATTCATTCTACGCTTTAAGTCCGGAAATAAAGCTTTTCTGTTATTAAGTTTAATTCCATTAATATTGAATGGGCTTGGTACCTACCGACTGAATAAACTGCCTCTAGTATTTTATGCCATTTTAACCGATGTTCTATCAACATAAGACTTTTTAATCTGAACTTATTTAAACATCTCAAAATTGGGAGAAATCGTATAAATTACAGTCTGCTTTTCGGGTGACAATCTACTACAGATTGTTAGAGATAGCCCCGTGGTAAAAGCATTGTTTAATTTGAAGAGTGGAGCTATGTTTACATAATAACTTTTAGGTTGAACCCAATCTCAAAGGAGAACACACACGCCCTGAACACGCGCTCTGCTGAACGTAGAAATAATCCAATTGCCAATGAAAATAAATAGTAAAAGGGATCACTTGAAATAATAAACACCAGAGACGGATCATGGAGATCCTCATGGCAAACAGCACCAGGGGCAGGAGTAGGAGTGGGCGGCGGCGGCGGCGGAGGTATTCCTTACAGGAGCAGTAGCTGGAGGATAATAAAAGCGACAGCTTCCTTCCTTTTGTCTGCAGTTCCATGGCCTTTGTTTTTTTTTTATACTTTTTTTGTTTTGCATTTTTGTTCAGGTGTTGCGGACAAAAGCCCCGAAATTGAATTTAATGAAAAGCGAAAGCAAAACACTGGATCAGGCAGAGGACCAGGATCAGCCCGAAAGGGGAACAACAGTCGAGGCAGATCACCCACTTCCGTTCTGCAGCAGGAGCAGCAGCCAGCCTGGTAGCAGCAGGTAAATCATACACGTGAGTGCGCACAGGTAGGCAGTCAGTCAGTCGTTAACCACTTTGCATACCCATTCACAGCCAGGACGGAATCTGGCGAGCATCCTGCCGCCCTCCTGAGCACTTCCGCAGGAAGCAGGCGGAAGAGAGTGTGCACGCTCACTTTCAATGGCCGTGTGGCAATCAATCAGCTCGTGATTGACCGACCGACCGACCAACCGATTGATCGACCCATGGCTGGCAATGACGAGCCGGGCAAGCGCTTCCAAAGGGCAATCGCTTCGAGCGGACAACAGCGGCACTGAATGGCTACGTGACATGGATGGGATTTGGTTTGCTAATTCGCCGCCAGCCGCCAATCGATGCGCCGCAATACAGAATATGCTTGACTCTTGGCGTGCCCCAAGCCCCAAGCGATTACGTCCACAGTCCGAGGTAGGTGGCCGGTGGGCATAAAATTGAGCCATCGGCCTGTCTAGCCCCACAGTTGAGCACTGAAAGCGAGCCGCACCAGTGCCATCTAGAACTAGAACTAGAGGATTAGCAGACTAGGAATCACCCAAGGAAGGCAGACCATAAGGACACGGAGCAACAATGACAGTGGACACGGTGCAGGAGACGCTGCAACATGCGGCCACATCGACATCGGGACTCGGCTTCAGCCCCATGCTCACCACCCTGGTGGGCACCATAGTGGCCCTGGGATTGTACGAGTACTGGCGCCGGAATACACGGGAGTACCGCATGGTGGCCAACATACCGTCGCCGCCAGGATTGCCGCTGTTGGGACAAGCTCACATGGTCGCTGGCCTGAGCAATGCTGAGATCTTGAATGTGGGACTCGGCTACCTGAATAAGTATGGCGAGACGATGAAGGCTTGGCTGGGCAATGTCCTCCTTGTCTTCCTCACCAATCCCAACGACATTGAGCTGATCCTGAGCGGGCACCAGCATTTGACCAAGGCCGAGGAGTATCGCTACTTCAAGCCATGGTTCGGCGATGGCCTGCTGATCAGCAACGGACACCACTGGCGCCACCATCGCAAGATGATTGCCCCCACCTTCCATCAGAGCATTCTGAAGAGCTTTGTGCCCACCTTTGTGGACCACTCCAAGTCGGTTGTGGGTCGCATGGGCCTCGAGACCGGCAAGTCCTTTGATGTGCACGACTACATGTCCACCACCACCGTCGACATCCTGCTCTCCACCGCCATGGGTGTGAAGAAGCTGCCCGAGGGCAACAAGAGCTTCGAGTATGCCCAGGCCGTGGTCGACATGTGTGACATCATCCACAAGCGCCAGGTCAAGCTTCTGTACCGTCTGGATTCGATCTATAAGTTTACCAAGTTGCGCGAGAAGGGCGACCGCATGATGAACATCATTCTGGGCATGACCAGCAAGGTGGTGAAGGACCGAAAGCAAAACTTCCAGGAGGAGTCGCGCGCCATTGTCGACGAGGTGCAGGCTGTTTCGACACCGGCCACCAAGAAGGAGGGACTTCGCGACGATCTCGATGACATCGATGAGAACGATGTCGGCGCCAAGCGCCGTCTGGCCCTCCTCGATGCCATGGTCGAGATGGCAAAGAACCCCGACATTGAGTGGAACGAGAAGGACATCATCGATGAGGTGAACACGATTATGTTCGAGGGTCACGATACCACCTCGGCCGGCTCCAGCTTTGCCCTCTGCATGATGGGCATCCACAAGGACATCCAGGAGAAGGTCTTTGCCGAGCAGAAGGCCATCTTTGGCGACAACATGCTGCGCGACTGCACCTTTGCCGACACCAACGAGATGAAGTACCTGGAGCGCGTCATTCTCGAGACTCTGCGCTTGTACCCCCCAGTACCCCTGATCGCTCGCCGCCTTGACTACGATCTCAAGCTGGCCAGCGGCCCCTACACCGTACCCAAGGGCACCACCGTCATCGTCCTGCAGTACTGCGTGCACCGTCGTGCCGACATCTATCCCAACCCGACCAAGTTCGATCCGGACAACTTCCTGCCCGAGCGCATGGCCAACAGGCACTACTACTCGTTTATTCCGTTCAGTGCCGGACCCCGCAGCTGTGTGGGCCGCAAGTACGCGATGCTCAAGCTGAAGGTACTGCTCTCCACCATCGTGCGCAACTACATTGTCCACTCAACCGATACGGAGGCGGACTTCAAGCTGCAGGCCGACATCATTCTCAAGCTCGAGAATGGCTTCAACATCTCCCTGGAGAAGCGCAAGTACGCGACTGTCGCTTAGATCATCTATACCTGGAACACCACCACCACCAACAAGGCCCCCAGACGATCCAACTCTGTACATATGCTGGACGATGAATCCCAGAGCCCAAGCGAACCGAACCGAACCGAACAGATCCGAAACCGAACAGTTAGAAGCCGCCAGTCAGCCAGAGAGTCAACCCCGTGAGTGATGGGAATGTTCCACTTTCCATCGTCCATCATCCATCGCTCCAACTTTTTGTTATATCTTTACTATACCTTTTTTGTTGGTCATAACGCTGGTGGTGCGCGTATATATCCATAATCCTAATCCACTATTCTACGCAGATGTGCCTCTTATGTGTCTTAATATTCTTTCCCTTCTTTATCGTTTCCAATCTTTTTTTTTTTTGCCTAGCCAAGTAGTGTGATTTTTTTGTCTACTGTAATATTTATTAAGTCACATGGTTTGAATGAAACCCAAAAAATATTAAAAATATACTTACGCCATCGCAAGCAGCCAATTGAGCTGCAAAAATTATAATTGAAGATATTCTAGTTTAATTTTTTTAACGGGGTACTGTGGTGAGGTCCAATATTATTGGGAAACTCAACTTATAGATGTGATCCGTGTACAAAAGTCTTATAAAGTATAAAGTGTTCTGTCCTACAGTTCTCTGCTAAGGTGGAGAACTCTTTATATGAGTACCATCAAGATAATTGGCTTTCCCATAGCGATCTCTGCAGAAAGAACACACAGAGCTCAAGGGCCATATAATCCATAAAACATTTGGTCTTGGGAACCAGTCTTCGAAATATGGAAGATAATGTGCCTGCATTCAACCTGCTGCAATGACAAAGAGCTGCATATTTTGCCCCTCATTGGGGTAATGCGCTAATGCGAGGCAATCTACAGCCGCAAATCGATGGCACTGTCAAAATATTGATGCCGCCCCGGGGCCTCGACCAAGGACAGAGGCTTGGGCCTGGGCCTGGGCTGGAGCTTGGGCCTGGGCGAACCATTGTGGTTTTCCTTTCCGGTTGCGGGATTGTCTGGGAGCCACGCATATTTGTTAGCATTACGCTGATCGCAGCATCGATCGATAGAGGAGAGGCAGGGGGAGATGGGGATGGAGATGGAGATCGCTGCCCTTCGCTCACTTAAGTCGACACCTCATTTCGTGGGGGCTCGCATGTCGTGCAGCGGCGATTTGTAATGCGATTAATCGCACCGATCGGAGAGGCTGACAAATGAAAATGCCATTGTCCGCCAATCGAGAGCAGCTTATCGCAATGGGATCTCTGGTCTTTCCAGCGCATCTTATGCAAAAGATCTTATGGACTTTTGCGCTTTTTGTGTGTGTGTGTGTTTTTTGGCGGTATTTTCGCCTTGTCATTGCTTCCTCTTGCCGCAGTTGAATGATTAACTGGATACCCGATTGGGAGGGAGTCGGCTTTCACTTTTGGTCCTAGCCGATCTTCCGTTTCGCTCGATTAACGAGCATCGGATTACGAAACGAAATGAAACGAGATGAAACGAGATGGGAACAAAGCGGAAATCCTTTCGGTTTCTTCCGCTCTTCCGCTCTTCCTTTCCCGTTTTCACAGTTGCCAAACACGATTAATGAACCCGTTCGGGGCGCAGCATCCGAACATACCGCATGCCGCATAGCGAGACGAAAAGGACATGCAGCAGGTCCTTCCGCACACACATCGATTCTGTTTGGTCATTGTCCTTTTTTGCGCTAGGCAAATAGCGCCGACACCGACACCGACACCAACCCGCCGCCAACGGCTACGGTTACCAATTTAATTGCGTTTGTACCTGTGTCTCTCCGTCCATCCGATGGCTCGACGGTTCGACGGTTCGATGGTTCGATCATCTGTAATCCAATGCCAGGACCATTGCCATTTTTTGGAGGCTGCCAGCCGGATGTTTGTGTACATTCGTTTAGTTTTTTATGGCGGGTGAAACCCTTTTAGGACAGGCTCGGATGTCCCTCATGCGTGACACTCGAGGCGCTTTGATGACCGCCGTACTGCCACTGCCATTCATTGGGCTAATGGCTAATGGCAAATGGTAACCACATTCCATAAAATTGAAATTTTTATAGTCTATTCTCTGCCAGATTCGTCTCGTTTGGCATGTGCTGGAAGGGAAGTCGTATTTTCTTTTTAATTCACGTTTTCTTCGACCATTGGGGGGTCGAAAGAGAATTCAAATATCGAAGATATAAGATGTGCTTCAAATGGGAATAGAACTGAAGGAATGCCTGGAGAGAGAGATGATTGTAAACATATGATTCCGTGGTAGGAACATTTTGATACCCCTAAAGATTTTGTTCTTCTACTATTTTGTTTACTATTTACTACGAGGTCTGTTCAACTGCTAAATATTCAAGCTCAAAATACCTACAATGCTCGCCAAATCATTCATATTAAAAAAAAACAAAAAAAAAGCTGCAGAATCTCTGTTTTTTCAGCGGTTTATACAAGGAATAACTAGATCCCTAAAAAAAGGAAGTATCAACGGTATCTATAGGAATCGTGAAGTCTATGCGACTCAATAAATCGGATCCACTTACGCCACCCAAGCATTTTTCTACAATTAACTAAGGATGGAAGATCGCGGATACATTTGTTGGGTTGGATAGATAGATTTATTGGCAGTCAAAGAAATTTCCAAATATGCTTCCAAACTTAGAGCCACATCTTGAGCGGCTGATTCGCAATGATTTCCACATCCTACTCCACTTTGAGCCAGGATATAGCCCAGAGATTGAATCACTTGTTCTGCAATGATTGAACTGTTTCCGGGATGCCTTCGCTTCGTGTGGCCATTCGCCTGGAGAGTGGCGACCTCATTGTGAGTGCTTCCCTGAAGGACCCCACACCTGGCCAGGGAGCGAGGACCCGACCCGATTCTCATTTTGTCAAGTTCAATGCAGCTTCAGGGGAAGTGGAAGCGAACAAAGCCGGCCAATGAGCTCGACAACAAGAGCGGCCCAACAAGAAGGGCCGTTGGCAAGGACAACGACGACTCAATCAATGCAATGCAAAACTGCAGAGAACTGAAAACGCTTCCTGGAGTGCTGTCATTGAATGGCCAAGAGCTGTCAAAATTCTGCTGGTCATAGAACCGAGCGTTTGATGACTCAATGCCGGGAGGAGAGCTCTGCCCAGGCTCTCACACAGCACGGCCACCCCGAGTGCATTAGTCAAAACACGAGAAAACGAATAGAAAGCAAGAAAGAGTGCTGGGCTGGGACACACGTGGAGACAGACACTGACATCAGGGAAATGGAAAATGTCCTGGAAAACATGTGCGGCCAGGCTTGGGGCAACTGTTCCCGTTTTAGTCGGTAATAGAATCAGTTTCTACAGCAGCAACAGATGTTGTCCTTATGCCATTCATTGGGGCATTGCCCGTTCCAATGTTGAAATGAGGACAATATGGTACCAGAACTCGGAGTCATGAATGAAATTAACTCAAACTCAATTTCTGTCAGCCGCAATGCGCAAGATCATCTCTTTATGGTTTACGGTGGGCGGAGGGCTTAGGTGAACCGTCAGGTCAGGCTAAGCGGTTCTGGAAAGTGTTAACCGGACTGTTGTCCAAGCCGGACTATGCTCTCATCCTCTTGACCTGTTTTCCATTTGCGGTTTAAGCGCTTAAGGTCTTAGACACAAAGCGCACACTTAAGTGCCTCATTGTGGCTTGAAGTGCGTCCACTCCAAGGAGCACAGACTGGAGGAGGGGAATGCCTGAAAGAGCTTAAGTACGTTCTCCTCAGGGATATGCCAAATATTGTAATTGCCAGCGCAGATCGGAGCCACGCAGAGCAGCTAAGTCTTTGCTGGGTAATGCCTAAATGAGCCTTAACTCTTGGCCCAGGCATCTAGGAAACTGGGTTAAGAAATCACATCAAAGCCACTGATCACTGAATGAAAAACTCTCAAGCCGAAAGCCGAAACTCGAGGATCAACGGATCAGACACTTGAAGCAAGTAGCAAGATCTCTTAAGATCTGAATGAATGAATGTATGAATGAACACTAGCATGAGCACGAGCTGATCTATGAGCCAGATTCCTTTTTAGATGGCTCGCTGTTCAGTCGGCCAATCAATGAATCAATCCACTTAAGTAACACATTCATTTATTTATCTGCTGTTATTGAACATGTTCTAGATCAGTGGTTTCCGCAGTACTATATCTATTACCTTAGATCTATTAAAAATATCATATCTCAATACATCTGTTAATAATGCTGAAACTTATTAGTGGAACATAACTAACGGTCTTGGTTCCTCCTTTTTTCTCTATGTTTTTTCCCTTTCAATACAAGACTGGAAAAATTGAGAGAAATCGCGAAGGGATCCCTTTTAAGAACAGCGATGCCACAAGAGTCAGTGTATAGATTACATAAACCATAAGCTCAGATGCATACTGATTGAGTAATGGGTAGACAAAAAGAGCCGCGTTCCTTGCCGCGGCTTACAACTTTCCCACTCGTTTATCATTATCGTCTCTGTAATGATATATTTTTCGTTCACGATGGACTCCTGCAGGTCACAGATAATTTTATTGGAGCACTTAATAGTGGGGTGGGTAATCATGATACACATATGTATCCCCTAAACCAAGGTGGATTTGTGATTTTGACAACAATCATCTATTGGACTTCTTTATACAAGTTATTTGCGGAAACTTAATGTATAAATGTAGAACTGCTATGATAGCAGATCATACGAGTACATACATATATTGGTAATTCTTCAATTTGAGTTTGTATTAATAATCAGCAATATATCACCTAATCCAATCCCCCAAGTACCCAAGTACTTGTTATCTGTCATAATTACAATCGAAATGCCAGGCAGCCAGCGCGTGCTTGGCCCCAAGCTCGATCTGCGTGTAGCACCTGGCTATGGGTTTGGCTCTGGCTCTGGCTGTGGGTCTGGCAATGGTAATGTAATATGCCCCGAGCCGGTGACAGGAGGGGCACGGGATGGAACCCAATCAACTCAGGGGCATGCGCATGCGCACACGCTAAGTGAGCACAGATCAAGAGCGGGATCGGCAACGGGAACGGGAACGGGAACGGATCGTATCCCCGGTGGTGGGGGCATGATAATAATGAGTTATTACACGAAATGATTTATGAATATTCAATGGTGACATGTGCGGCTTCGACTCTCCCACGGGGGCGTGAACCGATCGCATAACTGTACTTGCCATACGGGAAAAATCAAAAGCAGCCAAAGGAGCAGAGCCGAGAGGAGAGCCCAGCGCCCAGAGCTATGTAACCGAATCCGGGCTGCGAAGGACACGAGTTCCGATCGGGAACGGGTAGGGGTAGGGGTGAGCAGGAGCAACAGAGCATTCATCTGTCCTAAGCCTTTTCCATTCACAAATTCAAAACAAAAAAAGAGGCCCAACTAACGGAGTTTGAAATTGATTTTTGGGAATCGAATGGAAAATTGAAATACGAGAAACAAAATCGAAGGTGTACGATAGAGCGAGGGAGAGAGTGGCAGGGCGTGTCGCATTACCTGGGACCAATATTTAATAATCATAACGGTGCAGAACGGTGCTAGGAGCTAGGAGCTAGCAGATTTTCACTGCTAACGGCAGATCGGCGAACAGTTACCGCCAGGACAGGGCACCCACAAAGAAATAGTTGAAGGAGACGAAAGGAAAATGTATCTCGAGAACGAGCCTGGGCAAACACACCTGGCTGGGATCGGGATCGGGGCAGAGGAATAGGGGATAGGGAATAGAAAATATTCGGCTGGCAACTGGAAACGGGAAACTGGAAACTGGTAGATGCCATTGATGGGACACTCGAGGGGGTTGTAGGCGCACAGGACTGATCCTCAGCTAACCCACACAGACATACAGACATACATGGTATAGAGAAACCCACACTCCTATTACCCAAGGTCTGATCGAATCGAATCCGAACCAAACCGAGCCGAACCGCACCGAACGGTACAGATCGGTTTGGGAACTGCAGATGCAGATGCACGGCTTGCGTCGTTCCCCCATTCCATGTTGAGCACAGGCCAAGAAGGTTCTTCTTTGGCATCGCCCAAGGGCCTTGAGTATCTTTATGGGCAAACGATTTTCAATTGATTTTCCTTATTGTTTTCCCCTGCATGTGTGTGCGTGTGCTTGTGTGGAGTTCGTCTTGGATAATTTTGCATCATTTATCCTTTGGATTGGCGGGTTTTTCTGCTTATTTTCTCTCGTTTTTGTGCCCCGAGTCCTCGCAGCTGTCCGAAAGATGAGGCGGAGCAGGAGACACCGAGGCACAGGACAATGCCGACTGCATACAATTAGCCGAGTGTCTAGCGCCAAGTCAGGATGAGGGTGGGAAATATGCAGGGATTTACGTGTGGGTTGGGGTTGGGGTGAGATCTTCCTCCTGTGATCAGTCTTCTGAGATATGCGAGTATATATTTTTCTAATAACTTATTATTAATAATAATATAATTATCGAAGATCGATCTGAGTACTCCTATCTTTTTCACAAACACTCTTAAAAGTATTACAGAGGACCAAGAGCGCCTGTGAAAGTGTTTTAATGTTCCACACTTTGAAAAGATTAGTAGATCATTCCAGAAAAGTTCCATTAATGCTTTGAATATGGTTCTTTTTTATGCTATGTTAAACCCATGATAATAGGAAGCCATTAAAAAGATGCCCTCCCAGATAAATTCAGAAATTAAACAATATACAAAATCTTGGCTTTCATCTTTACCTTAAGCCTGATTTTACGCATGCCCAACACTTTCAGAATCTGTCAATCAGTTCCCAAAAAAAACTTCTTTACGGGCACTTAAAGCTATGCAAATCCAAAGTGCAACCAAGATCAATGGACCTTCATTTTGATGGGAATGCCTCAAAATTTGATCGACCTTTTGCGGTTGCCTTGCCAGATCAGAGCCCTCATCAATATGCAGTCGCGATCCCTGAGGTTACTGCATTTTTAATTACACTGTCATTAGGGGCATGTTTAAATTGGACCGTTACGAAACGAATCCCGGACACTTGCAGGATATGCTTACGAATTTCCATTTCCCAGTTCCATTCCCACGTTGCAGTCCCTGGTGGCTTACGGCCGGTCTCTGTGGGCATATGCCACTGTCATTTATCAGGACATGGCAGGACATGAGGCTCATTTGAATATTAAGTAAGCGGCGCACTCAAGCGCAGTGCCTTACCAGCTCATGTCATAGCGCCTGCTTGCCTCCCTTCCTGATATGCAAATGTATCTCTATCTTTTTCGCTCTCCCGCTCTCTCTGTCTCTTTCTCCATCTATCCATCAAGCGCTGGGTCCTTGCATGCTTGGTCGCTTATGAAAATGAACATGATATGCTGAATCCATTCCACTCTTTTTTTGTATTCACTGTGGAACGGGATGGGTCAGACTCCGATTCCGATGCCGTGCCAGACGCTCCCCTGCGATGACTGTGCATGTTGGGCCGCCATTGGGAGGGACTTTATAGGAACCGTAGCTGCTGTTAGACATCTGATCTGTTTCGCAGGATCAGCGCTGGGAACTGCTCTTTGATCAACTTGGGAGTAATTGTACTCCCATTGAATGCTGTCAAAAAAGAACTTTGAAGATAAATAAATATCTATAAGGGACTTTCTTTTGCCTGCAAGCGATCAATCAAATATCTCTAAATTTCTATATTCCCACAAAAGTCACTAAAGCTCTTTCATGTCTACTTCTGATCACAAAAAGGTTTTTATGAGCACATTGACTTACCTATGACCTAAGTCCTAAATTGTAATGTTTTCTTCTTTAACATGAAACGATTATAGTCACTCCATTGAGTGGCTGCTCCTTGATCCGCATTCTTCCATCAATAATTGAGTTTTGTTTGTCATTTGATTTTTCAAAATTGTTCATATATATATTTGCATTTTATATATTTACATATGTGTATGTATATATCCCAACTTATCATTCAACATTAAGAGGCATTCAATTAGGTCTATGAAAAAAATTATTCTTACCGAACTAAACAGGCAAAAAAAAAATAATAAAAAGTGAAGTTCTTAGCTCTAGGAATCCCAAATAAAGAAGGATATATCTTTATCCTACATTCAGGTTTAACTATTGTGCGGGGGAGGGCTTGTGAGGGGAGGCTAATTGGGGAAGATTTGGTTAGTTGTTTTGGTTTATATCACTAGATGACTAAGTTTCCCAGGCGCCAGGCAACTCGTTCTCTCTGGATCTCGTCTCGTCTCCCTTTCTACTAGATATATATGTACACAATGACTCAGTCAAGGATCCACAGGAGAAACAAAAAAACGTACAAAATTCCGCTATAACTATACAGATACGTATATATACTGATCTTTATATCGATCACATGAGCACTGCTGATGTGTCGTTGGAGTTGGATGCCGGTCCCGTCTCCGATTTTGGTGTATGCGCCTCCCACCAGTCGATGGCATCGATCATGCTTTCGTCGGAGAGACAGCCCCCGACTCCGACTGATCCGACTGATCCCACTGCCGTGGCTCCCGTTTGATCCTGGTGGAGCATTTCGTTGAATTCCTTCTTGAAACTGGGCAGCCCCACCACCACATTGTCGTAGAAGCTAACGGGCTCCTGATCGTAGAAGGCGGGCAGGAGGGGGGAGCACAGCATTTGGGCCTGATCCTGTGAATAGTTCAGGGATGTTGTCGGAGAACTTCCATTGGCATTGGCATTGCTGTTGGTGTTAGTGTTGGTATTCGTGTTGGCCCTGCTGTTGGCGTATTCCTGTTTGATCAGTTGCTGCTGCAGCTGGGCGGCACACGCCTGCAACAGGAGTTCATTAGCAACGGCGACAGGTGAAACCAGAACTGTCTCGGGCCCAATGCAGTTCGGTGGTTGAGCCATTGATGAACTGCCTCGCTGTGTTGGGGATGTGCAGGGACTGCTTGTGCTTGTGGCTGCCCCTGTCGCTGCCTCGGTTGCTGCCGCTGCTGGTGATGGTGGCACGGGCGATCGCGATAAGGTCGAACCGCTTTGGGCAGCTGCAATCGCAGGCAGTGCCATGGCAGCAGGGGGATCGGGATCGGGACTGGCATTGCTGCTCAGGCAATTTGTGTCAATTAAGGCACCGAAATGCTCCTCGTCCAGGCTGGAGCTGCTGCCCAGCATGTTCGGGGTCACCAGCTGGTAGGTGTTGGTACCCGGTATCCGCAAGTACTGCAGCCCATTCAGTGTCGTTAGACTGGGTAGCAGGTCCGTGTTGGTGTCCTGATGTCCTGGTGGGTGCTCTGTCTGCTCGTGCTGCTGCTGGCTGGCGGCTACTGCTCCTGCGGCAGCCTCCTCCATTTCGTAGTTGCTCAGGGAGTCATCAAAGTGCTCGTCCAGACCATCAAACTCATCCTTGATGAACATGAAGCTGTCGTCTCCGCTGCTCGAGCTGTTGGCATGGCAGCCCAGGGGCGGAAAATCGAAGCCCAGCTGCTTCTCCAGACTCCGGATGTACTCCACGGCCATGCGCAGTGTCTCCACCTTGGACAACTTCTTGCTGGCCCCCCGTCCAGCACCTTGGGCCTCAAAAGCCTCGGATACCTCCTCGGGTATGCGCTCCCGGAGCAAAGCGAAACCATTGTTGACCTGCTTGACGCGGTTCCGTTCCCGTGCATTGCGACGCGCCACCGCCTGTGGCATCGGCAGGCCCTTGCGTCCGGGCGTACCAGCCGCCTTGGCGTCCAGCTCCAGGGACGGAGACGCGGACGCAACAGTGGGCTCCTGCTTGGCCGTGGCCGGTGTGTGGCTGCTCGCCGTCTTGGCCGCCTTCTCCTGGCTCTTCTTGCTCAGCTTGCTGCGCTTGGCATTGCCCGTTGTCGCTGCCGGCGGTTTGCTTGGGGTGATCAGACTGTTCAGACTGTTCTGGGAGTTCTGAGAGTTCTGTTTGGACTCCCCCAGGGGTCGCTTGCGTTGGCCCAAGGTTCCCGAGTTGGTTGTGGCGGAGGCGGCGGCACTCTGGACCGCTCCAAGCATTCCAAAGTCGCGGATCTTGCGGATGATCGTGTTCTGGTTGGCAATGTGCTGCTGCAGGGCATTTGCCCCGCTCTCGCTGAGCACATTATGGACGGTGATCTTGCCGAATGGCTTGCTGGACCCCAGTGGCTGGATGCTATTTTCCTTCGAGGCGGACGAGCTGGCGGCAGTGGACTTGGCTGCTGTCTGCGGCGGTGGTGAGGGGCTGAAGCTGAGGGCAGCCATTTGGAGCAGTGGGGCTATTACCTTTCGGCTCCGTAGGGGCTTGAGTAGAGGATGCGGTTGCACGTGGTTCCCTTGGCTGGTGGCTAGTGGTGCTCCTGCTCGTGCTCGTGCTAGTGCTAGTGCTCCTGCTCGTGGTCGTAGTGGTAGTCGTTGTCGTGCGGTGCTAGAATGTGTGTCCTTGCGTCAGGACAGCTGGTAGCGTTCTGTGTCGCGTGCCCCGATATCTGGCGGCACAACTCCAAAAACTGAACTGTCACGGAACGGAACGGAACGCCGGCGTTGGCTGAGCAGCGCTGCCAGCGGAAATGACTTCGTTGACTGACTGATGGCGCGCACACACAATGCCACAGCAATGCCGCCACAGTAAAATATAACGTATCCTTCGTGTGTCGTGTCCCTCGTATCCCTCACATCCCTCGCACACCTCATGTCCTTCCCCCATTCCAGCCAGTCGCTTATGTAAAACATAATGAAATGAAAACAACAAGCGGCAGCTCGCTCACTCGTACCAGAGGTATGACTTTTCATCCCCTGCTCGTAGCCACTCGTAGATCCCTTATAGGGTAGGGTGTCCTTCCCTTGATCCACACTCGCACGCACACTTGCAGGCACACGCACACACGTCCATCCAGTCCATCCAGTGCTGCACACAGACAAAGGGGCTCACCTCAGGCTTTTGGGAAAACTAACATCTGATCGATGTTTCGAGCCCCTGCAAAAACCATTCTTCCACTCCACCTGGACAAGGGTGGTTTCCAGAGCAGCGCAGCCCAACTTCAGAGCTCCTCTCTGCACTCTCCACTCTCCTACTCTCTCCTCTCTTTATGTGCTCCTTATGAGGCAGACTGCTTATATACCGCCCCTCGCTATATGTATGATATATAATATTATGTACGGATACTATAGCCCAAAGCAAAGGCCAGCAAGGCAGCTTTGGCAACCCTGGTCGCGAGGCCAGTACCTGGGGCGCCACAGCCACCAGAGGCAGGGCGCAATCACCACCTTAAATTCCCACACAATCACGCACGTAGACACAGGCCCATAGATCACCTTGTTGCTACATTGACAGAAAAACAAAAGTCTCTCTGGAAACTTCGGTTTCGAATCGCTGAATATCGGTTCAGACAATTACCAAGAAGAAAAGTCCCGTTAGATTTCGAAAAGTTTAACCGTTAAATTCAAGCATTTGATGTGTAGAGGTATTTTACTGATCGTAAATCCATTTTAAATCGAAAAACAACAGTTATATAAGCTACTAAAACTCTTTCAATGAAGAGAAGATTTATTTTCTATTCTGAGAACGAGAAATTGTACCAACATTTGCATTTAAAATGTTCCTTCAAAAAATACATTTGTATATAAAAATCTTTTACCAAAAATAAATTCATGAATCTATGGATGACTTTTCTCTAAAAGAAAGTTCAGCAAACCCCTAAAGATATGCCTGAAATCCAACAAAGTTTTTCCAAGCCATAAGAAAACCCATATATCAAATGAAATCAGAGAAATGGCACTTTCTCCTAACTTTCCACTAAATCATACGGACAAGATTTTCACGCTTAATCCCATGAGAATCTCAGGAATTGTCTGTGGGACCCTCAACATATCCAGAAGCAGGGAGAAAATGAGGGCTTGCGTCTTTGGCTAATCATCGAAGGGCATTGTGCAAAATCATTTGCCAATTGTCGAGCTAATTAAGGGAAATTAAAGGAGACAGAGAGTACCGAGGCAAGAGAACACCGATCTTGGCAAATGGCAAATTTGTATGGCCATAAATCCTAATTAAAATTGACAAGATTCGAAAGAGTCTAGGGGCAAGCCCAAAACCATCTTCCCATCAACATCAAAATAGCGTTCTTCCTACGATGTGGTCTATAAAGAGTTCCACTTCCAGCTTCAGCTTCAGTTTGAGTTCCGAGTACGGGCCGTGGGGCAATTAGTTTGTTGTCTGTCTGTCTGGTGGGAAAATAATTTTCGGTTTCCTTTGGTGTTGGTTTTTGGCAAGATCTCGACGCTTAAGTCTGTGTCTCTGAAACTAGTTTGTAGGACAGGGAGTGGATCGATTGCAGTACAAAAATTGTTCGGCTGCTGCTGAAAAACTTTTTCTTTATGGGGGGGGGTTTTTTTTGTTGTTTTCTTCGGTTAGGCCAGGTAGTTGCTTATAGACCTGATCCTGACGAGTATCCTTAGCTCTCGCTCACTCTCTGTCTCCCTCTCTTTCGGTCTCACTCTGTTTCTGTACTCTGAATGTGTGTGTACTTGCTACACAATTTATAAACTTGAGTTCACTTGAAAAGTTCAAGGAAACGACTTGAGGAGGATCAGAGGCAGCGGCAGTAGCAGTAGCAGAGGATTTTGACTACCGGTTTCGCCTGGATGGATCGGCTGTAGATCCTTGTTTCTGCTGCTGGTTCCTGCCAGCCACCAGAGTCAACAGTTGTGTGCGTGCTCCGCATAGTCCTTGGCTCCTTCGATCCCCTGCGCCTGCATTGTTGTTCGATGAGGACGCTTTGACTTGGTTCCATCCCACTTTGACGACACGACACGACACGCCTAGAGATGCCCGCCAAGCCCCTACCCCGAATCGGAGGTATGTATATACAGGAATGCCTGAGCAACATATAAGAGCTTTGTGTCGCTGCAATTATAATAAAAAGAAGAATAATAGTCATAAATAAATAATATTGTATAATTTTTTATTCGGGTCCTGTGCAACCCTCTACGGAATTATAATTTGTCTGATTTCTGGCAGGCCTTCAGGGGGTTGAAAATCATATTAATGCAGCACAACTCTCCCAAATGGAATGCAGAGAACACACAGAGGCAAATCTGGCAAGTTCTCCAAGGGAGTGTTGGCTATATCCTACACTGACAAAAAACGGTTGGGAATCAAAGTTCAATTTTGGAATATCTCAACATCAATATTTTAATGTTAACAAGATTGTATAAGCTATGTGTTCCGAAAGTAAGTCATGGGTAAGGCACACATCCTGTCCAAGGACTAATATATTAAATTCCACCATTCATTCAGTCCATTCTGACTTTCATCTTTGGCGGCTTGAGAAAATACAACAATTTGGGCAAACAAAAACTAATTTCGATCTTGGGATTCAATTCGGGATCGGGACTTATTTGCATTAAGGCCGGGTCGAAAGGAAAACGCATCGATTTCAATGGGAACCACACAGAAAGTGGAAAGAGAGAGAGACAATGAATGGGAAAACGAACATTGGAGAAAGGCATTCGTAGTTCCAGTCCCAGTCCCAGGGAAATATGAATATAGATGATGAGTGAAATTTGAAATGGGAGTGAAAGCAGTGGGTAAACAGGACTCAGACCATCAGAGATTCCAGGGGATTCATTCTTCAGTCTCTCCCTTTCTGGGTTCACACTCGGCAATCGTAAATCAATCAGGCAAAGCATTCACAGCACTTTGACTTTGATCCCCCTTTGGCATCAAATTAGCTTTAGTTTCGTGTAACCGGAGGAAGGCGCCGAGTGAATGACTGAGTCCCAAGTCCCCTCATGTCCTGTCTGTAGTGCGCAGCGTGTCTGGTACTTGTCGTCGACTCAAGTGCCTCGCTCGGTAGCGATCCTTACCGAACTAAACCCATCCCATCCCATTCCATTCCATCCGATCCTCGCTCCTGTTTTTCATTCATTTGCCTTTGGCATCTGTGCGCAGTTGTGCGTACATAAATCGCCTTTTTCTATTCCTCCTTTCCTTTCCTTTTTGTTTTTTTTTTGTGAGTTTTTGATTGCTCTGGAGTCTCAGGAACATGAATTTATGAGTGAATTTTTTTCCGCTTGAAGCGGAAGTCGTTGCTCGAAATAACTTTGGGATCAACCAGCAGCTCAGACGTAAAGTGTCAGGACCAAGTGGAAGAACTTTACGTGGGGTAAAATCAAACCCCATGCGATCCATAGAGACTCTGTCTCTGCCTGTGAGGTACTCTGAGGTACTATTGCGCCCCGAAGGAAATTGCAAGTGAATGATCGGGTAATGCAATTTTCGGTTCGGATTAGAGAGTTTGATTCTAGATCATCAATCACTGAACTAGAAAGGAGACTTGGAAGCAACTCATAATGGTCGATATATTGATTTCTTCAATCGGATTGATCATCTTTTTTGGAGACGATGTAAGGCGATCGCTTGTTGGAGCTATCTCTGTGGACGATAGATAATTTCATCTGCTGATTTCTTCATTCTGATTGAAGCGAGGATCGGTCATGATCAAGTCGAAAATCGAAGCATACTTTTGGGCAGCCCAGCCATCATCTGGTTCCCTGTGTCCCGGACTGCTCTCCCTTCCCTTTCGGGAAAACTCTGCGGCGGTGGTGGCATGCGCCAAACGTGTGCGACTGTGATGTGGAGTGGCGCGGTCCTGTTCCCGTTCCCGGCCCCGTTCCGTCCCAGTGCCGCTGCCAGTTCCGAGCTCGTCCAGTCTGCGCTCTGGATGTGGAACAATGGACATCGGCAGCGAGCGGACTGAAAAGCGAAATTGAAAATTTCCCTACAAATTCGAGCACTCTCAAAAAGGTTGGGGTGCGATCGTGATCGCGCACGTGCCCCTGTACAGAAAGCGAAAGAGGGAGAGAGAACGAGAGAGACAGAGAATAAATGTGTGTGAGGTATGCAAAGGCATTGGTGTTCGGGACAGTGTCCGGGTGTACCTGGGACCATGACTATGTGTATCCGGGATCAGGACGCGCTTTTCAGGGGTTGGCACAACAACAATAAATTATACACGACCCTCACCCTCCTCCTCCCCACCCTCTACTTCCTCCTTCTCAACTACTCCCTGGCCCGCTCCCTCAACCATCACTCCTGGCTCAATCCGGGACAAACATATATCGCTTGAGGCACAAATGCTAAAAAAAACAAAAAGAAAAATCAAAAAAAGGAAGGTTCTCTTAGAAACCGACACTGTAGATACCCTTTACGATCCATGCTGCATACGAAAATGCTCTGCAGATATTCAAACTGGGGGAATGCTTAGCATTTAGACGGATAGGATAGGGTTACAAGACTTACTAAAATAACATTCATTCAGCAGGGGGCAAGACCCCGGCTCACTCGATACAAAATCTCTTTATACATATATGTACATATGTATTAACATATTTAATGTCCAGTAAGTATTACAAAGATCCGGGCAAAGTCGTAATACCTTTGGAAAGGATATAATTAAAATTGGTGAGCGGAAAATGAAGTAAAAAGCCTAAGGGACTGCGACTGGTTCGGGGATCTCCTTCACTATCCTTGTCTCGGTCGCACTCATTTTCTCTGCTTCTCTAATGTCCTTTGTTGGCCTGTCCGTGTCCCGTGCTGGGGTCGCTGATCGCCAGCGTCATCCTCATCGTCATCATCATCATCATCATCAGCGTCATCATCCTCATCGCCAGCCGCGAAAAACATCTGCTCCTGCTGCAGCAATCGCTCAACAATTCTCCCCCTATATCTCTATCCCTCACTCACTCTTACCAGCACTCACAATCGCTGTCCCTGTCTCACCCTCCGTGGACATCTATCAGATCAACCCCTATATACGTATAAGGTTATTATTGCTGTGGCTCCTGGCATTTGGCATTCTGTCAATAGCATTGTCCACCAGGACCTGGCAGCCTACGCGCTCTGCCCATTAAGTTCCAACAGGATTACCAGTGCCTGGGGGTGCGGCCATGCAATTGTTTGCTTTTGGGATCTGCTCAGATTGTTTGGTAACTTTCCAGCTAGCTGCCAAAAAGCTGTGCCGAGGCAGTGGGAGCTGCTCACAAACTCGAATCAATATATCATTTCCATTCCATTCGGTTCGGTTTGGTTCGGTTCATAGCGCTGTTTTATGGCTGTACACTTTTACGACATGGGGTTGAGGTTTTATGTCCATTTCATAGGTTGCCTTATTTGGTATTTGTTTCTCTAAGTTATGTTTAAGGAACATTCCAGAGATGAATGGTTAAATGGAGAGTGGGAAATCGTAAAACATTTTCATAGGTTGTCGGCAATGGGGATGTGTTACCAACGATCTATGAGAATTGATGTAGTTTTTGTCCATTTTTGAGACCATTTTTCGGAATGGGTCTCGCATTCACAATAAGACCGCTAGGATAAGATGAGGACTCGCAGAAAAATGCATAATATTTACAGCTCTTTGAATGTTTTTTTTGGACTTGCTATTCTATATACTGTCACGGATATTTCAGAGATTGTTTATGGATGCATCCGCTCGGGATATCTTCCACCGTGTTGGAGAGCCTCCTGCAGAGTATCGCAATGTGGCCGAGGACCGAGCCATTGATCAACCCCCTCATCAGGCAAAGTGCAGATTCTATAGGTCTGTATGGTTGGCTGTTACCCCTGCAATCCTTTGATGATCATTCCGATGGCGATTAGGCCGAGGGTGAGTGCACAATAGCAACAGGATTGGGCGTACAAATGGGAGTCGGAATCGCAAACGGAATCGGCATGGGCATGTGCATCGCAGGAGCACCAACAATAACGCACAATGGGCTAAATTAATGCGCGAACAATCGGGTATGAAATGAAATCTATTTGAATAACTGATTACATTTCGCTTTGAAAGGGGAAGAGGGGAAGAGAGAGCTTTGAAAACTTGTTGCCCTCGAGGGCGGAAGAGGCGGAGGGGAAGCGAGTGCCAGTCAGCAGCGGGGTGCGCACGCGCGCTAGGGTCCTTGACAAAGGATTCAGTCGGCGACGGTAATGCAAATTATGCAAATTCCCCTTGCACGCTCCGCCAAAAAGTTGATCCTGTTCCTGGTCCTGGTCCTGTCGTTCACCATAATTAAAGCAAAAACTACAATCCACCAAAAACCGAGAGGGGACAAAATTACGCAAAAATTTCACAAAAAAATATATAAATTATGTTAAAGTTCTATACCCTTGTAAAAGGTTGTATTATGCTGATTAGGTGTTTGACACACCACACCAAGATGTTGAAGAGATTTTATCTTAAGAACAAAATGGAGAGCAATACGAGTATGTAAGTATGTAATAAAAAGATCTCAAATGCACCATAAGCTGGTTAAGAAAAGTCCAGAGGTCCTAGACCTAGTAACCTTGATCATATTCTAGTTTCTTAGATTTCTTCTAGACTGTTCTAGAAAAGAAATAGTGGAAGAAATCTACATACATCTCTAGTATATGTATTTCTCTATCTGTCCTCTAGAATTTATTAGAAATCATAGAAATATCGTAGAGATATTGGTCTATTGGATCACTGAGAACTGATGTGAATGTGCCCGAAAAACTAATTAATTGTGTGTAGGTATTCAAACAAAAAGGTTCAACTTCTCCATCTGCAAAACAGTTTCTAATTCTCTCTTCCAAATAGTTTTCTTCCTCTTTTATTAAATAATATTAAAACCAGTCTAAGGACTCCACAAATCTCCAAGTGTATAGCAGGGTGCTAAAATGGGCAAGTGGAAAGGAAGGGTATTTGGGAGCAAGTTCCATATTTACTTGAATTTGTAGAACACCGTGACCTTGCCCAGTCGGGCTTACCCGGCATATTAATGAGCTGTCGGACCCAATACGAGTCCAATCAATGACTCTGCGCGTGTCCCCTAGCCCGTCCGGTTCCCCTACCCCTACCCCTACCGCTACCACTGCCCGTGTCTACAGTCCCCTACCAAGTATTCCCTATCCGCAGTCCTCTGTCCGCTGTCCTACCCCTGGACGCACGCGCTGCGCGTTTTGAAGTCGCGCCGCTCGCAGGTGTTGAATGAACTGGTTGCGTTACGCCTCGTATATCTATTCGAAGTCGGACGAACGGGAGCCACAGGATCGGACCGGACAAGACCGTACCGCGGGCCTGGCCTCACTTTGCATAACTCTCCCCGGCGCGATTCGGTTCGCCCAGGGCTGATGGCTGTTGCTGACGGATCTTAATTAGTCGGGAAATGTTCGGGGATCTCAATCTGGGATGCCCAAAGTGGTAAATTTTGATGAATTCAACACAAATAGTTTCGGGTCTGTTAGGGTTCCTTCATATATGTACATTTGATTTCAGTTTCGATCTGATAAAGTACAAAAACTGGAATAGTTTGCGATTCAGCACGATTCAGCACTTCTCAGTAGAATAAGAGATCCGCTCAGAGTAAATAAATCCATGAGCTTTGGTAGGTTGTATCCTTAAATTAGTTGTTTTTAGAGGAATTCGCTTTTTATTTCCTATATCCGAAACGAGGTAAATTCCCTATAGATTACTTCACACACAATTCAAACAGCAGGATGCTCACGATACGCTGGCCTATAATAGTACGAGTGTTCCATTAGAATCCTTTCAAATCATTAGTAGAAATACACTTCTGCAAAGATCTTGGGTTTTAAGCATTTAATATTCACCAGCACAAGTAAGAAGAACTTTATGAATGGAAAGGATTTGGGAGCTGGATTCTCTTTCTCAGTCGGAGTCAAAGGACTCTGCAACTCCCTTAACGTGAAGTGCCCAAATCGAAAGGCTGCAATTCATTCAGCGTACATATCAGCAGGGGCTTCAATAACATTTTTCGTCACAATGGGGGAAATTTGTTCTGTTCAGAGGATTGAAAAGGATCCCCCGCATGTCTATCGACGATATCGGGTCGATTGGAATACTTTGTTGGCTTTGTTGATTCCCTGATTTCTGTGTCAAGCGTTGATTTCCTGCCCTTCAACTCTTTGCCTTTCTCTACTCTCGATCTCGATCACAATTAGAAAAAAAGGTCATGCCTCAGTGCATTCAGAAAATTGGCAAAAAGATTTTCGAGAATTGATGAAAAATTTACGCGCCGCTGAATTTCCCTCCATTGGCCCGCATTGTCCTCCACTCCAAGCTGCGGTTAGACAGTCGAAAGGGATCTCAGGTCCCTGGCTCCGATGAGGATTTAAATACACTTGAATGATCCTCGAAGTAGGCTCAGGCTCAGACGCAGGCTCAGTCGCAGCCACAGTCTCCTTTTCAGTCTGGGCAATGCGTCAAAAGTGAATTGCCGCTCAAGGATTAGAGATCGACTGAAGTACGCCGACCCGACGGAATTCAAATTGCTCGACAGACATTAACCAGTAATTGCTGTTGTAGCACTTTTGGCATGCGGCCTGCAGCATGCTCCCTGTCGATAAGATAGTCTCCGCGTCTCGGTCTCCGCTCTAGTCTAACAACCGAACAACCAGCCCAACGACAAATTATGACTTTGTTGATTAGATTAGAGCCGGTACGCAATTGTGTTTCAGCAGCTGCTACTGCACCAGAACGAAAGATTCAAAATGCAGTTCGGTTCTTATAAAATTTGTTATCTCACAATATGGAACTTTCAAAATTATTCATAATGTCAGTTGGTATTTATTTCAAACAGAGAGAAATTGTACAACTGTTGGAGTGATAAGACCTTTTGGGGATATAATTTGTAGGCGGTTAAAAGTACTGGATATATATTAAATTCATAACAATCATATCTCAATAAGGGTCCCAAGTCCTAACGGACTACCATTAGTTATGCTTTACTCCGGAATAACCTTTGTCCTATTGCCCTTTTCACACGATTTTTTTTTTCTAAACTTCTCGATTGCTGACCTTCTGCCGTACTCCTCCCTCCTCTGTGATGGATCATAAGTTGCCTTTTTGTTGAGAATTTCATGGAATTCAATTGGAGTCTCAGTTCAGTGGCAGTTTCATTTGTCCTGGCTCGATTCAATGTCATGGGCACTCCTCTATCGAATCACTCCTCTGACTGGCGATGAACAGTGGAATCGAACGGACGATGTTTACACAAAACATGCCCAAACATTGCCATAAGGAACAGGACAAACGCCCCGTTTAAACAATTGTCTCCATTCAGTGCATCAGCCTGTGTCCGGTCTCCGGCCTCCAGTCTTCTGTCTCCTGTCTGTTGTCCTGCCTCCTGTTGTTGCGTGTGCATTTTTTTGCACTTGTTTGTATATTCGATCAATTAAAAATGTTCCCCCATCTATTGTCCGGATCCCAGGCCATTGTTCGTCCTTGCAGATTCACAGTAGTTCGTGATATTTGCTTTTTCCTTACTCAATTTTTGTTGACTCTGCCCGAGGAATGGTGCGATGGTTGGAATGGGATGGGATGGGATAGATGGATGCTGTATGGCTGAATGTGCCCACATGCTGGGTGTTTGTGCAGCAGCTAGAGCCGGGACCAGGTCTTATGAAAAGATTGTGAAAAATTGTCCATTGTTGTACAATTTTCTTGGTTTCCATTCTTAGCCATTATGCAGTTTTCACGGAAATTTCGTAGCAACTAACGAGAGTTCATCGCTTGCCCGAAGATTGCGCAGTTCTTGATTCGCACGGCGTCCGAGTGAGTTTTCATTTCATTTGTGGCCTGTTCGGTTCGGGTCGACTTTTGTGTACGCTTCGAAAATTTTGGCGGCCAGTTTGTAGGGAATCCTTATGGACGTATTAATGCTAATATCTGGAATTTTTCTTATTTGGCTGCTTCTTGTAAAGGTACTCCCGAGACGTTCATAGCTCATAGTTCTCTAAAAATTGATCTTTTGGTAGACCTCGAATTGTTATTCAATATGATCTTTGAAATTACGCCTTCTGGGGATCTTTATAGAGACATAGTCATTCTGGAGATCATACAATAGCATGGACTTTAGGATCTACTTTATTTTAGGTCTTATATAATATCATAACCATCTAAATTGCATCATGGCTATCATGAGGGATAGTCCAAGGAAACATTAGCTCGTAACAAATATTAGAATGTAGCGCATGACCAGGTCGGCCTAACCGAACTTTACCCTACCCCTTGGCAATTCTGCGACGAGTATCTGTATCTGTTGCTTGGTTTTGGCCTATTTGCAATTATGCCAGGGTCCATGCTGATGTTATACAGGAGCCCTGTTCTGCTGCTGGTGCTTATGTGGCCCCTTCCTAATCCTTTTTGAGCAGCAGCCAAAACATTTTCTTAGCTGCAGCTCAGGAATATTGCGCAAATATGCCAGCACACCATTCAGAGTGCCTGTGTCAGCCTGTGTCAATAAGATATATCGCCGATGGATTGCCTGCCAGTTGTGCTCGGCTCTTGTATTGTTGGGCGAGGAGCAGCAAAGCCACAAAAATGGAACAATTCTCGCTGCAGTCCCAGCTTCTGGGAATGTCTCTCATAGAAATCGTAGATTGTCGATTCTCTCACGTTTGCTCTGGGAAAACCTTCGATCCTCCTGCTTCGCTTGGAGCTGCCTCGCCATTTCTTTGCTGTCCCTGTCCCTGTCCTTGTCAGTGCGTGATGTTTGATCGAATGTTGCGATTTTGTTGCACTTCGTTTTTTATGCAATTTCTTTCCTGGATTAGTGTGCTGGCACTTCTGAGAAATGCGAAAGGATTATCATGTCTGAAAAGGTGCTTCAACCCTTTGGCAGCACGCACATTGTGACACTCCTTAGAGACTCTTTCACGGAGCTAGGCATGATCATGATCATGATCATGATACTGATACGCCCACTCTTCTCCTAAAGTTCTTTCTTTTTCTGAATTTGATAGAATTTTGTATCATAACCTGAGTGATTACTTACGAGTATAGAACAAATTTTAAAATAATATTCCATTAAAGAACTTAAGCGGGCAACCGATCTGTAAGACTGTAAGCACTTCCATTAAGAAAGCGAACGAGCAACCGATCTCTAAGGCCGATCACGATCACTGCCATTAAGGGATCGGATATCTACGAGTATAAATTTGTTTGTTTGCTCTCCATTTCGCTGGACTTTTGACTCATCTTAGGGCTCTCCAGCTGCTGGGGTTGGGTTTCGTTTCCGAATTAGGTTCCGAGCGAGCTGTTTTCCGATCACTTGAATTATTACAGCACTTCCGATCTCTCTGTCTGTCTATCTCCGTGGGTTGTCGCGTGTTTCATGGGACAGGGCGACACTTGAGACTCGAGAGGAGCTCTTATCAAATGTCGGCTTGTTCTATAAAGGCAGGAATCCGCTTTAGATGCTGCCGACGACGCCGACAAGTGTCCTTTGGACTGGCTGCTGTGCCCGATCTCTCCCGGTGCTCCTGATCCTTTGGCATGTTTGTTTATTTAACTGTTCACAAATTAGACTCCCCGGACTGGCCGGTGTCCATGGCTCTAGCTGCAGATATCTCTTCTGCCTTACTTCTGCTATCTATCCACTTGACCATTTGTACTTTGGGACGCGCCTATTTAGATAAGCCTCAGAGACCGAGACCTTTGCCTGGTCCTAGAGCTCTGAAGCTGAGCTCAGCATGCTGTTGGCTGCTGGATGCTGGCTGATCTACCCAAATCCCGACTTAATTGTTAATGCTGAGTGAGATATTATGTCTTGGGTCGACGTCTCCATCGACTCGTTAACATTTAGCCAGAAGAGCGCGAGTCGGGGCAAAGGCAAACTAATTAAGTCATTTTGCCAGCTCGTTACACAGCGACTGCGGAACTGCGGACGGACACGGACACGGACATGGACACGGTCTGGCACTGACTGCATTCTCTGGGGAGAGCGAGGCAGCAGCATTCTCTAGGTCCTTAAAGGCGGGCGCATAAATTCCGCATTCAAATGCAGCTCATCGCAAATCAGTTTTATAATGGCCCTCTCTGGGCAACTGGATCGCATTCGCATTCGGTTGCATCGTTTGATGTGCGGCTCGGCGCTATCTGAAGCTGGGACTGCCACTTGGACATGGACTGAGACTGGAACTGGGGCCCATTTTGGGTTCAGCCAGAGAAATGCCAAAGAAGCGAGGGCCAAGACAGAGTGTGGAGAGCGGAGTGCGATAAACTGGCCAAGATTGTTCGGACGGGGCTAATGAAGGCAGCGCGTAAAGTGCATGATTGGCATAGACCACACAGGGCCGCTTAAGAACTGAAGAACTGGTGTGGTGTAGTGGTGGTGTGGTGCTGGTGGTGGTGGTGTGTCCCAGCTCCGATCTCCGGCTTCCGATCATCCTTCATTCTCTTTGTGGTTTTCGGTAGCGGGTTAGAAGCAGCTTCCCTTCTTGATCCTGAGACTACTCAACCCCATTCCGTACCCATACCATAACATCCAGTGCCATAGCATTCCCATTTCGGCTGTCTTGTTAGGCTAATTGATTTGGCTGCGGCCTTCCTGCTGGACCACCTTGGGCGTCTGCGAGAGTGTTTCTTCTGCTTGCTCGCTCGCTGGTTTTTTGCACTGATCATTCGGCGATCATTCAGGGATTCAGGCAAGATGATGACAAGTGGTAACTGCTCACTGGCAGCTCAATTAATCAGCTTGCAAAAGGGTACTTGCCACAGGTGTACGATGGTGCATAAGGTGGTTACGGTGGTTACGGTGGGTACGGGGTGTGGGAATATTTCTGTTTCTACGGTCCGGTACAAATTGCTCACTCGAACAGAGATAAACAGCGATCAACAGCGGATTGAATCGTCGGGCTAAGAGTCTTTCCAAGAATCTTGGCCTCTTTTTTGTGGACCCTCCCCCATGGCTATCAATGACAACATATCAATTTCGAATTGTGTTGTGTTCTGTGGAAAATGTCAACACAAGCAGCAAGCCGATCAGGGATCAAGGACCAACGACCAACGATGCGAAAGTGAAATCCTAGATGGATCGCTTGAGATTTCAATCTATTTTGGCTACTGATTGCATAATAAAACGCCTACAAATTGAACTCTTTATCTCTCTCCTCTCTCCACCCTCCTCCCGTACATAGTCTTGAACTCGTAGTCGTATTTATGTCTCTTGCTTGTGCTCTTATAAATCAAATGTGGATCGCGACCAAAAAGAGGAGCAATCGGTGCCCACCTAGGGTTCGGTCCGCTCATCCACCTGCAGGCTCTGCAGAACAGTAGTCCACGGGGATGCTACCTGAACTACTATCTGCCACTTGCTATCTACTCTCCATCTACATCTATCTGCATCTATCTATCGGTCTCGTCGCATGACAACCTTTGGGTTAATTAGAATCCAGAATAGATGCTCTCGGGGTCGGGTCGGGGTCGCTCCCCCATAAATTGTCTTTGCTGTCGCTGCTGCTGTTGCTCGTGATGTTATTATTGTCATCGACACAGCGGGAATAGACATCTTTTATGAGGTGCCCCCCCCCCGCTCACAATTTAATGAAAATATTTTGTAACATAAATTTAAAATTTCTTGCATTTTGGAAGCCGATCATGTGGAAACTTTGCGACAGAGGTTCGAAGTTCGAACATGGATGATACCCAGTAAGAAACCATTCATAAAACATGAAATTCAGGAAATTTCTTAGGAATTTATATTCAATATGATCTACATATAACATTTATAGGTATATTCATAGGCTAAGAGAGCATTATGAAAGACCAAACAGTTGGGGACATTTCCCATTGACTTTTCAGGAACAAACTTCAATATCTGTCGGATATGCCCAGATCCTACCCTAAGCTATTAAAGAAAACGCATCCCCATCCCCAGGTGCATTTTTAGCTGCTCCCCAGAAAACATTTTGTGAGGGCACACACAAAGGATCCTCTTGAAGGACTCCTGGCCTGGCATGTCCTGTCCTGTGTCGCCCCAACGCCTCTGCCACTGCCACTGCAATTGCCGATGGGGAAAACGGTAAAGGTTGCACCTGCCCAAATGAGCGCGCCGTCGATCCTTGGTGCATCCTCTGCAGCGGTTTCCAGCTGCCTCTTCTACAGGTGCGCGTGTGCCAAGACCTGGTAATGGGAATGGGACAGAGGGAGAGGTTAGATATTGAAGAGGAAAATAAGATAGATAGAAAGAGAGAAAGAGCTGATGCGGGAGCGAGAGCGAGAGCGTGTGCCCGCAGCTTATCTCTTTATCTAATTTGCATAATCCATGTAGGACTCATGCCCAAAAATCTCTCGATCTCTTTTCATCTCTCTCTTTCCGCTAAGCCGCTAAGGTGACGTCAGCTTTTTCTTTACGAGTATTATGAAATTTACTGCTAGTAGTGCCCCCCCAGTCCCCGCTTCCGTGACGAGCGGAAATCACAAAAATGAGTTCGCTTTCCGGTGAGATCTGAAGAAAGGGGGAAATCTCTTACGAGTATGTTGCCAAATTGAAATGCAATAAAATTTACACTAGCAACAGCAACGGCAACAAATCCATTACAATAGTCGTACAACGTAATACCCTCGAAAATAAACGCTTCGGATTGTAGCATAGTCATCAGGCTTTGATTTCATTTCACTAAATTTTGGGTGGATAATTTCTAGGCATAAAATATTTACTTGCCCTAAGTATTTCAAACGATTGTTTCAATGCCAGTTGTATGACATTGTGAAATGGTCGTGTCTGATCCATACTGACTGAAAAATCTAAAAGAATTGGCAGTCATAAAGCTTCGACAGGCAGAATATGCATATATTCATTTATATGGAATACGAAATGCTATATTCTTTACGCTGCCAACATCTGATCAAAAGCATATACCCCCTTCAAGGGTATAAAAGCAACAACAGCAGCAATTACGCTGCACTTGAATATTGCACTGCTCTCTGTGGCGTGGTCTGGCCGGTGCCTCCTGCTTGCTTGTATGTGAACTGCTTGAAGAGGACGAGAGCACCACACAAAGCAGTCAAATGCGATGTGATGGGAGGCCGTGAAATGAATGGAATGAAAGAGGCTTTATCTAGGGACTAACATTGAAATGAAATCAATACTTTACAATATTTGAAAATGATTTTCCATTAATTTTTACAGATTAATATGATATCTTTAAGCGATATAAAGACTGTATTGCAGGCTAAATCCAAGTTTATGAAATTTTTGCTGCCTTTACACAGATGCAGTCCGCGAAGACGGCGACAGACAACGGAGCAAAGTGCTGGACAGACAGACAGACAAACGGGCGAATGTTGAGAGAAACGACGCTTTCCGTTAACATCAATCTTGCCGGACAGACGGACAGACAGACGGCAGACGTACAAAGCGAGGGAGAGCGATTCCGCCATAGGCTGTGTGTATGTGCATGATGAGGAGAGCTGCAGGTCTAACTAAATGACCTGAGGACTATTGTGATATTTTATTGTATTAAATCGCATCCGACACACCAAACACAAATGCAGTACGAAAGAAAGACTAGCTTCGGGCGATCGAGGCGCTTGATACCCTACCGGAACGGTCGATGATAGGGCAGGGTCTACATAGGAACGTTTGGTTACCCACTTAAAATGCTTTTATTTTGTTTTACTTATCGTTTCTAAGTGAATTATATGATATGGATATGGGATATAGGATCATGCTTCTCAAGATTATGCACATATGTACGTCCTGATATACATATGTATATATTTATTTACATATACTTCTTCTTTTTTTGGATAAAAAATGCCACCTTCTTTGCATTTACAATGTATTGGGAGAACCATAATAACCCTTTTTCGAGGGTATAACAAGCAAAAGCAAAAGCAGAAGCAGAGACGGATATGCAGGAGGAACGAGTCGAGGAGCAGCCGATGGGGAGACGGCCACAGGAAGCGCCGACTTGCGCCAATCTTTTAAGCGTGTTATTAGTGTTTCGGCATATTTATTTATTATCATTTTTGCTACAAAAAACTCTACACAGATTACCAGCGATGCTTTGTGTGTCTGAATATGTGCTTTGGAGAGTGGGGCGGACAATCGTGACGAACAAAAAAAAACTGCTTCATTTACTGATTCATCTGATGCTTTATCTACTGCCTCTCGTTGTTCGGGCGATGGTGCCCTCTCTCCTGATCGGTAAGGCGGCCCCAATCAAGCCTTTTGATTACTTAACTTGCCCCCTGATTGTGGCCAAATGCCACATTGATGACATAACTGGCAGCCAGTTTCCGTCAATAATTTGTACATTTTCAAGTGCAAGTGCTGAACTTGAATTGGACCATGGGGAATTGGTCATTGCCCATTGCCCATTGCCCACTGCACATTGGAAAGGGATTGGATTCTTGACCGGCCATAGGGACAGCCACCATTCCAAATGCTCGGTTCAAGATCATTGACCGCTCGTCAGCTCGCCGTCGACATCAAACGGATGACGGACGACCCACGGACATCCACGAAGAACAATTTGTTTAATTATGCCGCAGGCGGAAGAGAGAAAGAAACAGGCCGGCAATTTTCGGGGATGAGGTGACAACGATGCGACATGATGAAGACCTCTCCCAGCTGCTGATCGACAGTTCTCCTGCTCCAACCGCACACTCTTCTACTCTTCTCTGTTGTGCCACGCTCTTTCGCGTTCTCCTCTTCGCTCCCTTACCCACTTTCCTGCTCAAAGTGTATTTCTATAGGGCGAGGCACTGCTAGAGAGCGTCATTACAGTAGTTGCTTATTACAGAACCGAGCAAACAGCTCAAACGCTATCCGTTTTTCCGCTCTCAGATTCTTCTGCTCCGTCCAGTTCTTCCACTCGCCCTGTCCATTCTACTGCTTTTCCCACTCTCTCATGGGCCCGCTTATGTCTCCACCATCATTATCAATTGGGCAATTTCAGTTGTGGCGCAACTTGTTAGCACACACTGGCATCGGCATCGGCATCGGCATCGACAACGACATTGGCATTGGCTCCGGGTCCCGCATGTGGCGACGACGACGTCATCTCAGCTGTCAGTCTGTTGACGCAGCCAAGTCAAGCTGCCTGCCAGAAGCTGCTCCATCCAGCGGCCGCAGATCCAGCTCCCATATCATTAGTTGTAATTGATCCTGTGTGATCTTTTGATTTTGCGTCAACGCTGACGTTTTGCATATGAACAGCCGCAGCGACGATACCAAACACCAGCAGCGACAGCGACAGCAACAGGCACAGCCACAGCGACAGGGACAGCAGCAGCAACGTCGATCTTCTGGTGCCCCGAGCCCGAGCTTGAGCCCGAGACCGAGCCTGATGCCGAGCTTGATGCCTCTCATGCTTGGGCCCTGCCCCTCATTAACATGATCATCAACGCTGTCGTATTTGCTCGACTGCCGGTAAATTAAAACAAAAACAAAAAAAGCAAAAGGCAAAAAACAAAAGCAAAAGCAAAAAGTAAAATAAATGAAAGTAAAATATCAGAAATCAAGAAAGTAAGCAGTGGTTAAGTGATCGACCAGCGGATACCGCAAGCAGGGATTTATTTTGTTCCAAGGAGTAAGCAGTTGTGGGAGCTTAAAAGCGAGTTGTAAAGCAGTTGTGAGAGCTTAACAAAGCTCTGTTAATGCCGCCAAGCAGTTCTTGATCTTAAGCGAACACCAAAAAGAAGGAGATAAATACTCGTACTTATGATATGCCAACACATATGTACATACAAATATAATATTTAATTTGTAATAAAATGGACCCATAAACCGAACCTACCCTCGATATTAATAACTCATTGGGTAGCGCCGGTGATCTCTGCGCTCGACTTCACTTTGCATGCGGCCCACGTCGCGATGCGTCGCCGTCGCCGCCAGCTCCTGCCGTTGCGTCGCGTTGCGTGTGCCTCACGAGACGCCACCTTTTCTTGACTGCCTGGCCACACCGCTCTTCTCCGCTCGGCTCCGCTCCACTCCACCCCATTCCCGTGAGGCCCCCCCATGGTCCTGCCCTGCTGCGCATTTATGCTGGTGCCCGTAATTGCCCCTGGAACTGGTGCTGCTGCTGCTGCTGGTGCTGGTGCTCTTGCTGTTGCTTGCGACAGAGTCCTGAGACCTGGTCCTTGCCATAATTTAAATAGTTACTGCGGGCGAATACTTTGCTAAGTGCCGTCGTTTGAGTACGAAAGCCAGCCCCCGATCCACCCCAAGAAGGCTCTGTCCAACCCCAGCACCGGCTGTGGTACCAAAAATCAAGGAAAAATACTTTTCAATTTACATTTGTTGCAATGGCTTTCTTCCGCCATTCCCATCCCCATCCCCCCTCCTTGAGCATGGGCCTTTAATGTTTTAATTTATGAGCTGAAAATTCGTTTGGTTGTTCTCTCCGCAGCTCCCAAAAGATTCGAGTGATTCAAATTCTCCAATTCCCAGTCGAACAGCACCCCCTGGGGAGCATTTAGTGTCATTTAGCTAATGGGATATAAATTGGTTCAATCGGTTTGGCCCCCAAATTCGATTGCAAGCGAATTTGAATATAGTCTGGCATGAGAGGAAGCCCTTGATGGCTGCTCCAGAGGCAACAGTTTGTTTATATCATTACGGTAATATTTCGAGGAGTATATGGAAGATTCCTATGTACATTTGATGAAAGTCCGCAGAATTATGGGGGTAGAAAACCGGCTTTTTTTTGGGCATAAAATACCACGGTGCAACATTGGTGGAAACTCTTTTGATCTCTGACTGTTTCAAGCTACAACGGATTTATGATCGTCATTTAAATTTAATATACAAATATTCTTTGATATTCCTTAGATATAAAATGGGAAATCATGAATTCCACAAAAAAATTCCTTTTAAAACTCCTTAATATTCAAACTTCTCCCTTCTCAAGGGTCATTCATTGACTTCTTTGTGTATCATAGTCTATATTTTCTCAATGGTATATTCTTTTTAATTAAGGATCTTAATACCAATGATCTGATCAGTGATTGCCTGCCTCCACTTGGCACCATCCTAGATCAGCTTACAGCTTCTGTACCCTCCCATTCGCCGTATGCCATATAACTCTACTCCTTCCCCATGCCCATACGGTAGCTCCAGTGCGCCATCTTCTGGCTCTTGGTTTAATGCCTTCCATGGAAAGGGAAGCGCTGATGGCAAATCTGAAGCGCCGTTAGGCAATCGAGAAGCCTGGAGCTTGATACCCGGGATCTGCCTCTGGTTCTGGTTCTGCCTCTGGGCCGGGACCTGGGTCTGCCTCCGATTGCGGATTGGGATGTGGATGTGGCTGTGGGTCTGGCTCTGGTTCTGGGGTGGGCGTAGCAAAAGCAAATAAAACAAACGGTACATTTGCGGCCAAAACGAATAAGAGCTGCCATCCCATCCCGTCCCGTCTTTCCAGATGCGCAGACAGAGAGTGACTGGCATCAGAGCAGCTCCTATCGACAGACGGATCAGTAAATTTGTGAATTTTTACGCTGCGGCAACACGCGTTCCCCTAATACGAGTAATCGGGATCAGTTCTCCCTTTCTCCACCATATCTCTTTCTATCTATCTTCAGTTCTCTGCAGTGGCAGTGTGATGAGTGGCTGGCACTGGACACTCACACTGCCACTGCCACTCACACTGCCACTGCCACTGCCACTGATGATGATGATGACGACCAGAAAGGTTTCCATCCATCCATCCATCCAAAGTTCGGCCAGCTCTGCAGCTCCTCCTGATGGTGTTGATTGTGCGCCAGTCAAGTGTAAGCTGCACATTAGTCAAAAAGAAAGAGAAATATTCGTACAGCCAAACTAAAGCAAAGAAACGAAACGAAACGATAAAAATGTGAAGAGAAAAATAATAAAAATAAAGAGTACGAGTAGCTGGGAGAACTTAAGCGGCTTATGCCAAGAGTCCCGGACGGTGGACGGGTGGTTGGTGGAAGTCCCATGGCTCCATGAATGAAACGAAATGAAACTCGATTTGGAACTGGAATTGCGGATCAACATTGGGGCTTTGTCGCTGTCTGCATCTGAATGGACTGCCCTGCCATGGAAGTCGCTCCGCTTGGAGTATAACCGGACGTAAGTGCGTACAACGTATTGGAAGGTTGGAATTAAGAAAATTCTAAACCGATTTATGTCTCTTAGATAGTAAGGAGAGAAGATATAGAACAGTCTTCCTTCATGAATGTAATATTATAAGATAGGGAATGATTTGAAGGATCTGTGAATCCTTTTGTCTGGAATTTTATTTTTAATGATCATGGCAATGGCTGAGGATCCACTATACTAAATTTTAAGAGTTTCTGGAACCCGAGGATCTGGGCGTAGAGGGCGGAATGGCGCAGATTTCGTGACTTCAAAAAACCGCACTACCGATGAAACTAAAACTAAAAACCCTCCCATTCTTCGGAGATAACCTTCGTCAGGGCATCAAGCGTTCGTCTTGGGTATGGAGGCATTTCCTTTCCTGTTTTAATTATAAAGAACAGCAGCCCAAAAGACCTGTGTCTGCACCGTCGATTCAGTCTCTGTCTGAGGCTGGAATCCGACTTGGACTGCCGCTTGGACTTGAAGCGGGATCGGGTCTTAATCCACTTGTTCAAACGCTGTTGATATTCATATGCTTTGTCAGTTGATTCGCTAATATGACGTCTGATGCGGCTGCGAAAATTTGCACTTTTGACTTGGGCGCACAAAACTTTTAATTTGGCCCTGGCCCTGGCCCTGATGCTGGCTCTGGTGCTGGTGCTGGTGGAGGCACAAAATAAATAAAGCTTGAATAATGGCTAAGCTACCTCAGAGGCAACGATCGGTCCCTTATCCTCACTGTTTCACTGTCCCACTCTCTCGTGTCTCGTGTGTCTGCCCCTGGACCCATCCTGGGATCCCATCCAGAGTCACTCATTAAACACAATTTTGACTGGGGATCTGGCTGGGCCGGCATCGGTTGGAGGCATCACAAATTGTGGTCGAAGGAGGAGAGAGTGCGAGTCGTGTGGAGGTTGTGTGTGTTTGATTTGGAGGCGATTTGATTTGGATGCACGTGTTGAGGAGGAAGTGGCTCCATTCCACGATGTGTTGCTCGCTCATCAGCGATAATGATGGGCAATTATATAGAGAGCGGTCCTCAGAGCTTCACTCCTGCAGATATGCACTGGTCTTAGCCGCAGTCTGAGCCTCAGTCTCTGCCCCCTGCTCCTGCCCCAGAGGAGCCACGCGACTGAGAGCGCTTGTCACTTCCACCATTGATATATTGGATGGCAGACAGGTATGACTACGAGTACGAGTATCTTTGGCCCTTTCCTTTACTGCAGGCAAAGGGCCTCTTCTAATGCTGGGCCTCTTCATTAGCCATTCGGTACTTTTAATTATGCGCGCGGCTCCAGAAGAATTTTAATTTGACTCCTGGATTGGATCCATTCAATGACTTTCTGCAACTCCAACTCCCTCTCCCCCAATCTCTCTCGTTCGTATAGAGTGTGTCTGTGTGCAATTCATTGTCAGCAAACAAATGCGGTTCCGAGGTGATGAATGCGCGGCAGCCACGCACAGGCCGGATCGGGCCATTGGAAGTCCCAATCGCCGTCTGAGTTGCAGGATTCTATGCCGCATTATGCACACAAATTAATTTATGTGCAATGCTCAAGTCAGTCATATCCTGTAGATCTGTTCGGGATGCGGAATGATGGGTTTCGCCAGTTTGGGGTTCTATCAAACCGTTCTCAAAGATTTCTTCTCCCTTATATTTATTTCATACACTTCATTTTCCTTTGGAGTTACTCTGGTTGATTTTTTCTTACTTAAGTTTTCTTTCTATTATATCGTGGCCCGATATTTTACTCATCCTGGTGTTGGGGGGAACTTCCCTCTAGTCAAATATATATCTCATTTTCCGTCTAGGCATAAGTAATCCGCAATATTTTGCCTTTAGAATGAACTTGCATTCTGGATTAATTTTTTTTTAATTTCTTTTTGATTTAAACCTATTGATTATTTTGGAACTTTCATAGTAATTTACGAATTTATATCTTTATTATTATATGTTCGCTTCTCCTTCCATCGATTTCCATCGATTTCCAGTGTTTTTTTATTTGGCCTCTTCTATAAAGGATTCTGGAGTCTGTCTGGCAGATGTCCTGTCCCCCTCTTAGCACTGGGTATCCCGATGGTCCATTATTTTAGCATCTTCTTGATGGCATTCCTACTGGTTCACACCGCAATTTGTGCTGGACTCTTTCTGGCCATTGGTTTGTTTGTTTGTTTCTTTCCTTTGGATGCTCCCGATTCTTACTCTGATTCCGATCCCAATCCCAGTCCCGATCCCGATCCCGCTGCTGCTCCTGCTCCTGCTGCTGCTGCTGCTGAGAGCGAGCCGCGCAATTACGCGCTGCACTTTGATTCTCTCCCTTGCTCCACGCTCTTCTGGGCTTCTGGGGCAAGCAGTCTCCCCTTTTGGCTTGCCACACAATTCAAAATGTTCGTGTTTAAGCGCTATTAAGTGGCAAAAATCGCGCGCGCATCAACTCCAAGACATGGTTGTGGCCGGTGCCGGGGCAGGGGCCGGGGCCGGTGGGGCTTGAGGTTTTGGATGGAGTTAGACCTAAACCTTGGGCCGACGCTGCGACTGCGACAGAAACTGTGGTCGTGGATGTGGCCACGCGCATGCCCAGTGAATGGAGCACTCGAAATTGGAGCCAGAGAGATGGTCAGTCCAAATCTGGGGGCCGCCTGCGTGTTGCTTATAATTAAAAAAAACATGCCAAAGGAGCTGGACAGGAGAATGTTGGGTGTGTAGGGTGTGTAGGGAGTGGGGAGTGGAACTTAGAGCAGGCAACAGCAAAATCAACTTATTTGCCTTTCCATTGAAATAATTAGTTCAAAGTTAAATATTGACTGCTCAGCCAGGGTCCAAAAAGTGCAACCCAAAAGCGAACCCAACACCGAATCCGATCCGGGAACGGAGACGGAAGACTGCGGCTTGGGGATTGGGGATTGGGGATTGGCGACCGGGGCGCGGAGATGTGGTCTTATCGCATTTAGGCGCGGAATTAATCGATTTGCGTACCGGGTGCGAAAACATTGGTGCGGCTTTAATTGATGCGAGCCCGGCACGACAGGGAGGTGCCCTGGCCCTGAATCTGGTCGATGGATCAGAGGTCTCTGAGAGAGAGAGAGAGGGAGAGTTGATTGGCTCGAGTAGGAGAGGAGAGGTTTTAAGCTATCGCTTATCGATGGTGTTGACAATTTGTGCGACAACGCTGAACTATCGTTTATCGATCAGATTAATGGGGAAGGGAAGCAAGATACAGCGACAGAGTGATAAACGGACTAAAGATGGGACCTTTAGATAGTAGGAGGTACAGATGCGGACTAAAGGACGATAGCTATATAATACTACCTAGATGACTGGATAGGAAGATGCAGAGCTGGTGGAAATTACAGAGAAGCTACTATAGAAGATGGGAGCTCAGAGTGGTATAATTAACAAATAATCCAGTCATGGCGATACATATGTACGGTAGAGGAGAGCTATATGTACATAAATAGGGATATTTATAAGGGGTATAGGGATGTGTGATCGTCACAGCTCTTAAAAAATACCATTATATAACTATTCGCCTCTATAGGAATGTATGGTTTTAATGATAAGATTTCAGTAAGTTTGCCTCTGAACTGTAGCTCTGAAGGAAAGCGGAACTATCTAAAGAAGAAAGTTTTGGATTAGGAAAATGTTTTTCCATCGGCTATCCGTATACTATTTAATGGGGCCGAGATAGTGGGTCACAGGTGGCATATCCTTTCTCTCGTCTTGCAATGCAACTGGGAAGGATTCTACTCTTATTGGTTCACTTCCATGGGAATGTGGCAGCCACAGGCATATAGCCTCTCAGCGGGATCTTAGCAGTGCAGTGGAGTGTGTGGTCCTTGCAGATCCTGCAGCAGCAGGATATGCGGCCCAGGACAATGCAGGACGACCATGAATTGCATAAAAGCGAGGCAATGAACAACTCAATTAACTGGACAGCAGAGAAGGAGAAACCAACCAAAATGCATAAGTAGGCAGTGGCCAAGGAAACGCTGTCCGGTGTCCACTGTCCGCTGTCCGCTGTCTGGGTCTCTGGCTACGGTTTCCGGCCAGAATAATTGAATTGTCAGGATGGGAATAAAGATGAGTATGGGTCTGATGGTCTGATGAATGGCAAGCGAACCCACACACAGAGCTCAACGAGCGGCGGGGCAGGAGCCGAGCCCATCAGAACTTGAACAAAACTTAATTGTAGAGAGAGAAAGAGAGAGATCCTTGGCCAGGACGGATGTCCGGCCAGGGGTCACTAGCCAGACATTCGATGTGGGGGGACTCTCAATCTCAGTGGCCGACATCTGACATTTCCCCCCAGAAAAAGTACTCTGTTCTCTTCTGTTCGATCTTCGAAAATTTATAGATCATCGATCGTTGAATCGTTCGGTCTGGCGATGACACGCGTTGCCATTTTCCCTGGAAAAACCCCGAAGTGCAGCCAGAACAATGCAGAAATCGGTAAACAAAAACCCTCGATTCCCTCTTGGCCAGATCTGGTCCTGGTCCATCCCCGCCATTGTCCTGCCATCTTTGCGTGTGAAAAGTGCACAAAGGACCAGAGCTCTGGCCAAATACGTATTCAATTAGAAATTTACGATGTCTGGCCATTGTCTGGCCGTTGCGTTCCATTGTCCGGCGCTGCTCTATGGAGCGTGCAGAGCGTGCTGCATATCAAATCCATTTTCACTGTTACTGAGAATCGCATCCACGGATCCACGACGAAACTCAAGCTTTCCCTCCATCTCTAGGGAGAGCTCGGTTATCCTTTTGGCTATTGCTAGATTTTCTACCATTTCTAACATAGCGTTGTAGCGGCTTTGCAACAGTCGTCTACTAACTGATTCTTTCAGGGCACTCGAAAAGGGAATTAATTTCATATTCTGATCTGATCCTTAGTCTCTCTTCCTATTTTCGAGATCGCTGTTGCATACAATTTTTGCTCTATCATTGCAGGGCTCCCTAGTGCCTGATCGCCTGATTTCTCTCTAATTCGTGAATCCTCCTTCACTTCAGTCTGCCTTGGAGACTTTCGATCCTCTTCAGTCGCTGTAACGCGGCGTTCGCTGGCCGAACGTCGGTTGGCCACGTTTCTGCTCGTTTCGCACATAAAAATTAATACGCATTTTTAATCGCCGGCAGTCCGGTCCGGTTTACGGCCACTCAACCGCTCTCAACCGCTCAACTTGCTGTTCAGTTAGTCGCGTTTATGGTTACTGATTTATTCCAGAGTTATGCCAGCCAGAGGGCAAGACCAGAGGGATGGCCAGTTGCCAGTAGTTCATAAAAATTTGTCAATTTAATTGAACTTACAATTTTTAGAATTGTTTCGGTCTCGTTAATGTCGAATTCGGCATTGTTTTTGCTCAGCTTGAATTTTAGAATTTTTATCATGATTGAAATGGGCATTGCTCGGTAAATTTTACAATGCCACTTGTGAATAGCAAAGCCCAATCGAAATTGGCCACAAATATGCAGTCGATGGGGTCGAAGTCGACCGGATGGAGTCTCGAGGTCGTGGCCGGTACGAAACGTCTTAATCAGGGCTAGAGGGACGAAACAATCAGCTGGAAGAGCACCAGGTGCCCCATCGGAAGGTGCCCCAGAACATCTACATATATATACTATGTACATATTTATATATTCTTTCTAAGTAAAGAATTCTGGAAATAGCCTACAAAATACTAACTATCATATCAATCTGTTATTAAAACAAACAAACATTAGAACGAAAATTTCAAGTGTTTCCAAATCAAAAAGCTTTATTGAATATCAATGAAGTCTTGAAAATTGTTACACATCCTTTCCTTTGCGATTCGTTTTTTTCTGGAAATTCCACACTGCATTCATTTACGATCCAGCAAACGATCACTTAACTAACGAATGGTTCCCCAATCATTTCAACCTGCGAGTACAATTATCTGCACTTTGTTGCCATCACATAACATCACTTCACATCGGATCCAACCCAACCCAACCGGCAGTCGTCCACTCAGGCAGTCAGGGAGTCAGTCAGAGAGTCGGAGAGTACTAGCCCAGAGGTGGGTTCGGTTTTCAATTTGGTCATCCATTAGCTTTTATTGATTTTCGTGCAAAATTTTTCTAATTTGCAGCCCCCCAAAAATGAATGCAAAAAGATGCGTTACACCCAGGTCCCAGCGCCAATCGCCAAAGGAGGAGAAGGAGGAGGGCAGTGGACTGTGGAGAGTGGACAGTGGAGACCAACCTTGGTGGCAAATATTGACTGGCTGACTGACTGCCTGGGTGGTCCCTTGGCAGCTCGCCAACAGGAGCATCATCATAATCATCATCATCATCGGCATTGGCATCATCATCATCATTGGAGGAGCGCTCCGAACGCCGAACGCTCTGTTTAAAAAATCAACTCAATTCGCTGGCATGTAAAGCAAATGAGGCGCGTTTTATGCAAAAAGAAAAGGCAAAATAAAAACGAAAACGAAATGAGAAAAATACGAAGAAAAATAAAACCACAAAGAAGATTTTCTTCATCGAAGAACCGATGGTTCAGATACCCTTTCGGTCCATGCTTCTTAGGGAAGTTAGAAGTCTTCCTGAACCTTGTTGGTTTTTCGGATTATCTTGGATGGTATTCTCGAAAACAGATCATGGCTATAGTATCTTATCTTTATGTTTATTTATTTTAGCATTTGCAGAGAACTAAGGTTTAATTGTTACCACAGCCTGTGCTTAAAGCAACTTGTTCTCTGTGACAGTATACAAAAGCCAGCCTTATGATATAGTATTCCGATTGCGATTAAATTTTTATTTATAACGTATCACTGGAATCTGTAGATTTTGAACTTAATAGCTACTACATAGATTAAATGGAGTATAGGTAAAGTTAAAGTACTTCTTGAAAGTGTAACCGAAAAAAATACACCAAAAATTGCAAAACGAGTTGGCCATCGAGATCGAGACCATCAACTGGAGCAGTGATGGCTATCGATCAACGGCTGTTCTGGTTCTGGTTGAGGCTCAGAGCTGGCACTGGCACTGGCTCTGTCTTGATTACAATCAATGAGAAAACGTAGCATAATCCCGCAACGATACTAAAAGGTTCCCAAAACAAAACAAAAACCAAAAAAACGAGCCCATAAGAATGGAAAAAAGTTCAGCCTCGAAACAGTTACAGAACCGTATGGACAGGCTAATAACAAACAATTAGTAACTATCAGCACTGGCATTAAGCGGGGTCCGTGGTCCAAACTGCTGCTGACCCACATTGGAGGCGCCGCAGATCCACCCGGAATCCATCCTGGGATCAGCGAATGAGCCATGAGCCACGAGCCAGGGGTAACGCTCCAGTCAGACAATCAAGCATTTCGGGGCATTTCATTAGGCATTACAGATCGAAAGGGTTACAGAGTCGAAAAAATGAAGAAACATTTAATTACGAATTACGAGCAACGCAAAAGAGTAGACTGGGAGAGTGGGGGAAGGAAGGATCTGGCCGAGTGTATGCGGTGGGTCCCGATCTTTGGCCCTTAATTAGTAGACCTGTCCTCTGATACATATCACTGGAGGAAAGTAAATGGAAGAGAGAGCGAGCGCGTGTCCCTTTTTTTTGGCTACTGTCCTGCGGGACCAATTAGTACCCATTCCCGATACCCCATCCACTTGCTGCATTGCCCTCAAGGGTTAACGTGGATGCTGCGGTAGGTGAAAGTCGTAAACCGATTAGACATTAGTTATGCTCGTAAAAGATTGCGTGTTAGTCGGTTGTGGACTGCAGGAGCCGCAGTAGCCACAGTAGCAGCAGCAGCAGCATCAGCAGAAGCCAAGTTCCATTACAGTCGCATTCTGATACGATCGCTCGAAACGAAATGAAACGAAAGTTATGGCTTGGTTTTGTGTGTGTCGTCCCCTGTTAGGGAAAACAAATTTCACATCGGTTGGATAGATTGATCTATGGTCTGATGAGTCATAGGAATGAGGTACGTGAAGGTAGAAGAAAGTTATGTTCATAAAGGACCTCCGGCTGCACAAAAAATGATTTTTATTTTAAGGTTTGATTAAGTGAGTGTCCTTTGTCATAAAATGTATATTTAACACACAACTTTTGATGTACCTACGGAGGCAGGCATAGTATCCTCATACCTTACCATAAATTCCTTGAAAAGGTTTCCTTTTTTTAAGTTTGGATCCAAATAACTACTGAACGATGTACATGTGTGTATTACACATCGAAGATATTGTAGAAAATGGCATATTTCCCATGGTGGACCCAATTCTACATAAAGATGTGACACTGGAGAGCCCTAGATCCTTCCCAACTTGGATTGATATGATACTCGTTGGAGACCCTTCCCGTGAACATGGACCTGCTTGATTGGATGGTGATCGGTGAGTCCGGGCACCCATAAATAAGGCACAACAGGCCGCACCGCAATATCAGCTGGGTTCCATCTCTGGCCCAAACACAAGTCATTGGGCAAAGCAAATAAAATTATCTCATTACAAATTATGCCCCCAATCCCAGAGAGTGGCAGGAAGGAGGAGCACAACGAAGGGGAGTGGAAGCAGAGATGTGGAGCTGATGTTGAAGCTGAAGCAGTGCCTGGGTGGAGGAGCTCGAGCAGACGCTAAATAGATTATGTCAAATGATCGGAATCACATCATAAATCCAATCCGGCACTGGCGGATGAGGATGAGGAAGAGGCTGAAGATCAGGATGAGGTAACGATGAGGATGAGGAGTATGCTGGATCAAGTGCCGCTGGGCGCGGAATGAATGCGTCCAAAATCAAATAAGCCAGGGCGGTGCAGTGTGGGCGTTGCAAGACCAAGTTGCAAGCCGCCGCCGCTGCCCCCTCCGTGCGCCTCCTGTGCCTCTTTAACACATTTTTAAATGAAACCCAGCCCCGGCATCGATTATTGTTTTGCATGTGGCCGAAAAACAAAAAACGAACAGAACTGAACTGAAACCGATATGAGAATCCCTGCCTCAGTCGCTGCCCCAGTAGCCGACGGCGCTTTGAAGCATGCACCTTCGATCTCTCAAGCTCAGCTGATAACGCACCACTAGCACCACCAAAGACACCACCACCGCAGAGACAGCGACAGGGAGACAGGGAGACGGGGAGACCGAGATACCGAGACCCCATCCAAGGAGGTGCAGAAGTATGGCGAAAACAATAAAATATTGATCGGAATGAACAATAAATTCAATGCCTAAGTACAGAGCCATATTTTGTGGTTTCTGCTGGGGATACGTTCGGTTTGGGTATTTGGATGCGATTTGTATGGAACTGGACTGGGGAGGGGGTGGGTGAGGTGGAGTTGGGATCTTTAAGGGGTTCGGGACTGTTTGCTGCTCTGGTGCTTTGCTGCCTCAACTCCCTCACACTTTGCGTGCAAAAATCGATCAGCGCGAAATGAAATTGAAGTTAAAGCGCAGCGCCCCAGGGCCGAGGCCATATAGCATGCCCAGATATATATCTCGACTGGGCCCGAACTCCAGCACCAGCACCAGCACCAGCTCCAACAGAGCGGGCCAATGACTCCAAAGAGCTTCTTCGGAGCGGCTTTTGCGTGTGAAACTCCTTTGAAATTGGATAGATCTCAGGACGGGACGGAATGTCGGCGTATTACAGGGATAGAGTGTGGAACGATCATTGTTCGTGTGACATTCCGGCAGAGCGAAATCAATTTGCGAATGGTTCAATGCTTTTCCGTACAAAATTCATTTGCTTTGGCACACAAAGTCATCATCGACGTTGGACCCGGTTTCGGTTCGCTTCGGGTGATAAATTTTCAATTTGTTTGACTTGAGCGAGCTCTCACCCACACAGGAATCTGGCAGCCCCTGGGTGGATCTCTTGCTGGTAGCGCAACGAATCCAAGTTGACATTGCCGCACGGGCGACAAAGCGGCCTCATCATGGCCCATTGTGTGTAGTGCAACATTAGGTCATGCCGGATCAAGTGGGTTACACCTACACCTACACCAACACCAACACCTAGGGCAACGGCTGCATAAACTACCTACTGCGGACCGCTCCCCTGTGATCGCTGTGCCCTGTGTCCTTTGACCTGTCCTGTCCTGGCGCAGGACACTCGCACTGTGCATACATTAAACACAATAACTCTTTGTGGCGTATCGCTTTCATTCATGCCACATCTTGGTGGGTCCTCTCACAATCCTCACATAAATATTCTCCCACACTTTGAGGATGACCAGGCTTCTTGTCTTCCATCTTGACATCTCCATTAGCCAGCGGACAGCAAGTTAATTAACATTTTATCCATATTCCATGTCGAATATGCGGACAGGAAGTCAGGAAGATTACCATATGAATATATCTCTAAAAATGAAAGTACAATAGTTTTTTTGCTTCCTCAAGATGGGACATTCTAAGGTTCATTTCATATTTGAAATATTTTGTTTGTGTTAGTCTGATGATCGGAATAAAACCACTTCTTTAAGAAATCTGTAAAAGAGTTATACGTTTCTTTTCTAACTTTCTTTGTTGTCTGTTTGGGGTTCCGTTGGGTGATTTCCTACACCGCAATCCATATCCCAGCTATTTATATCTCTTATGTATGCCTCAAACTTTTGGTAAGGGATTAATATAACATTGAAGGATTTTCTTTTTTATCTGAAAAGTGAATCAGTGGCGCGCTTGTGGGTCTGATAACAAACTGATAGGAAAGTTAACGACACCACTGACAATGACTAAGTGAAATTGTTACACTTATGTGTACATGTACATTTATCTTATAAAAATTGATAACAGCTATTCCTACACTGCGGCTCGGCAGCATTGGACTCGACAGATAATTGGTTGCCAAATAAATTGTCAAATAATTGTATCTTTTTATCACTGCAGGCAAAAAAGCTTCTAAAAAAAGAAAGTATCAAAAGTCATATCGAATTGTCAAATATATTTTCTTATGAAACGCACTGTATCTGGCTCAACTCGTGCATATCGAGTTGCATAAATCATATTTCTTAGATAACAAACCAAGATACAGACCGCAATATTCAATTTTCGATAAACTAACCGATTATCGATAGACATTCATATCTTCTTAGTGATCGATACAAAGTCCGAAAGCAATGGAAAGTAAAATGGTAATTGGTGCATACAAGTGCACTGTATGTGTGCGTAAGTCCCCTTATGTGCTAGACATTCACGAAATGTTATCTGAAGAAGATTTGTAGAGCGGCGTATAAAGGCCCAGGCATAGAGAGGCCCAACAGTTAGTCGAAGTTAACCGGGCAAGCAACATGACCAGCAGAACCACCCAAGTTACGGTGTTGGCCCTGTTGACCGTTCTAGGCCTGGTGGCGGGGGCCCTACACCGGATACCCGTGCGCCGCTCGGAGAAGTATGTGAGGACCCGCCAAAGCCTCATAGCCGAACGCGAGATGGTGTTGAGGAAATACAACCTAGTGCAGAGCAATATCAGTAGCACTACGAACACCACCGCTGGAAACTACTCTGTGGAGACCCTGTCAAACGTTAATAATCTTCAGTATTACGGCAGCATCAGCATCGGAACCCCACCTCAGAATTTCATGGTGCAGTTCGACACGGGGTCTTCCAATCTGTGGATTCCCAGCGTGGATTGTTTTAGTGCTGACTGCTATTATCACAATACATACTCATCCGCGAATTCCACCACATATCAAGTCAATGGCACCGCCTTCTCCATCACCTATGGCTCGGGCAGCGTGTCGGGCATCCTCTCCACGGATGTGGTGACCGTGGCTGGACTGCAAATTCCCCGCCAAATGTTCGGGGAGGCCACCATAGTAACGGGGACTAGCTTGCTAGATGCCTCTTTCGACGGAATCTTTGGCATGGCCTACTCCAGCCTGGCCGTTGACGGAGTTTTGCCGCCGTTCTACAATTTGTGGAGCGAGAAACTAGTGGATGCGCCCGTGTTCTCTTTCTATCTTAAAACCAATGGCACCTCAACAGCGAGCTATGGAGGAGAGCTCATTCTGGGCGGTTCCGATCCGTCGCTCTATGAGGGCAAACTGGTGTATGCTCCCGTCTCCAGCAGGAACTACTGGCAGTTCATGATGGACGGCGTCACTTTTGGTAGCACTACCTTGTGCACGTACTGCCAGGCAGTGGCCGATACGGGCACCTCGCTCCTCATTGCTCCGTACTACATCTATCTAATGATCACATCGATGGTTAATCAGAACATTCTCTGCGCTGACGTTCCATACTTGCCCACCCTGACCTTTACCATAAGCGGTGTACCCTTCAAGATCCCACCCAGTGCGTATATCGTGGAATTGGGTAGCGAATGTACCTTGGGCATCTCGTACATACAGGGCACTGATTTCTGGATTCTGGGCGATATCTTCATTGGCCGCCACTACACAGAATTCGATTTGGGCAACAATCGCTTGGGTTTCGCCTCAGTGAACTCCGGAAGTGTTCTGGGGGCCTTCTCACTCTTGAAGATCTTCTGCCTAGCAGCTCTTTGTGGACTTTGGAAGCTGTGCAACCTGCAGAACTAAACGATCATCAAAGTAACTATGAAATACCCACGAATAGAAGTGTGAATCACAACCCAAAGTATGTCGATGGCACATTAATCATGCACTGTAGATAACACGAATATTGGTTGCCCCATCATTCTCTTTTCTCTATATAAATAAACGATATGATACGATACGATACGATATGTTACACACTCTTGTACGTAATGTCAATTCTCCTTGCAAATCCTACTTTGGCCGGAACGTTTAAGGCCAGCCCCAGCCCCAGCTCCAGCTCCAGCCTCAGCCTCAGCGTCGACCTAATTGAGTTGCGGAGGGCCTATGGCTTTGCTTTGCTGGAATGTTTTTTCAACTCCTCGGGGATCAGCGATCGCAAATTGAGCGGGCCTAATTGGACCATGTGATTTATTGTGAAAAACGAAGACAGAACCCAGAAAGAACAAAAATTGGAACTGATCTGAAACTCTGAAACTGAACTGAACTGAAGTGAAGTAAAGTGGAACTCAATGAGCGCATTATTTATGTGATGTTATTTTTTGTGCTTTAGCTGGGGATTAGGACCCGTCGGCTCCCACACGGGTTCGAGATCTGCTTGGTTGGTGGCCTCGGCCTCGGCTTCGGCCTCGGTTCAGTTCAGGATCACTCTAATGAGTGCAGTACCCTGGCTCGGGGTTAAATTTATTGATCAAGCAATTGCATCAACTCTCGACGCTCATCAAATACCAATAAAATATCATTTGATGTAATTGAGCCCAGGCATCGATGGCTGGATGGGATCTCTGAGACCACCAGCATTTGACCCCAGGGTCTCCTCTGAGTGGAGACTCGGATGGTCGGGCGGGGCCGACCTCGTCCTGGTCTCGGGCCACGACGAAAGCAATCTGTCTCATTAGCCGCAAAAGCTCGACTTGATTTATGGCCAACTTGTTGTTGCTGTTGCTGTTGTGGCCGTGTATCGGTTGTTAGCCGCTCAGATAAATCACATTAAAATATTTCACAATGCCTGGCCGAGAGGGTCAGAGGGATATAAGGGGGGAACACCTTAACAAGTTGTCTGCTGACAAATCTCTAAACGAAATCAGTTAACAACTTAACTAATGATTATCAATACGCATTTCAAACAGCCACAGGAAGGAAATGCTTGCCCTGGAGGCCCGAAGCCTTTGATACCCTTGGAGATACAACGTTTATATTTATATGCATATCCGGTTTAAGACTTTTTCATCCGGTCCGTTCTGTGGCAGCTATAGACCTATGATATGCACATTCCGGTATATTTAGTTTCTAACATTTTGTTGGATATTTTCTAAAGGACTTGTATGTACATATCCCGATTAAACACATTCTTTTCTGTGTTGCAAGCATTCGGTCAGAATCGTAGTACTCGCCGAAAGGGTACAACAGCGCTCGCGCTCGACAACATCGATAAGGTCCGACGATCGAAAAGCTCTAAAAGCCGCATGGTGCTAACAAACACAAACACAAGACCGACCACTTAAAGCGTGTGTGTTTTCTGTGTGTGTGCGTGCACTGGTAGGCATATAAAATAATCTTTGATAACGGCTTTGTCGCTTCGCACATCTGCAATCTGTTGTTGTCCCGCTCTGTTCTGTTATGTTCAGTGCTCTGTTCAATTAAACAGCCAAGCGAAAATGTTAAGCTTTTTTTCTCATGTTAATTTTTTTTGGGGCACATAGAACATGGATAGATATGGAGGTGGTATACTAGCAGCAAGCCTAGGAGTGCGTGTGAAAAGGAACTTTCGGAGGTGCCTGCAGACATTTTTGTGGCTTCTGCCACTTGATGCTATTGCTCTCCTGCCATTGATTTTCACTCTCTTCCTCTTTCTTGTAGTCTTAACTTTTGTTTATTTCATTATTTCCTAGAATTTCGACTGTGCAAAAGCCCATCGTGGTTGACTGTTTATACCCTACTCAATGCCAAATGTATCACATAGCATAAAGCGTACTTTTTATAATCATTTTTCAGCATTTTTTCATAAATTGAAATAGCGAAGTATAGATTTGCTTTATATTTATTGATAAATGGAACTTTTGGAAAGAGAGAGAGACAATAGCTGTCAAACCTTAAAGACTGGACCCGGTCTCATCTGTAAGGCGTGCGAATATTTTGCAGCTGGTGTGTGCCGTTTTGTTGAAGCCATCATTTAAGCCTCCATGCTACGGTAATACTCGTACCATATATTGGCAGCTCCCCAACGGCCACGCGTGTGTGTGTATCAGCCAGTGTTTCAAAATATGCAAATTAAATGTAAATAAGTTTTGCAACTATTTCTTGTTCTTTCTTTTCTTTTCATTTCTTTTCTTTCTTTGTGCATTTATCTTAATATATTTTATCGCAAATCGTTCGTCTTCGTTTGCGTCTGCCTCTGCCTCTGCCTCTGCGCCTGCGCAGTCAGCGCAAGCGTCTGCGTTGCGTTCCTTTCGATGCAGAATCGAAGTTGTTGCAAGTGTTGTTGCGGTTTTGATACCCTTGCAGAGAAAGGTTATAGCATTTTAGGAAAATGTTTCCCATACCACACTATACATATGTATAACTTTTAGGAATTTCAGGCCAATAAGATACTAATATAATAAAGATCACTCTGTCAAAAGACACTTCTTTGGGGAATACAATGAAGATGGGCCTGCAAGAGTGTTTAGATCTTCGGTTACTGGAGGTAGGATTTTTTTCTTTTTTGTTGTAATGGTTTTTGCGTGTTTCCGTTTGTTCGCTTCTTTCTTTCTGCGAATCTGTAAAAGTCTAACGGTTCTCTCATCGATTAACCCAATCGAAGCTTATCAAATTTTCTGCATAAAGCCCCAAAGACATTATCGATAGCAAGATACTTAATCATTAAAGATCGCATGGATTTGGAGTTGAAAAAGAACAATCTCGGCGGTTGAGTCAATACGGCTTGAGTCGGATTTTCCTGGGTAAACCCCTAGCGCGACCACCGCCAAAAAAGAGAGAGTTTCCCCAAAAGAAAAACGCCTAGTTCTTACATTTTATATAAATGTATTATATATAAATATATTATATGTATATTATGTTATACCAAAGCATTATCGATACCGATTTAAAAAAGAAATGCCACTTTCGATCAACATAATCGTTGTGGCAATTATAAAATGGTTTATTATGGAAGTGTGGTCCCATGAGTGAGAGATAAATCAATGGGATAACCGCGATAAAGAGCGTTTCGCATTGGATTCGCCTCTCGTTTCGTTTCGATTCGATTCGCTCCAGTCCGTTGGGGGAGCTTGGGTTGGGGCCTACACTCGTATCGATAAGGATAACTAGTTTTGAGGCCTGCTGCCCGCCGCCGTGTGCCCTAAGTGATTACAGTTTATGAGTTATTGTAAAAAGGAAGAGAGGCAGCAACAGCATCAGAAGCAGCAGCAGTCGCAACTACGAGCGAGTATACCATCAGATATTATTTACTTTAATCTGCTACATCGGCCAGACTTAATTGCAAAGCTGTTGGGGGAAAAGTCCTGGGTCGCAGAGCCACAGTCACAGCCCCTGTCACGCATGCGGCACACTTTTGCGCCCCGAAAAATGTGTAATTTGTAGCAATTTTGGAAGCTTGAAAGCCAACTTGCAACTGCCACCAGCCGCTGCAGCGGCGTGTTCATACTCGGTATGATAACAACATGAGGAAAAAACTGGGTCAAAGTTTTATATTCGAATCGCTTGGAAACGCGCCATAAATGAAAATGACGTCGATCCCCTGGACTCCAGGGCCTGGTCCCTCGTCGCTGGTCGCTGGTCTGGTGGTGGTGCCACAATAAAAATTTAGTTTAATGAAAGTGTTTTCGGATGCAGCGATATTTTTGTGGTAAGCTTTTTGATGGCTTGATTGCCTGTGCTGTGGATTATGATATATACATACATACATATAGAGCAACGGATATTACGAGATGAGCAGCCTCGAAGCGCGTTGAAAGTGGATCGTCTTACCTTGGCATTTATGGCATAATTTTGGCCCATCAGCGGGGACAGATACTCCTCGTACCTATGCATGTCTCCCCATCTCATCTCCCATAGCAATCATAATCAACAGTAGCCGTCCCAGGAGTGTGGAGAGTAGAGTAGCGAGTGCAGAGTCCCCAAGGCCCCGAAGGACATTGAATGCCATCAAAAAGGATGCGGATTAAATGGAAAGTTAATCAATTAAAATCGTTTACCAAGATCAAAGCTTAGGGCTCGGCCCATTTAATCGAGTCTCGTTAGCCCATCCATGCCATACAGGCAATAATACTCGTACGAGCACTGTCCAATCTCCATTGCCATCCCCCTTTTTGGTCAAGTGACTTAATTAGCATGCCACCAAATGTATCTTAAAGATGCTCAAGATGCACGAAATCGAATCAATCAAAAATGCAAAAACTCTGGCAAAAGAAAACGATGCAAAAAAATACGCATGGCTCGATCGCAAAGCAAAAAACTTTCTACTTGGAAAGTTTCAAAAGCAAAAAAACTGTGGCTGCCTTAATCGGCTATACTTTGGATCGATGGATGGATGTGAGGGCTGCGATGGATGCGAAAGGTGGCACCCAAGCCAAGGATCATAACTGAACTAATTGAAATATTCTTAATCGTGATTCTGGTAGCGTACGCGAGAGATCTGATGGTGCATTTAATCCAGGCAAGAGCATTCGATTTTATGGCCTTTAGTTGCCATGCTTGCAATTTAGCGTTAACTAAAAATAAATCCAATGGGATGGGATGGGAATCGATGGGCAGCGTGGCCAATCTGTGGCCAAGTGTGCGCCTCGTTAGGACCTGTTTTCCGTTTTCCGTTTTCTGTTTTCTGGTGTGTCCTTAACGCTTAACAAGGTGGGCGAGGCCTGGGGCCTGGACCTCAAAGAAAGTTCATTTCTTGAGCTGAAACTGAAGCTACTGCTTGGCTTGTTTTTTGGGGCAAACGCGCCAAGTCGTTGAGATTAAAGAGCTGCCGTTTAGTGGCTACTTAGGCGGCGATAAAAAGCGACGTGAAATTGCATTAAACGGCATGCCCCCCAATGGAGAAATGAGCCAACAGCAGCAGCATCCCCAGCACCAGCACCAGCAACAGGAGGAGCCCAGCCGATGCTGGTCGATGCTTCTGCCTGGATTTGGGGCAAGCTTAACAAGCTTGTAAGCTTAAATGGGTTTTTAAAGAGCTGCCGCAGTGCGAGATGCCCCTGCAAACGAAATGCAAAAGGCCACATTAACAGCCATCCCCGCGAGTTAATAATCTGCACAGCAGCAGCCACTGCCAGCCACTGCCAGCAACTGCCACAACAGCAACAGCAGCAATTACAAGTAGCTTTGGAGATTGGAAATTGTAGATCGATAGTTAAGGCGCCCCCCCCCCAAGCCTCCAAGAGGAGCGCCGACAATGCATGGAGGAGGAGTATGAAGCCAGGAGGCCAGGAGCTGTATGAGAGGTGGATAGACCTCAGCACAGTGGGTAATTTTTATTGACAATCCCCCCCCTCGTTCATTCCGTTCAGCCGAAAGCAGCGGGAAAGATACCAGCCTAATGCTATTAAGCCTTCATGATCATCAACATTCTGGCAGCAGGTACATCACTCACTCTGACTGAAGATCGGACACGATGACGGCCACGGCCTGGCCCCGGCAGCGTCTTCTGTGGATGCAGCAATAGCCGCCTCACTGGATGGATGGATGACCATGGCCATGGCCGGCTAGCCCCCGTCATGCCAACAATCTGTCCAAAAGCGATAAAGTTATAATGGTGCAAATGTCGGACACAGTTTTTGAAATGGACTTAAGAGCAGGAGGCAGGAGGCAGGAGGCAGTCAGACCCCGCCAGACACAACCAACAGGCAAAAGCAAAGCAGGCAACCTCAGAGCCATCTCCATCGCCATCGCCATCATCATCGTAATCATCATGATCATCATCATCTAAGTCGACGCGTCTTAGGCTTAAAGCAAGTTGAAATAACAGAATGGGGCATGTGGAAGACTTTATCGCGATGCGGCCACTGATGTGCTCGGCTGCCTTCTCAGATGTGAGTTTGAAAACTGTTTACAAACTGTCTGACAGAGTTTTGACTGCCGTTTGCTGGTGGTACTGGTAGTGGTATTGGTAGTGGTGCTTCTGGTGGTTCGGTGGCTCAATGGCTCACTGGTTGATGTCGCCGCTGTTGTTTTAGCCGCCGCGAGACGCCGCTGTGATCGCTGGGATCGAGGCAGCAGCAGCATGGCCCCAGCCATGATGATAGACTGATCTTGAACCTGAACCCGAAAACCAGAACCCCAGCCCGAACCAGATCTTGCCTTGATCTGGATGATGAACACTCCTCGTACTAGCTCCAGGCGATGACATGCTGTGTGCTGTGCTCTGTGCCTCCGTCTATAAGGATGAGAAAAGGGCGGCACAGTGGGCGTGAAGGCGTCAAGACGGCGCTTATGAATACACACATCACATCCACAGAACACTTTTGCGGATCAGCCAAGGAAGCCATTGATTTCAATGATTAAAGAAGGTCTTCTTTCGTGTCAGGATCATTGATCGAATGTGCTTCCCTCCTAAGCAATAACCGAAAAAACCAATGAATCTCATTGATAAAAGCACATTCGAGCAGAGATTGGAGAGCCAACATCATCCGCTTATGATAATGTACTTTTCGTGATTTCTAGGACTTCATACGGAAGGATCCGCTGATACTAGCCTTGATTGATCATTGCACATTGAAAAGATCACCAGAGAAAACCTAAAACCATCCTCCAACTGATGAAGTGATCCCAACCCATTTGGTTTGCTCCACTGTGGCTCCAATATGAAAAGATTTCTGTCTCAAAACATCATACGAGCATCCCCATCATTTCAATTACGCATGCCAGCTGCATTAGAGATAGACGTGCGTTATTACCGAGATATATAGATGCTCCGATGCCAGCGGATCAATCGCTGACTGGAAGACTGGAAGCGTTTGGATCTAAACACCTTCTCGGAAGGAAGGATCGATGGATCCCTACCCTCCCACGGGGCCCAAGGGATAGAATCAATCTGTCTTACCCGAGAAACACTGCAATTGTCTGCGCGCAGACCCCGAGGTGCTGCCGGCTATTTGCACTGTGAAAGAGATTTTTTGGAGTCATAATTTAGGTGCGGGCGAGTCATATATCACAGATACAGATACAAGAGACTGTGGCTGGACCTGGTGCTGGTGCTGGGGTTGGGGACGTGATATATGGCAGCAGCCTAATGATAATGACGTGTCGCGAACCCGCGCTCTGCCTAGATCTCTGGATCCGCTCTAGATGCGCCCTCTCATGGAGATTGGCGGGAAGCGAAGAGGTGCAGTGGTGCTCTGCGATCCTCTGTGGTGCAAGGAGTTGCTTGGCTGGGGGCTTAACTTATCGCATATCGGGCCTATGGCATGTGGAATTATTGATTTAAATTTTTGTCCGTTTCTTCATATATTGATTGACGCGCGTTTGACACACTCGGCAAATGTTGACTTTTGCGACTTGCGGCTTATTGACACAGGGCCCCGGCCCCGAGCCCAGACTTGACGATCGTCGATCGACATAGTTATGCAAGTCCAATAACACCCACGCAGTCGCTTAACCGATTCCCCGATATCGTTCCCATTCCCCAATCATTTTGTTTACAAAACACCAGAGAACAGTGAGCGAGAGAGAGAGAGGGAGAGGGAGAGAGAACCGGCGACGGGGTATGCAAATAATTCCACCGAAGTATCTCCCTCGCCACGGGTCACGGCGATATCAGTTCCAATGTCCGTCCACCTCCACCTCCACCTCATCCTCATAAAATGCATAAAATCGTAAACCCCGCGCCAAATCTTCCTCAAACACTATTCGAGGCGACGCGCCGCTACGGGGCTATTGGCTGTCGATCGGGTTGTTCAAGTGAATTTGTCTCTCTTCTCCGGGTGTGGGTGTGATTATCTCTATGGCACGGTGTGTACATAGGAATTTATTTAATTTATCGTAGATACAAACATGTATGTGCTGCAGTTCGCTATCTATCCGTCTGCAAATTTGCATAACCAAGTGGCTTAGATTGCTCTCGACTTTGGCTTGCGGAAATGGCAAATAAATGCACAAGAAGTGTGTCATCCAATTCCGATATCTATCCGATGGTGTATTTTGGGGAAAATCAAATGCTCTGAAGTCCAAACCCAAGCTTGGATCAGAAAAGAGTAAAATCCCAATCGATCTTTGCGCTTTAAAAGTTTAAGTATTAAATTTCAGGTGATCCTCGGTGATTCTTCATCGATCGCCAGCGACAATTTACGATGCGCTCCGCACAATTCAAATTCTAACAAACTGTACATCATTGGGGTGACAGTGGAATGGGGCGATGCGTATCGTATCCCCTATGTACGAGTATGGCTCTCATTATGCACTGACGATCGGAATGGAATCGGCATGGCTTTGGGATCACTGGGGATCATCAGCATGCATGCATAAATATATATCCTGTGTATGCATACAAAAGTCAGCCAAAAAGGGAGAGATATTGTTGGATTGTTGGATGTAGTTTATCGCGTTGCTCACATCAAACGCTCATAAACTATTTTGTCTTCTGTCACATGCTTTTCGGGGGCTCCCCCATTCTATCGATATGGTTTGCTTACCCGATCAATCCGATCAATCCGGGTTGTTGTTTGCATTTTTGATTGATCGCTTCATACGTTGCACAAAGAATGAGAGTACAAAAAATGTAAATGGCCTGCGAACAGAACGAACAGAGAGAGGGATAGAGAGAGAGAGAGATTCGAATGAAAAGGAAGCCAACAGCCAACAGTCAAGACATTGGCATCGATCATCATTTGGCGGTTTGACGATCAGCACCACGTCGATGATGATGCGCGGCCGTTGATAATCAAATCAAAGGCAGTGCCCTGATCAGATCAGACAAGGAAAGGGCTCCGGCAACCATCATAATTTCACCTGTATGTAAGTATTGTACGTACATATATCCTGTCCTTTCTTTTTAGTCAATTTTTTCGGTGGCTGTGGATGGATGGATGGAAGGACGGGATCTACCTACGCAACGATCAGCGCGAGAGGGTCGACAATCGACAATCGATGCATAATTAAATTTAAACAAATCAAACTGCCATTGCAGCAAAGGAAACAGAAATCAAGTTGTACATTGGGACCACCAGAGAGCTCTCTGGTTCTCTGGTTTGTGGCGCAAGTGAAATAATTTGCTGGGCCCACGATCCGATCAGATCGATCGCAAAGAAGAGCAAAAGACCAGATAAACCTACACACACACACACACACACACACTGGAGGAGTTGTGGCAGGAGAAGCAGAAGCTGCAGCAGAAGCAAAAACAAGTACATTGTATTGACGATCGACGATCTTCGGACCGCGGGGTCTGTCTGGCTGGCTGTCTGTCTTTCGATCGTAGGACGATGTCTTTCGGTGGCTCCTGTCTCCGCTGATCGTTTAATCTAGCGCTAAAGATCAAGCGACCGACCTCGTCTTCTTGCGTCGTCGTCGTCGTCGTCGTCGTCGTCCCACGTTTGGCCAGAGTCCAAAATGATTGAATTGTGTCTCGCTGTCGATCAGTGCGTGAGTCGATTGGATGGCCGACCAACGGGCCAGAGAGATCGCCAAGCATTGATGGTACTGGAAATGGGGATTGGGGAATGGGAACTGGAATCATCCTCCATCCTCCATTCGTGGGTTTGTATGCAAAGCAATGAATCGGTTGGTTTTTTGCATAATATTGTGGTTCGATCGCATGCAAATATCCGATATCTACCCCTGACTTTGAGTCCTGTTTCCGATCGCTGTCTGTCGCCGTCGCAGACTTTCACAGTTTTATAACAAATTTGATTGAATTGCCATTGGTGGCCGGCCGTTTAGTCAGGGTCTCCAGTCCGAGCCCGAGTCAGAGTCAGAGTCCGAGTCTGAATCTCTCTGTCGCCTGGCGATGCCGCCGTCTGCACCTTGCAAATGATTATGAATTGATTTTTGATTGCAGTCTCTCTCTGCTACCGGCATGCATATCATATCATATGCGAATGAGATTGATACAGAGAGACTGGTACCGGCACTGGCACTGGCACTGGTACTGGTACTGGGATATGACATTGGGACGGAAAGCCTGCCTGGGGTTACCGTTGTGCATACATTTGCATGAGCGATCCTCATGATGATCATGGGCTCAGCTGCTTCCACAGATGATGTAGGACTTGGTAATTAGCACACGTGTATGTCTTTGATCCGCAAAGAACTATGGCACTATCGCACGTCCGGTTTGGGCTCTGTTTCTGCTTCTCGTTCAGGTTCCAGGTTCTGCAAGATCGTTGCACAATGATTGAGTCATCAGCAGACTAGACTTTGTATCTCTGTGTAGTGCCATCGATCATATACTCGTATGGGGAATCCTTTGTTCTTTGCTCTGTGGGATGTGTCTTTGTTATCGAACAGCTTGCCAGGTAGCCAAAATATGTTTTAATGAAGTGCCCAGCGTCCAATCCAATCGCTAATGTGCCTTAATGTTTATGCAAAACTCACACACTGGACACACGTGTAGATCATCATCATAGATCATCACAGATCGCAGATCTTACAGCTCATAGTGCTCCAGGGAATAGTGCAAATCCTGCACGTGCTACACTCTAGGGAATTGTCTTTCGAGGCGGCAGGTAAAGGCAGGATTGAGATAAGGAATGGTTCTCTCCCTTTAGATTGTGATCATGTCCCTAGACGTCCGACTAAAGAGAGTTCAAGGATCTTCTGATGTCACCAGATAACGCGGCAAGATGCGTGTGTTAGCTTTTCCCTTTAAAACCCTTAAGAAAGACTCCAAAAGTTCAGTAATCGTCTCATTCTATTAAGATACACATATCAAAGCATTGATTGAATATCTACTGATGTATCGGAAGATGGAACCAATAATGGAGGACTCACTGACTCGACAATGGTAGGAGAATAATTATTCATTCGACTCTACAGTACCTACCGTATCTTCTATGTTTTCTACATCTTTTGTCACTCCTGGAATCGCCTTTTAGGTCTCCCCACATTTGAAGCTGCAATCGTTTGCGTCTGTGCCCCTATCTGGATGAACATTCTCCTTGCCGCGATAGTAGCTTCGATCGGTCAGTGGCCGGAGGCACAATCTGGGCCCAGCATCTCCTATCGGCTTGAATTATCCCCAAGCTCATTGCGTGGACTGATAAACTTGCATGTAGAGACGTCAGAGATATGAAGGAATCCCCCGGTTCTCCAGTGCGTTCTCCAGATGATGGGAATTAAATCGATTTCTCATGTTGCCGCCGCACTGAACTTCGAGTAGGTAGTGGGGTGTGGGGAGTGGAGCGACAGCCAAGACACGCTGTGGAGAGGCAGACTTTAAGATTAGCCAAGTGGCAAGGTGATGCTGTTGTTGATTTCATTATCAATATCATTATCATCATCGGTGCGGCCATAAGATGATGTAAGATATATGAACCGATAAATAAGAAGCAACAGATCGATCGGAAAAGAGTCTGTAAAAAGAGAGAGCGAGCATCTTTATTAGAGCCTCTTGACATGAAACCGATACCCCCGCCCCATTGATAGCCGATACCGAATTGGAGGAGCTGCCGCTCTTGCCGCTCCTGACGCTCCTGCCGCTCCTGAACCGGCTGCCAAAAGACATTAACAAACTGAACAGAAGATCAACCGATCAGCAGATCAGCAGCTCAGAAGAAGATCACAAGATCAGCAGATCAAGAGATCAGTGCAATTAAAATGTTATCGCTGTTTGTTGTTTTACGTTGACGATGCGATAGAGAGTGGAGAGTGTGAGTGTGGAGAACACTTCCTGTGTCCCTGCTCTTCGGCTCAGACGGGATCCAATGGGACCCCCAATCGGTTTGACAGTGCTCGGAGGGCCTTTCAGTTGATTTTTGCGGTAAGTGTATGCCCTAGTCGTGGGCATAGAGTGCGATGATGTGGTGTGGTGGTGCTTGTTGCTTCACGCCTTTGGCATTTTCGCTGAAAACTTAATTTAATTAATTGCCAAACACACACACACACACACACACACAAACACACTCACATTTCCCATAAAAGCCAAAGCGACCTTCTCTACCCATTCCCATTCCCCTTGCCCATTCCCATTGCCATTGCCATTCCCAGTTGCAGCTTCACTAAAAATCCCATTCGCAGTTTCGCAGTTGAAGTCCCTGGGCTCCCCACTCGAGGCGCAAACTTGAATAATTGGAAGTTGGAATCATTTAAAACTGATTCGCTTTACGAGCCCATTGCACTCGCCTTTATGATTGGCAATTAATTAGGCCAAAACGCACGAATGCGAATGCTGGCCGATGCCGATCGAACTGCATCGAGTGCTGGCCGATGCCGATCGAACTGCATCGATCCGATCGTGATGCCCTGGGTTATTTGTTTTTACAGCTACCGTACGGCTTCGTATATATGGGGCCTCCGATTTGTTTGCTTAATTAATCGCAGCTGTAATAACAATAACAGGGCGATCGTTCGAGGTCCGAGGATCGAGGACCGAGGACCGATCTCTCCAGGCATGAAATTAGTTTCTCCTTAAGAGATCACTCTCTGGACGGGATCCTTGATTCGCCTGCCAATCGATTAGTGCGCGCAATTGCACTTGAATGTCGATCATCGATTGTGGCGCATTCGTTGATTGTTTGCCGATTGTTCTGGCCTGGCCCTCACACTTGGCCTTTGTTTGGCCATTCGCTATGGCAATAATAGTTATAATCATAATACGAATAACTGCACTACGGTCATGCTAATCCTTTCCTTTATTCTTTATTCTGTATTCTTTATTTCTCACTCCTCACTCCTGCTCCTGCAGCAAACGATACAGACGTGTGTGGGCTGCGCCAGCGCGGGATTAGGTCACGATGATGCATTTTGGCATGAAATGAGAATGGTTATAAGAATGGGAATACCTCAGAAGATCACACGGAATACAGAAGAAATGCGTTTTTTATTGTAATAACGAAACATTCTTTTTGTGTTGCCCAAAACTTCTAATCCAAGACAAACGCAAACGAACGTGCCAAGCGAAGGACCACCCTAAAGGTAGAGGACTCTTCCAACAATTTATTGCCATAGACCCAAGACCCTCTCTGACTCTGACTCAGACCTAGACCTAATTCCTGGCTCTGGCTCTGGCTCTGGCACTGGCACTGGCACTAGCTCTGGCCCCTGCCAGACCCTGTGCGGCGTACCTGGGGCTAAAGGACCTTTGCTGCTCTGCATCTTGGGCACTTCATTTCAATTTTAATTAGAGCATCGCCTCGATCTGCATTTTCATGCCCCCACTCTCTCCATTCTATTTCCCAAACTCTCTAACTCTCTTTCCCTCAATTTTTCCTCAATTTTTGGCTCTTTGTCGGCTTCGATCGACCGGCTTGGTTCCTTAGATCGTTCCATAGGCAGAGCAGAGACTTCTGCGTTCAGTTTGATTATAATTAGATGGCAAAATGCCGCCGAATGAAATTGATTGTGAAATAATTTTCGTGTGTGCCACCTTTGCCGGTGTGTTGATTGGTCCTCGTTTGGTCCGGTGCAGCGATCGAGTGCGAGGTCCCCTCGAGTGGATCTGGATCGATGTCATCTCTGTCCGGTATCTGTGTGTGTGGCTGTCGTATACTCATTTGAGCAGGTAATATTCGTGTATCTGGAAATTGGATAATAGTCTGGCCAATTCATAAGCGAGGGGAAAGCTGTGAATGAATTTCGGCTTCCCTTAGATCTCTTTTAGATACTATTTCAGTATTGGAAAAGCTGTATTTTATTTAAGTGTTGAGTAATTGGAATCTTTGAAAAACGCGCTTTTCCGTAAGCTGCGTCTTTAGTGAATATTAAACATTGAATATTAATAATACTGTATAGAATGAGATCTTTAGAGGCTGTTTTCCATTCATCTTCAAATATAACTTCTCGACCAGCCCTCGGCCTTGCTTCTTAGCCACTTGTTGGCCTCGTTCCCCGTCTGATTCCATAAGGCGATGTATGCAAAATATGCCGACACAAATCAAAAATGAAATCGAGCTAACGAGCTCTCCAGATCCTCACCGATCCCGATTCCGATTCCAATTCCAATTCCGTCTGCGCACGCACGGAAGCCAGTGCACAGCCGAAGGTACAGTAAAAATAAAAATTAGCTGCAAATTTTTATTGGCGACAGTTGGGAATCTGTAGCCCTGTAGCTTGTGAGTCGGGGTCTTTTGTGGTTCCCCAACTAGCGACAGTTGTCGCTGGGATCATGGGAATGTAAGCCGGGAACTGGAACGGGGATAGGATGACAAAAAATGACTGTGGCAAATGTTTTAGCCCGGAAAGACAATGCCTAAGCCACTTAAGTGGGCACAGCCCCTGGATAAACACACTGAATATCCAAAAGGATACATTTCCCTGAAAGGATTGTGATTGTGAGTTCAGTGGGCGTTCCAGAAGCTGACCACAGAAGATACATGTCAAAATATTTCGATGGAAGTGCGGAAGAGTTGGGCTGCAGTTCCGATTGCGATTCCAAGTACAAGATGGGATTTCCAACAGGAAGTCGATGGACCTTAGACGAAAGACCAAGGGATTGCCCCTGACAGAGAGATCAATTGACATTACCAGGAATCAGGAATCAGACGGGAATCAGGAAGGGGAGAGGGCCGACTTGTAGATACCAGCATAAATAATTTGCCATTGCTTTTGCTTTTGCTTTTGGCGTGCGTCTGGCTCGTGTGGCAAGAACGAGAGATGCTGGTAGAGACCGCAACAAGTCCCAGTAGAGAAATTGATTTGATCTTCAGGGCCAGGACCAGCACCAGAGCCAGGGCCAGGGCCAGGTGTGTGGCAAAACAATGTACAAGTATATGCAGTCCCAGAGTTCCAGTCAAGGCTAAAACATCTGGGATTTCGACTGGCCCTCGTGCCATTTTCGCTAATTGTGTATAAATATTTGGCCAACAAACAAATGAGCAACGGGCCATGGTCAAAGGTGGACAATAGAGAGGTTTGCGACAATTAGAAACTGCTTAGCTTTGTCCCTGGCATTGCCCGGCGCGGCCAGGGGCAGCGCTCATCCCCGGATAGCCGGGCAGCCCAGCATGCTAATAGCAGTTAAGAACTCTCAGGGATATATTCCTGTATATTCCTGGCTCTCATTCGAAGGTATTTTCGAGCTGCGAGCTGCTGGGCTGTCGTGTTGTCGTGTTGTGCGGTCCCAAATGGCCCATAGACCAGCATTGTTCTCATGGACAATGTTTTGACCGCATTGCCAAACCAAAATATATATATTTCTGTCCATCCATCCATCTGTATAGAGGCACGACCCCCGCGTTCACGTGGCAAACAAAGGGCGCAAAAAAAAGGCCAAGCGAAAGGCCTCACCCTCACTCCCTCGCATTGGTGGTCTCTCGGTTTCTGTATCTATAACTGCAAATGTATCTCTATCTGGCACTGTTCTCTGTGTCTGTGGCTCTGCTTGTCGCGTTTTAGATGCGTGACATCTTATTTGTTTCGAAGAGACAACGTTTTGTGTCTCTATTATGGTCAGAGCTCTCAAGGTAGGTCCTGGACTCAGGGCTTTTTCCCTTCCCTTCCCTTCCCTTTTCATTCCAACCATTCGAATTCAATTCGATTTCCATTCAATTCATTTGCCTCGATTTTGGTGGGCGTTCGTCAATTGTTATTGAATCCGCATTGTCCGAACGACGATTCGAGATAAAGATACTACTCATACTCGCACGCTGCAGTGGCACATTTATTGTCTCTGGTCGTAGCATCTGCTGCTGCCGCCGCAAATTGCCTTTCGTTCTACGTCTATAGGGATCCTTGGCCATAGGGCCCTTGGGGACAACTGACAATTGAGGCGTGATTGCGGCGGCGCTGCGTGCGGTGGTAAAACAGGATTCCCTCTAAAAATCGCAAAAATTCTTGTGGATTCTGGAGAGGGAGAAACGTAGGAATCCATTAATTCAATTTCTAGAAGAACCTATAGAACATATCTTTAACTGATACTTTCATATATTTACTTTTTGAAGATATCTTTAGATAATGCTTAATACTTGTACTAACGTAATTTCTCAAGAATCACTATTTACTCTTGGAGTTTTCTTTTAGATCTTTTGCTGATCCGTAGTCTTCCTGATCTAGGTTTTCTGATCTATAGATCATTGCCGATCGTTCACTGATGATGTTTAAGTTATCAGTGCTACCAATTCATAGAAATTCCTTCCATTCTCGGAACTTTCTCTGATCAAATCACCCATCATTCCATGATGGTTCAATCGTTCTCTGGTCAGGGATAGCGTCAATTTTCTTCTGCCAAATTCATCATCTAGGATTATCCCAAAATTGCATTTCATTCCCTAGCAGTATCTTTGAGTTACTTTTGAAGCAAATGAAGAAATTACGGATTGGAACTTGCAGTCGGATTGGCCTTTGGGGCACGCCCCTGCGGCAGGCGCGCGTGCTGTTCGGAGGCATTAAACCCATTACGTCAGGTCCATGTCCACTTTCTGACGAGGTGCAATGTGGATGTGGAGAGAGTGTCGGAGAGGCCGGGAGAAAGCTGTTAAGCGCATTCGATGCGCATGTCTCCTCAATGGAGGGACCAGGATCAAAATTAATTAGTTTGGAAATGGAATTGGAAAAGGTGTTGGAAATCTCTGATTACGCGCTGACTCGCCTCAGTAATTTTAGACGGCGTGTGTAATGCGAGCGATGCCTGCCACCGCCGCCGCATCTACCCGACTCCTACAATTTGCCACAAAATGTCGAAGGAACTTCGGTTCAAGGCAGAGGCCCTACCCCGGCCCCTGCCTTATCAGTAATCATATTTGCCACACCTAAAGGGCGGAGGAGAGGATCGTGAGTGTGCAATTTAAGCCGCAGGAAACAACTCAATTTGTATCGCATATCCTGTGTGCGAGGTCCTTTTTATCTAGCGATAATTTTGTGGTTTTCCTCGGAGTTTTAACACCATTTCTCCTACACTTTCTTTGTGGTTTGATGAAGTTGTGGCTGTAAAGAAGGCATTTCCTTCCGCTTGGATTGTAATTTCATTCGTTGTGGCAAGGATGCAAGTGGAGTCCCTGAACATTCACCGAAAAAAAGACCCCAGAAATATGTTTCTAAAACATTTCCTTAGCTATTATTCAGTCTGTCGTGGGATACATATTTATAGAAGCATATAGACCAATTAGCTAACTATGGTACACTTTTATGGATGTACCCTATGCATTGGATTCAGAATACCTCATCTATTGAAGGCTTATATGTAGATTGTAGCCCTCTGCTAGTAGTCTGAGTGCTCTCGAACCAGGCCCAACACTCGTCGAATCTCTCAGTTATTGATAATTGACGTCTCACCGAAAGTCCGAGGAGTACGAGGAGTATTTACAAGACTGGAGCCAGCGCACAGAGCAGCGTCAAAAGAGTTGTGAAAGAGGTTTCCGAGCTGTGCATATCGTGACGTGTAATTGACAGGCAACACGCGCTGAGACACCGTCATCGCGAGGCCTGTCATCGCCTCGAACAGCAAACAAATTTAGATACTCGTATCCCAAATAGACACAGATGCAGACGCTGACGCCGACACTGACATGAACACGGGACAAGTATTGCCCCCTGAAAGCGGGCTGATCGTACTCAAGTGGATTGGTCTGAGGCATGCCACCGTTTTCTTGTGTCTTAATCTCGATATCTTGAAAATACTTTTTCTTTATTCATTCTTTGAGCAATTTGTGAATTTTCACTGAATCATTTCTTAATTCAACTATGATTTTAGCTCTGAATATTCTCCGATATCTGTTCTCTGTTCTCTCCACTGCTGATATTCCATTCCTATACTTTCCACCTTTTGGGATATTATTTTATGATCTTTCCAAGATCCTCCTCTGTGGTTTTCCTCTGTGATAATTTGGTAAAGGCTCTCTGATCGATTTCTTCCCACACTCTGTATCGAAACACTGGGCAAGCGTATAAATGATTGGCCATGCTTTGTTAGCTTTCCACTTTGCGATCGGTTCTGGTCTGTGTTCGGGGCCTATGCAAAGCTGGTCTGGTCGGGTCGTAGCGCCGTCTAGCTGGAGTCGCATGCACACGCCCATCGAAATGATCGGCTGGGAATGGGATGCTGCTCAATGAAACCGCCAGAGCACTTGTTCCACGAAGCTGAGGCACACCTCAATTAAAACGACAACCTGCTGCGTTGCTCTGAATTCAGAATCCTGTAAATTGGCGGAAGCCAGGGGAACGAAGGCGATTCAGAATGGGAATCGAACGGATCTCTCTCCCTTTCTCTGTTTCTCTGCGAGCGGGGTGTGGCCGGTGTTTGACCCAAATGTTTAGTGCATAATTGTTCACGCCTTGGCCGTCTTGGTCGCCTAATAGAAGCGCTTTGATCATGCGGCCAAGATCCGGCTGGATGGGCAGACAAAGAGCCAATCATTAATTACAACCTACGTCCTGCCGTAGATCCTGCCCACGATCCTGCCGAATCTTATGCAAAGCGCCGCTAAATGTTGAAGCGTGTGCCGGCCCCCGATCGGTCTCGAGATCGAGATCGATTTGGGATTGCAATAGAAATCGAAATTTGAACAGGTACAAGGAGTACAGGGAGTAGGGATAGATGCGAGGTACAATATAGGTAAAATCCAGCTGTGCACTGGGCTCGGTGATCGCCCGCTGTTTGTCGTAATTGCAGCTACAAGATACAGTATCTTGGAGATATCAATTGGCTGGCGAAAAAATTTAACAGGAAAAACATGTCCTGAGCGATCGAATGTTGCGATTAGTGGAGGGTTTTGTCACCAGCATCGTCCGATTAGATAGTCCGGCATCAGCAGGGATAGAACATGTGTATCTGTATATCTGTGTTTCTCTTAAGCGAAGTATCCTTATAAATGTATACATGTATACACGATCTATCAGTCGGCTCGGTGCAAAGAAATGACTTTTTTCCATATATATATTTCAGTCTTGGTATCTTTATATGATTCTTTCCTATAGTGTGTATCTGCTGATCTGTGTATCTTTTTGCAGCGTAGTACACGTGCATCCTTCCATGAGAAATGCTCTTTTTGGGGTGTTAAAGAGTAAACGCCCTACTTTTCCGTATATATTTTTTTCCTTTATTTTACGGGTTCCTTTTGGTCTCTTTTCATGTTTCCTGTGGCATGGTGGGTGTGGCATGCGGTCCATGGAAATTCGGTTGCATAAATGTGTAGAATATAGGGAACAGAATCTTACTACTGCCGAATGCCGCCTATTCATATGACTTTTGATGCTGTCAACGCGCTCCAGCCACATGGACCGCCGACAGCTCTCGGCCCTCGGCCTTCGGCCCTCGGCTTTGAGATCCGTTCAGCATAGCTCTCTGCTCTTTGGCGGATCTCTGTTCTACTCTTTGCACTGTTCTATTCTGGACTATGCTGTACTGTGGACATGGCCTGAATGCTCTCTTTGGTGTTGCAGTTGAATGTGGGCCGTTGCCATCGGAACAATGGCCTGGACAATGGTGACAATTTCACGTCTTAATGCACATCAATGTGCATTAAAAATCGGAATCGGCCGCCTTCCTTTGACCATGTCCTGCCAGCCATTCTGGCGGTGGTTTGCTTTTGGAGTTCCCCGTTTTGTTTTCGCAAAGCGCATTTGGGCCATCTTTGGTTTTGCTTTTTGATAAATCGATTATCGCATCGTAGGAGGCAGTCACAAAAACAAAGCCATCCGCAAAAAAGGAGACGCCGCTCAACCATCAAAGACCTTTGGCTGGAATGGCCAACGTCATCGGTATCATCATCATCACGACCATTATCCTCATTTCTTTGTGGTCGCTGAATGGAGACAGAGACGAATACGTAGACTTAGAGGATCTAGATCATCATCACCGATCGATCGATGCGGTGCGGTGCGGTTCTGTACGATCGGTACGACCCGTTCGATCGTCATGCGCTGCCTGCCGCCGTCTTGTGGTTGACATTTTCTCGGTTACGGTCGGTGACTCTGCTTTGATGATGACGATGATGCCACGACACTAGACTCAACCTCAACCTCAACTCTGACCCTTAGTCTGCGTTATTGTTTTGTGGTTTCGCTGCTTTGCCTCTGGCCCTCAATCTGATTTACCCGATGCGATTTTTTAGTTAATCTCGTCTTTTGTTTTTGTTGCGATTTTGTCAGTGATTTGTTTTGGAAAGTTCCCAGGTTCAAGGGTCGGTCAGGTGGAAGCCAAAGAAGATAAGGAAAATGTACCAGGGGAAGAATTGAAGCACTGGGAAAATCATTCATTTCCATCTCTCCATCAAAAGTCCCTCCCGCTATCCATCTCTAGAATTATTTCTAGGTCTCATAGATACAAAAGATATATATATGTATATCTCTCTGCGAATGGATGGTCCAAAAATCTCTGATGATACCTCCTCGTAATATGAGAAAATGGAAACGATGAAGGTGTTAGAGTATCTTTTTATCAGAGTTTCACTCGATAGACTATAGCAGAAGATTATAACAACTCCAATCGAACTACTTATAAGAAATCTATAAATGGAAATAGTCAAGCTTTTCTTGATGATAGTTGAACTATATATTTGGTAATCGCTTATTAAATCCAACGAAAGAATAATTTTAATTGGTTTTTCTAGAAAATATCGGGATAATGTATGCGTCTCTTAATCTAGGGATGTCCTCTCAAGCAGAGGTGTGTTCTGTCTCTTCCAAATAGATAAATAAACATATTTAAATATCAGCTGTGGGATTAGCTAATGTCAGGCCCTGCCCTCAACTCAATGATCATCATGTTTATGTCCGACTTAACTATACTCTCATTCTCTTTCTCTCCCTCGCTCTCTCGTAGCACCATATATTTTTCTGGGAGATTGAAAGGCCATGAATATATAGTCGCGCCCTTAACAACAAACACGTGTTCAATCGCTTTTCGTTGGTCGCACACGGTTCCGGTTTTTCACGCCATTTCACTTGTTCGTTTCGCAAATTTCCAACCGCCGCATGAAACAGGACAAAGGTGTGCAGAGGAAAACCCCGAAAGTTTCCCAAAAGGGAAATGGAACGCATTGGGACAGGTAGGAGATTTGCCACGCCCAGCGGTGTCGGTGACACCTCTGCATAGGATACGCTCGTTTCGCGACCCTGTGACGAATTCTCAATGCTAATGTCCTGCCAAAGGGAACGAGAACTCGGGACCCTACTGAGGATTAGCGTGTAATGCGTGGTGTCTTTTCAGATATGGCTCACTCCGGGAGCCTGTGACTCCTTTTGATGGCGCAGAACTTGTGTCGGGGCTCCAAGCATATAAGAGCCATCTCCGAGCTCCTTTTAAGGCCATGGGCATCAATGGACAATTACTGTGAGTGTGTATGTGTGTGTGTCAGAGTGTATCTATGAGCGAGTGTAAAGTGAAACGCGCACTTCGTGAATGTCGTGAAATCAGGAGCGAAATAAAAGAAGAAATCACTTTTTATCCAAGACAATGGATGCCATAGGATATTCCAGTGAAGTCTTTTGAATGGATCTCGATATCGGCATCAGCATCGCCATTGTCTCTCTCACTCCGATCTGGCTTTTGCTTGCTCTAAAAACTCTCTGACATTGATTGCCTCTGATAGTTTATTGGGCCTAGGACGAAGAGAACATAGGACCCAGAACCTGTATACGGACTCAGGCACGGACGCGGACACGGACACGTGTGCACTCCGATAGAACTGCGTTCTCCCTATTGTGAATGCCTGCCCTTTGTTGATTCTGCGGTTAGTTTTTCCAGAGTTCCCATCATGTCAACAATCGAGTCAAAGTTGAGAATCCATTCCCATTCCCATTCCCCTTCCAAATGGCTATCCCGATTCCAATCCCAATCCCAATTCTATCCATCCCCTGCCCGATATATGGATGAATGTAAAGTCATTTAACTACCGGCGGCAGTTCACACTGTGCTAAATGTAGCGTGTGTTTTGGACAATCACTGCCGATCGATCGTTGAGGATCGCTACAGAAATATATTTGGGCCAAATGTGAAATGCTACAGATAGCAATAGATAGTTGAACAAGATTGCAGAGCGAGGGTGCATCAGCATAGCCTCGTTACAAGCCGATTCCAGCGATCCCATCCGATCCGATTCTCTCCCGGGGATTCGTGTGTCGTTCTGTTAGCTAATCGCCGAGATACATGTGGAGATGACAGGCATAAACAAATAAGTTGCTCGACCATCAGGGAACTGGAGAACTATCCCTCTCATGTTGAGCTCTTGTTGAAAGTGATCCTCAGGTGAGGATCATAGATCATACATAGGTTTTGGAGCTTCAAGTTTGAATTGTGTAAACTATTAATAGAGTTTTAAGTAAAATAACTCTCTTTTATCTTTTATCATCAAGGTGAAATTATTAATGTAGCTTCAAGTGATCATTTATTGCCTATTTTTTAGCCTCTTTCTGTGAATGGCAATGAGAAGATGAAATAAGATCGAGCTCACATCAAGCTACTATCAGTTACTGTTTTATCGAGTTGGGGTTGAGGTATGTTAAGCATATCATAATTTTAAGAGATCAGTAACCAGAAGGACCTTTGTTTTCGTTTTTGATTATTGATCTTAAAGGGACTCCCTAAGGTCATAAAAATTCGATCTCTGATCTATGCGATCTGCTCCATTCCCTTGTAAATATATTGTCATCGTTAAACGATTCTTCTGGTTCACCTTCCTGGTATCCCAAGTAGATGTCCCTTCGACGAATCGCTTGGACAACAACTCAATTGGTGAATCGATGGCCAGTCAGAGCCCAGGGCCCAGAGTCCAGACAGACATTGGATCCCTGTACTGGTAGCCCTCTCTGTGTCGCCTCATTAACAAGCTACCAAGAAGTAATGGGCAGGGACTGACAAGAACTACAACTACTTGTAGAAGTACAACTTCCAGTGCCACTTGACGCCCCGGTTAAGTGCGAAATTTGACAAAAAGTCAGAATTCGAGCGTCGGTCGCACGTTCTATGTACCATAGATGATCGATGGTTGAACGGATGGTTCGATAGATAGAGATGGAAATGCCCTCGCAGTTAGAGTGCAACATGGGCTCTCGTATTTTGACACATGGGTCATAAATCTTGGCCAACGATGCGCGGCTGGGACGCCGTCATAAAGTCACATAACTCAAATGGTTTGGTTCTATGAGTACGAGTACGAGTACGAGAACCAGGAGGAATGCAAGTACAAGTTGAGGGACACTCTTACAAGTGTCCTCGTAGTCGCGAGGGAGTGGGAGGGAGTGTCCTTGCTCGTTTCCTTTGAATTGCGACATGATAGAATAACATTTGGCTCGTATTTCCGAATACGAAGGCGCGCAGCATCTACAAAAATAAATAAACGAAAGCAAAAGGATCGCCGAGGACACTTTAAGGACTGCGTCGGTGTCTCTGTCCCGAAAGATGCAAAACAAATACGCACTTCCTGCGGACATGTCTCTCTCTCTCTAAAGTGGCGCACAAAAGAAGTTACTACTTCCTGGCTCTTGGCCCTCGGGCCCTCGGGGTCGGCCCCGGGGTCTCGGGCTCTGGTTCCATTAAACTCTGAAACTCAATTTATTGCAATTGCCCGAAGATCAGTTCAGTGCTCTTTCTGATCTCTCTGTCATTTGAGAGAAGTGGAGGTGGAGGATATATGTATGTACCTAGTCCCTGTTCGGGTGTCCGATCTCTCTGTGTATCCCCCGGAATAAGGACATTCGCTTGAAGTCTTAGCTAAGATTGCATAAAACTCGCAGCCTAGCAGGCTAGCCTATTAGAGGACATTGGCTTAGCTCCGTATTTTGACACCTACTGTCCAGTCCGTCCGCCTGTCCAGGGGATTGCATATCCCATATACAATATGTATGTATATCCCAGCAGGTCCTGCTTCTTGGCTAAGCTTCGTTTGATATCCGGTAACAATGAGACACGAGACGAGATCAGCCATCAGCCATCAGCCATCAGCCTCGACGAAGAGAGACGAGAACGAGAGTTTCACTCTCATTCAGGGTTTCTTTCATTGCGTTTCCTGGTTTTATCTTAAGCTGACATACAATCACATTTCGCATTGTGCCCTGGTCCTCTGGTCCTGGTCCTTCGAGTTCCTCCTACCTAATAGAAGTAAGAAGTCCTCCTTTGGTTTCCTCTCCTTTTTTTTAGGGAAAAATATTGGAATTTTCGGGCAAGACGATATGCTTCCTGTCATCATCATCATCATCATCCACACGATCAGCGCATTCACTTCCTTATGGAGCGGACCGCCTCGTTCTGGGGCGGGTCAGCGATCCTACCCTACAGTGATCCTACAGTGAGGATCCCCTTGCACGTGTCCGGTCGAACAGAATTTGCATAATGCTTGCAGTGGGCGTGGCCCATTTACATGGGCTATAGATCACATTCCTGCATATCATCATCCAAATCATCATTGTCGCGCGAGTCCTGCGTCTTGGCACACGCCCAAAGGTGCGACGAAACGAGGCGTTTTTAGTCCTTCGTCTTTCGTCTCTGGGGGTGCGCACTGCGCATTCACCTCACCCTCGAGAGGGGTAGGAACATGGACCTAGGTACAGGGGCAACTTTCAAGCGGAAGTGTATTTTATGGCTCGTGATTACGTCCAGCTTGAAAGCTGGCAAACGCCAGCCGGGGTGCGCCAGCCACGTGGGCCGTGGCCGTGGCCGCGATCCTTACTCGTGCTGCAAGTCCTATTCCTATTCCCCGTGGTCTGCTTCAACCTCTCAGGCGTGACTGTCTATTTCCGCTCTCGGGGCAATTTATGTGGCATTAACAATGCCCAACCGAAAATTGAAACTCGTTAAAAATTATATTTCCACAAATATTCGCTGTTGTTTCCGGTAACGGTCTTGTTTCCATGGCTAGCCAGCTCCAGTGAGTCATGGCTATATGCATAGTACATTCATATGCGAGTATTTAAAACTAGTCTAGCTTAGAATATCAAGTTATTTTAAGAATCCCTGTTCATAGACTCCTACAGATTCTTTTGGTACTTATTGAGTATTTCATATAAAATATGAATATCCACTTGATGTACCCAGACTGTCATTAATAATATGCACATATCCTTACAGATAAGATACTGTGTAACTTTGCTGATGCCACGATCTCAATCAGAAACGCCGCGGCCACTTGACTTCTGTTGTACTTCAGTAGTTCTGGAGATCTTTGTGATCTCATCTGGAACATAGGAGAATGGATATACATCTAACTATGGTCGAAACGGTCTTTAGAGCTCAGTCTGTTTTATATGATTCTAAGATACCGCAGTCCTTCGTAAAGGATTGTGGTGTGGGGGATCTGTATAGCTCTATATTTAGTATACCAACTGATCGTTAAGAGTCATTCATTCAATTTTTCAGATAGAACTTTAATAACTGATGGAAGTCTGCTCCTTTTTGGCGACGATGAGTGAAAGTATTTTCTTATACTTTTGGAAGATTATACGATCTGTTGCTGTGAACAACTGCTGAAATATTGTAAATGGTTTTCAATAAAAAGATTTGCCTTTGAATTATGTTTTGAGATTGTTTGTTTTGTTTTTATTATTGCATATCAATAATTGGTTCTTATGAATAGTTTAGTGTCTTCCATGCTTATAACAGAACTTAGAACTATCAAAAAAATAAGGTTTTATATCATTGTCTTCCATGCTTAATGCTAGTTTCCAAAAAAAATTTTGGTGGGTCGGGTCTTACGAACTAGAGATATAGAATCTGGGACTTGGTTTCTTCGTTTTTCACTCACTAAGGCAACATTTTCGATATTTACAATTTGTACAGTGTGGGGATTGGGGTATTTTTGGCTTGCTCTCTGGGATTGCTGGGATCGCTGGGATCTCCGGCTCTTTTTCTCGTACTCGGGCACTCTCACTGCTCCTGCCACGAGGAGATGTAGTCGAGGAGCTCCTCGTCGTCGGGCTGTTCGTCGCTGAAGCTGTCGAAGGACTCGAATTTGAGTTGATGCTGGTGCTGGTGTTGGTGGTGCTGCTGGTGATCGTGTTCGTGGTGATCGGGCATCTCCTGCTTCACGTAGCTGGCCGATACATCGGAGGCGTCACTGTACGAGGGAGTGGGCGATGCCGAGTGGTACGAGTGGGACTGGGCGACAACGAACTGCGATTGGGGGCTGTCCAGGCTGCTGTAGTTGTCGTTGTAGGTGCCATCGTTGCTGCTCTCGTCTCCGGAGCTGTAGATGGGACGGGGCTGGCCATCGCCGAGCATATCCTGCAGGCCGCGTATGTACTCCACGGCGATCTTCAGGGTGTCCACCTTCGATAGCTTCTTGCTGGCGCCGCGTCCCCCATTCGACAGGGCATTGATGACCGTCTGGGGCAGGTGCTGGCGGAGATTGACGAAGCCGTTGTTCACCTGCTTCACGCGGTTGCGCTCCCGGGCATTGCGGCGTGCCACCGATGGCATCTGCGGCTCTCCGTAGGGCATTGGGTTGTAGTTGTTGTACTTCTTCTTCGACAGCATGGGGCCGGCAGAGCTGCTTGTCTGCTGGTGCTGTTGCATGTTCTGGAGCTGGCTGTTGCCCAGAGGCATCTTGGGGGCAATCAGCTGTTGGTGCTGCTGCTGCTGCCCCTGCTGGTGGTGCATCAGTTGCATGATGTTGCCGTTGGTCAGCTGATAGTGCTGGTAGCTGCTGCATACGCTCGTCATGGTAATCCGTTTGAGGAGTGGAGTTGCTCTAGCTTGCTGAGATGTTGACTGTGTGGAATCAGATTCCGCAATGATATACCTCGTCCTGCACGGGGCCCTTAAGTACTTGTTGACGCGGGGCCCAGGCAGAGCCAGAGGCAGTGGCAGTGGCAGCGGCAGCGGCAGAGACGGAGGCAGCAACAGAGGGAAAGGCAGCGTCAGAGAGTGCTGTGTTGGTGGTGGTGGCTACGGCTACCTGCCCTTCGTCTTGGTCTCTCCCTTTGGCCTGTGCGCACAAGTGAACGAGCGATCGGGGATCGAGAGGATCGTGTAGCGATCGGGGATCGGGGAACCCATGAGAGTCCGTCCTGCCTCGGTTCTTCTCGCTCGCTCGTGCTCCTAGGGGTTGCTTATAGAGGGTGCAAATCTCTCTCCCTCTCCCTCTCCTTCTCTCTTTTTCTCTCGCACACACCCTCTCCTACTTGATTTATTTCTCCCCCAGCGAGCGAGCGGAGTATTTTCTCATTCTACTTGTAGGACGACAACACACTGTCTTGGTCTTTGTGCATGTATTTTCCTTTTCTTTTGCTTTTCTTTTGGGAAACTCTCTATCGAAATCGAGACTTAAATCTGTGTGTTGTTCGCCCCGATCCTTGTCAGGAGGATCCAGGATCCTTGGGCAACAGGAGAAAGAACCAAGGAGATGGAGAGAGACGACCGATCCGATGGAGGAGGTGGAGGAGTACAGACAGAAAGAGGACTCGCTTTTCAATGCACTTCCACTTTTTTTTTGTCGTTCCATCGTCCTCAATGTCGTTTGCATTGAAAGCAGAAATATTTTTGGGATCGTAGATGGAACAATATTCATTATGGAACTTGATGTTAAATGTGATCCATCATGTGAGAACGAAGAAAACGAAGCCGATACGAAAAAAAAAAAAAAACCAAATGAAATGAAGAGGAACACGGTGCACTTTCACTGCCTCGATCGCCCATCGCCCATCTCCCATCACCAAGTCCCTTTCTCCCTTTCTTCGCTCAGATATCAGTCAGATATACGTATGTACATATGTACGATATATATATTTGTTGGCCTTGATTACGCTTCTGGCGTTCGTCTGGGATCGGAGAACTTTTCCCCCTTCTTTTTCGTTGCCGCATTTGACACGTGCTTCCGATCACAGCCGATATTACCATAAGCTCCATTCTCCAGGCCTCAAGAAACAGAACAACAGAACAACGATAATGTCGCAGACAAATCCCACAAGTGTGTGCCCCCTCATGCATATAAAAGACGCCGAGCAGATCCAACAACCCGATCGAATGGCCAGCTTTTGATACACTTTCCGAACGCAAAGACTGGAAAACGCAGATCTTTCAAATATTGTTGCATTAGCTAGAAAAATGCTGTCATTAATAAAGAAGGAGCTCGTCAAATATCTAAGCTCTAAAAATACCTTATATAAATGGTTTTCGTGCCAATTTCTATAAAGATATACCCAGTCTTGATCGAATATTCAATGCTGATCATGATATCTAAAGAGTATATTGGCAAAAGGCAAAAAAAAAATCGAGTGGCGAGGGCTTTGTCACGAAGCTGCTTGACATTGATATTGACAGCATTTGAGATCCCCTACATAAGTATATCTGTACCCTCCCTAATCCCACCCTTCGAAAACAGCCTCAATGATGGGATACGGGTATATCCCATGGCTATTTATATCGGCCGTAACAAGTGGACCTCAGTTCTGGGTCCGCAGTGCGCCGCGCCACCCCCGCCATAAAGCCGCCAATAAATGTGTAAAAAACTGAAACAGAAACAGAAACCAACGCCAACTTTGTTGCAGATGAGGATGAGGCAGGCAGAAAATGCATGGCGAGGAACGAATACCGTTAGGGGGAATCGGGATCGGAGGGAATGGTGGGATGATGGGCTCGTTCTGGTAACGAGATTGCGGCTATAAACGAATAAAACCTTGATTAACATGGGCCCAAAGCAGCTGCCGGCAAAGGGAGTTGGTGGCCGACTTGGATTCGGAGTCACACCCATTTCAAGGTACGAGTAGAACCAACCTGGATAATCGAAAAACCACATTCCAAAACAGAACCACTTTCGTTATAATCGTTTTTTAAAAGCTGCCACTGTTGGAAGGGATTGATGATTGGTGTTTGATCCTAATGCATTTCAAATATACTGAATGAATCGAAAAATGTTTGCGTCATCACCTGTACGCCCCCCTTTCAGGACTCAACCCTTTTTCAATTTGTTCTATCCACACCCATACAAATCCGAACATAGCCGAGCCGATCCGAGCAGATCCGAAATGGAAATGAAAATTGTTTTGGTAGCATTTTAATTAGCCGCGGACTTCTTTTCGCTCTGGGGCGAGTGATTAATTAAACCGAATGAAATGTGGAAAAGTGTTGATCCTTTGTCTACCCAGGATCAGGTACTCAAATGATCAACAGGATCAACAGATCTCTAGGGTTGTCAGGTTTGTCATTTTGACAGTTGAAGCGCCCTCTGGCACGCATACCATTCTAATTGGATGTCAGCAGCGCCATCTGTCGCTCGCATTGCATTATTACAAGAATCCTGTTCTCATCAAGGGATGGGATGAAGTGGAATAATACTCCTCGTACCACAAATCTATGACCAACAGAATCACTTTAGCAGAAGATTTTCTGTTTTCAATCAATGGTATGTTCCTTCGGAAAAATCGAACTGAGTCTTCAGTTTGTATTTTTCCCCCGAACCCAAAACGTTTGTTAAAGGTATCCCTTTTTGGGATTGCAAATTAAAAAATATCGAATCCCTTGATATCTTTTTGTCTTTGAAGCGAATTAACCCGTTCGCTTATGGGAAATTTGTAGAGCGAATCAGTGTAATTCGGATCATTCGACCTAAAGGACCAGAGGTCTAAGCCAGGTACGTATAGAAGCTAAATTAGTAATCTTACCTGTGGGATTTACCCAAGTGATCGTCTGTTTTGGCTGTAATTCCTATTGCTCTGGTCCGGGTTTCCCCAGAAGTTCCCAAACGGAAGCATCATCCCACAAGCCTCCTTATCGGGGATATGCGCCCTGACACAATTAATTATATATTTTATGTGCTTGCTGTTCATTAACACTAATTGGAATTCAAAACATCATCCAAGGCAAGGCTGCTACCGAACTCTGACACCAACTTTGAACTCTGCAATCCCCTCACGTACGTGCAAGACGTGATGTAGTAGGTCACCGTCGCCGTCACAACCGGAGAGCAGTGCGTGTAAGAGTACGAGTAACAGTTATTGACTGGATGGTGCTGCTGTTTTCGAAGGTGATATCGATATCGTAAGCGTGAAATCTGTCAGATCGGTGCGATCCCATTCGATGGTGCGACACGATCCAGATCTCTATCCTATTGTCATCACATTAATTTGACTTTTTATGGGTGTTCTTCGGTCCATATATCGCTCTCAAGATCTAAAAGCGGAAATTGTCACATTTTTCAGTTACGCGGAGTCTGTTGGTGATTTGTTGTGAATGGAAAAGAAATGAAACGAAAGCGAAGTGAAAATCGACTTTGGACAACTGAAAGCTGAGATCATCCTGGGGCCGGGTGATGTTGCCAGTTGATGCTCTGCAGGGGCACGATCACACCTAATAACGGTAATTTACACGCACGCTACTTGCGATAATTGTGCTGACAGCCGCCGGCCAGGATATGTGGCTGTGGCCCCCAAACCCAAACCCAAAGGCCCCCGAGGCCCCGAAAAACCGAAACCAAAGTCAAAGTCAAACCGCAGAAGCAGCAGCAGCAGCCGTACATCCCGCCCGATGAGCTGAGTGAGATAACAGCCAGAGCAAATCAGCAGCAATCGAGCAGAGCAGAGAGCATACAGCATACAGCAGAGAGCTTCGGTTATTAAAATCGGCAGTCGGCATCGGAATTGTACACTGAAAGAAGTCCAAAAGCGTGGTCGACCCATAAGAATATTCCCCGGAAATTCAGTTTAATAACATAACTTTTGTGGTATTTAGAAGTATTGCAAGGATGCATATGTATATATGTATACAGAATCAATGAATACAATTCCTAATAAGAGATAAAAGATAAGGTACCATACCATGTCTCCCAAAATATTCCTTAAACTTATAGCCCTCTCACCTAAATTTAGAACATTTTTAAAACTGTTTTCTCTTATGTATTTATCTCTATTTTAATTATCATCTTAGTCCATAATCAGCAGAACTCAAAACTAAAGTGTTCATAGAAAAAAATTCATGATGGATTGGTTGAAGATTGTACACTGAAGAAGGGTAAGTGAGGATTAAATGTTGATACAATTTCCATCAAAATTGAACAAAAATCACGAAATCTGAGGCAAGTCTCATATTTTTCGCCAAGTGCTGTCTGAAGCTGAAGCGGTGGCGGCAATGCTTGATTGTTGTGGTAACCGAATACGCGGCTCAAGTGCGAAAAAATGTTGTCGAGGTGTGAAAAATAACTGGCCAAAGAGCTGCTATCCATGAGGGGCCCCGCGATGGAGGCCTGCGACTGGGTCTGGGACTGAGACTCGCATTGGGACTGGCACTGGGACTGGGATCGGGACTGGGACTGGGGGAAGAGGAAGTACGTTTCTTCTGGGGCACGCATCGAAGGTGTTGAAAGCTTTGCGCTTCTAAGAAACGTTTGTCTGTTGGCTGTGGTTGTTGTGATTCGGGCTGCTTGATAGCTGGGAACAGGGCTGCTACTTCTTGGGCAACGAACGGACACTGAACGGACACCAAACGGACACCGAACCGAACGGACAGCAAGGCAGTGCGGCAGCGGGCCCCAAGATGATATTTGTCGATGGTGTCGAGGTGTTAAAATTACCCCAAAGGTACATAATAATTACCTTAAATTGCAAAAACAGCGAAATAAATTTCCAGCCAAGGAGCAGACACTGGGCACTGGGCACTGGGCCGTAGCCCGGGAATGGATTGTTGCGTCGCGTTGGTTCGGCACGTTTGAAGCGTGCCGCGGCGTTGCCAGACTGCTGTTGTACGCGATGCTCGTATGTGGCAAGAGAGAGGGGCATGCAAATACGAGTGCCAGTGCCAGTGCGAGTGCGAGCATGCCCCAAACGGACAACGGGGCGTGTGTCCTCCATAAAAATTGAATGCTGTCGCCGTAATTAACAGGCGGCCGGAGGGAGGGAGCAGAGGAGAACCATCCACAGAGAGATGACCGCAAGAAAAATGACAGTCGAAGCTGTTAGCCAGGGGCCGATCTATTTAATTAATTGCTAACAAGTTGAAAATGTTTAAATGGTTTATGAGACGCAAGCCCTGGCCAAAAGGAACCATCCTCCATCTCCCAGCTCCAGCAGCTCCTACGGCTCCCCATACGCTCGATGAGCCGCCACCGTCGCCGTTGCCGTTGCCGTTGCCACCTTGGTGGTAGCGCTTTGGGCCGTTTTCGGGACCATAAAGACAAATTGTGATGGCTTTTGTTGTGCTGCTTCTTGGTGTTTTTGCTGTGGTTGTTGTTCCCCGATCGTCATTCCATTAATGATGGGACTTGGGAACGACACGGAGGAGTACCCTTTGGGTACTTTTCCTCTGGGGCTGTTCTATACTGAAGGATTTTCATCGCACAAAACTATCAATCCATGATGGATAAACATATGTATGTACGTATGAGATGAATTATAGATACAAGTTTGTCATTTGTCTAAGGAAAGGAGAGTAAGGTAAGGACTCTTCAGGACTAGGATCTACTGCTTTAAGTATTCTCAATCATCGTTTAAGAAAAAGGCGGGGTTTCATGGTTATCAAATTCTTAGATAAAAGATGTAGGTGCCAGTGAATGAAAGTAAATTAAAAATACCCAATTGGATTTTCCCATGATGGAAGTTATGTAATCTGACGGAATCGCATCGTCTGCTGCTGGCCGCGGCGACTGCTTAAAGCTCAATGTGTTGACACTTTGGCCACATCGCATCACATGGCTATATGCAAATCGCTTGGGGAGAGACACCCGAAACTCAAGGCCCAGAACCAGTCCAGGTCCAGGTCCAGGTCCAGGTCCAGGTCCAGTCCAACTCCAGCTCCAGTCCTGGAGGAAGAGGCTGCTGGAAAGCGGCAACACGACTCCGTCGTGCGAATCGCATTTATCAATGTGAAAAATGAGTTGTGAGGCGGCAATTATCATTAAAAGTAACATGACTGCCGTCAACGTGGTTGTCGTTGTCTCGGGCCCAGTTCCAGGATCACAGCCCATCCCCTCTGCAGAGTTGCAGAGCTGCAGAGTGGGGATGGGAGAACGAGACCCCGCTGGCTACCTGATGATCTCCCCAGAGAGAGAGAGAGGGAGTCCAAGCAACCCATCGATAGATTGATCTAACGCTAATTAATGATTAAGAAGCAGGCAATTTCTCGAGCTCCCGCGGCTCAGCGGTAGGAATTATGCAAAGGCGAAGGGGCCAAAACAAACATGTACGATATACTTTCTGAGGACCGGGAATGAGTTTGCGGTTCGGATATTGATGGCATGGATCGCAGCGGGGTCGCCAGAATGCGGCCAAGACAAGTAGCACACGCCGGCAATTCGCAGAAAGACTCAAGGATCCAGGCAGCCAGGATCCTGTTCTCTAATGGCTGGCGCTCTGTTACCATTTAGATTTCTTTGGAAACAGAAATTATTATTACTTTTTACTTTTGTTTTGTTATACTCGTAGTGTATTTTGAATTTGGTTTTATTTTGCGGTCGCCCTCTCCTCTTGGTGTAATTTTTCCAGAGCAGTTTTTTCGATTCCCTCGATCGCACAGATGCAATTAATCTAAATCCAATTATAAGACAAAGCGGGTCAGGCCAAGGGCCATTAACCGCGCCGCTCTGCGCTGGCGTATCTGTATCCGTATCTCTTGTATCTGTGTATCTGTAGCTGGGTGATATACGTCACTGTGTAGCCGATTTTTGTATTGAAATCAATACATTTAACAGTCTTTTGTTTAAGGATGGGGCAGAGGCAGAGACTGAGGCTGCAGAGGGCAGATACGAGTGAGGCAACTGTTGGACTGTGGATCTGGATGAGGATGAGGATAACTTCCTCTCGCCGGCCCCCGAGGGCCAGATGAGAAGTCAGGAGAAAACATTGCATATCATATTACAGCCACACTCGATTGGGATGGGTATGGGGATTGGTGCCCGGCTCTGGGACTGGCACTGTGTTGCAGTTGCAGCACAGCTCTTGGTGCGGCTAACAAGATGCATGAAGTGTCTAAATTGGTGTTGAACCATATTACCCCTTGACTGGCCTCCAGGGCAAACGCACACGGTCGCTAGCGATTGGGCGGGAGGAAGGAGTGACTCGAGCAGGAAAGGAAAGGAAAGGGAACTAGCTCATTGTAGGGCAGGAAGCGGGAACGAGGGCTTTGGAGTGGCACTATCTCATGCCACTTGTTGAATATAATGTGAAACCCATTAGGATCAAATTTATAAGAAATCATAGATGAAAAAGCCAAATGCTCGACGAACTCTTTCCAGGTAAACGTGCACTTCATAATTTAACATATCTTTCGTGGGAATCAGAGGGGCACCATTAAATTTTTGTAAATTTGTTCATTATTTACCTCCAAATTACTCATAATTGACCTTTTTCGGAATATATAGCCAACATTAAAACAATGCATTGTTTAATTCTCTTTTAAGAATAAATATTACCCAATTTTAAAGTTTAAGAATGCCTTATTTTCGCTCGAATCTACAGAGCTACTTAGTAGAAGTGGAAGCCATTTATATAGCTGTGATCCTAGTTCCCATAAAAGTGTCTGTGAAACACAACAGAAAATGCTGGAGTTCCACTTTAATACCAAAATATCTCTGTAGTTTTCAATCCCGATTACCGATTAATTTTAATATAATAGAATCTCTGCTATTCAGATGCTGTAAGATGGTTAGGGAGAATAGTTTAAGCGATCCCTTGAACTGTATCTTTATCATTAAAAGAGTGGTCAAACATCTGCAGACGATGAGGAGGGGCCGAGGGCACCGTCAGTACGATACCCGACTAAGCTGAGGATCAGATGTTGTCCCATCGAGAAGGTCCGACACTCGTCGCAAGTAAGCCGATTGGAACCCCCTTCTGTGGGACACAATCTTCGTACTTACTCGCACTTATCCCCAAAAACTTCATGAGGCCAGAAGACCACACAGCCAACAGTTGAGACCACAGAGCAGAGGCATATAGGGGGAGAAAGAGGGAGAGGAGCACTCCAGCGATAAGTATCTTCGTTTTGGGTCCTAAGTCAACACGATTTATGTGACTTAATTCCCTCGAAAACTGACAATTACACGCAACCGAGCAGATCCCGCATGATTCCCTTATTCCAAGGTCCAAGTACGACTTCAAGTCGAGCTGCAAAAGGATTAAAGGATAGCGGCCCATCAGGAGTCGCTGGAGGACAATGGCGTTAAATATGAAAAATTGATAGACTTCAAGGATAAGGTCAATGAAATTTATGACTTATTTAACGCGGTTCCAGTTCCAAATAGAAATATCAATAGAAAATGGAGATGCCAAGGAAAATCTCCCCCATGACTAGGCATTTTCCCTCTCGACCATCGAGCTCCGATCCTGCGGTCGTTAATAGCCCTTGGTATTTGTTACTTTTCTTTTTTTATTATTTCTCCATTTGCTTTATCTTTGCGCATCATCGAGAGGGAAAAGGACGACGAGGAGGCCGGGGATAAGGATAAGGACTCGGACTCGCACTCTGGGGCTTTGTAGTTTTAATAATTTCATATTTCTTTACTTTTTGGTGTGCTCGGGCTCGGTCTCGGACTCGGTGTGCCTGTGTGTTTTGTGTTTGGTCATCGCAGTTTGTGGAAATTTACACCGTCTCCGTGTATCTTGGCGCTGGAATCTCTAGCGACTATGATAGGTCTCTCCGCCCCCTTTCCGGGACATTGTTTTGTTTGGTTTTTTGTGGCCCAGCCCCTGCTGCCGCTCCGAAATAATTCGGCTCTTACTTAGAGCCAAATGGCTGGAACGTGTCGCTAGTTTTAATTGCCATTTATGAGACCTAATGATCAATGATCTCATTGGCAACAGAGGAAAAAGATCTGTTAATGTGGTTGCTGTAACGGTAGGATAGTCTGAACCACTAAAAGTTAGAGAACCTTAAATTGATGGATCGTTTCTCATCTCAAACTTGTATCCCATCCCGAAATACCATTGAACAAGTATTTAATCTACCATTAGCTTAAAGGCCACAGAAGGCCAAATCTATGATGCAAAATACTCTGACGAACAATCTATAAATATTTGATTAAATATATAGTTCATATTTAACAATTTCCCCCAGTTTTTTGAACTATTTCGAATGCTCCGTTTTATGTGCGAATGAACTTCAGAAATATGTTTGAATCTGGAATCTGGTGTCCCAATTTCTGGTAGTTGCTTTTTTCTTAATGCGCAACAAATAGCATACGATTCATATTTGAATTTGAGCGCTTGATAATAGTGATATTCTTTGTCCCTAGCCCCAATCAGCACGTATGTACGTATAAGAAACACCGATTTGAAATACGATTACTTAATTGAGTGTCATTTATTGCCTTTAAAGAATCCAAAAGGTAGTTGAATATGAATGCAGAATTGATTGGATTTTCATGTGATTGAGAATACAAATGTTATCTTAAAAATATGAACCTATAGTTTCTTAATTCTAGTAATTGTGTGGCATCATATTTACCGTTAGGTCCGGTTTTACGACCGTGGTCTTTATTGAAATTTCCTGTCTAATTCTAAATAAAGTAGTCCATATAAGAGAATTCAGTTAAGTGTCTCCCATTCATTGGGCTTTACCTTCTTCATAATGGTAATTATCTTTCATCTTATTTCAAGGTATTATCCATTCTCTCTCAATCCTACATTGACTTCTTAGCTTCGCTATCGCTGTGTATACGATCTTTCATATCGCCATTTATAGTAGTTTGATAATGATAGAAAATGTTCACCTATAAAGTGCAACGATAGTTTCTCGTCTTCATACTTTCAGCTCTAAGTCTTTGGTTCTTGGCTCGAATGAAATCTATTGGAAGTTCTTAAAGGCTTGCCATTTCCTCTGCCTCTTAGAGAACATTTCTTCCAGCTCAGAATCGCTAATCCCTGATGCTGGAGGCTGGATGCCCATTCCTTGGGCTCTGTTTTTAATTGGTTTCTGCTTTCGGATGCTTTCACCTGGGGAATCGCTCCCTATTTGCGTGCTCTGCGGCTATTTAAATGCCATCGTCCCGTCGATCGCCCAATGGACACGCGTTGCGGGATGGACATGCAACTCTTGGCCAATTAGCCGATGCTGCCTCGTGGTGAGGCATCCCCCATCCAAAACATAATGCGAACGAGAAGAAAATTTGTGGCAAAGTGTTGATAACTTCATTTCAAGTGGAGCCCAATGCTAGCTTATAAGTGGGATGAGAACTGGAGAAACTGGAGAGAGGCCCTGGACCCCACAGGAAATGCGATAAACGCATTTTAATTATACACAATAGAGCTGATTAAAATGCAATTTGCAATCAGGGGTATTTCAATTGTTACATTCTGCGGCACGCACCCAAGAGCCTGAGAGCCCAACATCTGATCCTCCAGCAGCAGCTGAGAGATAGCCTTTTGGTAAATAAAGTCATTAAAATGGGATCAAAATTATGGTGCAATTACGTTTTTGGGTGGCCAGGGAATTGAGCCTGATTTCAATTACCTTTTGATCATGGCCATTAGCCAGAAATAAAGGGAGCATTGCGAATTAAAAGGCGAACAAATCGAAATTGAATATGGGAGTTTGGGGAAAGGACCATAGCGAACACGATCCTGGAAAGCCAGATCCAGATCCTCAGCGAGGATGGTGCCAAGGAAAGTGGGAAACTTGAGCCTTGATTCCAGGGCACATGCCATTTAGACGCCTTCCATTGTTCGAGACTGGCATTGGCACTGGCACTGGCCCTGGCATTGATTCTCCTCACAAGATTAGCCACGGCCGTGACTAGGAGATAGAATATACCCAGGACACAGTAGCCGTCCTGCGTGGTTGGCTACTGTGCAACGAATCCGAGTCTGGCCCGAACCAATACCAAACTGAACCAGCTGGCCAAGAAGAACGCACAGCACATCATAGCACAGATGTTCAACAGAATAGAACTTGACCTTGCCACCAGAACTAAAAGGGAAGCAAAACAGAAACAGAAACCGAAACAGTAACAGAAACAGAAAGAGACCTGACCATGGATTTCATGGCTAGTCCAAATATTTACACCGATGCCAATGCCAATGCAAATGTGAAATTAATTTCACTACAGTTACAGTTTGGCTGCAAACATCGGTAGCTGAAGCTGAATGCCACGCATCCGTTGCGCTGTGGGAGATGGATATGGATGTTCGGGGCCGTTTGTGCCTCAATACAAAACTCATACGAAAATCATTTTGCAACAGGCCATTGTGTGAGGCCAGAGATACGCTTATAGTAGTATCTCCAGCTCCATGCAACGTGCACCGTGTACCATTCAACATGCAACATGCCCCCCAACTTCAATGTGCATTTATGAATGAAAATTTCGCACGCTTAAACGGGACGTGAGCTGGGGGCACACGTTGCACGAGACGAGACGTTGTGGATGAGGCTGTTGCACCTGATAATTGACAAAACCTGCCAGGTTTGTGGGCTTTTTTCCGTCTCTCGATTTTTATTTGGGGCCCCGAAGCGGGAAGTGGGCAAGACAGCAAAGAAACAGGAAAGGAAACGAATCGAATCGCATTTGAACGAACTGGAAATACTCTTGTGGGCTGGGATTGAGACCAGAAAAGATAGAGCTCCCTGAATGATATAAAATGTACATAATATTCGAAATGAGATTGATGGATTTGAAGTAATGGAATCTTGAGAGATTGTTAATAAAATGCGTACTAAAACTGGGTGAATAGGGAATTGTAGAGAAGACATGAAGCAAGCAATGGAATCGTTCCGTTCCCATTACTAAGAACTGAAAGAAATGATCTCCAACAAATGTAAATCTCAAGAAAATAAGACTTTACCAAGATATAGACAAACTCCTTAATGGCTGGAGGCATCAGATAACGATTCGTGGTGCCCTTCAGAGCTGCCCCATAAGGATGGTCACGCTGTAGATGTTTTGTGCCCAGGCGAACAACTCTTTGGAAGAGTAACTCTTGGCTCAGAGCCACCGACCACCGATGGGAACTGCATCCTCCTAGTGAAGACTGAAGCCTGAAGACCGAGCCAAGTGCCTCATGCCTGCATTTTATTTGGCCGAATGATTCAATATTGAGGTTTTGGCTCGTTGCGGTTGCCAGAGAGCAGACTGAGAGAGTTGAGAGGATGGTTCGTGGAAGTGGCGCACATTTGTTTATCCAGTCCCATCTCTACCATGTATCCCAGATACATGTGTATCTATGTATCTAAATATTTACCGCAGCCGCACAATAGATTCAGAGGGAGAGAGAGAGATCGAGAGTGACGCCATCGGCTAGAGTGCCAAGGATATTCTTCAAGGGGTTTTGTGTGTAACCATGGTCTAGGGATCGGGGATCAGGGATCAGGGATCAAAGGATGTGCTGTCACCGCAGTGGACGACGCCCTGTCCTCTGCTCATGGATATGGATATCAAAACAAATACGAGTGAGTATTTGTGCAGCAACAGCAACAGCAAATCAAAGACAATGCGGACAAAGAATTGTGTTTGGTCATGGCATGGCGCAATCCTTTTACCAATCCCAAACCCAAACCCAATCCCTGTCTCAATCCCAACCCTTTGCACTGCCTCGATAAACTCTTGAACTTTGGCTGGGTGTCTGGGTCTGGGGCTTTTTTGTGGCGGTGCGCGTGGCTTATGCTGATGCCGCATCCTGCGCCAACGGGTAATTACAGATCATGATTTATGGCCAGCTGACCCGAAAGCCAAAACAACAACAGCAACAGCAACAAAAACAACCGATCGATCAGTTCAGCTCTGTCCGCCCATTTTGGCCCCTTTGGGGCAACAATCCATCCCCCCGCTGCAATCTCCTGCCGTACCGTCGCTGTACCGTGTATCTCTTTCGGCCCCATCCCCTTCCACGGCTGGTGCTGCTGCTTCTGCTGCAGATGCAGATGCGTCTGGGGTTTTTGTTTTGGTTTGGTTTTCGCTCTTTATGCAAATAAAATAAAAGGAGGCTATCCCCAAGGAGAGTGTTTGACAAAGTCGAGTCTCCAACGCCGCCAACGCCACCGCAGAGATTGATGTGGCACAAGGGGAGATTCAGAGGAAATACACTCGAAGAAAAAATCGTATAAATTGTTCGATATCGCAGAACCTTACAATTTTAGGATCAAAATAATTTATACATGCAACGATAGGATTATAGATATTTTAGGAGATATCTGCTGTTTAGAAACGCATTGAAAAAACCATAAGTAATAATAGGAAAATTCATTAGTTATGATACCTGTAATATGATTGATACATGTTTATAATTAGTTGAGAAAGTTTTAGGACGCTATAATGGGATTTCATCAAGATTTGTAATATTTATTTGGGATTATCGAAAGGGCGTATTGTTTCTGCTAGATCCCCAGTCTTGAGAGAGGGTTCCCCATTGGTGTATGAGCTAAAATATAATTCAAATTCCATCATAATGTGGACGCTTTCCTTGCAAAACTATTCCCATTCTCCTTTTTCGCTCAGTGTAAGGAGCAGAGGAGCATACTTCAAACCTATTTGCCGCTCGCTCGGGATCGTCGCACTAATTGTTTGCCTCGGCGGCGTGGCATCAACTTTATGGGCAAAATCCATATAATCCATCAAAAAACATCTCAGACATAGCTTCGTGCTACGTGTTGCGGAATTTCAATGCGAGATCTGCGCAAAACACACAGATGTAGATACAGATGCAAACACCGATACAAATGCAATGAGTGGCAGTGGCAAGTGGCAAGTGGCAGAGCAAGGGCACGTGTGTCGTGTCCCAAAGAGTGTGTTGTCATGTCTGGGAATTTCGGAATCGAATTTGCCTCTACTCGTATTCCTATTGCTCGGTGGGCTCTCCCTGGCTCTGTGGCAATCTCAAGTATCGGGCAATTAGTGCGACGGCTCTCTGTTAGTGCTATTCTAGTGCGATCTGGGGCACACCCAGTGGCAGTGGCAATGTTTGTGCAGCACGCTCTAACAGGATTAGGAGTGGCGCAGGTGCTGGGATTATCGCAGCTCAAGAACTTAATTGGAGGACAATGCTGGTGGTCCTCTGGCGCTAAGCTAAACAAATAAATTTCGTGATGAAATTTGTTGAATGGTCTTAAATTTTGGGAGGATATTGGTTCCGCCTAGAATCGAGTCTAAGAACCTTCCCATCTTTAATGTTAATAAAAGAATGGAATGATCAGACAGATATCAGATCATCAAAAGTGAGGGAATATAGAATGTATGCTTAAGATCTTGTTCCTCTCCATTGAATTCGATTTCGATTTCATGCGAATTTTCCCTTCTTAAGAAACCTTGAAATTTCCCTGAAGTTTCCCAATTGTCACCTTGCGCTTATTAGGTCTTTAAATGACAGGTAATCCTCATGCCAGGCCACCACCCTTTTATGTCCTTCGGCAGGTGGAATCTCTTAACGCCTCTGAGCCCCTGGCTGGAGAACAAACAGGTCAGAGCTATAAAGTCAGGGTCAGCGAAATATTCGCAGAGGCCGAACGCCAGGCCGATTGCAAAGGAAGGAAAATGGCCAATGCGGGCTCTAGGAATTTCCCAAGCACCATAAAAACGTTTTGAATGATCGCCGGACAAATGTGGCAGTGGCAGGCAGTGTCGCGGATCATCATCAGGGAGGGGCTGGCTGGCAGCGTCGGCGTTTTGCGGCGCCTACCTAAGCCCCGATCCAGAACCGAAGCCAAAGCCAGAGCCAGGGCACTGAGCCCAGAGCCCAAACAAATCAGAGGAGATCACAGTCACAGTCCAGCTCAGAGACCTCGCCGAGAGACGAGGCCGAGAGTTATCACATTTGGTATGTAACTACATTTATCACAACCTAATATGACAACTCGAATAACTTTTGCCTGGCAGAGTCCGCAGAGCAGAGAGATCTGTGGCACTGCGACTGCGCCTCTGGGCCAGTCTGGGCAGCAGCTTGTCACATTTGGCCCTCCGCTAATTGGAACATATTTCGTGGAGCGTTCTCTGGATGATGTGTGTCTCTTGTAGATGCGATTTATGCATCCTTCTTCCAGCCAACAAACCCAGAAACCAAGCAACCAACCAGCCAAGAAACCAAGCAACCAAAAAATGAAGATATCAACTCAATGCCGCGAATGCGGATGGCCCTGCGAATAGTTTTCTGCGGTTAACAGAGTCGAGGGTGTACGTATGTATATTCCTTGATTCCTGGAGTATCCCAGGCACTGTACGGATGGGGGTGTGGTGGGCCTCCCATCCCACCCGAGGGTCTTGTGCATCAATAATTCATAACGCTAATTAATAACGCCCCCAATCCGAGGAGTGCGTTGCGTGCGCCGAGATGAAAGCCAAAAATGCCGACCCAATACACATAACAGGATAATAAACCTCTCTCGAGCGACCGGAGAGGCCAGACCAGACCAGATTCCCCCCCTTCAGTGCGCCATGTGCCTTATTGAAATTCAAATAAATCGAGAACGAGCGGAACGTTCCTGTTTTGATTGCCTTGTTCTTTATAAGGATGGGTATGGGTATAGGTATAGGGATGGATCTCCTTTGGTTGGGGTTTTTTTGTGGTTTTTGTGGGGCTATCGAGGGCTTTGGATCACGCCTTAGGTGTAAAAATAAATGTTTCAAGTAACAACTTCTTAAAGAGGTAAATTATGAGCTGAAGCACGCGGGGCCACTCTTCTCTCGCCCGCCACTCAAACGCCATCAATCTGAAAATGAGACAGAGACAGGGCCAGCGCCCTGCGCGGATCGCTGATCCCTGGGCATCAGCCATGGCCTGTGCCCCAAATCCCAGTCTTGGCCAGATCCTTCCTTAGCCTATAATTTAGTTGAAATACTCACATTTTCGGGGCCCCTGATTGATGCGACGCGTCGGCGGCGCGTTTCGTCTGCACCGCACAATGTTGCCACCAAGCGGCGCGCCAAGAAATCTATTAAATATGATCTTTAATTCATTTTGAGAGCCAAGAACTAAAAACCAACCAAAACTGAAATCGAAATCGAAAGCAGCTGCCGTTGTATGACAAATACAGAATACAGAATACCGAATGCGCATTTGTCTAGGCTCTGGAGTTCTGGAAAAGGTGAAAGTTCTTCCGGTGCTCTCCATACTCTTAAATATAGGTTTATCGTGTATATATACATACGTATAATCCTTGCCTACTATTGTGGCCCCATTCTCAGGGCATCGCAGGGACAGGGACAGGGACAGATACTGGGACAGGGACAATCGCATTGAGTTGTCAAGTGTCAGCGTTGACAGAGATCCAGATATACATACATCCAGAGCGATGCGATCCTCACTCCTCGAGTGAGCCCTATTCAGCTCCTTGGAGCACCCGGGCACCAAGGACAATGCGCCCGAGGATCCTCCTTTGTTCTGGCTGCCCTTTAATGTGTCAAAATATAGTTTGAGCCGCATTCTCTTTTTGTAATGCAAAGTAATTTATTGTCTGGCCAACAGTTTTTGTTCTCAGCGATCTGACATCTTGGTGCGTGGGAGCGAAGAGCCATCGCAACGATGCTTTTGTGTGTGTGTGCTCAGAGAAAGGCTTTCTTTCTTTGGTTTTCTCCTCCTCTCTCAAAATGGAAAGTGGTGTGGTTATCAATGCACTCCTGCAATCCGTGAAACAACTCCATTATAAAGCCATCAATTTGTAGGACAAACACTCGAAACAAAAGACAAGTCACATTGGGCACATGGGGCACAATGGTTGGAGAAATGCCAAAAGGAAGGGCTTACAGCCGGCCAGGGATTTTGGTTTTAGGCTTACCAATTATTTCCAAGAGGGATATCTAGTCTAAAACTGGGTTACTCTTGGTCTACCAGAGAAGAAGAAACTGAAAATTTACTCTCGCTTGAACTCATGACCAAAATATTTTTGTTTACTCTAATTCATACAATAATTTAGTTTATTTCCAAATTAAATCCATTCTTTCAAATGTCGAAAGTTTAGATTTCATTACAAAAAATTTTCCATATCGGAATTCCAAACTTCATTTTTATTAAAAACAATGCAAAAAACTTGGTTTGAAAATGTGAGAATTTCACAGATGTTTTATTTAAATGCACAATTAATTAACATTAGTTTTAATATATATTCTTATTGGCCACAAAAACAATGTTCTACAAGCACTACAAATATCTATTTTTTTAATATTATATATTTAGGGAAATCTCGTATATAATACTGCCCCGCTTTTCTTTTCTCCTCTGCCGAATTGATCAATTTCTGTGGAATCAAATTTGCAGCATCCATATATCTATATTTTGTAGTCTAAAAACCATTCAGAACTTACTTAAAATTACATATTTTAGCATATTGCAACATATAGCAACTCTGTTTCGTTCCAGAGCTGAAATCGGATTGTATTTTCTCCAGAGCTCTATATTTAGATTGATTTTGCCTGTCGTTTTTCCGAGAACTCCCGCAATGCTCTGTTTTCAGAATGATGGCTATGCCACGCCCATTTCCGTTTCGCTTAGTTTCGGAATCGCCTCTCGATTTGAATTCAATTGAATTAGCATAGCGAAACTGTTTGCCCTGAGTCAATTGCGATAAGAAGTTAGCTGACGACTCAACCGATAGCGTTTCTCCCTCCACCTCGGTCTTTCTGTCTGGTGCCCTAGCACGTGCCCCATGCTCGTATCGGCGACCTACTCCCGATCGCGATCCTACCTGCGCTTTTCGCCAGGGCAATTTGAATTTCTCTGGCCTAGGCTTCTCCCCGAAGACTTTCGTCTTTGGGACTACCTGACCTTCAGCCTTATTTCGGTAAATATTTACGATGGAGCGCGTGTGTGGCTGTGTCTGTTGATTAGAGGCCAAGTCAAATGGAATACATAGCGAAAGGGTTGCCTCTCTCTGATCCCGGGCAATGACTAATCCCCTGAGTCGGCCGGGGGACTCTGAGCCCGTATTTGGGATTAGTATTAACGGTTTATGGTCGGAGATGTGGCATAAAAATTATGCACAGCAATCTGCATTAGTGGCCATAAACACGGGGCCCGCAGCAACATCCTTCCCACCACCTGCACCCAGTGCGAGCACCAGTACTACACTCTCTACCGATCCACTCCAATCAATATGTATTTTAAGGTTTTGGCATACTGCAAAATCATCTTGGTTGCAATTAATGTGCAAATGCTACCCGCATGACTGGAGTTTCAAGTTTGGAGAGTGGTCCTTCGTTGTAATGCCCCAAAGATCGGTTGTGCCCCAAGGCCCAAAAAGCCTGATTCCTTCTTTATGCTTGATTTTCCTTCTTTATTACTTCGTCAACAATAATAAACATAGTTTGTGTATCGTATGTATTTTGTTTAATATATAGGAGTTTTTTCGTAATGGTTTAATCTAACAAAAAAAAAAAGATCATCTTATTCTATACAAAAAAAGGAGTGTGTAATATTTCTAAATGGAACACTAAAAAACTGAGTCTATTTACAATTTGAGGCACTTGGTTCAACTCAATAATTGACTAGATGAAAACAGGATGCAGGAAGAGAGGTGTGGAGGATTGGCGGAGATCACTGCTCCTGCCACATGGAGATATAGTCGAGGATCTCCTCGTCATCGGGCGTGCAGTCCTCCTCGTCCAGCTGGAAGTGGTCGTATGGCTCAAACTTGAGCTGCAGCTGGGCGTCATGCGCCTCCGGCTCCAGTTCCATGTCCAGCTCCATGTGGGGTGCCGACAGCTGCTGGGGCGCCGCCTCATAGGTGCCCGAGTCGAAGGACATGCTCGAGTTGAAGGAGGAGGTGGGCGAGTGGCAGGCCGTCGTCTGCCCGGGGATGCTGATGGTGGCACCACCTGCTGCTGCTCCCACTCCCACTCCAACTAGGTTGCTGTTGAGCGAGATGGGTGCCAATGGCTGCTGATGGGGGAACTGCTGGCGCTGTAGTTGCTGCTGTTGCTGCAGCGGAGTTGTCGTCGTCGTGGCAGCCGCCGCCGCAGCTGCTGCTGCCAGGGAGCTGCTGTAGTAGAGGTGGTGGCTCCCGTGGCTGCTGCTCCCGGAGCTGCTGGAGCTATTGCTGCAGGTCTCCTCGTCCAGGCAGAGCTGCAGCTGGCTGACAACGGCACTGGCGGCGCTGGAGCTGGCGGGCGCACCGCCATTGAGGTCGTCGACGAGGTCCTGCAGCCGGCGGATGTACTCCACGGCTATGCGCAGCGTGTCCACCTTGGAGATCTTCTTGTGCGGTCCCCGGCCACCTCCCTTGGTCAGGTCAGCGATGATCGACTGAGGGATGTGCTGCCGCAATCGGGCGAAGCTGTTGTTCACCTGCTTCACGCGGTTGCGCTCCCTGGCGTTGCGCCGCTGCACGGACTGCGACTGGTCCACGTTGTACGGTGCGCCAGCCCCCAGCACCGATGAGGAGGAGGAGGAGGACGATGATGATGAGGATGAGGACGAGGCTGAAGATCTCTCCAGAGCCATGCCACGCGGCGTATACTTGCGCGTCTTGATGGGCATGGAGCTTCCACCGCTGGAGATTATCTCCTGGCCGGGATTGGGAGCCGGCATAATGTGCTGGTAGCGGAACACCTTGGCGGCGCCGCTGATCGTGGTGGGGAACATGTCGGGCACTGGCACAGGCACCGGAATCTGGGACTGCATCTTGCTGCTGGAATACACCACACTTGACATCTCTGTCCGATCGGTTCTCTTTTGTACACACACGCACGTGAAAAGCGAAATACTGGATCGCTGAACAACAAATAAAAAATATATTGCTGCACTGGGAGTGGGTTTTCTTCTGTTTCTGTTTTTCGAACTTTATCGTTTGAAGAATGAGTGAAGAATGAGTCCCTTCGTCCTAAACCCTCACGTTATGTACCTTTCCACACGGAATCGGCAATGAGTGGAAGATGGAAGAGCACCAGGCAGCCCTGAGCGGAACCTCAACCCTGTTGCCTGAGTGGGAACAGTTTTCGTAACATTGAGAGCCGCCTTATCGCGGATCGTGCGGAGAGACAGAGAGAGCGCGCGCTCACTACCTGTAGCTCACGCACTGCCCGAGCCCGAGCCCAGCCGAAGGCACCCGACCGCACATCGGGGACCGAACTCACTATACCTGCAGACAGGTAAGCGCTCCGATGAGAGAGAGAGAGAGCACTCGCCGGCTCGCTCTTGAGGTACTCCTGCCTGTCGCTCTCACGATCCATACTCCACTCAGGGCTGCAGGCTGCCACTTACACTTACCAGCCAGTTTTCACTCCAGGGCTGCCTGAGCACGGACCAACAGAAGAATCACTCGGCTCTGATTGAGGGCGAGGGCATCCCATGCAGGCCAGCCCATTGAGTGCCGTCCCCCAGGAGCATTTTGGCATGCCAGCAATTTGATTTCCGTGTTAATTAACTTAGCAAAAGTCGCGATCCGGCAGCGCACATTTCATGTGCAGCTCACGCACGCCCCTATTCATTAGCGCCGTCAGTTCCACCGCTCTCCACCGACGACTCGGACTCTCCCTCTGCCCCAGCCAGCAGCCCCTCTGTCGAAGAACTCCACTCACTAAACCAGAACGATGTGGCATGCGCGTGTCGCCTATAGGATGGCAGCCTTATTAGCTATGCAGAGTCAGGCCTCGGAAGGTGTTCGAACAATTTCACATATTCATCTAATTAAATGATCAAAAGGATCACAAGTTTTTCACTCCGGTCACAGCCCTAACCATCCGACCGACAGACCACGACAATTGTCTCCGGGTTCCAAGATCATTATGTGGATGGACCTGGGATGGATCGTGATGATCGTGTGTTTCTCTCTGATGCTAAAATTGCCACTTCCGTTTGGTCATTTTGGACAAAAGTCAAAGCCAGCTTCCTTTTTCACTCTTGCTCTCTCTCTCTCGCTCTCTGTTTTTCTCTCTTACAATCATCAGTCGATCGAAGCAATCAGCGGATCCGCACAGATCCCCAGAGACCAGGTGTAAGTCGGGATGCGTGTATGTATATTGTTTCCACTTTCCACTCTTCAACTCGTTCCCATTGTTGGCGGCCCAGCATTTTCCCTCATCATCATTGGCGGCTGCGGTAGCGGTAGCAGCAGCATTTCTTCATTTCCATTTGCAAAAATCCATAAAACCCAAAATCAAAAACCGTAACCAAAAACCAAAGACCGAAACCTTTTCAACCATGACCAGGCGACGGCGCTTCTCTGTGTACTTTTCTGTGTGCGCTGCATCCTTTGACAATTTCCATTACTATTTTTGCATGCTGCATTTTGTTTAGAATTTTATTTGCAGTTTTTGTCTTTTTCCCATTTTTTGCATTGTAATGCTGGGGAATCGGCGGTGGATAGCAGGATCTCCAGTCAACGGCTTTGGATTCCATTATTTTGGCATCATTAACACGTTCATTGTTCGAGTGTCGCATATTTTGTGGCATTCGCATCGTTCCGCTCCCTTTCTATTCAAATTTTTGGCACAGCCATACGCATTCTTTCTTTCATTCTGGTCTGACATATGATAAATGCTGAGAGGGGGACAAATGCTGGAGGAAAATGCCTAGGAAATGCTGGTGAAATGCCCAAAATAGGGTTGAAGTCCTTCGGCCTTTGTTGCACTGCATGATCTATTGTGTCTAAGGAGCCGAACCTGAAGTGGAATGCATTTGCGCAATGATTGATAGTCGGTTAGCAGATACCGCAGGAGATCCGATACGAGTGCTGCTTCTGTTTCTTTCGGTACTTCTGATCAACCAGAACGATAGGTCTGAGCACGAGTATCTTCTGTCTGTGATCCATTGATCAGTCGAAAAGTCAAATCCCAGTCAAAGCCAAGCTCTCATATGCAAATCCATGCAAGAGCCTTGGGCCGTTATTGAGCTGCCTCGAAATACTGATCATTATCCGCGATCGTATCGCCTCTATCCCTATCCCTACCCTACCTGGACTTATACGAGTGCAGGCATATGTAATGTAATCCATTGCCAGTTCTAAGAAGTCCTTTCCTTTGCTTTGGAGAGAGCTATAAATGAAATGTGCAGATCTTTGGTGGAGGTGGGAGTTAAGGTGACTTTTGATTTCGATTCACCTTGAGGCAAGGCGATCGTCTTGGTGTTTATGAGTGATACCAATCTATAGATCACATTGATCGTTCGCATCGAAAGATTACTTGAATCAAGCGATTATTTGAATGCGCTATCGAATGCGCTATGCTCGAATGTGCTATCATCATTGGATTCAATTATTCCTAGTATCTGCCTATCGCACAGATTGCAAATTTGATGCAAATTTCAACGTGAATTTCAGTATGTTCTGACGAGGACATAGAGCTAAAAATGTTGTCGATTCTGATAATCCTTCTGGGCTTTCGATAACTCATATGATCATATCATAGTCTGATGATCTTCCGTGTAGGTATACATACATTTGTACCAAAAACTAAAGATCGCTGTGATCGCTTGCCGTTGTAACCTGCAACCTGCACAGTGCAACTGCTTCCATTCAATTCTGTTGCCTCGACAACCAGTAAACAACCTTCCCCCGGCAGCTCTCCAGCTCTTCAGCCCCCTTTCCCATTTGTTTATATCCTTTCGCGGAGACTGCAACGCTTGGAAGATTTAAATGCATAATTACTTTGATATGAAGCATAGTTCCGGGCCCCGCGAAACGGGAAACGGGAAAGTGGCAACAGGACTCGTGGCCGGGGCAAGAGCTGGGGCAGGGCGCGTGCGTTAATTGCGTGCAAGCAGGACAGAGATACACGGCATATCCTGGCCAAGGGGCAGTCCAGGAGCGGGACACAACGTTTGAGGGAGCGTGCGCCTGCATTTTTCCATCGAAACTGGAAATGCAAACAAGAATGAAGGCTTCGGGTGGGACCGAATCTTTTGATACTCTCAACGATAGTTCCTATGGCAGAAAAACGATATATTGATTTGAATTTAAAGAAAACGACAACATCTAAATGGAGTTTTTCTTGCGTTATCATCAAAGCACATAATGTTCTCCACATAATAATATGATCTCATTTTGATTTGATTTGATCAATTTGTATATAGCTTTTGGATTTGGCAACTTTTGGGGTGATGATCAGGATATATTTCTGTTTCGCAGACATATCTTTACGTATGCATAGGGATACCCACAGAAAGGGCTTCAAAATGAATGTTGAATGTTAATTGAAACGAGTTCCCGTTGCCCGGGCAGCAGCCAGGACCTGCAGGAGTGCTGCAGTGGTGGTGCCACAGGAGATCCAACACAGACATAGAGAGAGACAGCGAGAGGGGGAGAGCGAGGGAGAGCGCCCCTTCCCTCCACGTGCCTTGGGTTGTCGTTGTCCCGGGCAACGAAGCGTAGTTTAGTTGTTGCTTCCTACTTCCCTCGCTCATTTTCGTAGTTAATATTTTGATTAAATGCAGGAGCAGGCGCAGGAGCAGCAGCAGGGGCTGGAGTAGTTCCAGGACTCGCTTGCCTGCTCTCCCCGACTCTCCAACGTTGCAGCGGCAGTGGCAATGGATTGGGCCTGGCTCTTAGGCTATGGCGACGCGTGGCAGGTGTATTTACGCGACCGAATCGGGATCGAGAGATGGAGAGACCTGTGCACGGGCACGGGCACGGGCACAGGCTCGGGCTTAGACAGAGTCTACCTTTCTCTGCTGCAGCTGAAAAATGAAACACAAACAGAAATACACACACACACACACAGACAACGCATGGCACACACTTAAACACACACAGCCAGGGGTTGCTAGGGGTTGCTGCTCGAGATGCATTTTAGTATCCACTCCAGAAAATAGGGGAGCCCAAAACTCGGTCGGAAACATTCAGAGGCAGCCCCAGACCCAAAACCCAAGGTACCCGGTGTCCGATGCCTGATGTCTGATACCGAAACGGCGCATTGAACTTTGCACAGACCAAAAGTTCAGATCATCGTCAGAACAAATCAAACGAGGGGGGCTTCCGATTCTTTGTGTGTTTCGGTTCTTTTTTGTGGGGGATTTCTTTTCCGGTAGGATGAATACACTATGTCGCAGCGTTTGTTGGGGTTGTCTGGCAGAAAACTTGCCAAGCTAACTTCAGCTCGAAGACCTTTTTGGAATCTCTCAAAAGTCGAGAATCTTTACAAATTTCTGTACAAATTTGTTTGATGGCAGAAGATCTTTTTGGAATTTCCTATAGCTCTGATAATTAACCCTTGCAAGCATAGTAAATGTCAATTAAATATTATTAAAATTGTAAAGGATACATTTCGAAGCAAAAAGAGAATTAATTTCTTATACACTGGTAACATATTCTAAAATAAAAATATTAAATTATAAATTTGAAACAATGAAATTTCTAAAAAGATTATTCTAGAACTATAAACTATAAAATTAACTATGATACATGCATATGCACATATATAATACTATTTTTAATTTTTTTCTAAAACTTCAATTTCAATTCATTCACTTTAAACATTTCTAAAAGAATGATCGCCAACTATATGTTTCGATCTTCATATCAAGGGTATATCACGTTCGTGTGTGCATTTTTTCTCGGTGAGCGGTTAGTGGAGGTCTCCAGGCGGCGGGGGGGTTCCCGTTCGAGTAGTCGCGGGCTAAAAGAGCCGAGATCCGAGAGTGGGGCCAGATAGACGGACGGCGGACCGTGGACCGTGGCCGCTGATGACTATCATTACCCACAGAGGAGTGTGTTTTGTACCTATACATACATTCGTTTCTGTATTTCATTTCTCGTCTTTCTGCGGTCGAGCCTGATGATGATGATGATCGGGAACAAGACGATGACGACGATGATGATGATGATGAGTTCAGAGGAGACTGCCAAACGGCAGTAGCACGCACCATTAGATGCGGTCAACATGAAAACATCTGCTCTTCTGTGTATTCCTTTGGGGTCAACACACAAACACACAAACGCACAAACACATACACACACAACAATCAGTGAGCAATAGAGGCGGCTGCAGAAAAGAGAGAGAGAGAGAAAGGGAGAGGATACTGTGTGGCGTGCGCCATTTTCGAAATGAAAAGTGTTTTGGAGCGTGGAATTGAAAACAAAGTTGAATCTACAAGTGGCCCCAGCTCTATTCCCTGTCAAGAGATGAGGCGAATGAGAGAAACACGATACACTGAGAGAAAATATATACATAATACAGAATGTATAGATTTTTTGAAATATTTGAATATACACTACCTATTGTGTATATTTACTTATACATATAAAGGACAATGATTTACAAAAAAAGGTTTAAGATTGGAAATAATGATGTTCATGATGTAATCTTTCCTTATTCCTGATTCCATTCCAATCCTTATAATTCGATCTTAATAATACTCCTATTCGCAATAGGGAGAGATCCTGGGCTATCACAAAAATTAAAGTTCATACATTAGGAGAACTATCCCAAAAGGAATGTTCTATTACACCTTTCTAAAAACGATTTCCACTCGATTTCTTCATATACGAGTAGTGTGCATATTTATTTTTAACTAAAATTTTTTTTTGTGCAGATCTACAACTCCCAATGCCCTATACCCTACATCGTTCCCTTCACTGCGATCCAATTCGATCTGATGCAAATGAAGCCATTTGGACGCTATATTTATGGCGTACACAGTTGGACCTGGGCCTCATTAAATTTTAATCAATTTTTCGTGCTCCGATTCTCCGCGGATGCCGCACACCCCTCCTAGGATGACCGTAAATCGCAGTTTAGTTCGGGATTAGTGCATATAACGTTTAATTTTAAAAACGCATAAAATTTTGTAACAATGTCTGCTGCCGTATGCTAGTATGTAGATGATCCTCCATTCCCATCCCCAACCGAAACTCCAAGCCAATTCCCATTACGATCCAGACCGATCCTCGAGTTTTGTTCAAGTTTTTGCGCCTTTTATTGAACCCAAAGTCGAACCCGTTTGTCCGTTTTTTTTGTTTTGCTGTTGTTTTTTTGCGCCCTGGATCGTTGAGAGCGGCAGCCGTTTATTGATTTTTAATGAAGCGAACGGCATGCGATCAGCCAGATATGTGTATAAGGGAGGAGGAGTAGCCCGACCAGGAGACAGGAGACAGAAGCCAGGGCCAGACCTCGTCTAAGAGGATCACTTCCCGTCTAGCCCATGAATATGACCAACAAATCATCAATCAGTATCGGAATCGAAATCAGGATGCGAATTAGAGTCAAATGGGTGTCTATGGAGCGTCTAATTTGTGCTAATCCCTCCGGGACCGTCTCCAGAGGTGTGAACAGCCACACGAGACAAACAGCGAGCGGACACTGGACGGAACAGACCAGACCAGTGCAGAACAGACCATTGGGTCTGCGATCCTATTAGTGGCAATTTTAAGCTGATTTACGCAGCAGCATGTTCCAATTAAAGTTTTGCGCCGAGAAGTGCCAAGTGAGCCTCTTAAAAACTCATTAATCACCCGCCTAACAGGTCCCAGGACCAGGCCTGAGCCCAAGATCGATTTCCAAATATTGCCAACTGCAAAAAGAGCCAGCCAGCAAATGAGACGGTGAAAAAGGTGCGAACCAATTTGCACCTCAGACGTGGCAAAAGTCCCTTTGCCTTTACCTTTACCCACTCCCTCTCCCGTTCTAAATCCGAGGCAGGACAGGGCGCGGCCCGTGATGGTCCTGCGGCCAAGCCCAAGTCCAAGCTAATTTCTATGAATTTCACGCCTACCAGGATGGAAATTGCCTCGAGTCCGGAACAGGAATCGAAATCAGAATCAGAATCGAAAGGCAACCGAACCGAAGGCAACTCTGGCCGTGATCCTGGCGCCAAGTTAATGGATCATCACTCATCAAGAGCACCTTTGTTTTGGCCTTGGACCTCGGGCCTGCTTTCTGTTCTCTGCAGAGCAGATCATTGAAAAGGTGTGTGGAACTCTAGGACTCCAAGGAGCGCACTTTTATAATCCAGCCTGAAACTGAAACTCAATATTCATCAACTGCATCGAAAATATTAGCAGCAGCTACATTGCCAACGGCAGAGGCATCCATTCCTCTTCATCCCCGATCCTCGATGGGGCTGTCCGGCCTGTCCGGGCCAATTAAACCATTAAATCTAGACATGCACCAATTTAGGTGGCTTCAAATTATTCAACGACCACACATTATAAATTTTAAGGCAGACCCATAAAAACGGTACCAAAGCCCGAGTCCCCAAACCCAAACCCAGCCCCGAAACAGAACCGACCGATCGATACGTACTTTTGTCACAAGATGTCAAAGCTTGGGTGATTTACTTCAGTGTCTGGATCGACAGCAGCAAAAACTTGAGCCACTGTCTGGACGTGGACGTGGACGTGGATGTGGATGTGGATATGGTCGTGGTCCCCATTCCCATCTGCGACCTCATCGATGGACGATGGACCGCTGATGATGATCTCTGGGTGTCTGGTCCGTTTGATTGCCGAGAAATTAAAACGTTACGCTCGTTGACGCAATGCCCAAAACGAAGTTGACATGGCGATTGGTTTTAATGTGATGCCCCCATGCCGATCCTTCGATCATTCGATACTTGGATCCTTCGATCATTGGATACTCGGTGTATCCACTCATTGGTTGGGCCATCAATCAACCGTTGAAACAATCACCCACTCACTCCTCACCTCACCTTTCCCCATCGCATCGCATCGCATCCCATCCCATCCAACAGACAACAGACAGAGCGGTATATGTAGAAGGGCATGCGGTAGGCGGAATGCATTTCTTGCAATTTTCACCAATAAAATTGCATAAAATACTATATGCAAAAGAATTACTCAGCAGCAGAAGCCTCTAGAATGGAGTCGGAAAGACGGACAGACGGACAGACGGACAGACATCATGCTCGCGGCCCGTTTCCCGTCTTTCTGGCCATGTAAGAAACTTTCAACACCTTCGCACAGTCTCCCAATCTTTATGGGGCTGGTCCCTGCCAATGGTCCAGTGGTCCAATGGTCCACGCGGACTGCATTCAAATTGTTTCTGATTAGGGATACTCGTAGTTTGGGCTGCTGCGCACTGATCAACTTGCTCAATGGATCCCTGGATCCCAGGCCAGCTCTGGGGCTAAAAACTGAGACCGGGTCCAGTAGGTTGCGTGTGTGGATCGTTTGTTTGGTCCGCGGTCCTCTGTCCTCGGTCCTCTGTTCTCGGTCTGGTGATATATCTGCCATTGCGGTGCCTGCATATATAATTAAGGTGTTTGCCCAGCTTTTGGGTTTAAAGCCAATAGGAAATTTACTGGAGCTATTCTTGGCGTGAATATTTCAGTTTCATGGTTCAAAATCAATTGGTTTTACCTTAGTGGTATTCATTTTAATAGAGTTTTTATAATTGTATATCATTTACCCACATTTTGATAGTACATTCTGATGTGATTAAATATGTAAATATTATTTAATATATCCATTATCTTTTAGTTTTGGGTCTCATCTATATCTTACATTACTGTCGGTTGCTGAAAGTTCTTCTCCCACACAATTGGCACTTCATTAGAGCCTTTTTTCTGTTGGGATTCGGTCCGATTCACCAATGGGTCTTCAGAAGAAGGCAAGTGGAGGCGTCCCCGTCCCCCACCTCTGGGAAGGGAGCGGGAAGAGCCTTCGATTCCCTGTGCTTTTTGTGCTCAACAGATTGTCATCACTATACCGCGAAGTGGAACTCTCCTGCATCCCACAGAACCTCGTTCTTACTTCATACTGGGGCACAGGATGCGTTGTGAGATTGGAAGCGGGATGGAGAGATGGAGGTATGGAGGGATGGAGGTATGGAGGGAAGAATTGCCTAATGCAATAACAAATATTTATACTTTTTGCGATAAATGTTTGCGTTGGTTAATAAAGCGATTTGTTATTTGTGTATTCGTGCTCATAATTTATATACCTAAATTGGATTAAGTCGTCGACGGGTCACGCATGCCCCACTCGATACCATTCGACACCATGTGGCACCAGTCGAATGCGAATGCGAATCCGAATGCGGAGGCGTTGGTGTTAAGTTGTGCTCTGTTGGAACTGGAGGTTTGGTTTGGGGTCGGCTTTCATCTCGAAATCGGAATCGGTAGCGCCGCGGGCATCTCAAAACTGTCTGGACAGCGACTGGCTCTTGGACCCAGTGAAGGTGTGAAAAAGTTTTTCTTTTATTACTTATTTGTTTGTTGGTGCATAGCATCCGCATTGGAGGCTACAGTGGATACATTGGAGGATGCCTGTTGTCGGATGGAGGAGCCAGGCTTAATGGTTTTGGTGCTGTACATGGCAAATTACTTAACCGGCAACCTAATGACAACACCTACAAAACAGATCGCTCTCTGCCTCTCGCCCCATCATAGGGATAAGCCCTATGTAGAGGAGACCGAGACTCTGAGAGGGGTCTGGCTCTGTGTCTGTTGTCTGAGGCCTGGACCTGGGCCTGGACCTGGACCTGGACCTGGACCACTTCCCGAACAAGCCGATCATTTACAGGCAACGATCATTTATTTAAAAATTATTGCCACATCGATCACTGGCAGAGACACAGCGATCGTGGGGGATGGAGAAATCTGGGATTCGAGTCTGTTCCCTGTGTGCCATTTCATTATTATAGGGCACGCTCGATCGGCAGATCGCCCGATCGTTCGGTTAGGAGAGAGAGAGAGAGGCTTCTGCTAAGTTTTTGCACATTTGATGAGGCAGCGATGGACCGATCGGAGCGATCGACCGGATATGCTGCACACGCAGAATGATCTACATTTATTTATGGATCCTGCGCAACGGACAAGAGAAAGAGAAAAACGAAGCGAAGAGTTTTGCGAGCGACCAAAATCAATTGTAACTTTTGATTTTGATGAATTGATTTCAGATTGCTCAGATTTTGATAAGAGTCTGAGTGCCTGCCACTCTGCCGCTCTGCCCCTTTGCCCCTCTGCCCGTCTGTCCCTCTTCCGATGTTCGATTTAAAGTGTAAGCTGTCATTAGATCGCACTGATCACAATTAGGCAGCATTTTTCAGAGCCTTCACTCTCGCAAACACACACACGCTCTCTGGGGGCGATAAGGATAGACATTATAGGCAATTTGTTGTAATTGAAAATTAAAGTGTCAGCCTGTGGCATTCATTAAACCAGCGACAGAGAGACCAGGCGACCAGGGACAAGATAAAACTGTGGGCAGCACAGAGACATGGACGGAGACAGGGAAAGGTACAGGGACAGGGACAGGGACCCACGGGACATCCCATCGCCGACTGAGAGCAGCATTTATGCAGTTTTGTCGTCATGACATGATCGCCGACGCGATAAGACTCTGGCTTACAAAGTGCAGATCCTGCGCTTACATTAAGCTGATATGCAAATTATGCGGCGGGGCTTATTCCGGCGAAATGTCGGCGATCGTCGTTTAAATTAGCGTTAGCAAAAGTATGCCAGGGCCAGGTCCAGAGACAGCCACAGGGACAGCCCTGGCCGGCAACACAGATTATCGATTCCCGATCGATCCATCGCTTCATCGCTCCATCCATCCACGTTCGAGGGCTGTGTGTATTTGTATTTAAAATTTACAACTTTTGCCTTTTGCCAACATTTTAATAACGTTTTGATGAATTTTATATGCACCGCTTGTCGTCGCTGATCTGATGACTTCGATCATGGCTCTTGGCGCTCTGCTCTCCGGCCACGATCCATCCCTCAGCGAGTGTCAGTTTATGGGTTTCATTATATATTTGCCTCCTGATGATACCCTGCTACTCTCTGGGCGACTCATTCATTATTGATTATCGCTCTCCTCATGGGATCCACAAAAGATTGAGAGAAGGCACAAAGAGTGGGGTGAAGAATCCAGATCTATTCGATTCCCAGGGATTTCCAATGCGTTGGATCCACCAAAAGGTCTGGCTTTTGGTTGCTGTACTTTGGATTGACATTGAATGAACTAATTCCGGTGTATTTTATACTTTTTTCACGATCTCTTACGCTCTAGAGTCTTTCAGAATCAGTATCGGATGGAAAAATATCTTCAATTACCAAAAAACAGTCTTACGGGGGAGCGCTTTTTCGAGTGCCGGGTATCCGACAGTCTGTAGGGGCCGACAATAGCGATCTTACTTATTTTTAATAGGCAGCGGCGGCAATGTCGCGATAGGCGATCGATCGATCGTCGCTCGGCCCAGCGATCGTGATTATGTTGTTGCCATTTTTTACGATCCAGCCTAGCAGCAATCTGTAGCTCCCTGTGTAGTACCCTGTGTACCCTGTGGTACCCTTTGCATCTGCATATGGCGAGAGTCTCTCTCTCTCACTGCCGACATTTGACAATATCTCTGACTGGGCACTAATTTACGAAACACCGATCGATGGGTTGACCGGGGATGATCATCGCTGGAGATCGCTGAACAATTTAATCGATTAAAACGGCCATTGAGCTGGGAATGAGGGGGATCTGGCTTTTGTATTTTCGGTTTGTCGCTAATAAAGAACGTGATATATTACACGCCAGAAGTCAGGAGTCAGGAGTCTTGAAATTGGCGTTCGAATTATAGCTCTCACTGTGTCTCTCTCTCTCTCCCTCTCTTTCTCTGTATCAGTCTCTGTCTCTGTCTGGTAGGTGGCCATTGGAGCAACTTAATTTCAATCGGTTCGCTTATTGTTATGGCTCTGTTGTCGTGTAGTGAAACAATGGGATCAACATCAGAAGCACCAGAAACAGCAGCAGCAGAGCACACCAACGAAGAGGCAATAATAAAATTTAAGGATCCGATCGGGTCGATTGGGCGATCGGGGAGCCATCTGATGATCTGACGATCTGGCGATCTCCGGACGGATCCTCCGCTCGATCCAATTATTGTGTGCGTTGTTGCAATAAATTCGTTTATCGCCGTCGCCGTCGTCGTCGTCGTCGTCGATGGAGCGGCAGTCGAAATCATTTAAAAGCGATCTGTTTTGCTTGTCGTTGTTGCTTCGGTTCAGATTAAGTGATTGCCAAAAAGATTTCATGCTCGGCATACAGTGCGTTTCACAGGAATAGGTATAGGCCTACGAAATCATCATAAAGGCTCGGAGTCAAAGCAAACGCTTCCAATCGAATGAAATCGAATCAACTCGGACTTTGGGGCAGGTCTACTCCATTGAACGGAAGCAAGGGCAACATTTCTGGTCTAGATATATTGTATGAGAACTGCAAGGACAACAAGGAGATGCAAGAAGTAAGGTATATTAGCTTCTACTACTTTAATAAAAGAACGAGGCATCAAATCCGTTTTAGAATATTTCGAAATATCCGTATGAGAAGTTGGCCTTGCACTACAGCCATGACAAGCACTGTACGCATAGTATCGTATCTGTATCTCCGGGCTAACCGAAGCTTACGCTGCTTACAAATTGATTGAGTTATGTAATTGCAATGCCGTTCCGTTCGGTCTTTTTTTTTTAGTTTCGAAGAGCTTTACATGACTGCGCTTTACATTTTAATTAAGAAAACGGCAGTGCATCTCAGTCTTGGGCTGGAGAGCCAAGGAAAGCTCTCAGCTCTCAGCTCCCAGCTTCCATCTCCATCTCCCGCTCCTGGGACTGGGACTGGGATCGCCCTGTCACAACAGCGCTTTGGAGCGATCAATGCCATTTCACTTGATGTCGAAGTCGAAGTCGAACCCGGCAAAAGGCAGGCGCAGGCAGGCGCTGTGAAGCACATCATAAATCACCCAGGCGACAACGTCTCCAACTCCAACTCCAGCTCCAGCTCCATCTCCAGTTCTCCATATACAACTCCATTCCCATTTCCAACTCCAGCTCAGAAACTTCATTCCCTAACTCGAACCCGAACTCTTTCTCCATGTCGATGTCCATGTCCATGTCCGTGTCTCCTTAGCATTTTCAGCCTCTTGCACTTGTTGTAAATTTCATCCGAAACTGTGAAGCGCTGCACAAGTGCCGCCTCCTGCCTTCTGCCACTGCAACTTTGGTAGCTGCCTCAAGTCCCTGTCCCTCTCCCTGTCCCTTTCCCTGCCCCTGTCCCTGCTGTTGGTGGCAGTGCCTCTTTTGGTTGCTTCTGGTTGCGTTCGGCTGTCATGACGTGCGCACAATGCGTGCGCATAATTCAGAGGAGTCCAAGCTCCATATGGAGCTGTGGCGTTGCATGCAACACGTCGCCTGTCCATCGTCCATCGTGTCCTGCTGCCCATGCAAGCTCGCTCATTCATTCATGCAACGTAACTCCATGCCCCATCCCCCATCTTCCATCTCCCATCCGCTATCCAACTGTTCACACACAATCAGCTCCCTTCTCCCTTCTCCTGGAGCTGTCATCACTTGGCTCATTGATTCAGCCACGGCACACATTCCTTTTGCTTGCCACTTGTCAACACTTCATTGCGCCGTCGACTACCAGTGCGACTCCAACTACTGCCTCCCTCCTTTTGGGCTCCTTTTGATAAGTCAATCATGCCAAGTGCCACATTCGAGTGCCGTTCCATGTTTGTGGCATTGTCTGCTTGCATTGTGGTTGGAAATTTGTGTGTCCCAACGAGACTTTGATGGGGCCTGGCCTTTGTTGTGCTGGCCAGCGATATCCTTTGATGATCCTTCGATGATCGTTTCATTTGCATGACATCCACCATCCACCATGCCCCATCCCCCATACAGCAACATGTTCAGGTTCAGTTTCAGGATCCAGGCCCAGCTTCCTTTGTGTGGGAGAACTGAGCAGCCTTCGTCAGGTGTAAGGACTCTGGTCTTAAAGCCAACTCTCATTAACCCATCATGAACATACTCACACTAAGCTCCAGCCCCAGCCCCAGGCCCGACCACAGCCACAGCTGAAGTTCCAGTAATTTGCTTCCACTTAACAGCAGTCAAAATCTCTGAGGCCAATCCCCAGAAAAAATAATGAAAAAGGAAACAGAACCGAAGTGGAAATACCCTTGCAGCAGATGCTATTGAATATTCCTAAAAGCCAGTATAGTTTTTTCTGTAGAAAATTACTACGATAGCCGCATAAACCGCAACGATAGTTCCATCTAAAATAATGCAAGTCTTTGTAAGATTTTAGCTAAAGATATCTTCAAATCGATACTCTTTAAAGACTCGCAAGTATGTCCATCTGATCATCAAAATTGGAACCTTTGGAAGAGTATACCTCTATGCAGAAAAACCTCCTGCAATCGTGGCTGGTACAAATATTTTTTCACAGCTCATTAAAATGTAATTTGAAGAGCAAAATGTTTCGCGTTTCCCGGTATGCGGCATGCCTCGTAATAAACCGTTGCATTGATATTATCGCTAACCGGACCGGGAAAATAACACCCGAATAAGTGAAGATCACCGAGAGAGAGGATCGAGGATCATCTGAAGTTAAGCCCCAAACTAAATGGCAACTTTTGCACTGCGATGGGGACAGGGACGGAGAGGGGGACGGGGCATTCAACAATTTAATTAAAATGAAATTTTCGAATCACATTCAGACGAATGTGGGGGCCACGAGGGCGGTGGGGGTATACTTCTCTGATCTTGGCAGCAGGTTGATCATGATTGCAACTCTGGGGATGGAGCAGGGGATGGAGCGGAAGAGCGGACAGGACTATGGATACTGGACAGTGCATACTGTCTTGGGGAACTTGCCGCCAAAGCAGACGCCGCCGATGCCATCGAGCACTTGCACTTGTACTTCCACTCTTCCACTACGGGGCCGGTCGGCCGGACGATGATCAATGATCGCTGGCTCAACGCAATGCGACGCGATGCGACGACGAGTGCGACCAGTGCTCGCTCTCCAGAAAAACTGATCTTGATCGGAGCTACAACATTGAGTATGTAATGCGCCATGCATTACGTGTATCTGAGGTTGTCATCGTGCCAGTTACTCGCATATTATTAATTGGATAGCCATAGTTTCGATCGTGCTTAGCCCTCTGACTCTCTGAGTCTGAGTCTGATCTGTCGCTCCTCCTTTTGCTAGAATTTATGTGTTAATTTGTCTCGCCGCCAACTGTTGATTTATTCTCTGTGGATCTTCTTGTGGTTGTAATTATTGCCAGGGCAGGCCAGGGGAAGGGAATGGGGCAGGGGCAGTGGCAGTGGCAGCTCTTATCAGACCATTAGCTGGCAGAGAGATGCGATCCAAAAACAGTTGGATCTCTGACTGGCTCCGGTATAGTCATAGTCGCCAACAGCAATTTGTTGGCCATGCCAGCAGACGACGGCCGGCGACATAATCATTTCCCTTTTTGTGCACCGCAATTTGTATTGTTCGCATAATTAAATTGACGCTTGACATTCCGCGACTCCAACTGCCGCTGCTCCACTGACATTGACACGCGCAGGCCCTCCACCGCCCAGGCGAGCCCCACAAGCAAACCTTAAGCGATCCTCAGTCAGGTCCATCTAGCTGGTATAATTAGCAACGATTAAACACTTGTCGGTCCCACCCAGCTGCGGTTGAGAACAAAAGCATTTCTTATGGCTTTTGTCGGTTGTCGGGTCGGTTGCCTCCTCTGCTATTTAGCCAGCTATTGCTAGGTCGCTAGGCTCCTGCTAGGCTCCTGCTAGGCTGCCGCTAGGCTGCCTCTAGGCTCTGGAGTGGACCCAATGGAATTTGTCAAGCGCAAGGACACATTGCTGAGGGCAATTAGGCGCCCGCGGCTCCTCCATTCAATGGCAATTGTTGTCAGGCTTGTTTGATTAGTCTGTAATTGGTCTGTGGTTGTGGCTGTGGCTGTGGTTGTGGCTGAGGTATGGCCTGGGGTATGGTCCGTTCTGGGTTCCTTCATCGATCGTTGTCCCCGCGCTGTAAATACTCAATTATGAATTTATTGATTTTAATGAACATTATCAATTTGCAATATGAAAATGGGCCCAGTCCCAGCCCAAGTCACGGTTGCGGTCGCGGTCTGAGCAAAAGAAACAAAGCATCACCATTTCAACAAAATATTAATCAAGTGTGGCACGATCAAGGTCGCCAGCATTGCACATAATAACAGGCTGCAACGCGGCAACGGGAGCCTCTGGAACTGGAACTGGCAGTGGCACTGGCACTGGCACTGGCACTGCCTTGGGTCCGATCGATCAATGCAGATTGCAGTTCATCAGCGACATCCATTAGTGATCCCTCTCTCTACGAGCAGCTCTAGCAGACGATGATCGCTGGCGGTCTTGGCCTAATAGAAGATCTTGCTAACCATTAATTTTCCCTCCCAGGATCATACTCGTATAATTCGTGCAGCAAACCGAGCCAGGGCCAAGGTGTATCTTGTGGCTTGATCTTGGGGAAGTAAATATATCTTGGGCTATCGAGAAAAGAATTTATTGAAATTTATCATGGAAATTCGTATATTGCTTCTCTCCACCCAGTACTGATTCGATTAATTCAATCAAAGATTGATATATCGCCATGGACAAATTAATCAAACCTGATGAAAGTCATTGCACTAAACGTGTCAAAGATTGATCGCATATAAGTGTTAAACCGAACTTTCCATCAATTATGGTTCAGTTTATCGGTACAATATACACACACATCGTATTGATCTTGGATATCATTCCCCGTTTGCCCTGCAATCTTCAACAAGTACTGAGTCCTGATTCCCGAGTCCTTAGTTCGACTCTTCCACTTCAAATCAATATGTAAATCCTTAGAGCGAATGTCACAATTGAAAGCTGTGCAAACAGCACCCTGTGTACCCGGACTGTGGCAAAGGATAGGCAAACACAAACAAACAATATTCATTTGGAGGACCAGGACACACACCACACGCGTCATAGACAAGCTGCAAATGCAGAAGTAGCGGCAGCAGGAGGAAGAGAAGGAGACAGAGGAAGAAGAGAGGATCGTGTCTGTCTGGGGAAGGCAGGAAGACGTGCCAATGTGCAACGCGTGCGCCTCGTCTCAAGTGATAAGAAACGCGCCCAAACACACACAAACACACAGCCGCACAGCCACACACAGAGCGACTGTGCCACAGGCAAGGAAAAGGACACGAAGAAAATATTAATTTACACTAGGGCAATGGCAATATCAGCTGCCTGGGGCATAAAGGGCTAGATCCGAAGTGCCGAATCGGAGCGAGGGTCTGGAATCAGAGTGGCAGTCCTGGCACGCACGATCCTCCTCCTCCTCCTTCTCCTTCTCCCGGGATAAATATGAAACTCGACTGTCGCTAACCCCATCGTACACAGACATCGTATCGTATCGCATTGAACACCTTGCCATGACATAAGAATCGAAGTTGGCAAACGGGAATCAAAATCAAAATCGTAAGAAATGCCAGTTGACAAGAACGCCCCCGACATGTGCAACGTTTGCAGCTTGCCCCCGATTACGGATCTGTGTCTGTGTCTGTGTCTATGAGTGGATGTGGATCCGGACAGGAAGGAAACAACAAGAAGGGTTTCTCGATTTGCGTTTGGGTACGGGTTAGGCAACAATGTTGCTGTCAGCCAGCCAGCGTTTAAAGATTGAGGAGAGGCGAACACGAGCAGCCAGCCGCCAGTCGCCAGGTGAAGGAGCCGCCTCCCCTCCCCATAGAAGACCACTTTTTATGACTCTGCAGGAAGGTGAGACGAAAGGTGTCTGGACGCCTTCCACAACTGGTTGTATTTGTCATAGTTTCTCGATAGTACACTACACGAGAGGAGCTTCTGGGGGTAATCTATGTACGATTAATTATATGTGTAGTTTTGGGAGTGTGTATATATATAATCTCTAATTTGCGTCCCTACGTACAAATATCCCTTGAAGGATCCAAAAACCACCCTTTAGCTTATTGGCTGTGCTGATTTTTTCGCTCAGTGTAGCTTCATCTGTCATAATTGCTCTCCCCGTCGGACCGACGGTTAAGCAAACGACGATTTTTATGTGGTTTCGGTGGTTGTCTGGTGGTGGTCTTGCTTCCATATTCTGGATGGGATTTGCATTACGCCAGCCGCAAATGATGCAAATTTCCTTGGAGATTGCCGCTAAGATTACGCCCGGAAGATCGGAGATCGATCCGATCCTCGTGGCTTAGCCGCAACTAAATGCGGCTTAAACAGTGCTCTTAGGCGTGAGATTTTCATTACGATCTCGTTGTTCTCGTTGTTTCTGTTTCTGTTTCTATTTCTGTGCGTCTGTTTCGGGTGCTCTCTGTTGTCGGCGAAATTTCAAAACCCCGCTTCTCGGGAAACGTATTCAGGGGCTAGCGAAAGAAAAACACAATGATCGGAGGTTTTCGTGAGGTTTTTCTTTGCTTTGTGGCCAGGGAGAGGTCCTTTGCCGACGGCTGCAGGATATGTTCTGGATTTGTTTGCATGCAAAACAGTTTACAAACCCCCACCTATGTGTGTGTGTAACCTGAAACCTGGCCACAGGACCTCAACGATCAACATCAAAATCAACATCAACATCAGCAGCGGCAAAAGTCAGTCCTGAATCCAAAGTCAGAACTGAACCTAGAGGAATCCGCATCCGCAATCTCCCGTCAGAGCCCCGACACTCGCAAAGTCCAAGAATCTGCAATCCCCAGTAAGAACAAGAGCCAGAGAACCCATGGCCCGAACTCCCTTTGTGGCATGATTCCGGACGGGACGCCTGCAGTTAGCCAATGGCCGGAGGCCAACCTGAGACGTTCTGGGCTGGCTGCCAAAATAATTAAGTCGTTTGCTCCAACAATTAAATAATTCAGCAAATTGTTCTGTCCCAAACCCCCCCCAGAAAAGTCTCCGATTCTTGAATCTGGCTTCTCGTTTTGCTGCTGCTCCTGCTCTCCATTGAAAGATTCGTGAATTTTGTTTAATTGCAATTTGGCTGCGAGCGACAGTTTAACATACGAGATGTAGATGGAGACGGCCTCAGCGTGAGAAAAATGCATAATTTTTTTTAATGTGATTTCGGATTTTGGTAGTTTTCTGAGCCGCATGAACCAAGCACCAGGCACATTCATCATGGCTTCACGTGGCACAGTGGGTGATTATTTGGTGGGAAAGTTCTCAAAGGCGTTCAAAGTCTTTAGACCCCAAACACCCTTCCGAAAGATTGGACTGAGCGTTGTTTCCCTTGAATATGGGATACAAAATACACTCATTTGCAACACCAATTCTTGTTCAACAAAAGCCCAAGACACCTAATCCAAATTATATTACGATCTTTAGACTACATACTTATAAACTTATAGGCTCTCCTTCCCTTCTATGCCATTATATGCAGGGAAAGGTATTCATAATTGTGGTTTGAAGGACCCCATAAAATGCACAAGATTCGATTAAATCGCATAAAATATCTTTTCTGCCACTGTGCCTTGTATCGTGCTAATGCTGACAGCGGCGGCGGCGGCGGCTTTCACTGGCGTTGGCAGTCGGCGAATACTGTGCAACGCCCACTTTTTGGGCAGCCCAGGGACCAGGCACCAGCAGAGACATAAGAGACACAAAGGCAGTCGCATAATTACACTTTTGTTTTACATTTCTGTTTTGGCCAGGCGAATTCCAGGAGCTGTCCACCATCCATATCCCAGTCCCAGTCACACTCGCAGTCACACTCGCAGTCCCAGCTGGTCAGCCTCGGGCGTGAGGACGAGGACCTGATGTACTCGTGTATGTGGGACCTGTGGAGTGCGGTGTGTGTGTTTGTGGATGGATGATGCGTGCCGCACGGACAATTGTCACATGCACACACATGCGGCTTTGTTCTGGCCATTGTCCTCCGCTGGTTCTGGGTCTGGGTCTGGGTCCCCGGGCATTGTACTCGTATGTGGTTTTGGGCCACTCGAAAGCCATCAGAATCAGAATACCCATGGGCTGGGCTGCTTGTTCCGTGGGCGGATGCCATGCCAATCGTCTTAGGTCCTCTTATTTTTCTTTCTATCACTTTTGTCAAAGGCAATTAGGATTCATCCAGCCTCTCGTTGTTTGCTTGTCGGAGGCGTGCAAAGCGGTTTAGACTAGGTTTAGGCCCTGGTCAGTGCGGTGATCTATCGTGGTCTCTGGAGATCTCCCTAGATCTCTGGTGATCTAGTTACCGACTTCAATTGAGCCAAATTGGGTTACGAATTGTCCCGGCCCTCGGGGTTTGCCAACATCTGGGATTTGACTTTTTCACTCCTCACCCACCGAACAACCACGACAACAGGACAACGGAGTGTTGATCCACATCCGATTTGCGGTTCAGGTCCAGTGTCACGTGTGGGCGTATCAACTGCTGATTAGCAAGAAAAGTCGCTTGCTGTCGCTTCTGTTAGCATATTAGGAAAGGCTTATAATAGGATCCCCCACAGGGACAGCGACCGTCTCTAAGACGGTCGTCTCCAGTTTCGCTTATTGCTCATTTCTTTTGCATTCATCAGAGGCCATCAGACCAAGCCTCAGTTCGATTCCGATTCCGATTTCGAGTCAGACTCCGAGTCCGAGTCCTCATCCCAGCTACAGTTGTCGCCGTCTGCATCAAATCAATCAAATTGATGCGCCTCAATGGCCAGAACTTGAATGACGTGAGGGTCTGGATGATCGGACAATATTTAAACTAACAAAGCTGATGCCCACAAACAGCCACGGGAACCGTTGGTGGAGTCTTCACTGAGGATACACCTTCGGGGTATACTCTAAGAGAAGTAAGACTCAACCAATCTGGTGAATCATTTTTGGAAGACTATAAAGTGGATGAGTATCCAAGGGGGAGATTGTATGACTTTATTTTGGGAGATTTCTCAACAGATTCACTAAATTGTATTCCTACCTATTTCGTAGACAGGATAATCGTACGTATTTTTTGTGGAAAACCCTTCAGTGCCCCTGCCAAGGGTATCTGAATGTTCGGCTCTTCCTAGCCCTGTCTGCCTCCCTGTGTTTTTTTTGTGTTTCGGATTTACCATAAAAGCAATCATAATCCGCACACACTGAGCGCTGACAAAAAGTTGTCAATTAAGTTCATCAAGCGATCCACTGAACCGAGCCACTGGCAGATCCTCCACTCCACCGCAATCCACTCCACCGATGATGATGATCATCATTCTACAGTGCCTCAGTTCAGGTTCAGACAGATATATGTTAATGCCGGGCCTCCATGTAGTCAAATGGAGCAGCTCCTGACTGGATCCGGGTATCGATCGGGGATTGGGTTGGATTGCATGTTCTTCGGATGTTCTGTGTGGATCTGGCTGTGGCTCTGGCTCTGGCTCTGGCTGTCTTCTGGAGGATGTTGTGTGTCTTCACCACCCAGGCAGCGCATTTATTATGATTGCATTTTGGGCCAAAAAATGTGTTTTTTTTTTCTGGCCCTCTTCTCATAGCTTGTTGTTGTTGTTGGGTGTCCCGCTGCTTAGTTAAATGAGACATCAGTCCAGGGTCCAGGTCGAGAGCATGGACTCAGCTCTTCTACTACGTATACCAGCACCATCGTCATCGTCGTTCGGCAGCAGCAAACTGGATTACCCCATCTGAAGTCGGCTACCGGTTGGGAATCGATTCGATCCCCTGGATTGGGGATCTCTTTGGGCTCGGGACTCATTTGGGTGGGCGCACTTGTTGGTGTTATTATTGATAATGATGTTGGAGTTGTTGTTTTTGCATGTACATAATACCACGGTGAGGTCCCCCTTTTTCCCCGGTCTGGTCCTCGTTCTCGTTCTCATCCTCGTCCAACACCAAGGCTCCCACAATTTGCAACTGTGCGAAAAAAAATGAAGGGGCAACAAGAAGATGTTTTAATGTCTTCATTACGCTTCCCATTGGAGACAATCAGAAAGAGACGGAGCTACACCTACTCGTATAGACAGAGAGAGATGGAGAGAAGAAGAGATACTCGTATGGAGGAGAAGAAGGTTCGATCTGCAGAGCAGCGGGCAGAGCAGATATATATTGTTTATTTATGAATGTCATTCAATTTATTATATCATTGTATATTTGAGTTGAGAGGGAAATGAACGCATTTTGTTGTCCCAGCCAGAGCCAGATCCGATCCGTTCCGTTCCTCCGCTCTGAGCCCTGTACTGGCCTGTTCTGTCCTGTCCTGTCCTGTTCCAAGCATCATCATCATCGTTCTCCTCCGCACTAACGGGCTTTTGGCAGCCTCATCGTCGTCTCGTTGTCGTCGTCTTGGATGTTGTCGTCTGCTTGGACATCTCTTGCCTCATCGCCGGTTATCGTTATGCCTTCTTCAGCATTTGCATCATTTCCAGCGCCAAAGCGGATCGAAGATTCCCTGTCCGCAGGTGGAGTGCCTTCGATACGAGAGGAAATGTGCATGCGATAATATTGGATAGGTTATTTGTGGGATATATGCACATATGTGGGATGAGACTAGAAAGAGTTTACGGTGCAAAAAATACTGTGAATACTCGTACATTTTATGGATAAATAAAGGACAACACTTGAATGCTGTTCAAGGGAAAGCTATATGTTTTAATATATGTATCTGATTGTTGGGTTACTCTTGGATGCCAGATAACATACCAATAGGTGGATGTGGAAATACCTGAGACAAATCGTAGTCGTTGTACCTCTGGAAGCATCCAAGAATCCAACTTTCTTTACTATTATCGGTATTATTTCTTGGATAGAGAAAGAGCACCCATGGTTCGAGTAGGACTTTTCAGTCGAAGATCCAGAGATTTAAACTCGTTTCTCTTCTGGTAAGTTGCTCGTTTAGCGCAATGTTCTGATCGCTGCCGCTGCCCGATTATTGTATATCATCATGCGCCGCGCCGCTTGATTCCATTCGAACTGCATTGCCCCACCACCCCGCACCGCACCCCACCGCACCGCACCGTTTCGATTCGATCCATTTCGCTTTATTCCGTTCCGCGACAAGTTGTCAATGTCTGGGCCGTGGCGAGCCTCGTGGTGTGCCTCCTCCCTCGCTCTGTGTGTTGTGTGTGCTTGTGGCATTGCATAAGATAATTGGTGATTTTCATATCGATTTATGCATCCGCTGGACTCGGGCCGACTCTTTGCTGGGGCCTCCAGCTCCGACGGTTTCTGGTTCTGGCTCTTGCTCTGACTCTGACTCTAAGGTCTCTCGGCTCTGGGGCCCTGGGGCTCTGTCAGCCTGCTTTGATGATGTCGCTGACCATTAGAGAGCGTTTAACGCTCAGCGGGTGCCGAGACTTGTCTCCGACCAAAACAATAATTAAATCATAAATTTCATCTTGGGACCGGGACCGGGACTGCGACTAGGACGAGGACTAGGACTACGCCCCCAAACTAAATCAATGTCAACACTTGGGAATTTATTGCTCTATTTGGAGAAAGTTGCCGTCCCCCCAATCAAATCACAATAAAAATACTCGCACGCCCACCAAAAACCTAAAAAAAAGATCGATCAGATCCGCCAGATCAGATCGGGCAGATTGTCCGAAATGTGGTGGGATATATGTAGCTAGAGCTACGTATATTTTGTGGGCCCAACGTTTTGTAAACAATTTCCAATGTGGGCACGCCCCGCTGCGAGGCCGAGACACGTTTCACTTTCTCTCTGGACTCGCGAAAGGGGTACGGTGCGAGAGGATCTGATCTGGGTTCTCGGAAGGCCGTCGCTTGGCTTGTTAATGGCATTTATGGTGCCCCCGTCCACTTGATACTGCCTCTTGCCAGTTGCATGCTGCCTGTTGCCCGTTGCCGGCCTCATAATCAGCGCAATTATGTTGCATTTTCAAATTCCAAGAGCTCGTTCAGAGGTTGGTCTGGTCTGGGCTAACAAGTGCCGCGAGTTTGCCTTTGTAAACCGCCGACCGATGGCGACGCCGCTATATCCTTGTTATCCTGTGCTGTGCCCAACCGCAAATGTGCTAACGAATCCTGCCGCCGACGCGACCCGCACTCGTCCAATTAACGCGAAAATTCCACCTGAAACCTTCAATCGGTAGAGAGGCGTTAAATGTTCTCGCACCTTGCTGACTTGGCAAAAAAAAAAACAACAAAAAACAACTGGAGTGGGTTTATCACTCTACGCTGAACAAGGTATGAACAGGGCATATCGTTGAGGTCAGAGAGCTCTTTCCACAATCGCAGTACATGAAACATTAGATACTCTCCCGTATCCTAAGAGATGAAAATTACGATTGAGGATACGAACAGATATTTCAGGGATTATAGTACATATATATTCGATCTGATAGAAGATGTTGTTATTGTCTTTTGAAAGTGCAACAGAGCTTTTAACTGGTAGAATTGCTTTGCGACACTCTCTCACTCTGCCTCACTCTCTCTTCCAGTGCCAGTGCGTGTCTCTTGTCTTGCGTCTGGGTGGTGTCCATGTCCAGTGGTCGCCCCGAATGGAGGACAGCTTACGGAGATGCGAAGTGATCGACACTAATCCTGGACAGAGCCGCTTACTGACAAGTCGAAGCCGACTGGGAAGTAGAAGCCGTTGAGTGGCCGGAGTGACAAGTGAGCGGATCGAGTGGCAGTGGCAGTGCTTAATGTTCGATCAAACACGATTGAGCGGCGATCGGGGATGGGGCATCGGAGGGGAACACAACTGCCTGGTACTCTGGAGAAGCATTATTTGATCTTTGAGGTTCCTTTTGGGGATCCTTTCAGTTGAGTTCATAAGTCACCGCTTTCTCTTTCATTTCATTCTGTCGCTCCATTAATAATAAAGCCATTATTCATGATTATCCAATCGAACGCATTTAACGATCCTTGCACAAGGATAATGACAGCGTGCAGTTATCTTGCGGCCTCTCAATGCGCTCAATTATTGTATAATTTACCGGGGCCATTGTTCGATCGCCTTTCTTTTTTTCTATTCAGCGATCAGCGATTGAGGATCGTTAATTTTTTGTTTTTTTTTTTTTGTCATAAACCGCTTTCTAATCGGTGCGTTGCGTCCTGTTTCGGTTTCAGGCATTGTCTCGGGCGCGCTCTGATCTCATTAGTACGCCCCATTTAGCACCTTTCTGTGGCGGGATCAGAATCGGGATCAGGTGCATTCGGCCGCCTTTGATGTCGGCTCGAAGCGTGAACAAGTGGAGTACGAGCTGGGAGTAACGAGTAGTGTCCTTGTTACGGTATGGCCCATTGTCCTGCCACTGCACGCCCCACAGTTCCCCATCCAGTAATTGTGTCCGAATTCGATTCGATTCCCACGATTACTCTTCATGCACAGCCTTCAGGCCGGCCAGGATGTTGACCCAACTGATTCGTTATGCTAGCGGCTCTATTGTCGGCTCTTGGCCAAATATTTGCATAAGCCTTTGCGGAAACCGGAAATCGAAATTCCACCGATCGTTATCCGCTTCCCACACCTTTCCTTTTCTCTCAACGGTATTCATCGCTTAGCGGTTTTCACAGCTAACCAAATACGGGGGAGAGCCTTGCGATCTTCCGCAGCAACCCACATCAAAATCAATAAAGCAACAGATTTCCGATCGATCCCCTGACTGACTGACTCAAAATTGATTTCTACGCCCAGATTTCTATCCCCATTCCAATCCTCATCACGCCACGATCATCATCATCGGCATCAACAGCTCATCAGCATAACAATCAAAAGACTGAAAACCCTTTTGGCACTTCCTCGCCTCGGTCTCTGCTTTGGAATTTGCCTGTTTTTATAATTTGTGTTTAGTAGTGTTTCCATTTTTCACACCAGATCGAACCCACAGGTGCCTGGTATACAACGGAGGGAGGTGCGGAACGGTTCCAGGGTCTGGGTCTAGGCCATTAAAAAGGCCACTTTTCGTAGAAACGCTCTGCATCGAAATTGATTCGAATGCGTTCGATTTGCTTAATTGAATTTTGTATTTTGTATTCCAGGTGGAGACCCATCGCATGCGATGAGGATGATGATGATGATGAGGATGAGGATGAAGACGAGGAGCAGTGCCAGCGGTGAGGGATGGACGGCTGCTTCTTTAATAGATTCACACGCACGTTGGATCGTCTGGATCGTTTGGGCCGTTAGGGGATGTAGAGTGGAGACAAAAATATCCACAGATTAGCGGAAATATTCAGGCGATCGCTGTTTGTATAGAAAATTCCAGCAGAAAAGTTCCTTCGGGGAACCTTAATGGAATTGAGAGCGTTTATGGAACATATATAACATTTTCCTCCCAAGATCAGTAGATGGCGCTTTGGCTATTAGAAATGAACATTTTTCTTTCGTTCCTTTCTCGTTTCTGGAAGCACCACTTTCATCTGTTGCCGCAATTCGCAGTTGCAGTTGCATTTGCAATTCAGCAGAACTTCGACTCTGGCTTCATTATCGAGGAGCCATAATAGATATTTGATTGAGGGGCAACGACTACCCACTGGCTTCGGTGGAAGCTGTTGCGGGACAGGCGCTGCAACTTGAAAGAGCAGCCCAGCCTGGTGACGGCTGCGGCTTCTGCTCCTGCCGCGTGTCCGGAGTCGGGTCGGGGTCGGGGTCGCTCTAGGACAAGGATCACGGCCAGGTCCGGTCAATTAGAAACACATCTTATGGGCGCAACCTCTGAAGAGGCTTACAAACGCCTGACAACTGCCTTACAATTTGCTGCCCGCTGTCCGTCTGTCCGGAAGGAGAAAGAATGGAAAGAATGGAGAGCCTTATGTAATTTGCGTTGACTGCTTTTCATTATCATTGTCCTGGGCCATTGGACAATGGACTTTTGAAAGCAAGGATCAGCTCAGGGAATTGCATTCATTCTATGCCCCGCCACCGCCACCGCCACGTGCAACGCGTCCTGGAAAGGATGCGTTTGTTTTGTGCCCATCGGTTTCTCGGACATTCGCCACACGCTGCGCGTGCCTCGTTTACCAATTGTCCCCTTGGCCTTTGGCCTTTGGCCATAGCCCGAAAATTATATGCATAAATGTCACAATGTCTGGGACTGTCGTAGTCGCTCAGTCTACCTCTGCCTTCGTCTCTCTGACAGTCAGCCACAGCTGGAGGCCAGGAACGACTCGGACTTATGCAATGCCTACCATAATGCTCCTGGCTATAGCCATAGTTTCGGCTATAGGTATGGCTATGGCTTCAACGGAAGCGCATCAAAGTAGAGGGCCGCTGCCAGAGAAGATTGACCTTGCCTCTTGGCTGGAACTGAACTGGAGCTGGAGGAGCTATGGCCTGGTCGTCTGTCACGGGCGCGATCATAACATTTCATTGCCATAATTTCTTATGCAAATATCCTGTGGCAGCATGGCGAATTTATTAATTACTCGCCAAATGCCCCCGACAACTGAAACTAAAGATGAAACTGGAGCTGGAACTGGAGCTAAAGATGAGACAGAAGTTGGAGCTGGAGCCGGAGATGGAACTTGGGCTCTCCATTCCGCTGGCGGTGGTAGGAGCTTCCCCAGCCTGCCTGTCGGCTACCGGTTGAGACGGGGCGCCCTGGCAGGCATATCCTAGCAGAGAGTGTTATGATTTTTATTCGGTTTTTGTACTCCTTAAAGTACCTACTGTAATATATTAACATTGTACCTGTATTACTAGCTAAGCGATCAGCGCAAGAATCTCTCTGCCATAGTAGCGATATATCGATGAAGTATTATTCCCAACTGAGCTCTCCTGTGGGTTTTCCATAGGTCATCACTCAGCAAGGGTATCAAGAGCGTCGGCCTCCGACAGCTAGCACTTGCCAGACGTTTCTATATTGGATTTTGGTATCTCCCGAAAATCAGTTCCGAAAAATACGTTGGAGTTCCAACATGTGTGTGTGAGTGTATAATTAAAATGTTCAAAAAAGCGACAGTATTCATTTTTTCATCATAAATTTCAAAAAGATTGCCATTTTGGCGCGGGACTCGCGCGTCTCCCATTTGAAGTGCACCGCAAGGCGCAAGTCGCAAGGCGCAAGTCACAAGGCGAATGACAACGATGCCCGTGCCCGTGCCCGTGCCCCAAAAGCTGTGGAATGAACGGTATACCAGGGATAGGAGGGTACCGAGATATGGGGAAAGAGTGTGCGGTATACTCGTATGTGGCATGGGGTTGGAGAGGACTCGGAGACTCGGAGACTGAACCACATTTAATTGGGATCTGGCTGCAACCCGTTTTTGCTGTTTTGCAGTTTATTTTTTCGAGTAATTTTCAAATCAAACCAAGGTCTCAGCTCGTCCGTTCGTCCGACTGTCCGCTCGTCCGGGTGTCCGCCAGTGCCAGTTGCCAGTTGCCACTCTTATCGGCGGCCTTCCTTCCCAAAAACTCTGGGGTCCCCAACTCTCGAGGGCCGCTTTTTGGCATGCGCGTGCGCAGCGGCAATTTGATGAAATGCATATGAAATCAAAAGTGAATTTCGAGATGAACTCCGCTGTCCGCTAGTTGGGAAGGGGGAGAAACACCACACTCTACTGTCCGCTGTAGTGAAGGGTCAAAAACACTCCCCTGCTCGCTGCTGGGAAGAGAGAGAGAGTGCGCAGGGCGACTAATTAGCTCAGTCACGCAGTGAATGGAGAATCCCAGATATTCATATATCGTATATATACATAAATATATACATATTTTATATTTTATATCCCTCTGAATAATGCCACGCGTCGTCTAGGCACAGCCCCTCCTGGAATGTGCCGCTAGCGGTTGGTTCTTCTCTTCTCCAATTAAATGTCGTAAATTTCATTATAAAAGCTGCAATATGACGAGTCCGTTGCTCTGATGGGGTCCACAGCTCTGGGAAGATAATTTAAATTACCTTGAGACTCCACAGAAGCAGAGGCAGAGGCGGTTGGAGTTGGAGTCAGGGGCAGAAACAGAGACAGCCGCTAGAACCGCTTTGGCAACTCCCCACAGAGCGCATGGTAAAAATATTATAAATGACATACATTTACGGCTATTCCATGTCTATAAATCACTTATTCGTCTCTCGAAAAATTTTCGAATCATTTTTTCACTACCTTTTAGTATGAAATACACGCCACAAAAAGATTTCATAATAGAATGTGAATATGAACGATTGATTTTGACTAGATTATCTGCAGCATTGGTTTATTAATTCTTGAAAAATACTTGCGGTTCGGGTGTCAGTGGCTCCATTAAAAGATGACACATTCTGGCTGGATGACCACTGATTCCGTTTTAAGAAATAAAATTGGCCATAATTTGATAAAACAAAATTAAAAAAAAAAGTATGTCTCGGTTCTTGAGCTACTGATTCCAAATACCTCTACATATGTTACACAGATTACGCCTCAAGTCTTTCTATTTGATTTACAAAATTAATTTTGCGACTTGTGAACTCCTCCGTGTCGGTGTTCCTTGACGAAGACGACGATGGAACGAAGGAAGGAATATTTTATTTGACAATAAAAATTATTTTCGTATAAAATATTAGTTTAATCGTTTTTAACGAAAATCTTCTAGTCTTTCGAGCCATTTCTTGAACCCATTTTTCTTATAGGAGTATATCCATCTTGAGAAGATCAGGCGAAAGTTTCCCTCCACCCGGTGGCCCATTTCTGTGGGTTTTTGCTTCATTTGTTTGTTTGGTTCACGGCAATTAAAGAAACGTGCTCCATCCTCATCCTTACCAAAGCCCATCGCTCCTCATAGCGGGGAACGGAACACCTCATCCAGTCTATAATTAAGGAAGAAGAACGCTTTTGATGAACGCCGGACGCCGCTCTTAAGGTAATTAATTTAAATAATTCGCCAAAGTGAAAGCCCCGCGGTAAAATTGAGACGTTTTGTCGGGTAATTAAGCCATTGACCAAAGCTCCATTCCATCTTAAAGAGAGAAATTAACTCTCCCTTTCTCTCGTTTTGTGTAAAACCTTCATTGGAATTTGTTACATATACTCGTACTATGCAGGGTTCCTCGCATTTCTTTCATAATTTCTAATGACCCTCAATTGGTGATCGGTGATCGGCAATCGTAATCCCCTCTAGGGCTCTTTGGGCTACATTTTTGAATTACTTTTGAGTATCGGAACGACAGTATCATTATCATTTCAGCTGCATTGTCAATACTCGTATATAATCAGCTTAACTAATAAAAATGTACAATTCAATTTAGATCCTTAAATGCACACAGGATGAGGGATACAGCGATACAGGATACAGCTTACGCAACACGCAATTGTCCCTCTTGGCCCTTGTCTAGTCCTTTGATGGAATTCGGGTTTGGTGGGCGTTTTAATTGCTCGGGGCTCGGGGCTGGTGATCGGTGATCGGTGGGAATCGGTACAAGAAACCAGAAACTGTAACAATGCCCCGAGAACGAGAGTAGAATAGAACAATTTACGATTGTTTCTGCGACAAGTGCACCTTTGTTGAGGATCTATCTGCGAGTGCACTTGTATTTCGCAAGAAGTTACATAACATCGTTTTGTGGACAATAGTGCACGCGATCGGAATTAGCTCGTTGAAGAGTCTCCCTCTCTCTCTCGAAGAGAGTCATCTCCACAATGTACGTATTGTCGGCACTTGTTCTGTCATCTCGCTGAGAGCACGCCCCTCATTTGAAGACCATAGATCCATGGGATAGACACTGGGATATCGGTGCGAATATCTCTAATTGCAATGCGGTTGACATGCGATCGGGTCTGTCTGCAATACCGCACCGCACCGCAGCCCCCACTCTTTTGCTCTCTTTCTCTCGCTGTGTCGCTGGGCGAAATCCTGGAAAGATGTCAGGGACGAACATAAATTACATTATTCTTTGTCAACATTTGTGAGTCAAAAACGCGTTCATGTTAAACAAATAACTCACTTGCTGCCCGTTCGCAGCTCCCCTCTCCTCTCTTCCTTTGGAGAGATCGGGAGAGCACCTCCTCTTGAGGAGCCCTCTCCTTGATGTTATTTACGAGACATCAGTCAGCATCAGACGGTGTCTGGGGCCATGGGGCCATGGGGCCGCGAGAGGTTGGTTGTGGCGTGTTGTAATAAGAGCATCCTTAATAAATCATAAATTTATTCGGCCAGAGGCCGAACGCCGATCCGGCGATTGCCAGTCTGCCGCTCCGTTCCGTTCCGTTCGCTCGATGCAGTTGCATGTAAAGAGACCTCAACAAAATTCACAAAAAATATATACATACTTGTACTCGCCTGGCCTGGGCCTGGGCCCGGGCTGGTCGCGATCGATCGAATCGGATCGCTACATATTTCTGCATATATTGCTGCTCCCCCTGAACTCCTTGGCCGTGGAGTTGGGCTCCCTTTGGGCCATGTCAAACGTATTATTAACTTCACACAAAAAGCGTTCGATTTTGCACCGTTTGCTGTCGCCGGACACTGTCGTATGTCGTCCAATGGGACCGCCACCAGAGAGGATCGGATCGGATCGGTTCGGCTCGGATTCGATCGCAACGGAATGGAACTGAATGGCCCCCATCTGCAGATCAGTCTCTGTCTCAGCCTCAGCCTCAGTCTCAGTTTCAGTCAGTTAATATGCAATGCAAAAACAGGAAAAAGCCGGAAATAATAATTCGATAAATGCGCCATGAAGAGGGGGCAGGCCTCATGACCAAGAACCGTTCGAATAAGCGTTCTTCTGTGGCGAATCCATGGCGAATACTACGAGTATCGTGGCAGCGATTGACGGAAGTGCGTATCCCAATTCATTTATCTATTAATGAGCTTCACATGGTACGTACACTAGCTCCATCGTACAGGCAGCAGGCAGGAAATGCGCGTGGGAGTTGCCCTTTGGAGCGGATGTGGTTCGTCGGCCAGGGGATCTCGCCTAGATCAAGCCGGACTTCGACTTGGACCTGGACCTCCGACCAGAACATGTTCAATGTCCTCGTCGTCGTTTCGGTTGGCATCCGCTATCTCTGCCAATGCCATCGCAGGGCATTGCATTTCATTGGCCGCAACAGCAGCTTCCGTTGCTTCCCAGCAGAGTCCCACTGTCTGCCACTGACACTGCCACTGCCATCGACACTGTCTCTGTCTCTGTCGCTGGGGTCCTTTGTCGGGGGCGATCTTAACAATTTCCGACTGGTGTCCACTGATCGTTGTGTGCCCATGTCTTTCCCATCTTTACACTGGTAGAACAAGCCACCTAAAAAATAGCTCTGGAAATGTATGTAACTGAAATCAAAACCTTCTAGCGAAATTACAAGTCTGAGAGAATCGGAATTGTTAAGGTACAAATTGGAACGCCCAATGATATTTTCTCCCAGTGTACATCTCTCTGGTTTTGGTTCATGTTTTGCATACATTGCTCGAATAACTCAAAATTAGTTCAGCCGCAACAGAAGCAGCAGGATAGCAGAGCGCGGCTCGGACCATGGGAGACAATTCGCGGATCAATCGATCGATCGATCGCCTGGAATTGTCGGCATCCCGCCTCTGATTAACTCTGCGCGACCATGACCATATGCAAAAATGCGCCAGGTAAATTACTTTACTTTACTTAACTGAACTTTAGTTGCTTTGCTTTGCTTTGGTCTCAGATATATGTAAGTGTATCTGAAACCTGACAAATTGTTAGGATAATTTACGACCGATCTCTAGGGAATTTAACGGTACAGGCTTTTGTTGGGTTGGTCATTGTATCAGATATCTCGGGCTGGACTAAATAATTAAATTGAGTCTCAAAAAATTCTTTTACTGTTTGGGGTAAATCTTTGAGAGTCAGCGGTCAGCCAGTTTCAATGTAATTCCAGTGGAATCTTTGCCAAAAAATAAAACCAACAAATCAAACGAGCTGGAACGATGTGCGCCGTGGCAAGGGGAGGAGGAGGAGATAGGACACAGGAGTCTGGACACAAAGTTTTTGTTTCTCTAGCTCGTATAGTCTCCATGAAAAGGGCTTCAGACAAGACGGAAAGACGGGCGAAAATTCGTATTTTTTCAGAACTTCCTAATCTAAAATATGAACTCCACCAACACTTCTCACTTGACAACATTTTTTGTTCTCTTCAATCTGAAAAGTAGCGAAAACTTCTTCCGTCTGAAACCTTTTACAGTTTTTTTAACTCTAAGGTATGCATTCTGAAAAAACTTCTGTAAATAAACGAATTCTACAAATAGGGATATGTGGGCCTTTTGAACTTTTGTTCATCATCAAAAGGATCCCTTAGAACATCGGATCCATAATATGACTGATTATTTTCCGATCCAAATCCCCCATTGAGAAGTCTTGAAATGATTTAGTTTTTAAATATTATCAGTTTAATGTCCTCCATGTTTGTTTGTTTGTAAAAAAAAGAGATTCTTAATAGTACATTGTCTTCCATTATGAGCTAGATCTTAGGGTTGGAACAGTCTTATAAACTATCTAATAACCAGGCACATTCAGGGCTCTTAAGAACTAATTTGTACAGGAAAAAAAAAGGATGCTTTGAATGTGCCTGGAAAAATACAATACTTTGCTGGTGCGAGAGGTATATAATACTTGGCGGGCCAATCAATGGTTCGTTGTGTGGTTGCGACTAGCGGTGGATCGTACGTGGCAGAGGTGTACTGGCACGGATCCGCTTAAAGATCATCCTGCCAGAGCGAGATGTAGTCGAGGATGTCCTCGTCCTCGGTCCCAGAGCTGCAGGAATTGTTGCGGTAGTCCTCGTAGCTAGACTCCAGCTTCGTTGTGACTGCCGTTGGCTGCACCAAATTGGCTGTGGCTGTTGCTGTCGCCGATGCTGCATTGTAATAGGAGGAACTGCTGTTGCTGCTGTTGCAGGAGCTGACGCTGCCGGTGGGAGAGCTGAGCTGAAGTTGCTGTTGGAGAGCGTACAAGTGCTGCTGTTGCTGTTGCTGTTGCTGCTGCAACTGCAAGTTCTGTTGCTGGAAGAGCATATGTTGCTGCTGCACATGGTGATGATGATGGTGCTGCTGTTGATCAGTCCGCTTGTGATCGTTCTCATCGATGACCTTTTGCAGCCGACGTATGTACTCGACGGCCATGCGCAGAGTGCTGACCTTGCTCAGCTTCTTGTTGGCCCCCGGACCAATGCCGCGCCGACCGTTGCTCAGATCGGCGATCACAGCCACGGGAATGTGCTGCCGGAGCTGGCTGAAGCCGTTGTTGACCTGCTTGACCCGGTTGCGCTCCCGGGCATTGCGACGCACCACCGAGGCGCCGCCGATCTCCTGCTCGAAATGATCGTACTGATCATAGCCGAACATGTCTTGGCTTGAGTTGTCGCTGTCCAGTGCCATGGCAGATAGATGGGATGGATGGATGGATGAATAGAAGGATGGCTTGTAGACTGGTGACTGGGTCTTCCCTGCGAGCGCTGGCTCTGTTCTGATGCCCTTCCCCGGTCCGCTCGGGCTATTTATAGGGGCTCGGGCCCCGGTCTGGCCAAAGATCTCACCTGCAGAGTCGAGAGTCGGCTACCTGCGCGTGCGCGCGCACACACAGGAAGCAAAGGTGCAAAAAGGTGCAGCATCAATGTGGCTCACTCAAGGATCGCTCAATCCGAGCCACTCAATCTCCCAGCGAGACTCTCTTGAGAGAGTAAAGCAAATGACTCTCTGGGATCTCTGCAGCTGCCTCTTCTGTGAGTGCTTTGAGTGATTTGAGTGATTTGAGTGTTCCCAGACTGAGAACGGTTTGCCTCGGAGTCTTGGGCTCTTTTTTACAGCTGCCTGTCTGCTGCCTGCAGCCTCAAACTGGGGCTCGGATCGGGCCTGGCTCTGGGACTGTCGCGTGCCGGCTGCCAACCGGTTTCATGTACGTTTTCCCCAGTCCCCAAGCGCCCCCGTGCCCAGTTTCCAGTCCGCTCCCCTCTGATCCCACAGTCTCTGAGTCGTGTGCAGCCGCCTAATGAAAGTGGAGACCAGTCCAACTTTTATGGCCGTAATAGTTGAGCCACAATAAATCAGGGGTGGAAGAGGAACAGGGTGTGGAGGTGGAGGTGGCGTTGTAGAAGGTCCACAGCTCAAGGTCTCTCCCCTCATCCCGATCCTGATCCCGATCAGCCGGAGGCAATATTCTATTAACACTCTCCTAATGCCCCGCGGTCCTTTGTGCCAAGCGTATAGCCCAGCCCGGCGTACAACCCGTCGAGCCAAGGACGATAACGAGGACATGGACAGAAGATCTCGACTCGAACTCGAAAGCATTTTGAAAGCATTTAAAACTGGGGAGAGGACAAATTTTTGCATTGTTGCCAGAATCGGAATGCTGCTGCTAGCCTCTCTGCTGGATGATGCTTCCATTGTGCCGCCAGGACATTCCCATTTGCTATTTTCCATTTCCCATTTTCCATTTCCCATTCTGGTTGCACGCTAGGCAACCGTGCCGAAAGTGACGATTGACATTGGACAGACCCATGCTGGGCATCGTTTAACACTTCGTTTCTGTAGCGGCGGGAGATTGCATGGCATTGCATTGCCCGTTGGCCAGGAGCAGGAGTCAGGTGAGAGGTCATCCCCTCCAGATGGCCAAAGCGAGTCCTCGCCAACGCCAGAGTCCAGCGAATCGATCATATCCGGTGCGGTCTCTGTTGATGCAATAGAAATTCGCTGTGGGTCAGTCAGTGCAGGGAGAATCCACATTCAAATCCACTTCCAATCTCTGCAGAAGTTGTAAATTATTGAACATTTTTAGCGCTACCAGACCGGATTCGGCACGCTTAAATCGAGAAGTAGTCCCCACACAATATTCACGAGGCTGGAATGCTCTAAAAAAATATAAATACTCTTGAATATCGATAGAATTCATAAAATGGATGGAAAATGTATGATATGACGAATTTGTGATACAATTGATCGTATGTACCATATAGTATGTGTACACATTTTGATTCATGGTGTTAGCAAGTGTTTAACAACAGAACATCGAGAGATCTCAGTTATCAGTTATTAGCAGATAACCATCTGAAGATTTTTTTGGTCGAAAGGAGGATGTTTCGATGATCCTTGATGAAAGTTCTGCTCCAAGAATCCTAAGCCGATGATCATAGGGCTCTAGATAGTAGATTGCTGATCATATTTGAAGCGAGCTATGTTTTACATATTCTGAAATTCTTGCCAGAGATTTGTCTTCCCCACGAGTTTCCCTCTATAGCGGAGCTACCCGAGTTCAGCTAAAGCTTCAGCTCTGCTCCGCAGATCCGATCGACGCGGCGCAAAGGCGATCGGCAGCAGGAGGCGCTATCATTATCTGACACAAAATTTTAATATAAATTATGTTGACATGTTGGCTTAAATATGTACGTTCGCCGTATTCGATCGATTTTGCGGACCTTTTGGCTTTTGCCTTTTGCCGTCTCCGGTTTTGTGGGTCTTCTGCTGTTTTGCTTACGATCGTATTCATAATTGAGCCGACGATCCCGCCGCGGACGATCGCACCGATCGATCCGTTTCTGTTTCGGGGCCGAGGGCCGAGGGCCGACTAACTAGTTCAATAATTGCTGGTAAGACACGGCCACAGCAAAACGAACTGAGGGAGAGCCAGCGACAGCGACAGCGACAGTGGCATACCCACCGAATGAAGCGAAGATGAAGTCGTCATTAATATCGACTCGGCCTGTCAATAACTTGACATCGCATCATTTTTTCCACACTTCCTCTGGGGCGGCACTCTAGAGGTTGCAGGCAAGAGACGCGATCGAAGACCGACAAAAACGTTCGAACCATTGCATTGCAAATTTACCGAACTTTTGCGAACACTTTCGGGAACTGTTTCTGATGCGTCCCAGACCAAGGTCGAGCCGTTGTCATTACACTCGACGCGACTCCACTCGCCTCCACTCGCCGCTGCTGCACTTTGCATAAGCCCCGAATCACATTTCTGTGTCATTTTTGTTCGCCGAAAACGCTGGCTCACGATCAGGTATCGGGGATCGGGGATCGTAGGATCTCTGGTCACAAAAGGAAGATTAAAGAGCGGTGGCAGCTACATGACGAATTAAGTCAATATTTTTATGACTGATTTCTGGAAAGTCTAATGTTGGACTGATCATTGAATGATCCAATTGCAGCCGTTGAAGATCCTTGATCGTTAATCCAGTAAAGTGTATTGAGAGAACTGCCTTAAGACGCTTAATTGGATGATCTTGAGGTTTGTAGCAATTGTTTCTATGTTAGCAAAATATAACTGATAATGTTATCAAGTGCCATTTGAATATTGATTGATAATGCCATCACAATGTTAATGGATGTCACAGAGGATCTATAGATAATCGCTTGGGAACTGGAAATACCGCTTATCGAAGATCAATGATTTCGATACATCTTTAATATCTTTTTTCCAACGAAGGGACCACTAATCTCTAATCTTTGGTTAGTGATTGTTTAGGAACTCCCACTAACTGGAGCAAGACAACTTATACAGAATTAATAGCAAATAAACGTCCCATATGATGCTGAATGATGAACAAAAGTTGGAAATGTTTTCGGTCTTTGATCGCGTTTGGTTTTGTTGGTAGTCTAAATCTATCATATATATTTCATATCATATGTCCTTCATCACGCAGGTTCGTCGCTTATTAGAAAAGCTTTCTGAAAGAGCTGATCTCTTCTGCTCTTTATTGCGACGGGTGGAAATCATGCTCGAAATTATAAAGCTCGCTGATCAAATCAAAAGTCAACTGTCAATTGTTCATGGCCATCAAATTGCCGCCTGACGATCGTGATCAGGTTGATGGAATGGGAATGGGGAACAATATACGATACGATGAAAGGCGAAAAGCGAAAAGCCGCGCCCACTCTATGGTGTGCGATGATATCTGATTTATGTGCAGAGTGTCATCGAAGGGGCTCGACATCTAAGGTGCGCTTTTTGACGCCGCCAATTCTATTTGGCCGCCGTATTGCCAATGATATTTATGGCACTGACACTGGCCAGAGGAATGAGGAGCAGCATCAGCAATTTTTGATTAATTGTAATGCGAGAACTTTGATTAATTGCGGGCCAGCGAACAGGGCCCAACAAAACAATTTGTTGTGGCATTGCATTAAATCAGACATCGACATCCCCGGGAAGTGGGGATGTGGAGACGAAGTGGAGACGGAGGAGAGGCCCATTGCTCCTGTCGGGAGCAGGCGTGAGATTGTACGAGTAGTAGGGCCAACACCTCATCGATAGCCCCATGCCTTGTGCCTTGTGTGCACAGGTATACGTATTCGTATTTTATGGATTCGTGTTTGTTTCGAAATTTATGAATGGTCCATGGCTTTGGCCTCGACATCATCATCATCATCTTCATCATCCTCGTCCTCGGCCTCCACTCTGCGAATGCAGAATCCGTGGATGCTGTTGCTGCTGATGGTCCTTTATGCTGATGCTCTTTCATCTGCTGGCAATTGCAATTATGCAAAAAGTTGTCAAATACAGGAGGCACGGGGCGTGTACAAGCATGACTATCAACAAAATATTATCAAGCAAAAAAAGGTTGCCGAAAAAAATTGTACCAGTTTTTGTATTTTTCGGCCAAAAGCTCTCAGCAATTTACATGTCTGCCCTGCACTGTCTGTCCTCCCCTCGGAGCCCAGCAAAACCAATCAACGCGTCTGTCAACTGGAAGCGGCAGTGGCTGTGGTAGTGGCAGCTCCTCGCTTATCGGTAGCCGTGCTGAAATCAGCTTCTGGCACTCACGATCACGACGCGCCAATCCACAGTGCAATAACAGAAGCAGCAGCGGCAGCAGCAGCAGCAGAAAAACCCGACTCTGCCACACCCCACTTAAACCTCCGACATCGGGGCTGTGGCACCATCCTCGTCCTCCCAGGCCGAACTGCAACTGCAACTGCAACTTCAACCGCGATCTCGACCCTTTAGCGATCCATGCTCGTTGCTCCTGTCACAATTACAACAGCAAGTGCAGCGGACTAATGACAACCACGGTGGCAAGCGACCGACCCGGGCACAGTGGCACCCGAACACAAAACACAAAGCCCAGAAATCTCTTTTTTCGTATGAATTACAAATATTTCTCATTGTTGTACCCTTAATTTAACCTGGATGTACAAGTATTGCTCATATCAATTTATATTTACCTACAAATATGTACTTATTGGATTTATATCAATGCACAGGAAAAACGGAGATCCTTGGTAATACTTAAAAGCTGTAGCCTGCAGCTAAGAACTCAGGAAGAGATTCTGGAACATATCCATACAGAATATACGAAAATCTATATGTGGTTCATATAACTACTATATGATACCATTTTAAAATAAGTAAAAAATTATGCATTGCCCCACTGTGCACAGCGATGGTCAGTTGACATGGAAACTTGATATTGCACACACACGAGTCGTGGCCCGAGCCTGAGCGTGAGCCTCAGCCTCAGCCTGGGTCTGGGATTGGGATTGGGATGCGGCCTGTCGTCGTCGTCATCGTCATCGTCTGGGTCTTGGGGCCTTAGCCTCTTGGCGTGCGCGTGCAGTGCAATTAACTTTTGTAGTAAGTCAGTCCGGGGCAACACTTGACATTGACTGGAAATGGGGGCTCAGAGGAGCACACCGAACAGGAGGGAATGGCGAGGGAAACGGGGCTGAGGGATCTGCGGATAAGTGGGAACGTGGTCTGGGGACTGGGGACTTGGGGCACACGGCGGCGACGATTTCACCTGTTGCATAGCCACTGCACGGCCACGACCTGACACAGTAACTTATATATTATTTGCATGCGCTCTGTAGCTCTGTGGCTCTGTCGCTATGTCGAACTGGTTCCTGACGAATGGAAGATGGAAGATGGCGATGGCGGACCCTGCCACGTGCACTAGATGTGCTCCAGATGATCATGATCCTAGAAGAGGGCAGAACCATCACTGCAGAGGGGAGTGGACAATTAGGGTCAGTGTCGGGGTCAGTATTGACGTCAGGACCGGAGCTCGTTAGCGTTGATGCGATGCGATGCGATGGGATGGGACAAGGTGCAAGTGCAGCACACGCTGTGAGCAGGTTCGGGATTAGCCAGGAACCAGGAACCACGCAAGTGCTGAGGAGGAGTGCCAGGAGGAGGCTTTCTGGCTACCCCCGACCCGATCCGACCCGACTATCCTGTCTGGTCTGGCAATTTAATGTGGGTCAGTCCTTTGGCAATTAAAAATGCTCCTACCCTTCGCCTTCGGGGACTGGACTGCAACTTCAACACATCATTAGATATGAATGAGATGAATGGCTGGGATGTTCTGCAACAACAGCAGATCTTGTTAAATTTGCAGTGTTTTTTCTCATTATTTTTGCTGTGTTTTAAGTTATTCTTGCTCTTGCTGATTTTGCGGCGCTGCCACTTGTGGCAAGTGAATGGGGCGATTGCGTGTGCCGTCCGGGTCCTGGTTCGGGACAGCGAGCGTTCGTCTTAACTGATTCTCATTGATTAATTGCCATCATTAGCATATGGCAACGACGGCATGATTGATATGGATATGTATATGTATATGGATATGGGTATGGAGCTGCCGGACCACCAACAGTGGTTCGATGGTATGGTTCCCTGATGGAATGTGGAATGTGGCTCTTAATGTGCAGCACCTTAAAAGGCAGCACCACCACTCGGAAACTCGGAAACAGTCGCAGACACTGCCACCACAGAGACTGTGGCAAGTCAAGCAAGTGGCTCCAACTTTTGGCATAGACGGGCGCTAATTGTTAACAAATTGTTGGGTCAGCAGAGGGTGAGGTAAGGCCTGGCAACGGGCAACTGGCAACTGGACCTGCGACTGCAACTGCGGCAAGCTGCAATGGGGCACGCAAGGGCCAGCGTCTGCTCTCCTTTGGGTCTGCTTTTGGGAGGTGCACGCAATCCTCGCGTAACTGGGGAAATCCATTACAGGCCAAGACACAAGCACAGGGCAGGGTCACTGGTCCCCCACACGCAGTACCCCAATCAGGTGAATCTCAAAGTACTCCCAAAGCCCCATCCCCTTCCAGAACAGTAGCCTCCACATCGCGGCACTGTCATGTTTATTAGAGCAGAGAATACGATTATGGTCATGCCTGATGATGAGGATGATGATGATGGGGCTATAGAAGTGCAGGACAACAAAGTCAAGGAATCACATTCTCGAGATGAACTCCTGGGTATGGCTTGGGGGCAGAGAACCGCCACTAAAAGCCGTTCTTGATGAATTTTCTGCCAGAATGTATATCTTTTGGAAAAGCATAGTGCATTTCGGAGCATAGTGTATGGTTCCATTCATGATATGGCTTATATATTCTCAATCTATCCTAAGCAGATACCTAAAAGGTTATTCCCTTCTCATAAGTATAATCTGGAATATCTGTATCTAATTGGCCGTATAATCTGATCGTAAACGAGATGCAATAACACTTGATTCTTCAACGAGTGAACTTCCATCGCCATAAATACCTTAACTACAGCCTCAAGAAAATACAAGCCTTACAAAGTCTTCCCTTGCCCTTTCATAGCCCGACTCCACAACCCATCTAATCGCATAATCTGAGACTAATCGAGCTTCGAGAGCACTAAGCTCGTCAGGATTCACTCCCCAGTTACTTATACGATTACTATCCATCTGCTAGGACCGATTGACTCATTGAGTGGACTCAATTTCTTGTGGATCTCATTCACACGTTCTCATATTTCCTGTCCAGAAACTTAATGACTCTCTCTCTCTCTCTCTCTGTAGCACCCCGTACCCCGTACACCAACCTCTAGGAGCTGTCCCATATGTGATCGATTGAATAGACGGGCCGCCCCATAATCTGGAGCCATCGCGGTGATCGTGGCTCGTCATCATTATGCTGGACGTCGTTGGGTGCGATCTGCACATAACAGGGGCACGACTGCCATAACTTTCCATCAGTTGCAGCAGTTTCAGCAGTTTCAGCAGTTTCAATTTCAATATGATTTCCCTCCACACCCCGCACCCCGCACCCTGCACCGGCAACAGCATACGCCATACTGTCAACGATCTGGTAAAAGTAGCTAACTACCAGTTTTTCCTTCCTTTTCTCTACTTGTTTTGTTTTCTTTTGATACCCTTTCAGACGGTATTATGATATTGATCATGATCATCATATGACATACAGATATGGCAGCATTGAGAAAGCTTCTGTAACTATATAATATTCTCATTTAAAAGATACATATATATCTTCATTATATGTATTAGACCAATACTACCAGTATGTACGTACAAATATATATCTACCATGAGAACCAGGGTGAGCTCTGTGAGAGTATTAAGGACTTCGTCTATCTGGACAAAATCCCATCAGGTTTTTTCATCATATTTCGTTGCTGCTTTTTTTAAGAAGAATGAGAAACTGCCCGCCGATCGGTTTGGAGTGGGACTTGGCTTGGGGACTGCCACCGCCTTGGGCAATAATTTCATTTTCACTCTTGAGGCAGTGGCCGCAGGGGAAAACAGCAGCAGCAGCAGCAGCGGCAGCAGCAATGATGATGATGATGATCGGAATGATGATGTTGCAGAGACCGCAGGCAAAAGTGTGCCCCAATTTAATTGAAAGCGGTTTCCGAGTGGCCTTGGCGGCACTCGCTGCCAGCCAGCAGCTACCAGTCCGAGTCGAGGTGTTGCCCCAATGTTGCCTCGGCTTTAGCTTTATTGATTGAATTGACGAAATGGAAATTTGTCAATTCTCACCTGGCACCTGTGCAGCGAATATTTGTGGTCGTTTTTGAGTTGGAGACCAGAGCAGATCCAGATCCCATACGAAGTCGTCTTGCGGTTGACTTTCAGTTTTCAGTGTGTTCGGCTTCGGCCGCGGCAAGGTCGGGGTCGCTTCGCAATCGAGTAAAGAAACTCTTTAAGATAAAGGGAAAACAAACACACACAGAGTAAGGAACGGGCATGGGCAGGGGCACGGGCAGACAGACAACTCAATCAAATGGGGTATCTCGCAGGGGATATCCCTGTGACTGTGACTGGGACTGGGACTGGGCCGTTATCCTGCCAAACCGGCGACATACAAGAATAACCTTTTAATTAAACCATGGCCGGGGCCCCAGATAAGACATTCAAACGTTTGACGCTCTTCACGCGTGTTTGTCATATCGGAAATGAAACTCTTGAAACCGAAACGAATCGAAAACGCAACCGGACTTATCGCACAACTGAATGAACTCTCTCAGTTCTCAGATGGGATAGGAAGGTAGGAACTGGGAATGAGAATGGGAATGGATATCTCTCATGAATGAAACTCGTTTGACATTTGGCAAACGATTAGATTGGATTGCAAGTGCATTAGTTGATCGCATCCACAGCTGCTGCAAGGACTGGTCTGGGCCTGGGTATGCGTATGGGTCCGGGGCATCTTCCTCTACCTGCCAGGGCCAGCGGTAGATGCACAGATACAATTGTATCTCTTTGTGCGGCTACACGCTACACGCTTCGCTATCTGCAGCGACAGTTCTTGGTCACTCTTATTTTATGGGATTGCCACCAACCAGGAATAGCTGGAAGAGTCCTCATGTCCTCATGCAATGCAATGCGAACAATTTCGCCGATTGGAATTACTTTTTTTTTGTTTTTGGGATGTCGCTTGCCATAAAACGGAGCCATAAAAGGGTCATCAAGCTGGAATTGCACCCGATCACCCGGTCATCTGATCATCCCAAGCTTTAATTGAGCGATCGAAATGGACTTTCCCTGCTCCCATTCTCATTCTCGTTTTCATTCTCGTTCTCATTCCAATTCCCATTGCCATTCCCATTGCAATTAATAGTAGATCTTTCCTCGTGGAACTGGAACCCATCCCCCCTGCTGCGGTCAGCGTTCACGCCTTCCTTCGACCTTCTGCTGCTGTGGAATCAATTAAGTCTTTGATTAATATGCATAAAAGTTTTGATTTGCTAGGCATTTAATTGAAATCAAGAAGCTCCTGAGCGGTAGAAGTGGTAGAGCGGTAGAAAGAGAAACTGAATGACGAGAGCGATACCCTAGAAATGGTATGAGAGTGACATATACATATATACATATATATGATTTAACATGATTCAATCGTGAAATTGTAATTAAATCTACTTAGCCGAGAACTGCTACAGATGGTTTATTATGTTTATACTTGTATTTATTATATATATCTAAAATATATCGATTATATCTATAGATCTATTATACCTTGAGATATTTAAGCCTTCGGTACTTACTCGTCGATAGAGATTCAACGAAGACTAAACCATCGAGATCAACACATTAACATTGGCACTTCTATTCGTTTTCAAGGCGACGGAAACAGCTTGAGACGACTTTGTATAACTGGGAGGGGAGGACATCGGGCCACAGCGGTGCCTCCTCTCAACTATGATGCCTTCTGATTTTGGCGCCTTCAATTAAAGCGGCAGCCGTTGATGAGGATGCCACTTGGGGCAATGCGGTTCCTGCTGCTGCTGCTTTTTGTGTGTAATTATTAATGAGGCCGCTTCACCCGCTATCAGCTGGATGCAATGCCTCAGCATCAGCATCATCATCATCATCATCAACATCCTCGTCACTAGGATCGCTTAATGGCCGCTTAGTTCAGACAAAAGCGCAGTCGTTTGACGATTTCGAGCGCCACAGGATGCCCTGCAACTTAATTCATCATGAAGGGCCAAACGAGGTCCAGCTACAGCTCCAGGGAATGCAAATATCCCCAATCTCGAGAGCAAAACTCATGCGAAACGGAAGCCACAAATGGCAGCGTGAAATTAAAGCGTCTAACATGAAATTAGCCCCGTTTATTTGGTCGGATTTATTGCATTTGAATAACCAGATTGCTTAGGGATCGCGATCGCCTAATGATAGGCCCACGATCAAACCACGAAAGGGATCGTGCCCAGGCAGGCAGGACTATCACAATATTTGTTTTGGGCTACAGCTACAGCGAAAATTTCTATAATTTGCATGCGCCGATGCGGTTTCTTCTTTTTTCGGGCTATGTAAATCATGTTGGATCCAGATCCAGCCTAAGCTCATACTTGAGCTCGGGATCGGATAGGATCTGAACCGCAAATTAGCCACACGTACGACCCGTACGAACATCCCATTCGCGCAACTTGGTTTCTCGTTAAGCCAGCGCTGGACAGGTGGACAACAGGACAGGGACAGGGACAGGGACAGGGACTTGGCTCCCTTAATGTTTCTCAATAAATATTTCAGACAGTCGGAGTCGGAGAGTCCAGTTCCTCGTGGTGGATGCCACCGTCTGGCGTGTTAATAGAGCAAGTGTTGTTTTGCTCACTTTCGGCGTTAAGTGTTTCGCGCACACTGCCGTCCTGTCTCCAGTCCATCCCCAGTCCCCAGAGGAGCCGTGGTCCGTCCGAAATCAAAAAGCAAATAAATGTTGTCTTGTCTTGTTGTCTCGCGAGCCCCTCTTCTGTTTGTTTTTCGAAAGTTTTGGAACCCAGTGCGCCGCCACGCCCTCTCGTATGGAACAGCAGTGGAATAAATCATTGCTTCGGTGCTGGGTGTTTTTATACCCACTATTTGTTGTTGGTTTTCCGGCTGAGCCGGGATGTGGCCACACTAGTAATTACGTGGGAATTCGCATTACTATAGACTGACTGGTGTGCGGTGTGTGGTTGTGGGGGGTGTTGCTGGTATACATTTTGCATACGCCCCCAAAATCAGCAATAAGTCTTGCAGCAAAGAATTACCCTTCGTTCGTCCGCCCGAAAGTATGCAGCCCCCGTAAAAGTATGCAATACAAATCGTATCATCAGTTGAGCGTGGCGCCATCCAGTGGCAGGCAGCGGAAGCTGAGCGCATTGGGGGTACCGCTACAGTCAGAACAAATGTACATACATATTTTCAATAATGTTGACTGCCTTACAAGCGTTTCATTTATTTTAAAATACCGTCTTCTAGGGTACAAGATTGCACCGACCCTCAAATGGTACGCTTCCTCATGGTACAATGGATCGTAACAGATGCAAGGCCTTGTAAGAAGCCACACCCTTGCGTTCGCGGCGATTGAGAGAAGGGCTGGACTGTTTAGTAGTAAATAAAATTCTTTTGAAATAAACGACATTATTAGGTATCATTAAGTATCATAAGCTATTCACTCACCAACGTCTATATTCTATTTCTTTCTTCTTTAAGAAGGGGATTTCGGAATTATTCTACATTGTCGTACTCTTCGTTGGATACCTACGTTTCGATTCGCCCTCCGGAAAACAATCATCAGCAATGATGTGCCAAATGTAAATCTATTAATCAACTGTAATTTATTATTGAGAGCAATCTGACCAGCCCTTATAATGAAAATTCATTGACTCCTCTCGACTTGGCTTTGGAGTGCGACTGAGGCTGTGAACAGCGAGCGTTGGGTCAGAACTTGGACAGCATTGGCTCTTACGGAGTGCTGCCCCAAATGCCCATGCCTTCAGAGTGCCACCACACTTTACCGCTGGTTTACAGCTGGGATATCCTTTCTGCTCCTCTTTCCTTCCTTGTGGCCAACAATACGCTCTCTCCTGAGCTCCTCTCCTACGCTCCAGCCACTCCTGCTGATCCTGCATCCACTATCATTAGCCGTGCGACCATTAGCCGTGTTCGGGACATGTGGATGCCACAGAATCTGGACACAGGGTGATACGTCGGGAACGCCTATTTGTGGCGGTTTCACCCATTACTCTTTGTTAATAGGTTATAAGAAATGATTCTGAAAGCGGATCTTAATGTACATATGTATGTACATTCATGCATATTTTCGCATTGCTGACATTAGTTGAGAGCTCAAGGTGTGATGCATGCGACACAGAACCATCGTCTTATTCTTGACGAGTTGTTTATATCACTAATGGAAGTCATTCCTACTTTCACGGAAGCAAAAAGAAACCGAAAACTTGGCCCAAAGCAGCCAAATGAATAAATAAAAAAAAAATAAATTTATTTTTTGCTTAGATTACAAACTACAAGTAAATGGAAATCGTATTTCAGTGTCTATTACATCAAGTGAAGGTATCATACGAGTGTACGAGTATTTGTGGTGTGGCCTTAAGAATTCCGTTTGTTTTGTTCTTTAAATATCCTACAGCAATCGAGTAGGTAGCCCCAGCTCGACGGCGAGTCACCCTACACCCAGTTGGGGAGCCTGACGGCCTAGCCCTGGTGCTGGTGGTGCCACCAGCCCGACTGTCGGGCATTTACGTAGGTCTTGAGACCCCCGCCGACCTGGGACTGTGTCGGCTGGAGGGTGGGGAAGAGATGGGGCCCGCTGGTTTCGTAGTTGAGGCCGTTGTGCTGATTGAACACGTACGCCTTGGGCACCTCGATGCCGGCCGGGCCGACCGAGTTCGTCGACACACTCACGCTGGACACCACCTGGCCAGGACCGCCGGGACTGGCGCCTAGGGACGGCAGATAGCTGCGGCTGGGCGGCGAGGGGCCCCAGCTCGTCTGTGGCTTCTGGGGGAGGACTGGGCGATACTGGTTGGTGTAGAGCGGTGGTCCGACGGCGGACAGACCGGGACGGGGGCCGGGACCCACCTGCTTCGGAATTGAGACCGTATTGGGGGGACCGTAGGCGTTGTTCCGCAGGTCGCAGACGGTGTTTTCGATGAGCGTTGCCAGCGGGGCCGTGTAAATCCGGAAGTTGATGTCCGAGTAGTCCAGATCGGAGAGCAGGAACACTGGCATCCGGTCAGACAGCACCCACACGTTCTTGTTCTCATCGATCTTCACGTCGGCGGGGAAGACAAGGCCCACATCGTCACGGTCCACAATGCCATGAAACTGTGGCGAGTAGGGCATCGATGAGTGCCAGCAGCCAACGGCGTTCTGGTCGATCAGATTGAATAGCTCCACGCCGTCATCGCTCATCACCCGGGAGGTGGTATGGGCATTGGGACCGCGCTCGTCCAAGGCCACAAAGTCGTGGTAGCTGTCCTCGATGCGGGTCTCGTCCCGCAGGATCCGGGTCGATACGGCGAACTGGCGATGACTGGCCAGGGGACTGAAGTAGAGGGTGCGGTAGCCGTCCGAGCGGATCGGAGTCAGCGACATGCCGAAAATGCCCTCCTCGCCCCACTGGAAGTTTATTCCTGCCACGTTGAAGTCGCCGCGCAGGGGGTCCGGGAAGAAGTAAGAGTGAGCCGAGAAGCGCCACGACTTGTTCAGCTCCCAGGAGTACGAGATCAGGCCGTAGCCCAGCTCGTCCGCAAAGTAGGCGTAGGCATCGTCACAGTTCTTGCCAATGTCGACGGCAATGTTGGCTATGAAGGTGTTCGGATTGGTGTCCGCCGCGGGCAGCTCGTAGCGTCGGATGCGGGTGTTGGTGGTCAGATCGAAGACGTTTACCGCATACGGGCAGGGATTGGTGGTGGTGTTGCCGATGCCCACGGTGCCCGTGTCCAGGACCCACAGACGGCCGCACTCGTCCACCTTGATGCGGTAGGCGGTGGTGATGCTGTTCGCGCAGTCCCCGGCCGTATTCGCCCGCCAGTCCGGATACGGAATCAGTTCTGGGGAGCCCGTCACACTGTGGTCCATGTTGATGTAGGTCAGCGTGGCCGGAATGCCTGGAAAGAGAGGAAGGTAGGGCGTTAGAAGGCGAGCACCGATATCTGCATGGCGCGATTCGATTGGCTCATATTCGTGCCACATGCTGCAGGTTGCGTGCAATTTCCGATGTCATTAGCCACACTGAGACTGAGGCAACCAGCCCCAAAGCTGACATCATCGTCGTCGTCATAGTCATCGTCAGCGATTTCCGCTCCAATTGCATTCGGGCACTTGAGCACTTGCTCTTCTATCTCTTGGCCAACATGCGGCCACTTAGCCAAACCAGACTGGTCTCGTCTGTCGGCAGTCTGGCAGCTAACAGTAGCGGGCGTGCGCCTCCAGACCCCACCCAGCCCCCATCCCCCAGGCAATCCATCAGTTGTTTACGATCAGAGATACATGACAGTGGCTTTCCGCCTGGTCACCGCCTTTCAATTCGTATTTATCCAAGTCAATTTACGCTGCCAGGGCAGTCGAGAGACCAGTGGATAACTCATTAGCCTCAAGTTGGATCGGGCAAATCTTCACTCCTACACTGCGCCAAAATCTAGTGGCCAGAATCTAGTTTTGAAAGCAGCTTTCGAGAGATTTGCCTGCGACAAAATACTACAACCTAACGACATGAAAATGGCAGGCTAGCCGCGGGGGTCCCCTGGCTTTACATTGCATTGCTGATCAATCATTTTCATGCTCGTAGCAGTTGCATGATTAAGTGACTTCATTGGCCACGTTTTCTTAGCTGAATTATTAAGCACGTGACGATTAGTTGGACTATCTTAAAAACTAAACGAGTTTATCTCTGATAGAAATTATGGCTGGGATCCGATCTTTAATGCTCTATTGCAGCATTTCTATACATCTGTTTTGTGGACATTATCATGATTATAACATATCATTTAGGAAAACCTGCCTGATTTTCTTTTGAATGAACGAGGGATAATCCTATGCTTATATTTATACTCCTGTTCCATAACACATTTCGGGACATTCGTGAAATGATTCGCTGTACAAATATCCCAAAGCCAAACGGACACATTCGAAACGAATGACTCGAACAGAGAAGAGACAATTAGATGTGGCCACTGGTACTTCTAAATAATGTTCTTGAGGAGAACTAACCAAATACGCCTCTTTGGGATTCCAGAAAAGTTACCTTTAGAAAGTACTTTCAATTAATTGGCAGTCTAATTGATATAGATTAATAAATTAAGAAATATATACGCTTCAGAAGGATTCCAATCGATTGGGATTGGGCAAGTAAACTCCATTTAATAATTGCCTCCACTAGATCTTCCGACATTCCTGACAACCACCACTGACAATACACTCTAATCCAATTCAATCCAATCCAATGACCCGCTGTGCTCGCACACCTATTGACAACTTTAATGCTGATGAATGAATTAGCGCGGTCCATAAGAAATACCCCAATGGTCCACACATCATCTCTTAATTACAACCTGCCTCCCATGTTCAGCTGCTGACGTGGACCCGGTCAACTCGCCTCTGCCTGGCCTGGCCTGGCCTGGCCAATGAATTCCGCTGATAGACGAGTCTTGGAGTGGGGCCCCGCACATAACGAGAGTCGTTGTCAGTGCAATTAATGCCAGCAATTTTCTGTCTGTATATTTTGCAGTTTCATTTTCGTTTCAGTGTATGCGCGGCATTCTCAGTCCCATTTCGATTTCGACTTCAATTTAAATTTCAGATTCGACTTCAATTGGTAATCTTGTCGCATTGCTAGTATGCCCAACCTATTGCCCAAGTCCGAGTAAGAGGTTCATTAGATATGTGGGAACTGCAGCTGGAACTGAGACCGAAACGCACAGATAACTGTCAGCCAAGATTTGATCTTGACTGGTATTGAGAATTGATCTTGCAGCCAATTGACTGACTCTTTTCGATTGACAATTGCATTTCTCCTCCCTCTCACTCGTGGAATGCCCTTGCGTGGGCCACTTTGCATAGCTGAAGCGAAGCTGAAGTGGTCTCAAAGGCATCGCTATTAGCCATAAGCCATCACTCATAACTGTCAACTGCAGGTGGCTGGCCCCACCTGCTGTTTACTGTTGGCTGTTTGTTGTTGGCTGCGCTTTCTGCTCTGGCTATGGCTACCGCTGATTTTGTTTGGCTAATTGATCTGCTTTTGTGGGCCGATGCCGATCCATTGGAGCGTGCCACAAATATTTCTCTTTACCATAATTTCTGTGTACTTTTGATTGCTATTATTTATTTGCTTATTTGGCCTTCTGTTGGGCACTTTTTGGGCATTCGAATGATTTTTTTGTTTTTTTTTTTGTTTTGCATTCTCGCCCTCAAGGCTGGGCCAGAATGCCGGGCTTACATAATGAGAGAAAGATACGTACCCCGGGACTGAGGTCACATTTTTTCGATTTCCCCAAGGGTTTTGGCAACTTTTGGCAACCCATCATAATCCCCTTGTCTCTCTGAGCAGAACAATACGATCCTATTTCGATGTTTATTTTAGTTTGAATGACTCGAGTGTCGACGACGGCTTTTGTGTAACTCTCACTTTGATTGAACTGAAAGCTAATCATTGGTTAATGGCATAATGCCATAATATTTTTATTGTATTTGGATTAGGTTTCCATTTGTAACAGCCTGCGTTGTGGCTCTGGCTGGGGCTGGGGCTGACCCTGAAGAAGCCTTCACAATTGCCAGATATAATACCCCCACATACAATATAAAATATACTCGAATATACGCGTATGGCTATGGTCATATAATACCAATGCCGCCGCGTGTCTTGGCTTCGGCTTCAGCTTCAGTTTGGGCTTTACAACGTTTAATTGTTGAAAATGTAAATGCAACACATGAATGCGCTCCGAGTATTAACCGGATCTCGGAGAGGTCAAACTAAGGTTAACAAAAGTATGACAACTCGGGTGCCGGAAATCGATTTGTGAATGGGATACACAATGGGCATTGCTCTTGGGATGGGCGGAAGAACGGACAGAAGATTCCAGAAGATCCTCCCACCTGTAGAGGAGTATATTTCGAAGATACTGTTATCGATCACTGGATAGAGATAGATAATATAGAAAAGGAAAATATATTTTTTGCCTAAAGATAATGAACTGTGAATAATTTGCAATGGAGATAATAGGATATCAGGATAATAATAGAGATCTTTTAAAGCGCGAAAAGATTTGTATAGCATTGACTTCTTTATCGACAAGGGTCAGGGGAAAAATTCTGTAACTGAATTGAAAGATGATTAAAATAATAGACGTTTTAAATGTACATATTTCTGCCATCTAGGATATCGATAATAGTACTATATACCTGCAAATATTTCACAGATTTCTACCAAAACTATATGTCCAGAAGACCATTCATGGGACATAATACTTGGACCTGAGCCAACGGACGGACTCGTTCAATTACTTAAGTAAGTTTCCCTATAAGAGACATTCCTAAATGAGAGGGGGGTCTCTCTCTCTATCTCTCAATCGCTCGGTGCAAGTCAATTAGTCACACAATTTAACACATGATTTGTAAGTGCTAATGATGCCCAAAACTGCATCGAGAGTAGCAGATGCATTTCCATAGTAGTGGGGCTGGTACTTACCATCTCGCCAGCGAGGAACGGTGACAAACAGGCGATTGCCAAAGTGCTCGACTCCGACGGGCAGGGCGTTCTGGGGAATATAGTCGCCGCTGGCCATGGCCTGCTCCTTGAGCCTGGCGTTCGGGAAGGCAAAGTCCAGCTGGTTCCAGCTGTAGCGCTCCTGCAGCTTGTAGGCGGCCTGCGTCGGGGTCACCATTGTGACGGCGACCAGTAGGAGCGAAAGCGCCGTCAAAGCTCCTATTCCTCCTTTGTCCTGGACGTGCATGGTGTCGGAGGAGCTGGATAACCCTTGGTTTTAAATCACAAATCAACACTGGGGAACACGCAAAAGAGTTGGATGGCGAACCAAACAAAAAAAAAGCCTGAGTTCTGTATGAAGTGTTTGAATAGTTGGATAGAGTTCTTGTGTCTTAATCCTCTTCTGTGGACCGTGGCGCGCTTACGACTGTTGGCCATAATATGTCGGCCACGTTTTATATGAAGTTTTTTTGTTTCATCGGCATCGTCACAACACACGAGACGGTTGGATAGACGAAGGCGCCAACGCGTGGCCGCCTCTTCGGCACTAGCGCTAGCATTTCGCAGTGGTTCGTTGTGGTTCGTTTAGTGGTTCGCCGTGTGGTTCGTGCCACGAGCTTCGCTTCGGGGATTGTGCGTCGCTGGCTCCGCAAGATGGGGGGCTTTGTCTTCCATGATTGATTTTCACGCATTTTTAGCGGCCGCTTGAGTTCCGTTTAATAAATATCGAGACCCACAACCGCCCCAAACGAGCCCCGAACACCTTTCGCCGTGAGCTCTCTAAGCAGTTTGCGATTTTTTGTATAATTTTGAATTTTTTTGGAATTGAATTGCTTGGCCAGGTTTCGATTGTATTGAATGATTCACGATCCATTATCGAGGGTCAAATGTGGTTGCTTTCCGCTTTTAGAAGCCCGATAATTGCTTCTGGGCCTGCTCAATGGGCCTTGCACCAGATGGCACCCAGAAGAGCTGGCCATCGAGGAAGAGATTACAGGTGAATGGCTGGACTTTAGGGTAATGCTCTAATGGGTCCAACGCCAAAAGGCGCACGAATGCGAATTTGCGAATGTGCGAATGCATATGTAAATGCGGTCAAGACAGCCGAAGGTGTTGGCATAACTCTCGAGTCAATGCACCTGGGCCAGAGCCCATAGCCAGAGCCAGTGCCAGAGCCAGACCCCAGCCACGCATTATGCACATGCCAAGGAGAGCTGAGGGAGGGAAAGGGGGAGCATTAGTTAGCCAATATGTAGCCGATCTGTACTGGAACCACAGCCAGCGACTTTCCGACTGCCATGGCAGTCTTTCGTAAGTGCCAGTGCCTAGCACTAATCTGAAATCATAAGTGTCTCGAGACCAGTTAAAGCCGTTCAACTTGATCCTGTGGCACCGTTCTGCTGGTGATTGGTGACGGCAATGCGGTGCAGACACCTACTCAACCACCTCTAGCCACAAGCCACCGAGCCACCCTTAGAGCCCGCCTGCCCCACATAATTACAACTAATGTGGCCTGCAGTGCGCCCCACTCGGCATAACCTGTGCGTGTTATTAATTAATATCATGTTAATGCTGCAGCTGTGTCTCTGAATGTTGCCGCTGTCGCTGCCGCTGCTGCTGCTGCTGCTACTGCTGTGCTTCTGGATGTTGCATAACCCTCGGCCGCCTGTCGAGTCTGTAACGTACCACACGTGGCACAACCTGTGCGTGTTATCAATCAACTGCATACTGCTGTTGTGACTGTTAATGTTGCTGTGGATGTTGCTGCGGTGTCTGTTAATTTTCCTGCCGCATCTGTGGAGGCTGCTGCTGTGTCTGTTAATGCCGCTGCAGTGTATGTTAATGTTGCTGTGGATGCTGCTGCTCTGTCTGTTGCACAACCCATGGCCGCCTGCCGCCTACCGCTTGTGGTGAGAGCAGAGCGCTCTTCAGCAAAATTGCAATTAATAAGCCAGTCGACGTCAAACCTAGATATGGACAGAAATTGCACTTGTATCGATCAACTATGATTTATTAGTACAATATTAGTACACATACGTTATATTTATTTGGCCAAAGAGTGTTGCCCGTCCCTCCTGTCCGTTCGTCCGTTGTCCGTTGTCCGTTCAGTGTCCGATTCGATCGCATTATAAATTTTTCTATTGGCGTACACAATTTTCCCAATAATTTAAACGAGTTTTTCCAGCACGAAATCAAACAAAACAACATTATCGAGTGGTCGTCGACTAAGTGGCCAAATGTTGCCACGGATCCGCACACACTCTTTGGCATAATTGCCACACGCTCCAAACTTATGCAACATCTGCGGCAGCTGCAGCAACAGCACCAGCAACAGCAGCAGCAACAGCATCAACAAAGCTAAGGATAAAGCCAATCGGGGCGGAAAACAAAAACACATAATGACATTGCCCGCTCTTGGTCTCCCCTTATGGACATCATTTGAACATTTTTCTATATTTACTTTTATTTTCCATTTTCGAAGGTGGTTTTTTCTTTGTTTTTCCTTCATTTTTATCTCCATCTGGGGTTCGACCGAGGAAACCTGTTGCCCAACTTCCCGTAACCTTAGCTCCGACATCATTTTCCATTGATTTCAAGTTCAATGTCTGGGGCCGGGGCTTTATTTTCAGCCGCTGAACATTTGCCAGATTTATTCGGGCAACAACTGCATTCGAAACCCTGCTTTCGAGTTTCCTGCTTACGAGTACACGAGTGTGCCACCCAAGCACATCACCTGTCCCCAATGAACACACGGACAATATTTGGTATGACAACGAGTCGGATTAAAGCTATTGCTGGCGCTTTGGTTCGTTAGATTACCTCAGACATAATTTGCTTGCTACTGCTGCAGCTACTGCCAGTGCACTTGTCACGCAAGGAGTTGTAGAGGAAGCTGGGATGATGTCATGTACGGGGGTTACACCATCGCGGGGCCACCAGCCAGAAGCTGGAGCTGAATCGGAGGAGCTCTGGATAGCATCTGAATAGCATTTGGTGGAGTGCATAAATCAGCCTTGTTTCATTCGAAATTTACGATCGTGTCGCGCATAGGATACGCATAGGATACGGCTGCACAGCGCATAAACTCTGCGAGATACGCGATGTGGCAATCGACTGGTAATCGATTAATAATCGCCTGATTTGCCGAGGTGACGATGTTTCCGACAGGTGCACAACAATGTCTGATATACAGCGAGTGTGGACGATAATTCGATTTGTACATTACTTTATTGATATGCAAATAAACAAGTTCGGGCGAGTGCGCAGGCGCAGGAAAACCCCATTAGTTAACAGGCAAAATTTACTAGTTCAGGTTCAGTAAAAACTCATTAGCTAATGGACAAGTTAATTATGATTGTTTGGTTCGCTTGATTAAATTTCGATGTACCTTTGGGACCCCCTGAGAAGCTACAGCTACAATTCGACCATTCTGTTGGAATGATACAAGTCCCAAAAAGATATCGATGTTCCTTGTTATCTATACTCGATTCCGATGAATACATATCTATAGTATGTAAGTAAATGGATTGATTCATAGTTATTGTTGTTAGCCATTGTTTTGCTTACAAATTTCTTTTCATTACTTTGCCTAGGACAAACTTTGCCCTTCAAATGAGTACTTCAGATGAATTGTGGAATGTTATATTTGATCTATCATTTATCTATATAAATCTAAATATGCTTGTACTACTGCTTCCAAGTACTCTTTCTTGAAAAAACTTCCTCCATGCCATTCTTGTAACATTGTGTCCAAAAACAGCTCAAATGAAATGAGATAACATCAAAACTAGCGAATTGTTTGGTTTCGGAATCAACATTCCAGTGGAACCAACATCATCTGCGAATGTAATGTTATACATAGGTGCTACAATTTTTAACCACAACCACAAGCACAACCACAACCGCAATAAACTATTTCACTCTGTTGCTGAAAGTGCATGAAGCTATGGAGCAATCACTCCAAAATCTAGGTGGAACATATTTATTGTACTGGTATTTAATTAGGATATTAATATGCTGAAACTTCACCAAAATGCTAAATAATCTTTAGCATTTTCCAGTTTTAATTAAGAGCTCTGTTTAACCTCAATTGACTATGGTAAATTTTTAACAAGTTTTAACAAGTTTAGAACCACCACGGAGGCGGTGGACGGGTATAATCCGCCACATTGATATAATCCTGCTGGACATTGGCCTCCTCAGCAGTCTGCGACTCATCCGATTCGGGATCTCCAACCAGAGACTCATCCGATCCGGAGTCCTCCACCTCATCCGCCTCCAGGGAGGATGGCTGGGCCACAGCCATCGATGCCAGCACAGCGAAGACGAGCATCAGGCCAAAAACGATCTGCCATTGCAACTTCATGATTACTGGATACCTGACTCTGGAGATCTCGAAGGAAGAGAGAGAGTGAAAGTTGTCTTCTGACTGTGACTGTGACCCAAACGAGTCTGATCTTATATGCGATCTGAAACTAGAACTGGCTCCCGTTTTGGCAAAGTCTCTGTTGACTCTTGCCAGGGGTTTTGGGTTATTTCTGCCAGAACTGTTTGCTTTTCTTTGTCGCCAAATGAGTCTAAGAATGGGGTTACTTTTGAGTGAGTTTAAACTGGATTACCGTTCTGTAGATATGTATGTAGTATAATACTGTATCTATATTTAAAACTAGAAAAATATTCCATATACAAAACAATAGTTACCATTCATCATGCCTCATGTTAACAATTTCTTCAAAATAAAATGATGATTACAAAACAGGTGTTTTCTCAAACATATACATTAAACAATCAGCACTTGATCCACACTAAATATATGTAGATGTTTTTATCGAACATCTTGTTAATAAATATCTACAATTTACTTAATCGTTATCATAAACGAATGGTAGCTGCAATTATCCGGTCGATTGCCTGCACCGGGAAAAAAACAAATATCACGTTTAAATGCGCACCGTAAGTGCTGCCAATTGCCTTCAAATTGATAAATAGAGAAATTCCTGAAAATGTGTGAGAAATGCAACAAAATGGAGGTGTACGAGCGAGCATTCGCTATACCACATGCATACATCATTTTTGAAGCTGAAAGATCGGATATGTAGCGATATGAAGTAATATAATATCGAGTCCCGTTTCGCGGCATGTTTTTTCTCCGTGTGGTCCCAGTCCCCAGTCCCAACCCCCGCTCACGCTCCCGCTCCCGCGCAGGGGCGTTGTGGGGGGTGCGTGCTAGCTGTGCAGCTTTCGGTTATTGCGACTCGTTTGGCTTTCGGATCATTTGCCGATTTCCTGGTGAAAAGTTGTTGTTGCCGCTGTTTTGGCTGCTGCTGCTGCTGCCAATTAAAGTGGCTAAGAGCGTTGCAGCGAGAGCTGGAAACGTCACAACCATGTCGTCCAGCTGTCGTCGCGCTTTGGCACTCCACTCGTGGCAATTAGTTTTCAATTAAAAACTATTTAAATGCAACTGTCAAAAGCGATCTGCATGCGGCACGAAGAAATGGAACAGCTTCCAGAAAACAAAGCGACAGACAGATGGCTTCCGATCAGCGACGGGACTGTAGAGGGTCTCATCTCATTGTGAAACGCGATATCTTTTTGTCCAGCCCAATCGACTTCATCTCCAGCTCCATTCCCCTGTAATAATACCCGCCCGCTGTGTGTAATTACAGTCAGCTTTTAAGATCGAGAACATTATCTGCTCGGCAATGTGAAGGACTACCACTGTCGATGCCGAGTGTTGAAAGTCAAATTGTAAGCCTCTAATTATGCATAAAAACTGTGCCTTTGTCTTGGCTAATTAAAACCTCAGCTGGTGATGGTAGATGGTAGATGGCAGATGGAAAGGCCGCTCACTGGTAACAGCAACAACATTTAATTATCAACTGAAGCTGAACAAGCTAGCTAATTCCTATTTGAACAACTGCTAAACGCAGTTCTCGTTCTCGTAGAACGGCGAAGGAGGGACTTGGTTGTACATCGTGCACTGAGCGCAAAAGTGCCTAAAATGAAATAAAATACAAAAAAAAGCTTAGGAGCCGCAATCCTTTCTCAATGGCATTCCTCGGCATATGTTCGCATTGATTTCGGAGTGAACCCTGGAGATCATAGAGCATTCTATCCTTAATCGAATGCATTATTTTTGATCGCATTTAAAATATTTATTATGCATGGCTTTTTTCTCTCTCAGTGTAGCGCTGGTGCTGGGTGGATGGGTACGACTGAGCTAAGCGATTGACCTTGCCACGGCCACGCTCTGCTTCCTACCCATTTGACGACAGCCAAAATGCAACAACCCAACGGAACCGTGCACTGCAAATGGTAATAGTATTGCCTGGCTAAACTCCAACGCTGGCTAAATCCACTTAACAATTGGCCAATTGCTAATCGGAAATTTGAACGAATTTGATAGACACAAAGCCCTGAGTTCCGCTTTGGCTTGCTCTTAATTTGTTTGTACTTTTGGGGTGATTACGTATACGCCCCGGTGTCAAGGTTGACAATGATTCGGCCCAAAATGTAGAGCTAGCTGCTTTGCTTTTTCAATTCAAATCGATCGCAGTGGGAAATGCCGCGAATTGCAAATTGGCAAACAGCAACCGAATGACTGACTGACTGACTGACCCGACCCGACCACACCCCATCTTGGCCCTCTGCCCACAAGGCTGGACAGTGGCCAAGCAACGATCCCGTTACCATTGCTGCCGTACCATTATTGCCGAGCCGGTATTCATCCACCAATCAATCAATGCTAACATTTCACTTTGGGATCAATTCGAATCGAATCGAATCGGATCGAATCAAAGCAAACAAATTGAAACACACCGCAGAGCAACAACGGAGGCGGGCCAACGCAACCGCAACCGCAACCCCAGCCAAAACCGCAATCGCAGGTCATTTCCCAAGTTCCGATCGGAACCGGTTGTTCACCACGGATCTGTCTTCAGAATTTCAGGTTAGCTGAACACCTGATCGGCCCAGTGCTTAAAGTGCTGCAAAGTTTTCTGTCCAGGTTGCAGGTTGCTGTCTTGGCAACACAGAAGCTCAGATACGGGAGCGAGTCTCACAGCGAAGGCAGCAACCAAATGGAGCGGAAGCTCAAGTAATTGTTGAATGCCTCGCAAGTGTCGTTGCGTCATTAGTGGTATTTGAACTTAATATTTTTGGCTTGTAGAATGTGCATAGATGTAGATAAAGTATCAGAGTTAATTCTAAGCTCGAGGGACTCGATTGATTTCTAAGAAACGAATCATGAAGTAGATCTAAGAAAACCATATATTGATGTACAAAATATAGTGCAGGCCTGTAGCAAACAGGATGATCTGCATTTGGGAATAAGAGACAGGCTTATCTTGTATTACTACCTGAGGAGCACTTATCTTATAAAAAAAAGACAATTAAATAATACTTTAAGCTAGGGAATCACGATACTATTAAATTTCCATTCCCAATTAGTTGAACCACCAAGGCGCTTCAGATGGTACATAATCAGCGACATCCAGATAGGACGGATTCGGAGCATTCATATTACTTGTGGAGGTGTACAAGGCGGCACCACGTCCTGATTGCCCCTCATCTTCGAGGTCCTTCCCGGGTATCCATCGGAGCTGTTTGCTATTGCTGCGCCATCTCATTCGCTTATCGTTGGGTCTCTGCAGCCGGACTCCTACCTCTGGGCCAGGATTGGGATGGACCTTGTCTTCTTGACGCTGGCGCTCAGCATCGTTGATGGCCTGCAGAGCGCGATTCCACCGCTGGAGCATGGCTGGGTCATTGCTGAGAGTCTTGCACTCGGTGGTCGACAGGATAGCCGATACTACGAATACGCTCATAATAATGGTCCACCGAAACTGCATAGTGAAACTATTTCCAATATCTAATGCTGCTTGATCCGGTGCCCTCAGCTTTTATGCGGCGATGTTGCTCTCGCAAGCAGATATATTTCCATGTGTCTACTCGGTTCTGTATAGATATAGATATACATATGTATGTATGTATGTACGTATATTGCAATGGGTGGCGTGGGAGGCACTACGCTTATGCGGTTCAATGCTGGTTAAGTCTTGACACCGTTTGCTTCTGTTTAAAGAACCCCCTCCCCTCCCAGACCACTGCCACCAGCTATCGGGCTTCAGACCATGTTATGTAACGCTAGGCAGGTGCCGACGTTGACGCTAGGTAAATGTTTGGGTAGTACACAAAGTATAAATCGAATCGAGAGTGCCAGAGATCGGGGCATCGTTCTATGGGCCAAGGTTAAGATCAATATAAGCCGCTGATTTTTTTCGATATAAGGAGATGAAAATAAATGATAATAAATGTGGGGAAAGGGCCGTTTTTAAGAGACTTTCAACATTGCCTCGTATTAGCTCGGCTAAAATTTAGAAATTTTCATTTGTAAATATATTTGTATACCCAGAACTTCGTAGCCGTTACTAAGATCTAAGGCTTTGCCGGTATCAGCGGCGTTATGATATGGGGCCGAAAACACATCCTCCAGACACTACAAGGTTTGCATGGGCTTGTCATAAATCTTTTCATTCATGTAGCTTTTCAGTGAGTTCAAATCGACTTCCGCGTCCTCTGTAGTCTGTACGGCCGGAGCCGCATTTAAGTCTCATATGCGGCAATCGCACCGCCCAAATGTTCAACAATGTACTGCTCAAAAGCCTGACGATAGAGCTTCTTGGGACACTCTGGCGTGATCTTCACGTCGTAGTGGTAGGCCACCCCCAGAATTTTATCCAAGGTAACGTCGAGATAATTGACAGATACTTGACCTGGTTTTCCCAAAGTTCCACGCTTCATGGTGCCTGATGGGAGAGGGACTGACTTTTTGGCACTGACTCGAGCCTTGCCTGGCCTGAGAGCGCTGGTTCTGGGGATTGTCCTGTTTTTGTCATCCTCTCTCCTGTTGCTTGGAGCCAGAAGCGGTGGAGTCAGTGGATGGAGTGGATGGAAGTGTGAGTGGACGTGGGCGTGGCCGGCCCGGGGCTCCAGCGGGCTGAGCCGGTCTGTTCCGGTCTGTTGTGGCCAAATTATGCAGACGCTTCCGTCAAGTCCCACCAAAACTCAATAAAATTATATCGCACTGTTATGTCGCACCACTATCAGATCGGATAGTTATTATAGCCAGAAGGAATAAATGAAATAGCAGGGGCTTCGATTGCATAGCGCACTTACTAATATTCTGTCTCTCTCTCTCACCCACATTCTTCGTCGTGCAAAGTGTGCGCCCACTTGTGGAGCGGAGCCAAACTTACTGAGTATCGGGTATAAATGTAGGGACGCGGCTGTAGCGGCTTTCCTGTTCTTCCTGGTGTTTCGTGACCTCCACATGTCCAAGGATTCATACCGCTCTCAAACTCTCTAGGGCAAGAAGCATCGATTAGGAGTAGAATTTATCAAAGATCAAAACTAAAGAAATTATCAAGAATAGCACATTTGATGCTCATACAATTAGTTTTTCTTACGTGGTTTTGTTTTTATTTAATATATAATTAAAAGTCGTTTCTTTATAAATGTATCTCAAAAAAAATATAATAGATAATGTATCTGCTATGCACGGCATACCCGACGCGACGGATATAGCATTTGGGTGAACCGGCGGCTCGCATCTCAGTTACATTCTCGGCTTAGTGGTCTACAAGTGGCTTAGATCTCCTCGTTCCTTCCGCTCCCGCTTCTCTTTCTCTCTCTCTCTCGTTTGGTGACTTCGCGAAGGATCTTAAATAGTATCTCCGTATTTATCAGTATAGTAATTAGTGTAATGTGTACAAAGCTAATTGAGTTCGTGGAACGGACAAGGGCCGAGGACGGGGACGAGAAACTTAAAGAGAACATACGAGTATCGTAAGTGATTCGTAAGAGTTATATTATATATCGCGTATGAAACCACCCAAAAGTAGGACGAGTATTCCATTCAGGATTGAGGATTCAGGAAGTGTGAAATGGGGACAGAGGCGAGTGGTTGGAAAAAAAAGGCAGAGACTGAGGACTCCCAGGGCAGCGACTAACTCCAGACTTGAGAGATTGTGCCTCTGGGCTCTGGGTTGAGGGCTGAGGGCTGGTCGTCGTCTATCCCGTCCGGTCTTACAGAATTGTGCCGGGCTTGCGCAGCGGCAGGCGACGGCGCTGGCCGAGCAGGCCCAGTCCTCGGGCCTGCTGCTTGGTGGTGGTCTCGGCGGCCTCTGTTGTGTCCTGATCCTTGGCGGCACTGTCCGAGCCGGCCTCTTCTGAGCCGGCGGTCGCCTCCTCCTTGGCCGCCTGCTCTCCTGAGGCACCGTCCGACGATGAGTGCTCCTCCTCAGCGGGAACTTCTGCAAGGAATAACAACAGGAGTGAGTATGAGTTGCGAAGCTCGATATGGGGGGATCAGTGGACTCGGGACTCCCTACCTGTGGTCGAGGTAGCCGCTGCCGCAGCCGCACCGCCCAGGTGCAGACGACGCTTGGCTAGCAGCGGGTTGATTTTGCGGGGCGCCACCGCCGCCGGCGAGGAGGCTGCTCCTGCGCCTGCGGCTGTCTTCGGCTTGGCCGCATCAGTCTTGTGCAGAGCATTGAGGCGCGGTCGGTTCTTGAGGCGATTAAAGCCGGACACGGGCCCTGCTGTGGCTCCGGCTCCAGCGGCATCGCCACCCTCAGTCTTCTCGGCGCCCTCGGTGGCCTCCACGGCCCCCTTAACATCATTGTGGTGGCTGGTGCTGTCCGCCGCCGAATCCTCGGGGGCGTCAGCCTTTGGCGCTTCCGTGCTCACTCCGGCCCTGCCGAGCTTGCCACGTGGCAACAGGCGGTTGCCTCCAGCGCGATGCAGATTGAAGCGCGAGGGTCGCACACTCTCCGCCGGAGCAGCAGCGGGGGCTGCGGCGGCCTTACCTTCCTCCGAGGTGGGGCTATCATCGGCGGGGGATCCGGATCCCTCGCCTGCGGGCGCCTTGGTGGTGGTGGTGCGGCTGCGTCCTCGGAGTCCAAGACCAGGACGTCCTCGCAGCGTACTGCGGGCTGTGGTGGAGGGCACCGCATCCGGAGAAGCAGATCCATCGGATGCCTCTTCAGCAGACCTCTCGGTGGTGCTGCTGGTTGTGGAGCCGCGCAGGTTGAAGCGATTGCGTGCTGCAAATAGAGAAGGAGGAAAGGAATGAGAATTATTCGCCTGATGAGTCTCCCAGTGCTCCCAGTGGGTCGCCGACTCACGTCTGCCGCGTGCGAATCCTGAACTGACGGGCTTCACCTCCTTGGCGGCCACGACCTCCTCCTCGGCACCAGGTGCAGGGGCGGGGTTCGACTCCGGGCTGGCAGTGGTGCGGGCCCCTGGACGAGAACGACCGCCGATTGAGGGACGCGAGAAGCGATCTGTTGAAGCAGAGAAAAATGGGCTCAATATAATAAATTCCTTAGGACTAAGGGAATCCAATGCACCCCCCGATCGATACTCACTTCTGCCCGTTTTGGTTGCCTCAGTGGCGGGCGCCTCGGTTGTGCTTGTGGTGCTTGTGGCTCCAGCGCTGGCTCCGGCTCCGCCATCGCGCAGCTTGAAGCGATTCCGTCCGGCCAGTCCGTTCAGTCCGGAACGACGACCGCCGAATAGTGAGGGCGTCGCTGTCGTTGTCGTCGTTGTCGTGGTGGTGGTGGTGGGTGCTTCCGTGGTGGTGGTAGTGGTGGTCGTGGTCGTGCTGCTGGTCGACGAGAGCTCATCCTGGAGTGTCGTCAGGCTGCCGTCGTCCTCGTCGGTGCTGGCCGTGCCCGGGCTGAGGGTGGTGACATCCTCCAGCGCCCCGTCGGCGGAGGTGGTCTGCTCGTTGTTGAGGTTCTCGTTGGTGAGGATGGCGTACAGATCGAGGGCCGCCTTCTCCATTGAGGGCGTCGTCTGCTCGGCCTCATCGGTAATGCCCGCTAGATCCAGGTCCTGCTGATCCTCCTTCTGCTGCTGCTTCTTCTGTTCCTCCTGCTTCTTGAGCTCTCTCTCTTTGGCGGCAGCTGCGGCGGCTGCGGCCTGCTCCTGCTCGACGGCAATCACTGGCTTCAGCTCGTTGTCGCCGTTGCGGGAGCCCTTCTGCTGCTTCTCGTCTGTGTTAAAGGTCTCGCTGTCCACCAGCTCCAGGCTGGGGCGCTTCACGCTGATCTTCTTCCGCTCGGCGGCCGTCTCCAGCGAGTCCAGGGCGGGCGTCGGAGGCACCTCGATGTTCTTGCCTCGACTGGGGAAGCGCGTGTTCACCGGCAGCCGTTCCAGCTCGATGTCCTCGGTGGGATCACGATCACTGACGGACGACGACGACCGGCCCTTTGCCTTGCCGCTCTGCAGACTGTTCTCGCTGGGGCTGGCCGGGGTGCTGCGTTCGATGTTCGTGTAGCGGGTCTTGCCGCGGGTGTCCGGGTCGCCAGCGGACTCCACGACGGCCGGCTTGGCCGGGGCTGCGGCATCATCGTCCTCCTCATAGTAATAAACGTACTCGTACTCGTAGTCCTGGCCGTTGGGCCCCTTCTTGATCTCGATGCGAGACTTCTTGCTGTTCTCGCTGCCCGCGCCTTCCAGCGGGAAGTTCTGGTTCACAAAATCGTCGTGTGGATCTACCACCACGTCGTCGTCCAGATTATCGATCTTCTTGGTGGCAGAGGGCTGCGTTGTCAGCTGTGGGGCTGGTGCCTCTGTGGCCCTCTGAGCCAGCTCCGCCAGGGCCGCCTCCTCAATCTCGCGCCTCACTTCGGCCAGCTCTTCCTCTTCGATGGCGCGCTTCGCCTCGATGCTCTTCATCACATCCTCGTTGATCAGGGCGCTGAGCACGGGATTCAGCTCGGGCCGCTCCTTGGTGGGCAGCAAGTTCATCGAGTAGTCGGCGGGGTCGGCGGTGGCCCTCACGCTGATCCGGTGCGCCGTGTGGAAGCCCTCCTCGCTGTGGACCGCTGCCTCCGGGTGCTTGTGCGACGTCTCAAACGGAACGCTTACTCCCTCCGTCTCTGCCCCTGCCACCTGATTCTCGCTGGCTGCGGGTGTCAGTGGCTCTGCGGCTGCGGCAGCGGCGGGATGGTATGTCGCCAGCATGGCAAGTCCTAGGCCCAGTATACAGCTGCAAAAGGGACGAAAAGAGAACGAATAGTGAGTTAAAGAATACAAATTTGGGAGGAAATGTATCTCCGACTCGGCCAATAAATTAACAATTTGCAAACATTTTGTAAGATAGGCAATATCATATGGCTCCCAAAGGAATAATCGAATAAACGCATAGCTGTGACATGAAACCAGGATACCAGGATGTCCACAGAGTGGAGAGAGAGTGTTTTAACAGTCCAGAGCGGTGGAGAAAGGGTTTATGAACCTACAGGTTTTCCATAACCAGAAAAGTTAGAGATTTTTGACATTATTGACTACTTCATCCATCACTTAGCTCACTTAGTACTTAGCCTAAGCCCTCCACATCACAGGCTAACCATCAGATACGCCCACAGAAAGAAAATACCCGATAGAGATGGGAGGGAATAAATGAGGTTAGCTAAGAATAGAATAGATTAAAAATATGTAGTACAAAAGAGTATTTATAAGCAGCTTACAACAGCTCTTCTAGCTCAATATTAGATTGATGCGATTATTCCTTATTCCTAATTATAAGAAAAAACTGCATCCTGATGTATTCGATCTATTATTGGATCTCCAGTTAATGTGACACCTGGCATTTAATTGAGGTATTGAGATCAAGGCGAGATTCCCATTTCCCAGCTGAGTCAGCGAATGGTTAACCCAATTAAGCCAACGCCAGCTCCAGCTCCAGCTCCAGTTGCAGCTTGAATTTCATCCCCACACCCAGGTCGAGCTCCAACTCTATCTGCATCCCCAACTCCAACCGAAACTCCAACTACAGCTGAAGCTCGAGTTAAGTGATCGTTGAGAGCGCGTGCTCTTAATCAGCGATCATGGCTAGCCGGTTCCAGCTAAAGCTCCAGCTCCAGCTCCAGTTGCTCATTGCTGCTGGCTCATTGTGCTGCCTCATCTGATGTGGCGTCGTCTCTAATCTGGCATGAAAAACCTTTCACAATTTCATTAGCCACACCGGCTCAGACATACAGACATTCAAACAGATTGTGAGACACCGGGGAGACCGGTGGCCGGAGACGAAAGACGGGAGACGGGAGAGTCGATTGCGCATGCGATTTGGTCATGTCTAGCCATGGAACCAGCAGCGGCAGCAGCAGCAGCAGTGTTGTTGCTGTGCGTCGTTGCTTTTCGATCGTGCAACTCCAACTATCCCCCAACAGCAACAATAGTTCATTGGGCTTTGCGAATCCGCATTGCAAGCCCAGAAAGAGAGAAACTGGAGAGTGGAGAGCCTGATGCTCAAGGCAAACCGCAAAACGCTCCAAATTGATCACCGTTCCAGCGAGTCGATAGGGAAACTCGAGCCAGGAATCATATGGAACCCGGACAGGTTTCCACAACAAAAGGTGTTAACACATTTCAATATCTGGCCTGGCATGCCCAGCAATACGCTAAAACCCGACCAGATCCGAGATCCGAGACCGAGCCCAAGACCAGGCCCCAGACGACAGACAACAGACACCAGACACCGGGCCCCGGGTGTTCGATATTCACAGTCACAGTCTCTGCAGTCCCAGTCACAGTCCCAGTCGCAGTCCTCAGTCTACAGCAGTTCCCGATCCGATCGCCCAAGACCGTTGCGCTCTTGACGATAACTTTTAACATTTTGAATTATGTGCAAGTCGCAAATGTTCAAATCTTATGCCAAGCCGTTCGCTTTTTTCCCCATCGCTTCTCTTCTTATATGCTGTTTCAGTCGAACAAGTTTTGGGACTGCCACAAGACTGGCAACACCTTGTTGCTGCTGCTGACTCTTGGTGTTGCTGTTGCTGGCTGTAAAGGTAGACAACTTCAACTTATTTTAATTGCAACAGCTCCAAAACGGGCTGCCCAACAATGGCTATGGCTATGGCTATGGCTGGGGATTCAAGAAAAGTTATAATTATGGCCACATCGTGCAAATTGCCAACGGAGCCCCCAACAGCAGTAGCAGCAGCAGCAACAGCAACAGAAGCAGTTGCCGTTGATGTTCCCATTGCCGGTGTGGCTGGCTGGTGTCTTCTCGGACAAGGGTCTGCCACTTTGGCCATGTTATGCATGAAGTGACAATGCGCACATCGCCACACACCACATCCATCCGCAATTGCAGCAATACTCGTGAAGTCATGAGCAACCACACCAGCCCCAGCAGCAACCACACCACTGAAAGATGTCCCAAGGAAGTGGGCTGAAAAGGCACCCAAGTCTTATTCAATCAAAATAATCCCCCAATCCACAACTGAAGCTGATCTGCGCTAATGCGTCATAAGTTGAAATGTTGGAAGGTTGAAAGTGAAGCTTATCTTCGGCCCAACTCAGGTGGGAATTCTGGGAGACAGGAAAAGCATTTACTTGACTCGATTTTTTTTTATAATTAGATCCTTAAACTGCATTACTTAAAAGATAACTGTAAGCTTCCACAAGGCCGTTTAAAGTTGATTCAAATTAAAGAATCAAAAAGGAAGCTTGTTCGTTTGCACTATATTTCAGAATGAGTGACAGATCTGTGGGGAGCTATAGAAGCACCAAGAAGAATAGAAGGACAGAGGCCATAAAAGCTATATCGTCTCGTATGCTAATTCTTATTAAGAATAGTAGACACCTCTTCTGATTCTTCTTTAACTTAATATATTTGCCCCATTGCTTAATTCAATTCAGAAATTAAGTTTGTTCCGCTTAAACCTGTTCACAAATCTATCGGTGATCGTTGATCGTTGATCAGTAATTCCACCGAACTGAGAACAAGCCGTTTCCACTCTTTGACTCATTCAATGTCCAATCGAACCGACTTTGTTAGCTTCAATTAAGGCGTCCAAGCTTGGTCAGAAATTCGCATTGGTACCTATCTCTGATTCATTGAATGTGCGAAATCAGTTCCAAGAAATGGGTTTCAATCAGGGCAGACTTGCCTTGAATTTAATTATCAGTAAGTCCCCTGAACTAAATGCCGAACTATGTTGTAATACTCAAAAAGAAATAATTGGCTCCGCCAGGGGAATCAATGTGAACTTTATATAAAATAAAATAAAGCACCACAATTGCTGTTTCTTTTTAGATTTTAGTACCTTCCAAATGAGAATAATATGCGACCCTATAAAGCCTATATCTTACTCGTTTATTCAATCGATTGAGCCTTGAAACTTCTCGGTTTCCATGAAAAGTATATATGTAAATGGAAATTACAAAGAACATTGTAGCTGCCACAGAAACCAAGGACAGAGAAAGCAAAGGACTGCTTCTTGTTCTAAGGGCAATGGAGATCAATTTGGATAGTATATCCCATGACTAAGAAAAGAAAACGACTCTTCATCTTTGATTAACATGTGGGGCTACTCTATGAGTATCCATACCAAATGGTGGGCGATTTTGGTTTGATTAACTGACTGAACGAGTGATTCATTCGCATCCACCTCTCAGATCTGCCCCATTGTCTTGGCCAGTTCGCGTTGGAAAGGCCATGTCGGTGCTGATGGTGCTGCTGCTGCACTGCTCAAAGGAGTGCTGTCTGGGTGTGGCATGCAATTTGTATTGTAATTTGGCAATTCATTTGAGCCAAAAAAAGATCTGCCCGGCCAAATGCATGTCTCTGTGCAGGCGAAGAAAGATGGAAACGTTTTTTGGCGTTTGGCGCATGCGTGGAGTGCTTCAGCGGCAGAGTTGGCATCGGCATCGGCTTCCATTTCGACTTCGACTTCGACTTCGGCTTCGACTTAAACTTCAGCTTCAGGCCATTGACGTTGTCGAGAGGCAGTGAAGCGGCAACCTGAAGACGGTAACGGCAGCAGAAGCAGCAGCAGCGGTAATAACAATAAAACAGCAGCCACATCGGCCAGCAGCCAAGAAATAGCAACAATATTAGCAGCCATGAAATGTAAAGTAAAATAAATTTTGCATTGTTAAGTGGATGCGTCGTCAAAGGTTTGTTGACTTTACCTCTTTTTATTTTTCATTTGGGTTTTTGCATAGCTGACCTTTCCCAAAAAGAGAGATCGCTGCGCCGCGCTGTGCCGCAGCCTCTCTGGGCTGACCTTTGGCTTTAAAAGCGTATGAATAAAAGCCAACTTCATTGCCACGCCTCGGCTCCGCTCGTCTCGCCTCGACTAGGCCACATTTCATGCATATTAGCCGACTAACTCGGCCAGCAACTGAGCTGACTGATTGACTGACTGTCTCCCAATGACCACACCAGATCGGCCATCGAGCCAAACCCATACCAGACCAAAACCAGACCATATCAGATCAGAGCATACTCATACCAACTGCGAGTGCGAATGCGGTGCCAACGGGCTGGCCAAGGTTAACACTCTGCTGCAGGCCGAATTCCAATGAATGTATCTGTATCTGTATCTGCATCTGTATCGGCGGCTGATCAGCAGTATCTGATAGTGATACCCGGGAAGTGTCGTCCAATCACTGCAGACACAAATTGCAATCTAAAACATTTCTTCAGATGATCCGATCACTGACAAGTTCCTTGAACGATGAACTGATTTTAAAGATGATGTGATTCCCTTTAGAGCTATTCAGCATTGAAATTATATCAAGAAAATAAATGACTTCTTTTGCCTTCAAAGTAGAGGATGGGGAAGATAATGTACCAAAGCAATGAAATGTTTTCAATGGAAAACTGGTCTATAAAAAGTCCACTTCTTTGAACTTGAACTGAGTTACAATTTAGCAAAGAAACATAATAGTTGAAGGAATAAAATTGGTTCAATTTTTCAATGAAATAGGATGAGCATTTCAACTTAAAGAAAGGGAAAGCAAAAAAATTCGAGTAAGAAACTCAGCTCAAGATCTCAGCTTTCAATAATGGAATGAAGGAATTAAATGACAGAACTTTCCTCACAGATCTCGGACTCAGCCTCTTTGAGCTTAACTTATTTATTCCTTCTGTAGATTACAACGGGGGAAACACAAATTTGGATATCCCAAACACATACTCGTTTGTATGTATGCATTTTTTAATCAGTTTTACTTCCCAAAATATGAATATGAATATGATATTGCATAATGGGGCTGAAACCCATCTTGACCTTGAGCCGCTCAATGAGTAGTTTTGTAAAATTTCACTTTTTAATGCCAGTGTTTTGAATACTTACATTTTGAGCAGCATTTTGGTGGCTCCTTTCGGCGGTTCACTTTTGTGGCTGTTGCTGGTTGCTGGTTGCTCTCCTTGTTGTTGGTTGTTGCTGGCTGTCGTTCAATGTTGCTGTTCAATGTTGTTGTTCAATCAACTTGTTTTTTAACATAAATTTTATTGACACTTTTGAAAGTCAACAGCTTTTTGGCTTCAGCTTCGAACGAAAATAAAAAAGTGTGGAAAATAAATAACAAACAAAAACGAAAACAAAAACAAAAACACAAGCGCAAGACAGACAGAAATTGAATGACAGAAATTGATTTTCGAAAAGATTGTTAATTGTTATGCACTTTTGATTTGTTTAAATATTGGCCACACTTCGCATGGTTGTTGTTGGTTTACGGTGTACGGTATACAGTATACGGTATACGGTTTACGGTTTACTGTTGCTATTGCTGGTTGTAAATGTGGTTCACTTTTGGTCATTTTTGAGTTGCACTTTCACTTTTCACTTTTTATTTCTCGTTGGGGCTATTTGTGTGCTCTTTTGTATCTATTTCTTTTCTTTGACAGCGCCTATAAATATATCTATAACTATCTCTACATCCCTGTGTGGGTGTTTGCATATATGCGTGGATGGGTGGCTTAAATATGTGTGTGTATGACTGAATTAAACACTGGAAAAACAAAAATGTACGCAAAAAAAAAAGATATAACATACATATACTCGAATATTTTCCCGATGCACTTTTTGCCGGTCCCGATTGTTTCTTCGAACGACAGACATGGAATGATCCGCATGGACCTCTGTCTTTATATGACTATGAATCCAACACACACACACATACACACTCCTGCCCAAGCACACATATACACCCGGAGACATGGATTTAGATACAGATGTGCAGATGTAGTTGCTGTTTCGTAGGATATGTGGAGGGTACCAAGAACTGGAAATGTCGCCTCTTGGTCGTCTTCGAGGGGGCTCCGGTCTCCGGTCTCAGTCTCAGTCTCGGTCTCCGCTTGGGTCTGGGATATTGAGAGAGCAGTCACTTTCGATTTCGCTGCCAGCTGAACGTGAAATGGCAAAATGATGAACGCTTCAACCATTGAAAACCGTTCGCTGCCCGCCGATGGCAGCCGATGGCAGCGTCGACTGCGGCGCTGGGGCTTCGGGGACTGCCACTTCGACCCGACTGGGCTTCGTGGTGCTGCCGCTGCAACTTCGACTACTGTTCGTGGGTCGGTCGGCCGCAGAGGAGACAGAGAACGAACGGGCCATAGATCGATGGATCGATCGATCGATCGACCGATCGAGTAGCAGCAGGAGTATACTTTGCTTATGGCCATGTTAACACTAAATCATTCACACCTGCCGTGGCCCGTTTCAATGGCGTTGGCAACGAGGAAGTTCACCTTAAGACTCGGAGAAATAAAGTGTGAAACAAAAAAACTGCACTAGTTTCGGTTTCGGGTTTGGGCCTGGACTGGCCGGGCCGGGCCGGGCCGGACCAGGCCGGGGCAAAACCCATCCACAACCACATCGACATTCACTTGCATTTGGGGATGCCATCTCGTTCACACTCTCTACGAGTGGCTCTGGCTCTGGCGCTGGGTCTGGCCGCTTCTCTGCTGATCTCCTCTTGGCTATTTCATAAGACCAAAAACTGGTTGGCAGCTGGTCTCAAGGCCGTTCGTCGGCGTCGCCGTCGTCGTCGTCGTCGTCGTAGTCTGTTGTTGATTAACCGCATTACACATACGCAGCGTTGGCCGCTTCGGCCGTTTTGGCCGCCTCAACTGCAATTAGCAGGGCACACAACATTCCCTTCCCTCTGCCACCGCTTCGACTGCTGCTGCTGCTGTTGCTGCTGCTGCTGCGGATGTAGATATTACGAGTATTATCCAATCTGTGAGCTTATTGATTAACCGTTGCTCATTTGCTTAGTTATGCAATTCGCCCCCCTCCCCGCCAAACGCATGGGAGATATGTACATACATATGTGGCCGGGCGAATCGGGCTGGTCCACTCAACGCTCATAGCTCATAGTGTCTATGTTGTACTGCAGCTTTCGGATCAACAGCTCGTTCGACAGGGGACTCCACCCTGTGCGACGGGGGTTTGGCTTGCGTCCAAGTGACACCTTTTCATACCCTGTACTTGGAGATTCCAAGGGCTTACTCGACTCTATTAAGTATTTGCCTATTCTCAGTATAATCGTCAACTTGTCAGGGTATAGGATATCTCTTAGCCGAATGGTGGGACCCTTATTTGGCACATTTTGTAATGCCTTGATTTCGTTGTGGTTTTGGGGATAATCTTCTCATGTTTCTCCTCGCATCCCATTCTTGGTCTATCCCGATCCATTTCTGTTTATTTTTTTTAGTATCAGTAATTTCTTCCTTAGGTCCATAGATCAATCACTCTATTAGATTTGTGGTGAAAATGGATGTGTGTAACGTCCAGAAGGAATCGTTTCCGACCCCATAAAGTATATATATTCTTGATCAGCATCAATAGCTGAGCCCTGTCTGTCTGTCCGTCCTATCAGCGCCTAGTGCTGAAAGACAACAAAAGCTAGAGCAACGAAATTTTTCGCAACGTTCTCCCTCGTTCTAATTCAAATTGATTGATTAACTGGAACCCAGTATTTTTGTATTTGGTTTTTACTTTTGTTTGTTTCCCTGTCTTGTGGAAATCTTTTGCCTCGAGATCGAGAGTGCAGCGAACCGGGAAGTACTGACGAGTGTTCCTTAATGGGAGGTCCATATAATTAGGGACACCCATTAGCCGCACCTCTCCATCAGGCTTCTCTTCGGCCGTCTCTCCTTTCCGTAATGGGCACTTCTCGCCTGGCCTTGGGGATTTTTTGGAAGCAGCTGCAGGAACTGATTGAGTTTCAAGTGATCGTCGGCGCAGAGGCTCTTGATGGGGAATTTTCAAGAGAAGAATTGAGAGGGAATGCGGGAAAGGAAGACATTGCAATGAGGGAAGAAGAATGAGTCAAGCGATCCCGAGGTCACGTTGATCAAGTTACCAGCGATCCAAGCGATCCAAGCACATTGCTATGGATGCCACGATCCGGACATAAAAATCCCAAAAAGCCCAACCAAAATAAAACAAGAAAAAGAAGGCTATCTTCAGGAGTCGAACCCTCAAATACCCTTGAATTTTTATAGTTCCTATGGTAACTCCATGATATGGTGTTCCAAGTAACGTACGAGTATATGTGTTTTTTAGGGTTCAGAAATACCTCGGAGATAAATCATTGTACCAATTGGAAGCGTATGCCGTGTGGCCTGTGAAGAAGAAGGCTAAGTGCGAGAGTGGAAGGCTTTTGACTGGATAGTTGCAGAGCAATCCGAGGTCAGTAGTTTAGAGGCGGCCAAAACAGAACAGGACAGAACGAGGACTACTTGTAATGGAAGGGGGCTCGATATTCACGAAAGACAGATGGAGGTTACAATAATGGGAATGATCTTCGCGATGATGATAATAAGGATCTCATGATGATTAACCCTTCATTAGTGAGCAATTTGGTAATTTCATAAAATCCAGTTTTGAGCGTGAAGATGCAGAGAAGTGGTTCAGGACTCCCATTGTTTTCAAGGACATCGCCGGGATTGTAAGCTCTTAGAGGAGTCTTTAGAGTCGTAGATGGAGCTTTCTCCTTTGACCCTTTAACGTTTTTTGGGACCCCATCCCCTCACATTTTTTCCCAATCTTTGTGCTGTCACGCCGATGGCACCCTAGACGCATCCGCTGCCATTTTGGGCTAGCTGCAAAAGTTCAAATCAATTCAAACCAGCCTATGACTTGACATTCAAATGGGGCCTGTTGCGTTTGCCATTTCATGAGCCGAAAATAAAGACGACAGCTGAAAGACAATAAAGAAAAGTACAAGTACAAGTACATATCAATACATACATATGTATATGTACGATTATATCAAAGGAACTTAACAGAGACACAGATGTGGACGGGAAGAAAGAGAGAGAGCTAAACGGAGGGACAGACAGAAAAAGACACTTCAGGTACCAGGTAACTCTTTTATGTATTGTACAAAAATCATAAAATTGTAATAAAATCACACAGCACAGAAAAGCAACCGAGAAAAGCGTACAAAACAACAACTGTTATTCAACATGTACAGTCGAGTGCTGGCAGAAGGCAGAGCCGAAGCGAAGCCGAAGGCGAAGGCGAAGACTGTGTACTCGGTTCGGTTCGGCTCGGTTCGGTACCTGTACGTACTCGTACTGCTACGAGTATATGTGGCCATATCTGCATACAGATGTGCGCAAACAGGAGTGGCCGACGCGGAATGTTAATGCGGCTGCAATCGTTGGCGTTTCTGCTCCAAGAGGCTCTGCACGTAGGCTGTCTCTCCATCAGTGTGTTTCTGTGTCTCCGCATCTCTCTCTCTCTCTCTCTCTCTCTCTAGCTCTCTTTGACTCCCCTCCCTGAACACCGACCTGGGAGTTACGTGAGCTTTTGCATAGGGCTCCAGGGTCCGATGGGTCTGTCAAAAATGTGGAGTTCAGGGAGCTTAAGTGGGGTCCGAAAACTGGACAACAGCCAAAAGAATTAGGCACACCTCCGTCTCCATCTCTTTCTTCTTCTCTCTATCGCCATCTCTGTCTGTCTTTCTTGCACCCATTTTGGAGTCACTCCCTGGGCGCATGTTTGAGTCAAGTAAAATTTATAACTGTCAATTATTATGCAAGAGCTGTGTGTGCCTGGGAGGAGAGGTAATGGAGGGAGGGAGAGGGAGACTCCTCTCGCCAGGCAATCAGGAAATACCCGAATCCATACTGTACGTACGATCAAAGCCAAAGCTATAAACACTTCTCGCACCACTGGCACCGCCACCGCCTCCGCCTCCGCCGCTCCTGTCCCACCTCCTGTCCTACGAACCTGTAGCCACCGAACCGAACCACTCGCATAATCGGAGCACGTCTCTCCAGACCACCGTCCACCGACCACCGACCACCACTCCTCCCAAAGCCCAAAGCAGAGGAACTCTGGTAAGAAGTGTTATTTTTTTACCGCTTCGTGTTGACTTCTCTTCTCGTCGTTTGTTGGTTAATGAAAATATTTTTAATGCTTTTTTGTCACTCATTGTTTGATGGCTTTGTAGGCCTCCGCCTTCTACCTCTTCTTTATCGCCGCAAATGTTCTGGGGATCGGTTCTGAGGAGTGCCCCAGCCCCAGGCCCCAGGCCCCAGACCTCAGACCCCAGACCAGACCCAACTTCAGGTTCAATGTACGTCAATTGTTGTGGCCTCAAGAACGCCTCCTCCAATATTATGGCGATGACAAGAGCCCCAGAGCGATCATCATCACGATCTGATCAGCATTACCTCAATAGTCATGATGATGATGATGATGGCTTCCACGTAGGCTGCAATTAAACGAAATGATTCACATGGACAATTTTTTGTACGCTCCGCTCCGCCACTTTTGAGAACTTTGAACAGCCCCCGAGCCCGAGACCGAGCCCGAGCCGGCGACCTTCCAACAATTTCCGGCTTGAATAAACCGTTTTTTAGTGGTTCTCCACCGATGGATCGATCGGTCGGTGCATGCATAATCAAGTCGACAAATGGCAGCACGAATCCCAAGTAGCAGTCGCTCTAGAGCCAGACTTGAGGTTCGAGTGCAACATTGTCGCGATCATTTGTCTTTCAATGGGAGGGGAGGGGAGGGGAGTGGAGGCGGCAGTAGGTGGAGCCCGACGCTTCCTCATTGGATTGAGCTTGGGATGTAGCTAAAGATACAAAGATACAGATGCTGATACAGATACAAATCGAGTAGCGATGCTTGGGTCGAGATCAATGATTTTGCAGATATGTTATTGAATGTTCTACCGAAGTTAGATCTCTCTCAGACTGTTTTCCCCGACTCGTTTGCACAAGAGCCCTTGAAACCACAATGAGTAAAAGAACCAAACCATTTCAGGGGCCATTTCAAAGAACTTTAAAGAAGGTAGGCTATTTTCAAAATATTATATTTAATTAAAATATATGCATTTCCTTTGGTCTCTGACTCACTTGCAGTCTCCTCCTAGAATATTCTCTGTTCCAAATGTGTCGATTTCTTTGGGGCTACTTTATGGTTTGTTATTTTAAAGCATTGCCAACTTAAACTTGAAAAATCGCTCCTTCATAATCCAGTTTTAATATTTTGACAATATTTACAGTCTGTTATCTTTCCATCAATGTCTAATTTCTAATCCTCACTCCGGCTAATGATTTATCTTTCAGGGTATTCAAAACTCTGTTGCTGAAAACACTCTCCACAAATTCCTCAAAGTGGAGTCTGCATCGCAGTTCCCCCCCCGACTGACCCTGCCCATGGCTGTCATTCCATCCATGCATCCATCCATCCATCAATCAATCAAAGCGCCATTGAAATTATGCAGCTTTGTGGCGTGGCCCAGCCCCACTCAAAGACCCCTGCCCTGCCCCCTGTCCCCTGCACCCTGCACCCGAGGCAGACCGAGATAAATACCGAAATCACATTTTGATGATTAAATTATGATCAAGTTTTGTAGTTGTAAAGTTTTAATATTATTTTCTGTATTTTCTGTATTTTTTTTTCTTTATTTTTGTAATAATTTTTGACCCACTTTGATTGGTTTTTATACTCTTTGAGAGGGTACACTGATGTTTGGTGGCAGCACGCCGAAGGACGTGCTATGAATCCATATCCAAAAGGGGCTATAGCCCCAGTAGATTCTGTTTTTATACAAACTATTCTGTCATTTGTGGAGGCTTCTGGATGTATTTTTGCAGATAAAGCAGACCCATGAAAGGGGAACCGACAAGATCTATTAAAGTAGGAAATATAATACCTATAGAGCTGTAGGAACGATCGATCTGCAAGGGTATCTCTAGCTACGACCTTTCAAAGCAGCCTTTCTGGGTTGTTTGGCTGGATTTGGGTTTGGTTTTGAGTTTTGGGTGTTGTTACGGCGGCTTTTATTTTATTACGAAAATTTGTTTAATTTTAAACTGTTTAACTTGAAATTGAGTCACGCAGAGGTACGTATAAAGGCAGTGAGGCAGTGGCAGAGGCAGAGGCAGAGCCAGTGGCAGAGATGCAGAGAGACCGAGTTGCAGAGCGACAGATGGAGACTGGGGGCGGGGGGCTGGGGGCTGAGGGAGACAGAGATCGAAGCTGTAGCGGATAGCAGCGCAGTCGAAAAGTTACATAAATTGGCATTAAAACGATGCAGAGAAGAGGCACCTGAGGGTGACAGGGAGATGGCGAGATGGCGAGGGTTTAAGCCAAAAACCTGAAGCAACCGAGACGAAACAACCATTTGGCATTTGCATACAAGTGTGTGTGTGTGTGTGTATCTGTCTGTCCCTGTATCTGTATCTGTATCCATAGCTGTAGTTATGCCTGTGTGTGTGTGTGTGTGTGTTGGTTGGCGATCAGGTGAACAGCAACCTGAACTGCAGTGACAGACAGAGTCAGACTCAGACCCCAGCAAAACTGTACTCGTAAAAGGTGAACAACATTTTTTCAGCTCCCTCTCTCTCTCCCATTCACTATTCCTCTCACCTCTCACCTCTCCCGTCTGTCATGGCCCCTATCCCTATCCCGCTCGTGTTGGCCATGTTTTTCCCTGCCTTCGCTTTACCTTTCTTTTGGCTTTTAACACTTTGACATTATGGCCTTAGTAGTGACGATCATCATTGATCATCTAACAGCAATACGAGCATCCGCCGCACCGCGCTGCATAACTCTTCGAATTGAAATTGAAATCGAAACCAAATTCCGAGTCAGAGTCAGAGTCAGGCACTTTGTCGACAACTTTATTAAATAGTTTGCTATTTTGCATTGGGCAACAACACTCCACTCTCAGTGATCGCTTGTCGCTCAGCGGTCTATTTTTTATGATCGCTGTTAATGGCCGGCAAATGCTAAGGCGCTCAAGGCCAAGACCCCCTGGCCGAATCGATGCCAGATCGAAGCCCAATAATCGTATGCTCTGGTCATATGCTAACTAAGTAGTTGGACTAGATTTAGGCGATGATCCGGTCTTCTCTTCTGCGAGGATAGTGATTCGGTGGTTCAGGGGTTCGGAGGCGCTCTCCAAGGGGTGGGCTCATAGAACTGATGGCTCTGATGCTGGTGCTCTGGTGAGTAAGCTTCGACCGGCGATCAGCGATCAGCTATCAGTGGTCTGTGATCGTGATCAGGTTCGTGATCTACTTGTCAACACCTACGCAACAAGCCCCGATCGGCTTGATTTTTTTCAGCAGTTCCGGTTCGGTTTCGCTTGGGTTAAGTGGTCGAGCCAAAGCGATCAACGATCCACGATCCACTATCCAGCGGATCCAGTTATGCATTTGGCATGCGGAGCACACTGATAACTAATTATGCGAGCTCCGAGTCGAAGACGAAGCCGTTGCCTATAGCGATACATTCGATTGCTGACGTAAGTCCAAAATGAAGGGCACTAAATTTGTTTTGGCCGGGTCTGTCCATCTCTATCGTTGTGTGTGAGCAGCATGACAGAGACACCGAGACCGACACACAGAGAGAGAAAGAGAGATAGAGAGAGAGAGACAGAGAGGGATCGAGATAGAAAGTGCATGTATCTGGCCACATCTAATTGCGATGAAAGTGGAAAGATGAGCCCCCAGTCAGAGTCCGAGTCCGAGTCCCAGTGAAGCCAACACACCGAGTCGAATGTTTGGGACATCAATTAGGGATAACCCATACATAACATGAGTGAAAGATAACTGCACTTCAACTATAGACCAGTCATAATCGATCGACGATCGGCCATCCACGATTAACGATCATTGATCATTTGGCAAGCAACTCCAGAAACCGTTTCTGGTTTTATTTTTATTTGTTGTGATCATTTGTGATGTCTTCATTTTCCCAAAGAAATCTCGGAATGACAGCGAAGGCATAACTCGGAATCAATCGCAGATCACAGATCATTGATCACTGATGCCAAACCAGATTTGTTCGGGCCAAAAAAGGGGAAGTGTCCCACTCATCCCCAGACAGATAGTGAATGGTTTTTCCTGCCACAATTAGCCTTGATCGAGGCTCTGCTGATCTTGCCACTTGCCACTGCCACTGCCACTCTTGCCACTCTAGCTACTGTTGTGGATGATAATGTCAATGTTGCTATTGTTGATTGGAAAACTTGTTACTTGCCCCCGAACAACGACAGCAAACAACAAACAATGCGACCGACGACTTTCATTATTCGTCCGACGATTGAACAATCGCCAAAGTCTCTTTCTTTTAGTGTGTGTGTGTTTTCTTTTGGAAATTCGCAAAATTCAAAGAAATTATCGGATCGGATCGGAGCAATAACAATGGACAATGAATGCATACGAGTGTATATTTCGATACTTGCATGTATGTATGTACGTAAGTAGTATGTGCTAGAGGATTGCCAAAGGCCAATCGTTTTTCCGTTGATAGTTGGATAAAATGGATGTTGTGGGGTCCAAAAAAACACCTACATATATATGTATGTATATACATACGTACCCCATCAAAAGAAAGAAGCCTGCGAATTATGATACATCCTCTGTACCGAAGAATTCCGCTGATTGAAAAACACAAGCGAGTTGAATGATCCGCATCTGCATTATCTATAATCAGGAATATATAAGTTAAAGAAATAAAGGGAAAGTAACTACTCTTTTTTTTAAATATTCCAAATTCACAAGGACTCCCCCAAGAATAGGAAACATCGGAAAAACTGCTGTGACATTGTTATACAAATTGTATGATTATTTCGTTATCAATTAACTATGGAATATTGTGGAGCTAAAGTATGTATATGCTTATTTGCCTTTCTTCATTCTGGACTGCTTTTAATGGATGTTTTCTCAACACAAACACGGTCATATTTAAGGTTTTTGGACATTGGTAACTTTTCACTTCCTGAACGAAACGAAATAATACAAAATTTAAGCCGATTGATACTTTTGGCAACCAAAGAAAAAGAAATTAAAACACAAACACGTTTCGAAGAGAAAAGAAACAATACATGAAATGAATTGAAAATAATCGAGCCACTCTGGAAAAAACATTGCATAGCATAAATATTATACATAAATGCAAAAAAATCGAATGTGAACCGAGGAGAAATAAATACTAGAAGAATATAATTTATTCGGACAAAACACTAAACTCCGAAACGAAAACAGAATATACTCGTTTGAGAAAATATCCGAAGAGCACAAAAATATTTCGGAAAAATTGGAAACAACATAAAAAGATTTATATATTTTTTTCGTTAAATAAAAATCGAAGGCAAAATATTGTAATAACAAACGAAAGAATACGAAGCAATTGGGCTGTGCATTTCATCACTTTTCCGAAATTTGATTTCAATTTTTTCTTTGTGTTTTGTAGAGGGGTCCTTAAGTTTGGGACTTTCATCCATTTCTCGCACGGAACCACTCTTTGATACTCCCCCTCGATCACGCACCGTTTTTGAACGCGTCCAATTACCTTCACAGACTTTCCGTTAATGTTTCGAATTTCGAAAAAGTCGCAAAAGAAAACCCAAAAAAAAGAAGAAAATAAAATAGGAAACAGAAAAGAAGGAGAAGAAGGTGGCGAAGGCATAAGGCATGCGGCGGGGGGACAGTTTCAGATGGAATGGGGAATCGTGGAGGCGCTGTCTTTGTCTCTATCTCTATTTGTGTGTGTCCCTGTCTCAATACACTCTCAAAAGGTTCGATGACTTTGACAAGTCGTTTGAAACGTAGAGAGTATTTAATATTTAATTTCCGAATCGCGGCTCTCGAAACGATCGTTCGTTAGATAAGGTATTTATTAGTTTATTAAAGATATTTGAATCATATTTATTGTTGCGATGGAAGCGATTGTTTTGCAAGGGTATTCAAATATTCGACCTCTGAAGCTATTGTTTCGCTTTCCCGTCACTCTTCTTGTCTGTTGGTGTGTGGGTGCAGTGTGGCATGCAATGCTACGCAGGGAGATGGGAAGACGGGGCAGGGCAGGCACAGGGGCACTTGGATAACTGTTGCACAGCTGTTGTCGTCGTACTTGGCGACCAGAATGCCCGATGTTGCCATTGCGGCAGTTGTTACAGCGATTCCAATACGAGTACGTGCAGCTGCTGTCAGTGCGAAAGCGAGCCATGACAGAATACTCAATGGAGAGGGTATAAGAATTTCGGTGCGGTGCCAGAGGATTTGCCCATGAGTCATGAATCGATCGATAGATCGATGGATCACTTGTGGAAAAGTGAATGGATTTTGAAAAGCGTATCAGGCTAGTTTGCGAGATGGTTATGGGAAATAAGGCATAAGGCATGGTTCGGGAAGGAGAATGGCCATCGAATATTCGTGGAGTTCCTCTCTATTTCCCAAAAAGGAGTCCAAGTTACAAATCTAACAGCTTCTGTTGCTGACTCTGTTACGAAACTCCCCGCACAATGTTAAACAACATTAGCTTGGCGATCAACCTTCGAGCCGCTTTGCGTACTAAATTCTTCTGGTGGATGAGTCGGCTAAAGCCTTCGATCTCTGGTGGATGCATTTGCTAAAGGGTTCGGTCTCCACTAAAAGTTAGTTCCTCAAATAACCGTAGACCAGGTGGGGGCGCCATCACTGTTCCCGCCTTGGACCTAAGTTCGATTGGAGCAAAACAATCGATAGCAGCCAAGAGTTTTAGTGCTGACTAAGTTGGCATTGTTTAAAAAAATTAATTAAACAATTAAAACAAACATTTTACCGTTTTTTTAACAAAATATTTGTAATAATAACCTCAACCTCAACTGAAAAATTTTGACAGTGGAAGAATTTGAATATCTTCCCTTCACTTATCTTCACTTTCTTTTTCACTCTCTTTCTTTTCCTTCTACGCCTTCAACTCATTGTTCGCATTGTTTAAAAAAATTAATTTAAAAATTAAAACAAACATTTCACTCTTTTTTTAACAAACTATTTTTTGACAGTGGAAGAATTTGAATATCTTCCCTTCACTTATCTTCACTTTCTTTTTCTCTCTCTTTCTCTTCTTTCTACGCCTTCAACTCATCTTTCTTCTTTTGTATCCATTCCATTTTTGATTCTAGTCCGATCTAGTGAGAGAAAAAAAGGTATGAAACCATGCCTTGCTTCACCTGGCGGCGTGTAATTCATAAATTTCCCCAGGCCTGACCCGATTCGACCGTATCGTTATATCTTTCGATCTTTATATCTGCGTTCATTAATTTCTGCCACAATTATTATTTATATTTCGCTTTTTTTGTGGACCCGGCGATTGCGAAAAGGATGCCGTGGGGTGAGGTTGGACGCGATTATGATTATGCCACACACACGCATTGCAGCGCTTTAATTGCAGTTGCAGTTACAGTTTCGATTGCAGTTTGATTCCTGTTCGATGGATTTCCTCCTTCGGCCCGGGCCGTGCTTCGTCTTGGGGACAGAGATGGGGATGGAGATGTTTTCACTTCCCCTCAAAATGAATCTCACCAGAGTTATTCCCCATGCCACACGCCCCACTCCCCACGCCCATTCGCCGCCATCGGGCGACTGATTCATGGTACTCTTTTCTGCCAATTTGCTGTGGCCCCAACTTTGAGCCTAATATCTTATGCAGACTCATAAATCTCAGACTCTACTCCTTCTTTCTGCCTCTCTGGAGCCTAGGACAGACTGAAAGATGCAAATATGCTAGTATGTAAAGATGTATGTCTGTAAATATATGCATTTGTCAGCCATTGGTCATGGCCCATGGGAAGCGCACCAGGCACCACGGTCCTACCAAGCCCAAGGGGACAAGAGGAAAACTTGTCGTTTCTGGAGCCAAAATGAAGAAAAACATCAAAACAGAGTAGAAAACTATCTTTTTAATGACAGGCCAAATGTGGAACGGGAATGGGAATGGGTATGGGGTGGAATGGGGTTTTAGTGAAGGAAGGGGTTGGCTTGGCTTGGCTGTTCAGGAGGGGGAAACGGCGAAAAGACATTTGCGATTCGCGAGGCCTGGAGCAGGAAGTCGCGTCGACTCCAACATCGACATCGGCGACAACTGCGAAGAGTGCGTAATTGCTTTTTAAGCCTGATTTGAGGCACGCCCTGGCCTCACACACTCCCCACACTCCGCATTCCGCGCGCTCCTCTCTGCCTGCCATTACACCGTCGTTACCGTTACCATTCCCACCCGACAGTGGAAAATGCCCCACTATTAGCGCCAAAAGCTGGGCTGATCAGAGCTTAGAGCTCAGAGCCGGCGGCGCCTTGGCGGAAGAGACTAACTTCGTCATGTCGCCGGCCAGGTATCTCAAAGACCAACATCGCCAGACACCAGACACCAGACCGCCCACATACCCGTACGAATATGCGCTGGAGGTTGAGATACTCTCACATACAGAGGAAGGAAGATACATACTTATTCAAGAGACAATGAGGCAAAACCTGAAGAAAGGAAAATTTCTGTAAATGACAGGCTTGAAACTTCCACTCAAAAGGTACAAAGACACTATAGAAGACACTATATATTAGCGGAGAAATCCAGTCAGATAAAAGACGAAAGATACTTCAAAAGAGATGTTATTTTTTGAGGCAGGAATAATCGGAACTCCTATGAATGTGTACCCAAGATAAGGATAAGAAACAGAGTCCGTTTTGGATGTGGGTAGAATTTAGGGGGGCTAAATTAGGATGTAAATATTTACGCAGAAGATAGGAGGAAGATTTGCTTATAGTCAATAATGTACTCCCTATTTGGGAATCATCGGAACGAAAGTTGTACAGTTTTTCCAATGAACAATGAACAGATCTGCTCGTGATTTCAATTGGGTCAACCGAATGGCGAAGAGCATGGCCCCCAGGTCGGTAAAGATTGAGTTTAGAGTAGAGCTAGCTGAAATGGTATCTAGTCAGAGCAGAGTTTAATATGGAGTTCCCATAGCACCGCAACTAGTCCAATGCTAGTCCGATGCTCATCTGGAGTGTGTAATCAGCGTGAAAACTGCAAGCTGAGTATGATTTCGCGGCCCCAATTTGAAGATAAAGATAAAGCAACCGATCTCAGCCCCAAGCGCGGCCCCGGGCTAGCCGATTAATTACTCTTCTGCCCGCCCTTGTCGTGGGCCAATCAATTAGCTCGTCGCTGGCTCGTTGTGGCCATCGATTCGGGCCCAGATCTTGTGCAAAAGCTAGCCAACCTGGCAGGCCTGCTAGCTTGTCCCTTTTGGCGGTACTCAAGTGTTTGTCACGTTCGTCGGTCTTGCGTGTTGGTTTATGTGCCTGTCAAGACGCATCTCGCTTAGGGCACATTCATAGGGTCGGGGCGGGAACAGATCAGTGAATCGGTGAATCAGTGAGAGTGAGTGAGCAAAATTAGGCAGATTTTATGGGGAATTGCGAAGACTGCCTGGGGCTTCATTGGGGATTAGGCAATGGTGATAGTTTGAGGCGAAACAGATGGTCTTGCGAAATGGAATGCGGCCTTGGGAAACATTTGCCAGTCGAAGAATGAAATAGAACTTTAGAAGGAGAGTCCGACAATTAAAAAATTTATGTTATTTATGTGTAAGGAGAGAATAGATGGAACCAGAGGCCGAGGAAGGATCTGGATATCAGTCACTATAAAAGACAGAGACGCAGTCTGCAGATGGGACATCACTCCATAAAGCATCTACAAGGCAATGGAAGAATTTAATAATATAAATATAATAACAACGAATCAGATAACACACTAAAACATATGAAATTAAATATTTTAAAAATATTTTATTCCGCCTCAAAAATATATAATAATTGCCACCACTAAAAAGTTCTCAAAAAAGAAGCATCCAAAGATTCGTAAAAAGAAAAAAAAAGAAAAAAATGTAATGTGCGTCGGCCGGGAATCGAACCCGGATCAACTGCTTGGAAGGCAACTATGCTGACCATTACACCACCGACGCCCCTTAGCCGTGACGGGAACTGTACCCCACTTAATGTCCCTGATCTGATTTCAGGAGGATTCGCCATAGAAATCAAATTCAATTCCTGGTGGAATTTTACATTTTGCATTTTTTTTGACAAATCAGGAATAATATTCATATGGAAGCGATAAAAAAGGTACTTGGAGGAGTGATTCGTATGATATGGTGGTCAGATCTTAGCGATAGTCATATCCTATTCGATATATATAAGATATACTGTTAATGGCGTTTGAAATTCTTTCTCTGAGCAGTGCATAAACACCTGATAAAAACCAAAACATATTTTGCTACTTGTAATAAATATAAATCTGTCTGTATAAATCGATAATGAATCTTTGAGGCTTGCCCTTCGGACTTTCTAAGGTAATCTTTGTTGCGTTCTCTTCTATTCCCCTTGGTTTTTCCTTCTCTTCTCTTCTTCTCTTCCTGGTTTCGTATCCTCCCTCTTCACCCGTTGTCAACATCATAGTTTTCCCATAGCGGTTCTGTTTTTGCGGACAGAGCAGCAATAACGGTAGCTGCCGCCGCAGCAGTAGCCGCACAAAACAGTTGTACAACATTTACCGGTTTATGGGGCACGAGAAGAAACAGACGCAGACGTAGACGCAGACGTTGACGCAGAAGCTGAGGGGCTGCCACAGCTGATCGAGTGAGTGTGCCTCTGCCACTGCCTCTGCCCTCTGGCTATGTCTCCGATGCCTGCCTCTTTTCCGTGCTTCATTCATGAATGCAGCAAGCGGCAGTGGCTCTCTCGGTGGCTCTCTCGCTCTATATCTCTCTATGCCGCGCTCTCCACTGCCGCTGTCGCTGCCGCATTTGCCTTAAAAGCTTACGTCGGCGCCTGCGCGCCGTTCAGACCGCGTTCGAAGCGAGCGCTAGGCACACGTCGCGATTTTAGCCGCCATCGTCCGTCGACCGATCGACGTTCGCTCGTTATCGCCGGCCCCCCGCCCAACATCCCACCCCCCTCTCGTAAGAGCTTCTAACTTTGCGTGTGTATGTGTGTATGTTTGTGTGAGGAGCGCGGAAATGGGAAGCTGCAACAGCAGGCGACACTAACGTCCGCCGAGTCCTGCGCGCGTTTCGAGTGCGATTGTTAGGCGCTTTGAGCGGTTTTTGGGCGCGAGGCGGTTTCGGGGCGATTTGAATGCGCTTAGAATCGGTTTGCAGTGCGATTTGAAAGCGTTTGCAGGTTGCAGGTTGCATTTGCTCTGCTTTCCTCTTTCCCGTTCTTTGCTTGTTGTTATTGAATCATTTATTTATTTGTTGTTTTTTTTTTGTTTGTTTTTGCTGGAGTGTTTCCCATTTGAAGCCGAATTCGTGATTACGCGCCATTTCCGCATTTCAGGAACTGCCCAAAAGAGAAAAAAGTGATTGAAAAATTATGACAAAATAATACAAAATCCGAAGAAGTGGAAAAGAGCAGAAGAAAAAAAACACCCAAAACAAAAAATAATTACTACAACGAGCACCACTCGAAACTATAACGAAATGCAAATTAATTACAGTACAATTTAACAAATAACCGAATGGAATACTAATATTCCGTGTTGTTGCTGTTGCTGTTGTTGTTGTATTCCAAGTCCGAATCCGAGTCCGAGTCGGTTTCGGATTTGAATTGGATTTGATTTTGTGTGTGTTCCGCGCTAATAGTTTCCTGCACAGCGGCACTAACAATGGCAACGGCCATAACTAGAAAACTGGCCAAAATAAAATTTGTTGCGAAAGTGCTGGCTGGCTGGCCGCCTGTCCGCCTGGCCGCCTGGCGTTGCATGTGGCAGCAGGGAGCAGCAGCGGTGGCAAGCAGCTGCTGCTGCAAGTCAACTTGCTGTGCTTGCTGCTTAACAAAATATATTTTATTTGTATGACTTTTATGCGAAGCCGATAGGATGACAGCCACACGAGCATACTCGTACTTGTAGCAGCAATAGCAAACACAACAACAACAATAACGGGAATGGCAACGGCAACGGCCACAAATGCATCCACTGCAACTACAACACAATGGCCAAAGGATTGTGGATGCTAGAAACGTGGCTGGTGCCAACGAAGTGGGGGATACCCTAGCAATCGCAGAGCAAATCCTCCAACGAGAAGTTTTTTGTAAAAGAATAATGATACACATTTCCAAAAACTCCACTTCGATGGCAGCCCCTTCCAGCCCCTACAATTAGCAGATTCCAAGAATGAATTTTAAGTATATTTTCAATTAATATATTTCAATACATCGGAATCCTTTTAAGAGCTCAAAGAATATGCTAAAAATCTTTTAGTCGAGCATATCCGATTCAGAGAGTACTCAGAGAGCTTCCCAAGTCATATTCTTCTAATAGGGTCTCCATAACAAAGGTTCCATCTTAAAGTAGAGAGAGATAGAGAGAGCTCCGAATATTTGTATTGATAAAATCGTTCATACTCTCGGCTAGTTAGGGTATCCCTCCGATTTGTTGGAGTGCGTGACCCCACACATATACCCATATATGTATGTACGCTGTTGGAGGTGCATGTATTTGTGGTGCTGTGTGTGTGTCTGTGGCACGACTTGCTCTTGGACTCTGCAGCGCCAAATCCACTTGAATCGACGAAAGTGAAATTTCACTTTGCAGTTGTCTTTTGTTGCTCTTGCTGTTGCCGTTGCCGTTGCAGCTGCCCCTACCACATGGCGAACTCGCTTTTCGATCAGTTTGAAAAGTGAAGAGCCTAACCTTAACGAGCATTCATTCTACAGCAGAATACAACCAAAAGCGACAGAGCGAAGCAGTGACAATGATAGCCAACACAAGGAGCAGATGCCCCAGGAGCAGCAGCAGCAGGCAGAGCACATCGATATCCCCAGCAACATCTTCATCTCCCATTAGCAGAAAATCATCAGGAATATCATCGTTCAAATCACCATCAACAGCAACAGCAGCCACAAGATCGATTGCCACAAATCGATTGCTGGTCGGCGGCTGCCTGGTGCTCATTCTGCTGTCCCTGGGAACCCTGGTGATGGGCAAGCCCCATCAGGAAGCGCCAGCTGCCACTCAAAATGGTAAGTCCAATCATTTTGCCTCACCTTCTGCACCCCTGCATCTGCATCTGCATCTGCGACTTAATTAACGCGGTCTGCGAAAGTGAAACTCTCTTTCTCCATCTCCATCTGCATCCCCCCTCCCGCCATCTCTATCACCGTCCGGTCCCGTCCCAACCCGTCTCTATTTCGCGCCGTCTCTCCGCTGATCTCTGGGCATTGTCTTCGGAACCGAGAATTATGGCGCATAAAGTCGTCAACCGTCGACTGATGGTCGACCATCAGCGGCCAATGGCCAATAGCCAGTGTCAAGTTGAGCTCCGCTGCTGGCTGCTGGCTGCGGCTGCTGGCTTTGATTTGTGGCCCCGCTTTCACTTTGGCCAGGTTTCGTAGTAGCTGCTTCGATTTCGGAGGTAACTTGTTTCAGCCAAAGACTAATTCTATGGAATCAGAGATAAATGGCTACAAAATCTGCTTAAGGGAACCCGGTAGCTTTGCATGAAATGTATTTTAATTGGAGTACCACAATATCAGAACAGAATTTAACAGGTATGGAGAGTGCTTTATTCCACAGTACGTAGCTCCTAAAGACTTTTAAATTCTCCACGGAAATGTCAAGGTATGTATGAGTACGGGTTCCCCATTATCAGTAATGGATATTAAAACATTTGTCAGCCAGTTACGTTCAATTAAATGCTCACATCATGCCCCACCCTGCTGCGGAAGAGTCACAATAGGGGAAGGGGGCTGCACGCGCGGAGGGAAGGTGTTGAGCGAGAGGAAAACTACATAAACCTTGCCAAGACTTGCTAATTTGTCAGTAACACTCGAACTAACTATATAACAAAAGGGCGAAAGCAGACGGATGGCATCAAAGAAAGGCACAAAATTAATCAAAAGAAAAAGATAGAGGCAGAGGCAGAGCCGAATAGGGGGAGCTGTGACATGGAGAGTCGAGACAGACCCCCGAGACAAAGGCGGGTATCAAATAACATTTTCCCAGACATCTCGCCGCGCTTACGACATCTTCAGCAATTACTGGAATAGGGGAGAGGTTCAACCTGGGACTGGGGACCCACAGACCGCATTTTGCACTTGCTTCCGTATGTTTTCCTTTGTCATGGATGGCCTCTGCCTCTGCCTGTGCCTGTGTCTGTGGCTGTACCGGTGCCTGTGGCGTCTTCCCCGAACCACAACCCCAACTCTGACTCCGAGACAACTCCATCTGCATTCGCAACTGGCTTTTTCCAAAACATTTGCCGCTGTCTCTGTGTCATTATGTCATTGAGCGAGTGTGAGTGAGTGTGCCACAGTGAGTGTTCGAGTGAACATCCAGTGCTAAAAGTTTTCCCAGACTTCCCAGATTTCGCTTTCTGGCCAAAACAATGCCTAGTTACGTTTCAATGCTCGATTCGGCCGGCTCATTTGGTTGTGTGTTGTAATCAAAGGAGATGTCAGCTGGAGCTGGAGCTGGCTATGAAGATGATCAGATCTCCAAGAGACAGAGAATTGAGATGTACACGAGTATGGGTACAGCATGGATATATCTTCAAAGTACACTTACATTTAGCAACTCATTGAACCAAAGTCAAACCCAAGTAGACCTCAGATTGCATCACAGAGCAGCCCAACCGCAAGCCTTGTGACAGTTTTCCCAGCCATGAGTTGTCAAAGAGCCACCACGATGTTGGGCCGATGTTAATGGTTGGAGTGGGGGAATGGGAGTGCAGAAGAGGCAGCCCCCAATTTGGGTTAGATCTCAGCCTCAGACATGTAATAATCACATCACATCACCTCCGCCCCCACCACCATCCTCAACGCGCATTATATCAACGCTCAGCGCAGATGCTCGGTACTGAAATCCGAAAAACGAGCCAAACAATTGCCATTCATTTGCACAATGAATGAAATTTAATGAGCGCGGCTCGCATAATACAAATAATAAGTAATAATAAGTGAAAAGGCCCCAAAAAAAAGAGAAAAAACATCGTATATACTTGGCCATAACGTAATCGCCGAGCCACAGACAGAGACAGAGCCAGCGCCGAAACCAAAGCCATATAATCGATGTTGCATGCAACATTATTTGAGTATTGTGCTACAAGTACTCGTATGTACTCTCGCACACATGCTTCTTATACTTATTCATATGTACAATATTCAATTTATTATTTATCCAATTTATGAGTATCGACGACGACTGCCGATCGACTGCCGATCGGCTGCCCGGGGGCCCACATTGAAGGAGACAGATCTGGGCCTGTCAATTGCTCCGTTTTTACGAGCGAGCACGACACATACCCTTAAAGGGGGTACATATACGGACACACGCCCATAGACTCGCATCGGCATACCCCCAAAATTGTGAATGAAAGAATTGCATTCTTTTTTTTAGAAAATATCGCTATGGCATTGAGAATTGTATGATTCCTAGGATATAGGATGGATAGTATGGATCACATTTTCCAACCACCCAAACATTCAAAGAACATTCCTCTAACAATATAAATTGATAAACAACTCAATGCACCACTTTGAACGCCGTCTAGCCCTTTCCACAGATGGGCCACATTCTGAGATTCTTAGGTAGTTGTGACTCTGGAAAACATCAAGAGCATACAAGCTTCGGCGCCCCCAAAGTATCTGTTTTTCTTTCATGTATTTTGTATCTCATTTTTCTTCACTTCTCTTCTTGGGCTACCGTTGGAGTTTAATTTTGTGGCTACTGTTGCTGTTATTGTACGAGTACGAGTATCTCTTGCCGTTGCCTCCAGTTGCAGCCTTTTATAGTTGTTCGTTGTTCACAGATGTGGGACCCCGTGGGCGTGGACGAGGGCCTGTGGGCGTTTGCGGTGTCCAGAAGAGAGTCGGCCCCAAATTGAACTTGTATTTGGAAAATCGATAGGGTGAGAAGTCTGTGTGTGACGAGATACGATACTCGAACGATGCCTTTAAGTGCAACGGAGTTTTGGCAGACACATCCCAAGTGTTGTAGTGATATTGTGTTCTTGAGAGACACTTTGTAGAGTATAAAATGTGCGAGAAAAGATTCCATTCCACAATCAATTCTATAATTTTACCTTGTGTATATCCTTTATCTAATGCCCGCATTAATTGCTTCCTTTCCTTAAGGAATTCCCAGGAGCTTCCTCCATGAATTTCCATCAGGGTGGAGCTTTGTTTAGCAGTCAGTACTCCGTAAAATTGTACAAGCATATATATTTATAGAAGCGGGGCTTTTGGGGATTCCCCAGCTCAAGCCGAATGCCCTTTACATATTTCAAAGTTTGCGGTTCTCTTGATCGACTTTTTGTGGCTGGTTGCCGCTTATTTGGTTGATTTTTTTTCTCGGAATTTTGGTGTTTCTGTGCGGTGGGCTGCTTTCCTGACCATTGCCGTGAAGGCGTTTTGCCTCTTGCCAGCAATTAACATTTTGAACTTTGGCCAGGCCAGAAACCGACTGCAAACTAAGTACTACATAAAATTGGAACAAAGCCCCATTTCGTTTATCGCTTGACGTGGCTGGGCATTGTGTTTGGGGGCTGTTAAATTTAAATGGTGAGGCTTAACCTTTAAATTCAGCGAACTGTTTGAATGGAGACCGCCTCAGTCCTCAGTCCTCAGTGGGCCCGACTGACGGGCTGTGTGTAATTACACACATTTTGGGGCTGGCTGTGGCCGTGTTTGCGTTTCGTTATTGAGTAATGCGAATCGAAATCGAAATCCAAATCAAAATCAAAATGTACTCGTTAATAAAACGCTGAATGAAGCTGAAAGAAAGGCCGCCATCCATCAGCCAGGGCAAGACTCAATTGGGCAATCGACAAGGCAAACAAATGACATCGCCGTACGGTAGCGACAACCCAAATGCGATTGGAGTCAACTAAATCGATCGTAGATCATCGAGTTATGCAAATCGAACGATCGATAACACTCCAGCTTAGTACCGATGAGTCGATTCGCTTACATAATACGAAGCAGGTGCGGGTGGGGGTGCGGTTGGGGGAGAGGGTGGTTGGAGGTGGGTGCATAATTAGCTGAACTCAGATCCCGTCCCCGATCTGCTCTACATTGGGCGAAAGTGGCGGGCGGGCACAAATTAATCAAAATCCACAGCGAGCCACAAAATAGAGCGGAGCGGCACATTTGATATGTATTTCTTTTCTTTCGTTTTATCGCCTTTTGCATTTTATTTGCAACATTAAATTAATTAATGAAAATGTGCGACATGCTGGGCTTTGATTTACACATGAATTGACCACGAATACCCTTCGATAGGGTATCGATAGGGTAGCGATATCGTCTTAAGTTTGAGACTAGATTTGGGATTGGAGGATGTATGAAAGACCACAGATGATGTCAAACATGATGGATAACTCTGTATTACTAGAGCCCTTTCTGTTGGATGTGCTGCTTTGGCATTGTTTAGCACAACAGGAAAGGGTTCCATAGGGTTCCCAAGCATTACCCTCGAAAAGAGCAATCCCGCTTCGGTTTGGTGACTTTCATTCAAAGGTCCGGCCGCTGATTAATTGCGTTTTGTGTGTTTCGCTTTCGTCCTAACATTTCGAATGTGATCGCAGGCAGTTACAAGCGTTAAACTCTGGCTTATGCTGTGTTTCATTTGATTTATTCCTTTATGTGTCGGATATTTGGCGCAATTTGTACAACAAAATGGGGGATGAATGTGTATGTGTGCGCGTGTGCGTGTGTATGTGGCGATGTGGCGATGTGGCTATGTGGCAAGCGACTAATTCGAACTTAATGATGTCTTCTTTCGCTTTCGCAGTGAAAACAACGTAATTGCTCGGCTCTGACCGCTCAGATCGCGCCGATCGCTCCAGCGCAGGGCCCATTGGACATTTTGGCCATTTTCGACACGCACCGCTGGCCATTGGCCATTGCAATCAATCACAACAAACGTTCCATTTCCCAAAAGCCAGCAACTGTAAAGACCAACAACAAGACAGATAGAAACGAGAGATAGACAGACAGACAGATTTGAACGCTTAAATGCAAATTGCGTTATGCCCATAATGATCAGTTAGGGAATTTTGTAATCACCCTAGACCCCAGACCGTAGACCAGGGGAACCCGTCTCCATCCCCCTCCCAGTCCCAGTCACAGTCTTAACCGAAAATCAATCAGACATCAGTTTAGCAGCTGCCGAAACCGGAGGGAGGATGAGCCAACCATTGAGTAAACAATCATTTGGGCCTCTGTTTGCATTGCCGCTTGCCGCTCAAAGATGTCAGCCATCATTTGGATTTTGGATTGGGTTCAGGATTGGGATTGGGCTTGTGACTCCGACTGCGACTCCGACTCCAATACAGAGTCCGGTGATTGCGATTGTACTTTGTGGCATGTTGCCACTTCAGGGCTCTGCGCAGACAGATGATGGCTGCCCTCTGGCCCAAGTGTTGTTTTAATGTTCCTCTTTCTTTTGACTATGGCTGTGGCATCAAGTGCGCTCCACTCTGATTACAATGTTTCCAAAGAGCCCCCAAAAATACATCATTATTAATGAAGGGGAAGCAAAGGGATTGGTTCGGGTTGGATCTAGTCGGATCGAAGCCTACCGATTGCCGGTTATTAAATAGGCTCTGAGATTGTTTCAATCAGCAGTTAAACCCCCACCTTGGAGTGCTTCCTTTGGGTTGATTGAGTGTAATATCAAATTTGGGTAATCAAAACACGGATCGCAGAGCTTGAGACCAAATTTTGAGTTCTGAATGCGCAACGATCCTTTGATCTCGTATCATAGTTTTGAATCTTTAGAAGCAGCTCCATCTATCCAGCCATCTTGTAACTGCAATCTTTGGCGATCTTTGATCGACACTTGGCTCTGAATTTCTGAATTTCGTGGCTCTGTTTCGCTCGGCCATTAGATTAATTGCATAACAAATTGCCACTAAATGCCACAAGAGCGAAGCGGAAAAAGTACCATGCCATGCCCCAGGTATATACATACATAAAAATCTCGTGCATATACCCATTTATACGAGTACTGTATAGAAGTTGCAGGTTAATAAAAATAAATAATTGCCCCGCACTCGGACAGCAAATTGTTTTTGGCAGGCCAAAAAGGTGCAATTTGCATGAGCATGAGAGTGGCTTAGAGATTTGACTAAGGTTTATATGGAGCAGCATTAACAGCGAGCATCGGGTGGTATCGGGTGGTATCGGGTATCCATTACAGATCGGTGGTCGGTATCGGTCACGGAGCATTGAGGCAGCAGTTTGGCGACAGTTTTGGCATTTAGCGGTTTGCTTTTTCTACGTGTAGTCGGTTTCGGTTTCGGTTTTGGCTTGGGGCTTTTGTCGCCTAACCTTCACCTTGTTGGCCAAAAAGACACACAAAAACCAAACGAATTACGTGTAAACGTTTGCTGCACATTGAGTGCTGTCTACCTTCCTCTGTCTGTTGTCCGTTGTCCACTGTCTACCGTCCGCTGTGTGCTGTACGTGCCATGGCCCCCAGGTTCCAGGCCGGGCCACTGCCAGTTTTGGGCTTTTGGCCTGGAAACGTGTTTGCGACCGCATTGTGCTGACTCAGTGCTCCAAATGCTTTTGGCGGCATAGCCAGAGATACTCGGTATCATAGATATATCACGCATACGCCAAGTGTGCAATTGCAACCTAATTAGCCATTCAGAGAGACACAAAAACACATTGAACTGGCAATAGTAATGGTAATGATAATGGGAATGGATATTTTTTCCCATTTCATTCCATTTGATTTGCCTCCATTTCACTCCCACTCGCACTGCCAGTGACCGTCAAATGTTGCCAAAAAATAAACACCTTTCGACTCTCACAATCTTAGGGCGCGGGCGAGGGCGCGTGCGCCCTTGTCTGTAAATATTTTGAAAGGGTCGAGCCCCGGACCGAGCCACAGACACAGCCGACGAAGCCAATCAAATCAACTCAAATCAAATCAAATCAAATCAAATGGAATCGGAATCAAAGCCGCATCGTTAATCATAGTTGGATTTTTTGCACAGATCATATCGAAAATACATATACAGTACTCGTATTCGTACTCGAACTTGTGGCTGTGGCTGTGGCTGTCTGATTGTTTGGAATTTATTGTGATGTATTTTTGATACGGTTTTGATTCCCTTGCCTGTGCCTTTCCATTTTCTTGTAATTAGCCGATTGGCTGAATCTCTTTGTGAGTGATTCAAGCGGCACGTGCCTGCAATACTTCTGGACTGTAAACTGTACTTCCTGAACAACTGACGATTCTTTCCAAAACTTGATGTTTTTCTAAAGTTTCAATACTTTGTATCGGTGTTTGATAATAAGTGGCTGGTAAACATGATATCCGAGCATTCTATCACTGTCTTATAGATCCATTGGCACTACTTTCGGCATTGATCTTCTCATATATGATGACCTATTTGGTAAACAGTGCTGTGAAGTGCCTAAGCAGCACCTTTGTTTGCTTGACAACACTGAGCTGAAATGAAGTGAAGTGAACCGCATTCGGGTTATTCCACATCTGTTTCAACACTTGATTGGCTGCCACATGCAATCATATGTAAGACGGACGCATTCATTGTAGCTGGCACCACACGCCACACTTAAGCACATTGATTCTCAGCCCCAAACACCAAACACCAACCCCCAGACCCCAGACCCCACTCTCAACCTCAACCACAACTTCAACTGCTGCCCCTGCCCCATCCGCAACCATCGCACACCGCACCCACAGAGACGACTTTGTCTTTGTCTCAGAATCGGACGCCAAATCCGCGCCTGACTGACAGCACCCACTCGAAGGCGCAGCACAATGCATTGCACAAGCAATCAGAAGTACATGAATACTCGTAGGTCTGAGCATAGAATGGAGATACCACTCGTACAAACATTACATTGTACTCATACGAGTATATAAAGACACAGATACACTACAACTACATTCACAGTCGCAGTCGCAGTAGAGTCGCACAAGTGCGATGCCCACCGAAGCGCTCAGCCGCTGCACAATGATCAGTGAGGCATGCAACGAGTCAGTCAGTCAGTCAGTCAGTCATACAGTCATTCAGTCAGTCAATCAGTCATTCAGTTAGTCAGTCAGCAGAAAAAAGTATGAAAATGGGAAAACCTCAGAAACAAAACGCAACTAACTAGCCCGTCCTTGGCCAGTCAGCATTATATATAATTATTTCTACAAATTCTTCATTCTTCGTTCTCGAATACTCAAACACTCAGATACTATGATACTCAGATGCTGATGATGTGGATGTTGTTGATGGTGATGGCGATGGCGATGGCGATAGGGAAGAACGTTAGCGGGTGTACGCCAGAGACAGAGACAAAGGCAGCCAACTTTAATGAGACTTAACGATGGGAAAAGTTCTCTCGAGAATGATTACGATAGAGTAATTTATTACACATACGTGGCCAGGCATTGCCGCAGAGTACTCGTATTTGATGTGATCTAAACATAATTTACAAATAAGGTAATTGTCCGTCTGTCTGACTGTCTGTCCGTAACTCCCTCGGCCATGTTCTTATGTGTGGAAGAGAGCCTGAGGGTCACACAGCGCGATACAGAACAACAGCCAGAGCCACACATTTATGTCATGCAACAGTTAGCAAAGTCATAAATAATATTTAAAAGAGCCATTTAAATGCTATTATTGCCAGCAACTAAGTCGGAGACGTAGACGGAGACTGCGGCTGAGACAGAAACGAGCGCACTCAGGAAAGCTTTTGCCATTGCAACTGCTCTTGGCCAAGCATTGCAGCTATTGAGCCAACTTGGTGAGCCAGCCATCGCCAGCGACTGAATGAGTGACTAACTGGCAGTTTCATTAGATTAATAATGGTAACAAATACACATAATGGCAAATCAAGTGGTTGGCAAGCGGATTGCCAACTTTTTGGGAGGCAGCCAGCAGGCCTCTAACGATACCCTGCATTCATCTAGACCCCATTAAATATAGGTACCTAAAACTAAATTCCATGCACATGAAACACGCTCTAAAACAGCAAAATTCTTCTTCAGTTGATTTAAATTCACTGCCTTAGACCGAACCCATATCATTAACAGGGGTGAGCGCCAATCACCATCAACATCAACCATTTTGAATGTTTCAATAAAATAGAACATCCCTCCCTATTATACCCAAACTGTCGAAGTATGGTATAAATGTGAAATGCAATATGGAATCAGTATGGAATACCCCGGATATATGATGCCGGATCATCATCTGATCTGTTCCTATACGTTTCCCCCCGAAATATCTTCATAATGACCGCACTCTCGGGATTTGCAGGGGAGTAGATCTATAAAATTCCGTCATGAGATACATGTCCTTGCGAAATGGATAGCTTGCGCTTTCAATTCGAAATCAGGACTTTATATTGGTTGGGGTCTTTTTCGAGTTTCCTACCCATTAGGATTGTTCATGAACTACTTTGCTTAATGGAGTACCACGATATAGTTAATTGGACATACTATTCATCGAATGATGTTTTTTGTACTTGTTGAAATCTCTATAACACCAATGGGTGACCCCACTATATGCTGAACCTGATGGGATTCTTTGATGCGCACTGATTGGAATGTGTGCCTGTGACCCTTGTATTTCCTCTGTAATGCCAAGGGGATTACGATCGAGGGGATCTATACGATGCTGGCCCCGCCAAATGGTGACCCCGACAGTAGCCTGACTCTAACTGCATTTGGAATAGAACAAATTTGATTTATCAGATCGAATGGAACAGCTAATGTGCCTTGTTCTCTGCTAGCTTCTGGCTGCCTGCCTGCTGGCTGCTGGCTTGCTGGCATTTTGATGTTCGTAAAAAGCCATAACAAATCATTTCGACGAGTATTTCAATCTCAATTGCCAGAGAACAGAGAACAGATGCTGGCCGAGAATTCGCAAGCAAAATGTTTGACATTTAGCTGTTCTGCATTGTTGTTCTTGGCTTGGTTTTGACATTGAAGCTCATCGAAGACCCAAGTACAGAGAGATCGTTCGACAGCACCGCTGCGGTTTGTTCTGCTAATAATTTATGGCATTTTCACAGATCCAAAACACAATCTGAAGCCGAAGTCGAAGCTCCAGGTAAAGCTGAAGCTGAACGATTTCGAAAAGAGTCTCTGCCTAAGGTCAGGCAAAGACTGAGCGGACATTAAGTAATTGTTGTTTATTGGAAAATGTCATGTTCAATTAGTCGATCGGGCGGCCAATGTCAGGCTCAGGTCTCAGGTCTCAGTCACAGTCCCAGTTGCCGTCTCCGTCTCCAGTTCAAGTCCCAGTCCCCGTCTCAGGTTGACGTGTGGCAAATGGTGCGGCTGAAACGTGGCATGCAACGCTTCACTCTGTCAGCTGGGGAATTGTGTTAACAAATTGAGTTATGGCCGAACGAACGCCTGAGCGGGGCATGAGAGCATCAGGTGGCTTTACAGAACAGGTGCCCCAGATCCAGTTCCAGCTCCATTTCCATTTTCAGCTCCATTTTCAGTTCCAGCCCAACTCATGGCCCAGCCCCGGGTCACAGTCATTACAACACTTAACGCATTGTAAGCCATTAACCAACACAATAGCCCTGATGTCAGCCGGAAATATGCCCTATGGGGGGCCCTAGCACTAGTCCCAGCCGAAACGATCTCTAATTACAAGCAAAACTCAGTCTGGCGTAAAACTGCAGCTTAATGAATCATTTCAATGACGATGCCGGGGTCACAGTCAGAGTCAATTTAATGATAACACAAACGGGGCTCTGAGCTGAAACGCGTAACCCAAGCGACAGGTTAATGAGAACTAGAGAACGGAGACTGGTAATTGGAGCTGAGTGTGACCCGAGTAGAAATAGACTTCCTGAAGTCAAAAGGCTGTACAATATGCACAGAAAATGACCGCCCTTATTTAAGGTATAGGGTCACATGGTCCTAGCATCCGGTCCTCTCACCTATCTATTTTGGAATAGCCAAAAATATGTTATCTCTTCGGTCAACCAATATTTTCCAGGAAGCATTCGTTCTTTTCCGTTATGCTCTCCCAGCTCTTATTCATCAGCTGTCAGCGACTCTGCCATCTTTCCAAGTCAATTGATTGCTTGGATAACTCGCCATACAGCTACAGATACAGATGTTAAAAGATACACAAGACCCTATTATAACGTTTATCTGTTGAATCCTTGACATTTGTCCTTCGACTTTGCAAATGCTCGAGGCGTCAGAGTTGAATGAATATTTCTTGTGCTCGATATGAAATTATACGGAAATATATTCCAAGTGCTCCACAAAAAGGGAATTGTCATGAATTCATGGATTAGTTGGGGCTATATAGTAGTTTGATAAGAATGGGAAAGGATGTAGATCGTAGAATGTGGAAGTTGAATCCGGTTGATTCAATGCTTTTATTTCCAAACGGATCGTTTTGGGGAATTTATGGAATAAATTGGTTTAAGTATTCGTAATAAAACAATAACTGCGGAGTATGATTGTGCTGTGGTTCTTCATTGACTTGAAAATACGATAACCTTGAGGAACTTTGACTTTATCTGAGAACATATCCTCTTTCCACTCTTTCCAGTCATGCCACTTTTTCCACGCGAACAAACAGAGTGCATTTTATGACAATATATTACTTATTTTCCCAGCCACGGCGGCACAGTAGCGGAGCCAGCATTGAGCGATCTACCCGTAGATTGAGCGCACAAGGCAACTCAATTAAATGCAGGCGGCTTCGCACTGAAGTTGTCATAAATAAAGGCATTTGTTTGTGTTTGCGCTACCAGAAAGAGGGGGTGGATCGCGGATGGATGCTATTTATAAGGCGGCCCCCCGTTACCGCCACAGACCCATAAATCAATGAGCCAGCAAACCGTTGAGTGGAAGATTTATAGGAACCGTCTCTCTCGGGATAGTCGCGTTGCTCAGTCGGGGCATGTACGAGTGCTCGTACCGCAGACCACATAAAATCGAATCGCTTATGCATACTCCCACCTTATGGAGATCATGTTGGCATGCCGAGCACGGAGTACGGAGCTCGAAGCTCGAACGAAACTGAAACTTAAATTGAAATGGAAACCGAAAGCAAATTAACTTGGTTCATGGCTAAAAGATGGCTAATTGCCGCGTGTGTAGAAATTAGCTCCAATGCTAAAGTTAGAGCATGTGGTAGGTATTCAAATCGGAGCAGACTCATTTATCAAGCGCCGCCAGTATTCAGCTGCTTCTTCTGGGGCATAATTGGAGAGCAATCATTAAAAATGAAACAGAAACTAAAACGTAGTCAAAACCGAAACCGAATCGAGACAAAGACATTCTATGAACACATAAATGAGGTCTAGCATTGAGCTGAAATGCCTAATTCTACATTGAATGCGAATGCCAATTGCTTTGCTGAATACGGAATCGAGTTGAAGATGGATCCAGCATATAAAACCCGATCCGATACTCGATATACGATTGTGCAGTAGTGTCAGGCCACTCCCATGCCACAAGCCAACAGCTGCTGCTGTTGTTGTTGTTGTCGTGTTCGTGTCTTGAGTCTTTTGTTTCTTTTGTTTCGCCGGCATGACATTTCGCACAGAATTCTTCTGCCTCTTCTGCTGGTCAAGTTAAATGTCATTCTCTCCATTCGCTCTGAACTTTAAAGTTCAAGTATACATAGCCAGAGCCTAGCAATTATGGATAGTTACTTATGTATTATCAGCCAACAGGGTTGGGTCGCCCGCACATCGCGTATGTTGCCTTTGACCCATGCGGAAGCAGGAATTGATTGGAAAGCAATGATTTGGCAATGGCCAAACCGGAGCACTCCCAAAGCCAGAAGTCGAAGCCAATGATTGATAGCCATGGAGATCTTCGAGATGGTCTCGAGATGAGTAATGCTCGTACAGCGGAGCACGAGCACGGGCGCGAGTACGAATAGTTGTAGATACTCGTTGTAGTTGGGGCGTGCCCCGTTTCTGGGACTGGGGCTGGGGCTGGGGTTGGTTGCAACCTCGACCGACGGATTTTCACAGCGATGAGAAAAATGCAAATTTAATTATGCTCCAACAACACGCAAGACATCGTAAATGGCAGTCAAGTTTACTTGTTCGTTTGTTCAGCTGTTCAGTTTTCATTAATTTGGTTGTGCTTGGCTTTTGGTGTCACTCCGACACTGCCAGGCTGCTAAGGCTGTCCCAGACCATGGCATAGAAACCATATATTCTAGCATAATGAACACCAGACCTCAGAGTCAGAGTCAGAGCCTCACTAACAGCCTCACCCTCACCTCGTAATTTATAGCATCGAGCATCGAGCATCGGGCATCGGGCATGCGCCGTGTGGACCCCGGGCCGCATCTCTCAGAGTCAGCAATTATTATTGACAATTAATGGGCAGCATGTGCTTGGCCCGGCTGAGGCTGTGAGCCGCTTGCCTGGCAAGTGGTTTGTCTTGAAATGCAATTCTCGGCAACTCGTCCGATTGGATTTTCTCAGGCATACTCGTACTCACTCGTATGTGCATATGTTCTCTGGGCCTCCCACCCTGAACCAAACTGACATTGACCGCCTGCATCGCCGGCCGGCTACGATTCAGCTTCAGCTCCAGCTGAGTCATCATCATCATCGTCATCATCGTCATCATCGTCATCATCATCATCATGAAGCTGATGCGGTGACTGCGACTGCGCTGCGACTGAGGCTGGTTCTGGCCAGATTCTTTTCGGCCAACAGTCAAGTGCAATCGAATTGCAAATGAAGACAAATGAAGTGCTTGGCTTGCAGTTGCAGCTCCGACTTCAAGGTTGGGTCGCCTCAATCTCAATGCGGAAAACATGACACGAAAAAAAGAGAAAAATACCAATACCAGAAACGGAGACAAAACTGTCATTAAAGTGTAACATAAAAAGCAGCTAATTGCCAACATTTCGTTATGAATGCAAGACTCTGAAACGACCTCATAAATAACCCAGACACGACGACCGACTACCGACGACAGTTGTCATTGCAAGAGACCCCATACTATACCATCTATCAGTCTTCCCCGCCGCCAACTGGTGTGGACTATGGGCAGTACTAACGTTCCGGATTACGAATACAGTACTACTCCAGAATATGGGCAAATAGCAAAGGTTGTGAGGTACTCAAAGGTACTGAAAACCAGCTCACAGTGATTGCTGGATCGCTGATTCGCAGGAAAGTGAAAGTTATCTGTCAAAGTATTGGTCGGTATTGGAGCTGGAGCTGGAGCTTGAGTGGAGAGGAGAGGAGTGAAAAGCTGCCTGACATTGACAGACAAAGGTCAAAGCTAAGCGACATAGACACGAATAATACTCGTACTTTTCTCCCTCGACTCCATAATTATGTTGAACACCCAACCTGTTGTGGATCGGTGCTGCAGTGAAAGTGACGATTGCATTTATATTTTTTTTTTTTGATTTTGAAATTTATGAGATACAGAAACAGGCAGAGACTGAGACAGCAGCTGAGATAGTGAGAAACAGAGACGGTGATGGTGACGGCAACCAGGACAGAGATAGACTTGAAGACAGACACGAAACAACCCACGACCTGATCGGTGTGTTTACACGCATGCGGTGCTGTAAGTGCCAGCAAAGTGCCGGAAAATTTCATAGAGCCGCTGATGACTTGCCACAGGGAATGCAGCGGGGAGACTTTGACTGGGGAGTGCCCCACAGCCTCTGTCTCTGTTTCTGTCTCTGTCTCTGCTCTGCCTCAACCGCAGCCGCAAGTCGGCTCCAGGCGATGCGATGGTGAAAACGGATAAGATTGAAATGAATATGAACTGTGAGTGATGGAGAGGCTTGGGAAATGCAACGAAAGTGTTGGCGAATGTCTTTTGAGGATTGGAGGATGGCATACGGGGGGGAATGCGAAAGAGGAGCAGGGAAGGATAGTGCTTTATCTCCAGAAGAGTTACCGAAGATGGAACTCGATTTGCACAACTCTTGAGGGTTATACAGTACCTCCAGCGAAGCACAGAGTGTGTTAGATTTCAAAATTCTAATAAATTTGAAGGATTACTAGCGGCTATCACTCCTCATGGGGTATAAGAGTCTGGGGTGTCGCTGCTCAAAATCTTGAGTATTTGAAATGTAAATGAAATGTATTCCCAAATTGAATCAACTCTGATTCAATCTTTTGATTGGACGGCTCTTCCTGGACTCTCATTTGCATCTACGTTTTTTGAGCGATCGTTTGTCGTGTGTCAGCTTTGTGCAAGGCGATAAGTGGGCCTACCCAAGAGGCAGGCGGAGATGATGATGATGACGATAATGATGGACGCATTGAGGCGGCCATTTAACGCCCACTTAGGCACGATCCCCCATTGCCCCATTACTCAGCCGAGCACTAGCGAACATTGCAATACACAGATACAGCTAGTCACAGATACAAAAACAGACAGTCACAGGCACAGCCACAGCTACAGATACAGATACGGCAAGGCACAGAGATACAATAACAATGTGTTAATTATACGGCTGACGCCCACGCCGTAGCTGTAGCTGTAGCTGAAGCCAAATCCCACCGCTGAAAGCAATCAGATACAATCAGCAAACTGAAATTGAAGAAGTCCCATCAAGAAAAGCCCGCCATGACGATGTGGATGTGGATGGGATGGTGACGATGACGATGACGATCGCAATGTGCAATTTTGTTTTGTGTGATTGTGGCCTGTAAATGAATAAACACATGTCCATGTCATGGTGTTTGCACACTCACAGATACAGATACACTCAGAGCACACTCGAACAGACACCCATGGGATTGTTGTGGGCACGACGCGCTCAATTTAACGCATACGCCCCATTGTACCCGGCCAGAGTGGAGCAGAGTCGTGCCAAGAGACGCAATAACATCGACATCCACATCAACATCGACATCGTCATCAGGGTCATCATGTTACAAGTGCCCCCTACTGCTCCTCCTCTTTTCCCACTCGCGTTTCGTCTGTACGAGTTGGGTATATATAATTACGAGTATCTATCGCTCATGCACCTCATGCCTCATGCCGCATGCCTCATGCTTTCCTCTTTTGAAATCCCTCTCCTTTCTCTCGCTGTTTTACTCCACTTTTCCGTTTGGCAAACTTTATGGTGCTTTGTCTTTTTAGCACTTTCATAACTCGCGTAGCGCACATAAAAAACTCGTATTAATTAGATAGCTCTGAAGTTTCGGGTGGATGGATGAATTGCCACAGTTGAAACGGGGCTGCGCTCAGTAAGATTTACATTTTAGTTTGGCTAATGGCCATTTCTTGTAGATCTTGTAAATGGAATCCACTTTCAGAACTTCGGAACGATAACAAATGCCTAAGTCCACATAAAACAATTCCCCAAAGAAAGTTGAAAAATCAACAATTCGTCGGAAATTTGATGTTAATAAATTAATTTTATAATTTTATAATTTAATAAAATTAAATTATAATGAGTTTACAAAAAAAAAGCGTTTGGTTTATTATTATCAAAATATGTTTTTGGCCATTTAAGTGGATCCTGGACCACTTCCGCCACGTATGGGATCTGAACAAGTACTTTCGCCGCGCATCTAGCCACGATCCCAGCCAGGAAAATCCAGAAAATGTTGGAATTTGTTCTTGTGTTTGGGAATGGCATACTTCACCCATCTATCTAATAGTCTTTCTCGTACAAAAAGAGCTCGACGGAAAAAATCAATCAGTGCTTATCTGAAAAAATATTTCAATATTTTCTAAACGGCTCTCGACTTATAGAGAATGCATTTTCTAAACTTATTGAGGACAACGTTTATTCACTAAAAACAAATTAAGAGAAAGAGTCTCGGAAGAGCATCTATACTCAAATACAGACAGAGGTAAACAGACTGATAGAAAAAGATACTTATAGGGAAATGAAAATGGAGGTACAGATTGAGATAGAGAAAGAGCTGAATGGAAGAGTGGAGAAAGCCAAAGCTCGTGACGTTTTATTTGCTTTGATTTTCATATCATTTGTTTTTTGGATTTTTGTTTATTTTATCCACTTTTTATTGCATTTTGAAGCCGTGGAGCTTTCGCTTCAATCGCAAATCTTTTCGCTTTGAATGATGGTTGATTGATGAGACACTGAAATAGACAGACAGACACTCTAAATGGATTCGATTCGAATTGAATGCTTTGGGCCCAACAATTTTGTATGATTTTATATTACAATAAAGGTACCGCACTGTACTGGAACGCCTGTCCCCGTCCCTGCTTATTGCTCTGGATGCATGGAAAATGCCCACAGATCGATGGCTTTCCAATTTGTTTTGGGTGTCTTTTGTATCTGTTGATCGATTATGTGTGGCAGTGGCCAGATTCGGATCCCACCAGCCAGCCAGCCTGCCAGCGAGCAGCGACCAGGCGGCACCAGCCACAAAACGAGGCAATTTTCTAAATTAGCCAAATCGAATGGCCGAAACGTGCAGCAGCCACCAGCCCCCAGCCCCCAGCCCCATGCAAGGCAAATAAATAATAATAAAGTAATCTATACTTACCACACGACATATCGCTCGATGTGTTTGACCCATTTCTGGCAGCGGACCCGGACCCGGGCCGAACACTATCAGACATCGCTCGAAAAAACCAACCAAAAATACTCGTACTCGTACTTTTTGCCAGGAGCCCGATTCGGAGACGGCCAGAGACTAGAGACCCAAAGCACTACCCAATTACACTTAACAAACTCATTATGTTCAGCGGTTGCCGGTCGCAGACCTCAGCATTAAAGGAACGCTCGCTCCGAAAGGTCGAAGTATCGAATACCCTTGCTGATCCATACTTATCATGGCAGATATATGATAAAGAACCTTGGCCCAGGTCCAATTTGATCGATCCTCGATCCTCATATCCTCATTTGCCCACTTGATTTGTGTGATACGAGACTGCATTCTAAGAGATCAATGAAGCACCCGTGAGGAATCCCCATAATCTTAGCACTAGTTGGCAAATACTCTATTTATTGGTTTGGAAAATGCTTCATTCTCTTCGGTGAAACATTTCATAATACCATGGGACCCTCCGAAAGCGTATGGAAACTACCAGCGGGTGTCAGGCCAAGAAATTGCCGCCAACATTGCATGCAGTGAAAACTCTGAAAAATTCCGAACAAAACAAGAAGAAACAAAAAAAAGACAGAAACACCAAAAAAGATACAAGCAACAAAAATTGTGTTGAAACAAAAATTGAGTGGAAGCAGGCAGCATATGAAAGGCCGGCTCCTGGCCGAGGGTGGGGTCCGAGTGGGGCCTGGGGCCGAAGAGGTTGGTGCGAGTACAGAGGGGCCAAAACATTTATGCCTAGAACACAGGCGACTTACAATTTATGCCAGCTGCCCGGCTCACATTATTATCGACTTTTATCGATACGACATTTGACTGCTCACCAGACCCCGAAACCCAAACCCCAGACTCCAGATCCCAGACCCAAACTAGACTCGGACTCGAACTCGGACTCGGACTCAGACTCAGAGGCAACTCAGAGCTGAACATGTCGCTGGACGAATGTAATTGAGTTGGCATACGGCTCGGCGAGTCGAGTCTGGGTCTGCCACTGTCACTTCCCCAAGAATTTTACAAAGAGTCAAACACACGGGGGTTCCTAATGGGATAGAAAATTGTTGGAGATTGATCAAATTATCCAAGGATCGACAGTCTTCCACTACACTCAGGAATGTTCGAAAGTGTCCACAGGTTTTATCAAAATGAATTTCTGAATGTAAGAACTATCGAAAGTATTGCAAAGATCCAAAAGTAGAGGATTGCCTCTTCAATCAGATCATTTAGCTATATATGTATATACTTCCAGGCCTCAATTACCATCACAAACATTCAAGGGAGAAGGGAGAATTCCAGAGGGTTCTGAGACCTTTTGTTTACCTTCAAAACCATTTAATTTTTGATGACTTTACAAAATAGAACGTTTGGTTTATTTATTTTAAAATATGTTTTTTACCCATTTAAATGGATCCTGGAGCAGTACCGTCACATAGGCATTCTGTAGGAGTACTTTGCCTGCGAGTGCAGTCAGTATCCCAGCTAGGATGAAACATAGAAGCTTTTTCGGAATCTTATGGTACACCGTTTCCTCTATATTGACCTTTAGCAGGTCTCGTATTTCTTGGAATTGAGCGGGAGTCAGCTCCATATTCGGATCTAAACCTAGATCCTGGCATAGTGTCACCAATTGACTGTTTATTCCTTTTGTTTTGTACTTGGGCATGGACAACTTCCGCCATCTATTGATTTTGAATATTCTCATTCTGGCAATTGTTCGCCTGCCCACCGTCAGAGATCCAGTGAAATTATTCATTTTAGATCTGAAAAAACAAAGTTGAAAGTATTAAGCGTTTTTCTCCAAAGAGTTTCTACACGAAATAATATGTTACTTGTTTTGTATGCCTCGGGACAATTTTTACTAGCGACTTATAGAGAATGCCTACTCTAGACCTACTGAGGATATCGTTTGGATTGAAACAAACAGATTGATCAGGATTTTGGTTTATTTTCTTTTCGAAGGCTCGTGCTTAAAGGTCTTCACCTGACCGGAAATAGTGTCGAAAGACTTTCGTTTCCTTTTCAGCCTGAGCGTCAGCCTCTTTCGTAGTTTCAGTCATCGTTATGGTGGACCAAAAACACATGTTCGGCAACACATTTCACCACTTGATGTCAAACATCATACAAAGACGTTAAGAGTCTTCCGCTGCGCCGCCACGCACCACTCAAAGCCGCCGCAGGCAGAAAGCTCCCGAGACTCGAGTGGCGCTGGCCCATCCAACATTCATCCACCGTAAAAACCACATCCACATCCCAACCCACTGAAGCAGTGAAGTACTGAAGCAGTGAAGCACTGAAGTCTTTTCTTTGCAGTCGAGTCTCTAGCTGATTTCTCTTTTCTATTGCAGCTGAGTTCCCGGAGGAAGATGGAGACATGCTGATGGAGCCGAATGAGTTTACCCCGATCACGGTGCTGCGATCCCAGGAGCAGCACTTCCACATGCCGCCCAGCACCCAGCTGCAGCCCAGACAGTTCCAGGCGCCCATCCGGCAGGAGCAGGAGCCGGAGCAGGAGCAGTTCCGACCCATTGCCAATCCGAACACGAAGCTGGTGGCCCGCTCCGATGTGGGGGCCGATTCGCACAGCCAAGCGGCCCAGAACTTCTATCCCCCGTTCTACCATGAGGCACCGCCGCTGGGTCACTCGCGGCCCTATTTTGGAGTGAGCCACGGCCACGGATCCGTCTCGGAGAGCACACCCCTGTCTCTCCCATTACCTCTATTGGCGCCTGGACAGCACCCCGGACAGCAGCAGCAGCAGGTGCAGCCCCAGCCACATCCCCATCCCCATCCCCAGCAGCAGCCGCAGCATCCTCAGCAGCGTAACTTCGATGCCAGCATCCTGGGGAGCGGGGACTTTGGAGTGCTGAGAGGTGGCACCTTCTACCCGGAGGAGGAGATGCCCTACCATCCGGAGGACAACAGCGATTACATCTACGGGGACGCCAACAACGGACACGGACGGCCCACCGAGGGCTTCGTCCAGAAGTACACCTATCCCGAGGAACAGTTCGCCAACTTCCGGGACTTTGCCGACATCAACACGCCTGCGGACTCGGCTTTCTCCCAGTTCGTGGTGGTCTATGCGGCCAAGAATGCCACCGCCCCCAGCACACATCCCCATCCGAAGAACATCTTTGAGCAGCTAGAGCTGCTCGACCGGGAAAAGGCCCTCGAGGAGGCGGCCCTCAAGAAGCAGTCGGCCAGACCAGGCCAAGCTGGTGGCCAGGCCAAGGTCACCTCCAAGTCGAAGACCAAGCTGGCCAAGACGAAGCTGCAGAAGAAGTACCGGAAGAAGACGAGTCCCAAGTCGGACCCGCTCGACCTGGACCCCCTGCTGGCCCTCAGCTAAGCGGTGCGGTGCGGTGCAGTGCACTCAATGGTGCCGCAGTGCGCCGGCCGGCGAATCATATTCATTTCTCTCCACTGTTAGATTTATTTATTTTATTTCCAGATGAATGCAAATGCAAAAACCCCCACACCGCCCACAAATCAATCGCGTCTTACTCTTAAGAGCCCCCCAAAATCCCTCAAAATTTGTGCTTCATTCCACTACCACTATCACTGCCACTGCCACCCCTACTCAACATCCTCAACAGTTCTCCAATCCAAATGTATCTTTATATTTTTTTTTGTTTTACGTCTGTCTGTTTGTCCTGCATCATTCCTGTTGTTAATTCGTAATCTTAGCCCTTAGTCTACTATACTTTATATCTCTATATATCTTATATGCGTATCTAATGTAATGTATTTTTTGTCTAATTGAGCATAATTTTATTATGTGTGTGTACATAAAAGCGAGAAATCGACAAAACCAATCAGCTGTTAAATGTAATCTTAAACCTAAATAAAAACGAAATAAAAACACTCGGATATGAATATTATTTTCGAAGGTGCTCCTCCTCTCATCAAGCTGTCGGCATAGTCTCATACTTGGCATAGAGAGCATTGAGCAGTGTGGTAAAGGAGCCCGCTGTTCTGAAGATCTGTTTACCCACATTACAACAGGGATGAATTCATACATCATACATACATGTACATCTTTTACTCACCCAAACGAGTAGAGGCCTCCCCAGATCAAAGAAGTAGGCGCCCAGCACCATGTCCCCCTGGGCCCGCTGCAGGGGCAGCAGTAGGAGCCTCCTATGGTTCGGAGAGAGCCCTTGCCATGGCACTAGCTGGTACAACTGTCTTGAGAAGCCCTCGGCCTCGAGACGCACCTGCTCGGCGCCAAAGAGATAGATGCACAGCTGCGTGGTGACCACCATCGAGAAGAACCCGAGGAAGGCTATGTTCTGGTCCGTGTGCGGCATGATGTACTGGCAGATGACGGAACAGTAGAGCACGCAGATGACCAGAACTTCGACGAAGGCGATTTCCCGGAAGGCCGCATTGAAGCGATCGACCAGAGCCAGGAGCCGAGCGTGCTGGGCAAACAGGTGCCCCAGGCCCAGGTCTGGTCGGGAGGGGTCGGATAGAGGCAAGTGCAACTGCAGCTGGGTGGTGAGCCGGCGGTAGTGGGAGCTCAGGGCCACGGCAAACCAGCCGTATAGTGTGTCCACACCCGTAGTGGAGCAGCAAAAGAACGTCAGCACAAAACCCATCAGGCAGCAGTCCAGGGCATATATATGCGGCTGGGTCACATCGTAGGGAAGTCTGGGGAGGAACAAATATCTCAGATCTGAGCTGATGGCCATGCTCTCCCCTGCTTTCCCACTTACAGCACACGAAAAGAGCTGACAGGCTCGAACCGGTCCGTTTGGTAGAACCGCACCATGGTCAGGGCCAGCGGCATCAGAAGGAAGGAAACGCTCGTCCCGGCGCACATCAGGAAGTAGATGGCTGCCAGCTGCTGGCCGCGACGGACCACTCGGCTGGGGACGGGCTCCTGCAGCTGGTGGATGAGCGAGATCAAGTCGCCGGACTTGACCAGGAAGATGGTCATCTTGAGCAGCGAAGAGATCATCTGAAGGCCGTGCATCAGCGCCTCCGAGCAGAGCACGATCTGGTGTCGATGGTGCACCATAAAAGCGCAGACTGTACACAGCTCGAAGCTGGTGGCCAGTACCATAATACCGTACAGGACGGGGCGGCGCAGAGCCCCGTCACCAGTTGCCGACATCGGTTGCAGGTCGATGCCCATGCGGGCAAAGGTGAAGCGTTGCGTCCACAAATCCGCGAGAGAGACTCCCAGTAGCTTGAACATTTCGATCCCAAATGAGGTCTGAGTAGACCTCACAAAAGGGTGTCAAAAGAACTTCCGGCAATCGCTGGAATTGGGGTGGCAAGTTGAAAAGTTTTGGAAAACTCAATCGCCTAATTAGTGCCATAAATACCATTTAATTTGCGTTGCCTTCGTTAACGCCCCGGACAGCGGATAAACTTGGTTAAATGAAACCGCCCGGTCGGGTTTGGGCCTGCTCTGGTGCGGCATGGTGAGGCCTGGAAAATGATTTAATTATACGCCCGAGGCGTCTGTCCGTCTAAACGTCTAAACGTAGGCCAACAGAGCACCACCGCAGCACCGGAGCACAGCTCCCCGCGTCGCTCCGCCCTCCAGCTTTGGAGGCACAGTGGTTGACAAAAACCACATACACATACACCACACCATACACTCTTTTTCGAGAAACAATCTTTTGAATTGATGCATTTTCAAATATTAAAGCATACAACATATCCATCCATCATATCTCTTCTTTGCTCACTCCCCATAGCAATTATTCTTAATAGGGACTTGACATAGGGTGGGGGTTCCCATTTCAGGTGGCGTCGATGGTGCAACGATCGCATAGTTGCCTTCCAAGAAGTTGATGCCACAAGGCATGCAACTCGTTGGACTCTATGGAGGTTTTCTAGGTGAGACTTCATGTTGGCCGTTCGTTTTTGTATCTCCTTGTACGGGAGATGTACAAGGCTCGCACACTACACAGTTGTCCCACTGTGCGCTCGTCATGGTTAACGGTAACACTTTACTGCTGGTCTTACGACTGGTCCCACTGCTGGTTTTGCTGCATGCCCCCACTGCAGTCACAGTCGCAGTCGCAGTCATGGTCATTGTCCGCTAGCGGTTCTTACAGCCGTGGGCTACCACTACCACTACCACTACCACTGCCGCTGCTGCTGGAGAAGGTGACTGCTGGCTACTGCCTTGCTGGTCTATGAATGCGTTTCTTTATCGCACAATTCCCGACTTTGGCATATGTTTTGACATTTGGAGGCTGGCACTTAATTTACGGCCTCACCTTAGTCCCACCACAGCCACCACGGAGAGAAGTAGGGGCTGCACTCGTACTCGTAGTCATACTCGTGCGAGTGTTCATATGTATGAATGCCAAAGCCAAGACCCGACTTCCATCTGTCGGACGGCGAAGGCAAAGGCTGCTATTTGCTGCTGGTGCGTATGCCGACAGATAAATCTCGTTGTACGACGGGGGCAACAGGCGGCACCAGGCACTCACTTCCATTGCACCGATCTGTTTGGCTAAGTATTTCAATTAACTGGGCAAAAGTAATTATGGAAAACTGCAGATCGGGCTTGGGCTCTGGCTCGCCTATGGAAATGATAGAAATTCAATTAGCCAACAATTGCCGCCCATTTCGATGGTGGGTCGTGGGAAAATTCGTAACTTGTTCGATCCGGAACTGATCCAAGAATCAAGAGTTTATTCTGGAATCTGGAATCTGAAATCGCAGTGGTTCTTCATATAAAATATATTTCAAAATATGTGTAAAAGAGACGCCCCCCGCGGCGAATCCTCTGTTCAAAAGCGCGGCTTCAATCAGCGTGGTATTTACGATAATTAATGGGCTAGGCCAGCGATTCAAATCAATTGGATCCGACTTGCAAATGCTTTAATTAATCAATATGCACAATCCACAGCAATTATACATGCGATTAATGCACATACGTATATGGGAAAAAGGTGTGCAAATGATGAATAGATGAATACAGTGGAGGGTGACCTCTTCGGTTAGCGAGTCTACCTTCTCAGTATTTCCACTGCATACAGGGTAACCGCACTCCCGTACCCGTACTCGTACTCGTTGTGGGTACTTTGTACTACTCGTAACATATCAAGGCACTCCTATAGCACAGTTGCTGGCAGCTCTTTAAGGCCATTTGTCAACGCGCCCTGCTAAAATAATGGAAAACAACCGAAAACCAAGTCGAAAAATTCTTTGTGCTCTATGGCATAGGAGAACCATGTCCAGAGAAGAAAAAAGGCAGGAAAAAACACAGCTAATACTCGAACACCCACACGGCCTGGCCTGGCCCGGCCTGTCGGCTGCCTGAGGTCTCTTGTTTCGACGGTTGCTCGTGTTGCTAATAAACCCGGGCCACGAAAACGAAACTCTGCATTAGATCTCTGACTCCAGCTGAGAAACTTCAACTCGAACAAATCTGGCGACAAGCCAACACCAACACCGACAACACCGTCAACGACACCGAAACAGCAATAGAAAAGGTTTACACACACTTCACAGCACTGGAATCCGTCGTTTCTGGCCTTATTTTGGTTGAGTTTTGGTTTTTTTTGGGCTATTTGCGTTTCGTGCCGCTGAAAACTTTATGAATATACAAATCGTGAGCTTAATTGAAATTTATTGTTAATGAAAACAAAATTATGGCAAAGCCCAAGCTATGGCCACTTGACACGAAAGAACACAGAGATCTACGAGCATAGAGAGAGGCTCGAAAAAGAGAACCGAAAATGATTTTGAGCCGGCCCACATGGAGTCACGAGCAGCCATCAGCCAGAAGCCAGCAGCCCTCCGAGTGGCGGGGTAGGGGGCAGGGGCATGGGCAGGGGCAGAGGCAGAGACCCGCCCATCTCCAACAAACAGGCTGTCATTAATTTAGCATTTAAGCGCTCATTAAGGTGACAGACGGCGACAGCTGACTGACAGTATCGAGTATCGGTGGGTGGATGTGGCAACCAACCTATGCAGCATAACAGCCTCTGGCCCAAGAGTGTAGTACGAGTATGTTACTGATATCGGCCCAAGAATGCCATGGCCTTCACTCAAATATATCACCTTCTAGTTATTTCTATCCTTATCCCCTTCGAGATGCTCCTTGAGATCTATGAATCATGCACAATCCCTTCCCAGCTCGTCTGTGGCTCCGGTCGCGATTACCAGTTGAGATATTGGCTGGTCGATAGATCATGCTAATTGGCATTCCTATTGGATACCATTGGTGACTATTGGAGACGATCGGAGATAGTTCCTCTTATGGCCTTGGGCCTTGGACCCACTCCTACGAGTGCCCGTTCGTGTTCTTCTGCATGGCCCTTGGATCATGTTTGGATCATTCCCATTCCCATTCCAATTTCAGTTCTTCTTTGGCTCTTTGGTCGGGCCCTAAGTAATGGTAAATATTTGGCGGAACAATTGAACTGTCTCGAGTCGAGTCATGCTTTGGATGGCTGGCTCTTCATCTCCCATTCTACGACTTCTTTGCTGGTGGCGGCTTCTGTTTGCCAACGAACTTTGAAGTTCCTTCATTTTCATTTCTGTGCCTTTCACAGTCGATAGTACGAGGCTCGTACTACGAGCATTTAACGTGGCCAACGGGGCTGCCTGTTGTTGCCAACTAATGCAAATAAATTGTGAGCCCCAGTCACTTGTCAAGCGCTCTTGCTCATCAACTCTGTCGGGGCGCCTTGACTAGACTTCGCAGTCTAGTCATCATGGCAGCCAGCGTCATCATCATCATCACCGCCATCGTCAGAGTCATTCCTGTGATGTGGTGGTTCAAGATGGGGCCTAGGAAACGATTGTCTCTCTGTCTGTCTGTCTTGATTGGCAATCCCTCAACAGTGCTGATGGCAAGTAACTGGGTATTCGTGACGATTATCCCCGTGTGAGGTACCTTTTCTATTCTAGTTTCATATACCAATCATGTCGTAGTTCCCATGAACTCCAGGGCATATCCTTGGCCATCACTCTCTCCCATTTGTTGGCGAGAGTTAATACTGGGCCGAGAGGATCTTTGTGGATCTGGCGTGCTGTCACTGTGCGTAGTCGTACTCGTCGATCCGTGGCTCAAACATTTTACTAGTTGCTTGTTTGTTTTTTTGTTTTTGTTTGCCCCTGTCTGTTGCGGCTACCGTTCATTGTTTAATGTGGATTTTGCTGTTCTCATTTGCAGGCCGTTGAATGCTGCTGCCTCTCCTGTAGACTGTCAATGTTAATGCAGGAAACTTGAAATATTTTAAGCAGCAACTGCCACAAGATCCGCAGCCGCAGTCGGAGTCAGAGCTAGGCCCCAGAGGCAGATAAACAATTGCGGTATTTGTCGTCGTTTTGTAATGACTTTAATTCCAAGCATAAACAATTATTTTCAATTGCAACACATTCCTTTGTGGCTCGAACCGAGAGGCACTGGCACTGGCCGCCATTTGCCATCGTTTGTTGTCTTCGCAATTGGAATTGTAAATTTGAGATGTCGCAGATGTTCGGATGACTCGCAAAGCGTTTGTCCGCTTAGTGCAGAAGTTTGACATGTGACTGGGGCCCGCTTTGATATGTCAATGAGTCAGTCAGTCAGTCAGTCAGTCAGTCATACAGTCATGCAGTCTTGCCGTCATTCCGTCAAGTCAATTCATGGCTTAGTCAGCCAGCACGTGTCGGGCTTCCACGATGGAAAAGTGCGTTCGTTCCACTCGAACAAAGGAACCAAGCTCTCAGCGGATCGGAGTCGGAGTCTTTCCCCTGGCTCCACTTGAGCACTTCCTTGAGCACCGTTCCTCAGCCACTTGACGGCATTACGCAAAGCATTTGGCCCCCTCCCCAGCCCAGTTCTTCGGAGTGCAACAAAAGCGCCAAAGTGTTAATGGTCATTGTTCAAACAAGCGATAATAATAATTACTCATGTCAATTATTATATAAGACAGATGTCGGCATGCGGCGAAAGCCTCAAAGAGGCATACTGCTGCAGCCACCGAACAGCAACTGCAATTGATTTTGTTGTATAATTTCTACAGCTTTATCTTGTCGGCGGCAGCTGCATGAAATTTATTGAAGATGCTCCATGCTTTATAGCAAGCGGGTCTTTTCGAACGGGACAGGGGCAGAGGCAGAGGCAGGGGCAGGGGCAGGAGCAGTCGATCGTTGTTGCGGTTGTTTAACGAGCCGATGCCCCGTTGCCACTGCCACACAGAGGGAATTTCGCAAAACGAAAGACTTAAGACACGAACTCTGTTTTTCAGTCTCCCTCTCTCGCTCACTCTCTGCCTGAATTGTGTTTGCGCCACAAGACTTATCGCCCCATATCTAAATGAAGTACATGTGAGACACACTCCCACAGCCCCCGAGTCTCGGATGTTTCTTGGACCACACCCCACATACCCATATGGAAAAAGCCCGCCAGGAAAGTGGCTGTCTTCCTTGTTGCTCTCATTGATGGAAGAGGATATTCATACCGATGATGATGGATCGTTAAGGAATGTAAATCGTATCCAAAAAGACACATCATATCACATCCCAGACAGATTTATGAGAATCTTTTCTTAGTGATGATATCCTATTAAGACAATATATAGCACAAAAAAAGGGTGTAGGCATTCCTATTGACCAATCGGCAGTTGTTGATAGTTTGAAAAGTTCCACAGCATCTACAAGGATTGTTTGATAACCTAATTGGGCCTTTGACTGTCAACGAACATACCATACCCACTCCATAAGGGTTGGAGAACATGTCCATGCCAGAGATATCTGTAGCCATTTCAGCTGCCAGTTTTTAAGGATTGTAAGACTGAAAGATTGCAGGAGTACGAGTACTGGAGTACTGGAGCCATGTTAAGAGATGGTGAGAGTGAAAGAAAACTGCCAATTTGGGCAAAAGATGTCGGCTGGGATGCTGGATGAGAGTCATTGGTTCGGTGAGAGCGAAAGTGAAATTGTCTTTATTGTTGTTGTTGATATGGTTGTTGTTGTTGTTGATATGGTTGTTGTTGTTGTTGGCATGCAAATTGCACAAATACTCGCCAAAATGTTGACAATTTCCAAACAGCATTCCCTCCATACCCTCCCATGCAACGGGTACCCGCACGATTTGCTGCGGAGCAGGAAACATTTTACAACCTCAACAGCCGCAGAAACAGCTTCAGCCCGGCATCAGCCTCGGCACCAGCTCCAGCTCCAGCCCCAACCGGCCATGAAAGAGGAAATCAATGTTGCTGCCGCTGCCGCTGCCACTGCCGCAGCCGCTCTCGCTGCAGAAACCGAAAGCACTCGAGACAAAAAAAGAAAAGTCGCACGCTTTTACTGGAAAGCGAAACCAATTTCACTTGCCGGCCAGTCCAGTGCATTTGCCAGGCATAGTTATGAGTGCAAAAGCAACAATTGCAACAACTGCAACAAGAGCAGCAGCAACAGCAGCAGAGACAACATAATCATGGCAATTGACAAGATGTGTCAACCAGGACAACACACTCGGAGAAAACTCGGAGTCACAAACGATTCAAGGATCAAAACTATCAAAGATAGGATGTTACTCGTAGTGGTTTGAACGAGTCCGACATTCCGAAGAGATCCCCTTCAGATTTATAGATCTTTTGGATTAGCGATTTTGACAAGCCATGCGTTGGGGCACTAACGAAAGCATGTAAAAGATGATGTATCTATCAGAACCCTCTATGCCTCTTTAATGCTTTCTATCATTGCGAATCCTTTCTTCAGTCAGATTTGGATCACCCCAAAACACTAAAATACAAGTGGGAGTACTTCGCTTGTCTCTGACGTTGATCCTACAGAATCGATTCGGGGGCAGGGCTTTGGTATATATATTTAAAGCGTCTAACGTGAACGTTCCTTTGCCTGAAGGTATTCTTGATTAGACTTCACCTTCACCAATAGGCATACATTTTGATTTGATGACAGTATGTTATTTCGATGTTGTCGAGATGAGCTTTTACACCTTTCTTGAGCCAACCGATAGTTTCGCGCAGAGCTGCATTTGAGAACGACACCTACTACGTGTCGCACTCCCTTGCATCCCTGGGTCTTTCAGTTCCAATTTATGGTTATATCTCCTCCCCTCCTCCGTGCATGCTAGAAAGTATTTCGAATTTTTTCGAATTTCCATATACGAGTACCCTCATTTCGACTTTTCTATTCGCTCAGTGCACGCGAGAAAAGATGCAACGCAAAGGGAAGAAAAGAGAAGACAAGAAGGAGTGAAATGCACAACATGAAAAGGAAAGCACGAAGACAGAGCTGCAATTACATTCGACTCTGCATTCGGCTCGACTCGATTCGATTCGATTGCATGGCATTGCGTCAAGGGGTCTTGCACGGGAATGGTGCAAGGGAAGTGCAGTAACAAACGAGTTTCCTGTTGGCCAAAAGCGCGTAAACTACCCGGTTACCATACCATACCATACCATCCCATCCCAGTCGCAGTCGCAGTTGCAGTCTCCTCCGATCACCTCCGATCCATGGTGTGCTGGTGTGGTGGCCAGTTAGCAATTTTTCACAATTTGCAATCATTGAATTTCTTCGATGACATCAGCGAACGAATCAGAGAAAACCGTGGCTGTTGCCGTGTTGCCGTTGTCGCTGGCTTCCTGTCATTTGATTTCATTTCGCTAATGTGCAATTAATTTGCATTTGCATTATGTGGCACCGGTTGTTGCCTGATGTTGCTAATTAGTTGTTGCTGTTGCTGTTTCTGTTTCTGTTGCTACTGTTACTGCACTGCCGTTGGTTGTTACTACATAAACATTACCTCAGCTATCGGCCCTCGTCTCTCGCCTCTCGGCTGGGGTTGGCCAACATTTGAATGAGCGACTGTCATCGTTTCCATCCGAAGTTGCCACCATCTCCAGCAACCCCAAATAGTATTTCCTGCCACACAAAGAGCTCAAGTGTTGCAGAGTCACAATGAGAGGCTTAGATACCCTTGGGGATGAAGTGTTCCATGATCAGAACATTTGTTTGCCACACAGTTCCCACAGACCTCCATACAATATGGAATCTGGGAGATAGCAGGGTCTCTGCAACGTACTGCCTCTGGTAAGTCTCTGTTCAAAGTCAAAGTACCCTTTGAAAGATGAAATAAAGAAGCGAATATATATAATCATTTCAGCGGCTGACGCAAGATGATGTTGCAAGCCAAGCAGCCATCGGTGAGTGTCATTGACTAATGTTGCATGAAGCGCATAAAGCAGGCAAAGGTAACCACAATAACCAAAAATCCAATCTATGGACGAAACCGAAACCAAAACAATAGAACCGAAGTTGCAGGCTGCTGGTTGCCGCTTGCTGGTTGCCGCTTGCCGCTTGCTGCTTGCTGCTTGCCACTGCAACAACAGTAGTCCCCAGCTGCGGCCCAGCCCCAATCTACGTCGAAACGTAGCTTCCCCTCCTTAGTGGCTTGGCTATAATTTAATGCTGCTTGCCAGACTCCGTGGCTAGTCATCTTCGAAATGTGAATAGGTTGTAAACGGGGTCAGGAGGGGATAGGGAGGCGTCTCCGATTAATCTATTGTGGGCTGGGGCAGTGCGGGCGCCGATAGCCTGACATTTGTCGGCAAACGTGAAAGGGCACAAACTCTTCCAAGTGGAGAAAAATTCGTCGTTGTCTGTCAACGTGCCTCCTCCTGTTGCCCCTGTCCTCTGTACCTCCCGCCCACGCCACCACACCCCCCTGTTCAGGCCCCCGCCGCCACCACAGCTGGCGTCTCACATCGATGGAACGCAGTCTGCATGAAGTTGAGTCAAAGACTGTGCCTGAGACTGTGCCTGGGACCATGCCTCAGACTGTGCCTCAGCTCTGGTTGCCACTTCGATGGCACTCGGCGTGCCAAAATGTTAAATGGGACAATACAAAGGAACGACTGGCCAGGGAGCTGCAACGGACGGGGCAGGGGTATGGGGTGGGGTGGGGATCTGCAGAGCCGGTCACTTGCCTCTTTCCACTTCCACTTGCCACTTGCCACACCGGCAACATTCGCTTTGGAGCCAGGCAGAGCCAAATGTCAAGTCAAAATATTGCCAAAGAAACCTCAGCCAAAAGGCTGCATGCCGCTCGGTGGCAAGCCACTTTTCGAGACAGAATGGGTTATGAGGCACACGACCTGCCCCCACTGAGAGTGGTAGGGGTAGAAGAACAGAAGAGCAGGGTACTCGATGAAAGATGAGAGGCCTAAGGGCAGCAGAAGGTAAAAGGAAAATCATTCCGATATTCAGAGCCGAAAGTACTAATTATATTTAATTATCGTTAACGGTCATAATAAATAGATCAAATCGATCGATTTAATGCCTATTAAAAGGGATTATTACACAACCGAACAGCCATCAATGTCCATCCGTCCATCTCTCTGTATTGTTCGTTCTTCTTTGTATTTGTATCTCATGCGATTAATACACTCGTCTACTCCACTCTTTATTCGGCGATAGTATTATCGATTATACGGATACTTTGTCCCATCCCTAGTGCTTATCCCCGCGTCGGCCCTCTGTCTTAGGCGGATCGTGTGGCCTGGCAAATTGTTTGCCACTTTGTTGCAAATGTTTTTCGCTGTTTTGCGCAATTCGTGTGGCACGGAAATGTACCCTTTTTTTGGTCTTTTCTTTTGGCGCTCAAGAGGTTTTCTTCTCTTATTTTTTGCGGATTTTTGTTGGAGTTTTTGAGGAATACCACTTCTCTTTTGTGCGGCTCAAGGTTCGCAGCTGCATGAAGCTGGGAACAATTTCATTTGAATCGATCTGATCAATGCCAGCCAGCAACCGAGCCGATCAAGATGATCAAGACAGACAGACAGACAGACAGACAGCTGAACTTTGCAAGTCATAAGGTTTTTGCAACCACCGATCATAATTCAAAGGAAACCCCCGATCCAATGATGATCTGTCAAATGATGCAAAGATCAATCGGCCGGACATTCTGGGTCCCGCGATTGACATGTACCCCATGTGCAGCCGCCCCACACAGTTTACCTTTGCCTCCGCCGAGTGGAGAACACAGATTGGGGATTTGAGATTTGATATCTGAGATCTGAGATCAGTGATCATTGATCGCAGATCGCATAATAAATGTCCTAAGATTGTCACAGCTGGCTGTCAAATGCCAACGAAATGTCAGTGGCAGCAGCTCGGCCAAATGGCATTGCCAGCGGAGAATTCGATTCCAATTCTCGCTGGTCGATTGTCGATCGTCGATCGTCGATCGCCGATCGTAGATAGCGGATCATTGATCGATGCCCAGTGTAAGCCAAATTGACAATTTCGTTGGGCTTACACGATTGCGCGCCGCACACTAACCTTGACTTTCAAACCAAACCAAATGTCAGCGAACCGAACCGCGCTGGACACATATTGTACATATTGTAGGTACATATATAGAGGTGGACAGACAGTTGAATGACTCGGGCATGCCATACTGGTACGGTCGTAATAAAAACAGAAACAAAAGTCAATAAATAAATAGACAAGACAAAAGAAGCCAGAAAAACATTTGCAGTCAATCAATCGGACATGCCGTACAAATTGTACATTTAAACGGATCACAGCCCAACGACGGATCCCACGATGGCCTGGGGAGGGGCTCTGCTCCGTTCAATTAGAGCCCCCCGCCATCGATGATCTCAAGGTAAGCATTATCGCCATCGATATCGATACTGAGAGCCAAAATTCGAGATTCGAGTAGTCCCCGCCGAATCACAGCCGAATCGAAAACAAACAAAGCCCGAATCGGCCAAACAAATTACCAACAATTGCCATTAAACTGAGTTTCCATTACCGTTTAATTGCGTTCTGGTACGAGTACGAGTACCTCCCCGGTACTTGGATTTTCACCCACAAGACAAGCCCCACAATGTTCCCCCATTGATCGCCGAGTCGAGTGTGATTGATTGATGGACGATGGGACAGTGGACACCGCACACCAGACTCCGAACTGAGACCCACTCGAAGAACGCGATAATCAATCCGACCAAGCACTATTGTCCATTTTCCATTCTGAGAGCGAGCCAGAGGGTGAGGGTTGGCGCACCCACAATTCAGTGGGGTTCTTGGACCCGCTTTCGAGATCGATTTCGGGCGATAAGATTAGAGGGCGGCCAAAGCGAACGAACGGTTGCCTGTGAGCCAATTGAACCGAATTGAACCAAAACTGAACGCCCACAGCAGCCAGCTTAAGCTCTCGCCAAGAAGCCAGAGCTCTCAGCATGGCTTGGAAGAGGCAGATAGTGGATGTGGATGTGGAAGTGCAGGCCACACATTCCTCAACTTTGATCAACTTTGTGGCACAGTGGTCTTGGGTGCTACGAAAATGGGGGGATGAAACCTTTAATTAATAACAGTCCTTAGGGTCGTGCTTCGATGACAACTCTTCCCTTCACTCTGTATTCCTTAAAGCACCAGAAGATCTTCCATTTTCAAATCACTTCTTCTTTGTTCACTTTCCAGCTTTACCCTACCATATGGATTGTTTTCTGCACTTCCTGAACAGATCGACTGTTTCCTCCACACTCCATACGCTTCCCCGAGCCGCTGTCCGCTGTCCGCTGTCCACTGTCCACTGTCCTGAGGCATGTGTTGGTGGCTGATTGGTTTCAATTTTTCCCCATTTAAGCAGTACAGTACGCAGACAGAGGCAGCTCAAGTACGAGTACTTGCATTGTACACACAAATAAGGAAGCAATTTGCTACTCTCTGGCCCGACTTCAAGTGAGGAAACGAAGCAAGGCGAAGCGGGCCCCAATCGCCTGTACGAAATCGGAGCCAACAAACTATTCGCAGACAAATTATGCGCAACGCCAACGCAGCGAACAGAATGAGACCCAGACCCCTGGTTCATTGGAGAGGAAGAGAGGGAGAGGGAAAAGCCCCCAATTCTGTGGAAAATTTGAATTTGTAAAATTGAATGCGTTGGGCAATCGACTCGTGGACTCGTGGCAGCCAAGAATTTCAGGCCCAATCATTTATTATGCATACCAAAAGACACCTTCGCCTTCGCTGACTGGCCAACTGATGGACAGATGACAGATTTACTGGACAATGTTGCAGCCAAATGTGGCAGCTGCGAGGGCTTCCGTGGTTCGCTCTGGAGCTCCAGCCGGAGCGTGAACTCAAAAGTGAAGACGGGGGGAGCATCTGTCGCCATCTTCTCGCTCTCTCACATGTCAAGGACAAGTCCAGCAACTGCAGAATTCCTGCATAAATTTGCATAAAAACAAAAATGCCTGGTCAAACGAAAGACAATTGCAAATCATTGCAGATCGAGATTGAGTCTGTCGCTAGGCCGTTAGGAGAGTGTGAGCTCAAGAGGTGCGGCTCGGAGACTCAGACCTAGAGACTGCGACTTCGATGGCGACTCGAACTCGAACACAGGCTCTTGGGTCACTCGGTCAAAGCATTTAGTACACTGGCCAAACAAAACCCATGTTCTCTGAATTTATGACGTACGATTTTTTGGCAAGGTAGTTTCGACAGGTTAAAGAAACAATTTTTAGTTAGATGGTTAAAGATATTATTTATTCTACCCATATTTTTCGTGACAGCGTTTTTAAAACTAAATTAATTTGAAGTCATGAAACTCCTTAAGCAATGTTCTCTCGAGAAATCTCACAAGTCCTGAAGTCCCGCCTGGATCTGAAAAATCGAAATATATCCAAGAAAGTCTTCCGAAAACTGTAGACACTGTTCGACCGACAGGACTCATGCAGGCGATCATGGAATTTTCTTCGAGTGCATGAAACCACCACCACAATGTCACAATGGTAGCAGAAACCACAGAGCTAGCCGCATGTTGCATGCCACAGAGCTGCTCTTCATATTTCAACGCTGCAACTCTGCAACTCTGCAACGCTGTGGCCTGTCTGTCGCCATCGTCGTTGTCGTCGTCGTGTTTGGGCAGCCGCTTATCGCGATTTGTAACAAAATGCTGCTGAATAATTTTCGTATTTTTTGTGTAATATTTTTACGTACATATTTTGTAGGTTTTATTTTTTTTTCGAATGTGTGTTTGCTTGTTTGCGGCTGTGTTTGCTTTGTCTGGATTTCAATGTCTTTTCGGGTCGCTTTGCGTAAATATTTGCCATTTTATTATTTTCTATTGACGTGGGACTAGCCCCAGCCCCAGCCGAAGCCCTAGCCGAAGCCCCAGCCCCGGCCCCAAAAATGTTTAATTAGCCCATTGCGACAGTGGCTGAGCTGAGATCATCTGGCCGGGCCGTGTCTCACGTCTCACGTCTCGTTTGGAAACAAAGCCTAATGAGCTTCCGTTTTGCCGAGGCTGTTTATCTTCAGCCGGCCATCAGTTCAATGCGAAAGAAGCGAGTTGCGAGTGGAAAAGAAACACCAAAGAAAGATACACACGAAGAAGCTCCTGCTGCAGCTCTAAGCCAAGTCCAAACTTGTCGCCAATAACTGCTTACAAGAGCTGAACCAGTTCTCCAGATCAGAATTCTGAAACAGAATCCAATGCTGATTGCCTCTAGTTACTCCATAATCAAGTTATTCGTTATTCGTGCTCATGTCAGCGATATCTCTCTATCTAAATCAAGTGGCAAACATTTGACATTGTCTGACTCGGCATCAGATGCACATTCGGATTCGAATTGGGATTCGGATTCAGACTCGGACTCCGATTCAGATTCCATTTGCTGCATTTGATGCAGAGCAGAGCAGAACAGAATTTGCATTTAGTGTCTGCCTTGGGTGACGGCTTTATGGCCATTGCTGTGGTGCGGCAAATGATTGCAATTAACCAGCGTTTCAGAAGCTGCAACAGCAGCACCATCACCAGCACCAGCACCAGCCGAAGCCCCAAAGGCATCCTACGCACAGTGGGCTTTGAATGAGAAGAGGTGCCTGCCTCTGTCTGCGTCTGCATCTGTGTATCTATCTGTGTCTGTGCCTGTTTGTGGGTCCGAACGGACTACGAGTATAAGTATCTATCTCAAACAAGTTATTCTCAATTACAGCCTAACGGCCTAACGGCCTAACAGTCAGTGCGAGTTTGCCAGCTCGAGTGCAGCTCGAGTACCGAACCGTCCCTCGTCTGGGCCATCGGAGGTCTTCTGTGATCTGTGATCTGTCTTCTGCCTGCTGCCATTTGTCCCATGGTGCAGTGATTGTTGTTTTAATTAACGAGCTCAGCGCCGCTTGACTTGCCTCAAGAAATCAATTGCTCCTAAGCCCCGTCTACCGGACGGACGGGGCCTGATATGCTTGAGCGTTTCGGTGCGGATTTCATTGGGTATCTGTCTGCTGGGCTCTGCTTGGAAGACATTCGAGACATTGAACATTGTTGCTCCAAATGCTATTTGTTTATTAGCTCCGACTGCGATTGCTTGCTTTTGGATAATTATTTATTAAGGTTTTACATGGCAGTCCCTGTCCCTGTCCCAGAAAAGTGCACAACATTCAACACACAGAGCGACAGACAGACAGACCGACAGACAGACAGACAGCTGCAAGGTTGCTCTTGCAAGCGAAAGAAACCCACAGCGGAGCCAAAGCCAAAGCCGAAGCAGATACAGATACAGATATTGTACATTAGATGCAGAAGATGATGCAGATACAGATACAAAGCTCGTCTGTGGCAGCTAATGGATTGAGATGTTCAACGATGTTCGTCGCTCGTCCCTGAACTCTTCTGCTGAACTCTTTTCATCCCAGATTGCACTGCCAACTCATTCCGTCTTGAAAACTCTGTAAAAGTACAATACTTATTAAGTCACTCGGAAACTGTTTGTAAAATTGAATTGAAATATCTTCGTACCACCATGTACCAGCTCCACTGCTCAAGGCTCGTAGGGGCTCCTCTTCTGGGCTAAGCTCCCAAAAAATCCGCGCAGATGCAGCCGCGAGGAGCTCCGCGACCTGGCCGAGGGTGACCGAGCAGCGTAGGGCTCTGAAGAACCACCTTCCATATGAGGATTGATTTGGGGGAGATGTCCAAACTGAAGGAGCAAATTATAAGGCAGATAGAGAAGGATCAGGAGCACGAGCAACAGCAGCAGCAGTCACCAGTTCTTCGATAACATGCTTCAAGAGATAACTCTCAGGGACAAAGAGTATTTTGCGAACATCGGCTAAGTGTTTGACTTTATAAAGAAGCACCTAAACCACCATGGGATTCTTGAAGTTAACGGCCCCTGATCTTCCACGTATTTTCCTACCACATTAAGCCACCAAAGTTTTTCCGTAAGCTTCCCCGTATCCACCGCGGTAGGCACGGCATAATGCCATTCTACATGCTCCTCCCTATGGAGCAACTGCAGAAGAAATTCGATGGGGAGCAGTACAACTGGCAAAAAGATTACGCTGACTCAGAAAGGTATGTCCAATAACAACAATTTGGTCAATTTATGTGTATTTTGCAGTGACTCAAGACTGCCTTCTGCGACCGTCGAAGATAAGATAACGAAAATGTGCGTTTGAGCATGTCGCAATTGGGTGACTCTCAGTCACAAGATGCACCTGGATCCATAGAGCCCTCTAGGTATCCACTATCCACACTGGATCAACACAATTATCCACTTGGCTCCACACTCTGTTCCACAATCTGTAGTCCGCAGTCTCCGAACAAAAGTACAGATTCAAAAGCGCTTTCACGCTCCAGCGCCTGTTCAGCCAGCGGGTAAAACGAAAACCATTGGCCATTGTCCGGGTAATTTGTTTGCGCTTTGTTCTCTTACCCAATCCCCAATCTGCAATCGATGTCTTTGGACTGCTTGACCGACCAAGTGGATACGGAGCCCGGATACACAAGACCCATACCCATACAATTAACATTCCGAATTCAATATCATTCTTGAATCTTCTGCAACTATGCCAAACACTGAAGAATAAAGAAGATTACAGCTTAAAATGTTCTATAAATTGTTCTAATGTTCAAAGTATATTTCTTGTCAATTTAGGCAATTTCCATTATTTATTTGTCGGCATTCAACATCGTTCGATTAATTTCTCGGTTTTTTAGGGGTATTCTTCTTCATGTTCTTCTGGCTTCTTCCGGTTGGTTCAGTTTTAGGTCAGGATCGGTTTCGTCGAGAAGGGGTGGGTTGGGGTCCCTATGCGAACCGCATGCACTTGGCCTTCTGGGTGTAGGTGACGGCCCCATACTCCTCCACGATCTGGTCGATGGCGATCTTGTTCAGGTTCTCCAGGTAGAGGCGCGTCTTGCGCGACTGGATGATGTAGCTGATGACGTCGTGCATGTTGTCGAAATAGAGGAAGCCGGCGGTGCCGCAGCTCAGGTCCAAGTAGCGGAATCGGTTCACGTCGCAGGTGCATCCGTCAAAGAGGAAGTATATGAAGTCGCTGTTGTTGTGGTAGCGGAAGACCACGTAGTTGCCCCAGGGCGCCATCACGAAGACGCGTTCCGCACACCGGAAGCCGGCGCGCAACAGCTTGCAGATGCTGTCGTAGCACCCGTTCTCGGACCCCACCACCGCCATCGTCTCGGGGATGCGCAGGAGGGCCGGGTAGTGGTTGGGCTGGGCCCGCGCCACGTCATGGGGGCCGCTGGTCTCCGGGCATGGATCCAGCGGGGCCATGGCCTTGGGTATCTCGGGACATGGTGGACAGGGCTCCGCCGCGACCGGTGCAACCGCTATGGACTTCTTTCCCTTCTTTCCCTTTTTCCCCTTCTTTCCTTTGCCCTTCTTTCCCATGGCGAAAAGCTAACGAATGCTTCTTTTCTCTTCGAAGACGACGACTTCTTAGCTATGCCCTCCGAGGTACTTCCTCTAGATAAAGTCTGCAATAAGGTCTTCCCTCTTCGTCCGATTACTGGCTATTGAAGTACAGTGAGCCCCAGGCTTGCATATTGCTAAGGAAAGAAACAAAAGGATAAAGGATATACAACAATTAGAACAATAGTTTTGACAACCCTTGCAATATTGCTCAAACTAATTGAAATTTAGATTTAAATAAATTATGACATGCTTTAGGGACATGAGAATATCCTTAGCACTCCTTGGGCGTCGCCCATCACTACACTGTACGCTCAAAAGACAACAGATGGCACTCACCGGCAACTGAAACTCCGAAACGAACGTGAAAGGTGAGAGGTGAAAGGCACTCGATGGAAAGCACTAGAACTAGATAGCACCACTTGACGACCGCAAGCGCACCGCGATACGATGGTAAAAAAGATTTCGAATACGCAAATGCGAACCGATGTAGCCGAAAGAAAAAATTTTTGTTCGGAAAATATATTTTACTTATAATTTTGACAAGATCTAAATTTTGTTTTCCGAAAAATAATTTTTCTCCGAGTTTTTTTGTGTGTCGTGTGTGTCGTCCGGACACGATTCTAGTTATGGAAAAATATTTTGTGGTTTGTCGAACGGACACTGACGCCTCGACGAAATGTCTGGTCTCGGCCAACTTGATCCGGAAATTTGTTCCCAGATTTGTGGGGATTTTGGACAGCTCTGAAAGTCTCAGAATGAAGTGCCATTCCATCGAGTGGGTGTTTCCTCCTTCCATTATGACATTTATTGCCATTCACAGCAGCGTTGCAGTGTTAGGCAGTGCATTCTGCCATCCTATTCCACTCAAAGGCAGTGTTGCAAAGCTGTCAGCTTGCAAATCTTTAACAAGAATTCAATCAGATGGTCTCCCGGGGTGATTGACCATCCAGATGCTGCAGAAAGAGAGAGTGGACATATGTAAATTAGGCAATGCCCAAGGGGGGGGCCGCAGCCACTCAGATTAATTAAGTTGTGTGCATGCCAAGGAGTCGCCTCTCGAAACGATGATGAAGCGACCCAGCTCTGGCCTCAAGCCCACACATTCTTGGTCAATCGATGGAGACGTGCGATTGCAAAAGGATCCTCAGGTTCGGCCCCAGCTGTGGCTCGGCTGTGGTTTCGGCTAACAAAAGTGAATGGCTGTCAAAGCAATTAAAAGTCTGTGCACTCGACATCCAAAGGGTGCCAAGAGGCAGCGGCAGAGGCAGCGACAGCGACAGGGCAGGGGAAAGGCCAAATAAATCACAAAAATATGGAAATAATTAAGAGTCAGCCGGAGAGGCCAAGAACCTGTTGCCCGAATACCATTCGGAACATGGACCCCGCACCACCGACCAGCGACCACGTACCATGGACAATGAGCAGCGACTTGTTTGCATATTCAATGGATAGATTGAAATTACCACCCGCACAGTGGGGCGAACGGAGCAAAGATGAAACTACAGATATGTATATCCGATAGGATGAATCTCTCTAACAATTTTCACCGTGCATCTCACATCTTCCCCGGCTGGCAACCTTGTTCTCCTCCCTTTCTATGTACTTTCGGCTTCACTCTGCCGTGTCCTGTGTCCACTGTGCTTGCCAATTGGCTGCAGTCGCATGCAAATCTATTAGCTCCCCCCAAGATCGCTGACTAAGCCGCAAATGACGCTCGACAGTTCGGGCCAGGTTTGTGGTCTGGTCTGTGCCTTGTCTAGACTGCAGTGTGGCTACTTCCATGGCACTTACTGTGGCTGCTGTTGCTTCGAGTATAGTATTTGTTGTTTCTGGTATCTGGTGTTTGGTCATTTTTTGTAGTTTCTTTTTCTGTATGCCCAATTTGCGTCATTAATTTGTTTGGCGCTCTAATCAAACGGTGCCGGCGAATGGCGATGGATGCTGAGATATGCACATTCGAGGGATGTGCAGATACAAAGATACAAATATGAATATAAATATAAATGCTAATGCATAAATACGAAGATAAATGCGTGGATATGGATGCAGATACCAAGTGAATAATGTTGAAACCCCGAGATATTCAGAAAATCCATAAAGAAGATCCATGTTATTTAGTGAATTGATACTATTTTCGGGAATAATATGGAATAGCTTAGATGCTTTTCCTTCAAAAGATGATTCCTCCATACGTATTTGAAAGGTATTGAATCCTCATTCTTCAAGATTCTTAGATTTATGTATTTATAAAGCTTTTATATTTGCGACTTAGTTCATTGTCCACTAAAATGCCCCTAAAAAGGAGGTTGGGAAATTCCCTTTGTATTGGGGATAAAATACTTTTTTTAAACGTAAATAGAATAATGGCTGGCCTTCATCCGGGAAGGATTGGAGTGGTGGAGCAAAAAGTGGAGAAAAAGGCAAAGACCATGAGCCAAATGAATATCTTATATGGCTTTCTGCTTGCCCTTCGAATGACTTCTAGACTTTTTTCAAAACGAGTCCCAGGCCAAGTAACTTTATCAGACTATGTCATTCGTGACACTGCAAAATTTCTGATACTTTCGGGGCTGTTGGGTCAGATCTTCGTTGCGGAGATGCAGCGCTACCTTTATTCCGACCACATACTAGAGGCCTTCAATGTATTCCACCGACCGATGGTCCTAGAGGAGGTGGTCGCCTACGTGGCCGAGCTAGAGGTCAAGTCGATGGAGGAGGTTCGCCTGGACGTAGACAACACCCTAACGGCGGCCTGGATGCACGGCTTCATCAAGCAGAAGGATAACTGGTACACTCTGGACTGCGGCTACTGGGACTATGAATCCACAGACGGCACTGCTGCAGCTCAAAGTAAGCATTAGCGTGTGTCCTGAATCTCCGTCGTCCACCCAGCCGGTGCCAGCATCCAAGCATCCTGCAACGGATAATCCATCTCTGATCAAGCGTCGTGGCCCTTTTTTGGTTGAATAAACAGTTCCCCAAAGCTGGTAAATGTTTGATTTTTGACATGGTGATGGCTCTGCTTCCTGTAAGTGATGGAATCACTTTTTAGATAACTTTAATCCAAGATTGATTATATGTTGAGGATCTATTGCTATAATAGTTCCGAATACTTAGGCGTGTCCTTCGAGAAATCAGCTTAAATGCGTGCCCTTCCTTATCCTAGCCACTCCTGACTCTTCTCCTCCGCTCAGCTTGCGAAAATAATTGGAAATCAGTAAATACATGGATATTTTCAAACACTCTGATACGGGTATTCGTACTTGTTCATATGGGAATGGGAATGGGAATCTCCGCTAAATATTTGACATTTGGAAGCCTTATTCGTGAAGTCGTTTAAAGTTGTTTCACTTTACTATCCTCGTGATGTGCGGCATTTGTGGCATGTGGCATGTGGCCACATGCAATCGCTGCCACAACTCCCACTTCAGCATCAGCTCCAGCACCATCTCCACCACCAACTCCAGACGGGTTCAGTGGGTCGCTGGTGGGTCTCTCTAGTGGGGCACACTTCTATTGCTTCATCTTCCAGTAGCGGGCCAGTGCTTGCTTGGCTAATGGGGCATCTCAACCTGTCGTAGCGGCTGCCGTGAGTCGGCAGTTTCGATTAGGACACCCAACTATGTACATATACGTACTCTTCTGGACGCGTATTATATAACCAACAGTTGCATTGTGCGAGCTGGTTCCCATCTCGCATCTCCCATCTGCAGTTTCAGTTGCAGTTGCATCAATGGCGAGATTTCTGCGTAGGAGCCGGCTGTGGCACGAGCATCTTCTACCATTTGCTGACAATTAGCTTCCAGTTCCAGCGAATAGATGGGTATCCCGATCTCCTATTGAGGCTTAAGCTTTCGCAACTGAAAGATACTCGTACAAGAATTCAAGTTTCGTTTGCCAACAGAAAGATACAAGATGCACATCTGGGATAGGTACCACCATAAGCTTTCGGCTTGTCGGAGCTTTCTGCTTGTCAGAGCTTTCACATTGAAGCTCAGCTTGCAGCTTTCGGCTGAATAAGTTTGTGTCGGAGCTTATTGGAGGGGAAATTTCAATATAATTTCCGTGTGATTATGCGCATGAAAAGCGTTCGCGTGGACCCCACGCTCCCCCGCCAGCCCATGCCTTGTGCACCGGAGAGGAGGGGTGGGTAGATGCTGGCTGCTGGTTGTTTGGGGGGAGGGAGGAACTCTCATGGATTTGGCGCGCATTCTTCGAATCAAAACACTCGTTTGTGGGGTTGAGGCACTTATTCCGTATTCCCCCGATAAACGCACCGATACTAGGCCATGGGCTAGTGCATCGAACCGACCAGCGCCTTGCGACGCCAGCGAGTCTGGGCCAAGCCAAAAATAAGACCAAGTCATTGGGTCAGGCCAAACCCATGAAGGCCAAACAGTGAACAGTGATAAAGAGCGAAAGAGAGTAACCAGGGGGGGCGAAACACTCTGGCGCCAACATTTTTATTGCAACTCTTGGAGTGGTTTGAGTGGTTTGGTGGGGACTGCAGACTGCAGACTGCAGGTAACGGTAACCCACTGCAAAATCAACAAAATGCAAAACGCGTTCCGCACGCAAATCAAACAGTGTCTGTCCCTCCGTCCATACGTCCGTCCGTCCCAGGTTCGAGCTCGAGCTCGGATCTGGGTATGGGTCTGCGTCCGGGTGGGGCTCTGGGTTCTGTTGGGGCGGGCAGTCAAAAGGTTGAAGGTCCTCTCGGCCCAGCCACCCTACTTCGAGAGAGAGAGAGAGAGAGACCTCTCTTCAAGTGGCGCTTCATGAATGGCTTGGCCCGGAGCAGGCTTAATCCCAAATTGTATCTTTAAGTTTGGGTGCTGGGTGCTGTCGGTTTTTACGAGTTTCCTGCTCAATGAAGTTGCACGTGCCCCCACCCCAACCCCCCACCCCTGGTCTTCTCCCTTAATAAATCCTTGAGGTTGTGTAGTTTGGCTTTTCGTTTGTTTTGTCTGAGAGCCTTTTATTTAACCCTAGCCCACCCAAAACCGAGCACCAAACCGAAACACAAGCCCTACGCAAGCTAACCCAATCCAAAGCAACCCTTTCCGACCCGACCTGGCCACCTGACCTGTCTTGACCTGACCTGATCTGACCCCCAACCAATCCAAGCAGTTGCTAATGGCAAATATACATGGAAATACTCGTATATTGAAATGCACGGGATGAGGACTGGGTCACGTCTCTGCTGCCTTCTTCTTTGTCGTCGTCCTCGTCCTCATCGTCTTCGTCGTCTTTGTCTGAGTTCGCTTTAAAGCCGTCGGAATCGAGAAAATGGAGAGCATGGAAATGGAAATGGGAGACAACCTTCAAGAACCACTTTGAAACACCATTTTTCTCAATTAACAAATACGAGCAAATGGTGCGCAATCAGACATTAAACCACTTGTCGGACCCTAGACCAGACGCCCTCCTCCCTCCCCCTTATCTATCTTTTATCCCTGGTAAAACTCATTTTTATCCCCGAAATGCTTGGATAGCCAAATGAACGAACTTCTTTGTGCCAATATAGGAGTATCAGCTGTAGATTGTTTTTGTGTGGGTTTTCCATTTATTCCGAGTATGATTTCGGTTCCGTTCGGTTCCAAAGTATTCTCTAAACGATTCCAACTGATTACAGCCATGTTTTACATTCTCCGGCAGCGATTTGTATTCCCCACTCATCCGAAATGTCTCCCCAGAGCTTCGTCTTTGTCGTTGTCTTTGCTTCTTGGCTAATTGCGTAATTTATTTGGCAGGCTCCTGCCATTCTAGGCATTCTTCCATGCCCCCCTTCATTCGAAATGGAGCTAAATTGTCAATACCAAATGCCTTTTTAAATTCCAATTGTGTTTGCAGTCAGGCATCGTTTTGTGGCATCAGCTTGGATTTGTTTGCCCCAACAAAAATGGAAGGGGGCGGGGACGGGGAAGGGTACGGGGCTAGGGCAGCCACTACTCGGTGGATCTTTTTTGTTGTTGTTGCGAGCGAGTCGCTAAATAAATATGACGCTCGAAAATTGAAACCCGGCCATAGCTTCAGCGCCTGGTCCTGCGTGGTCCTGCCTGTCCTCCTGTCGTGCTGGATCTACATGTAAATGATAAAAGATGCCAAATTGCCAGGACTTTGTGCGGTTGGATGGGCGCTGAATGGGAAGGATGATGATTGGAAATTCACTTCTTTTTCTCTCTCTCTTTCATCATGTATCTCTCTTCCTCTCTGTTTGGTTGGCTCCGTGAAATTGTTGGGCTTTTGGCGTTATTTTAGGCGCATGGAAATGCGCATAAAAAATATGCAAACACAGCCCACAAAAGCACGTAGATACAGCCAGGACACACACAACCACACACACATGGACTACCATCCAAGGCTGAGTAAACATATCAATGCAAAAAAGAAGAGAAAACGGAACCCAAACAAGAGTCAGTTCCATCCGTGTTAAACGGAATCGACTGGCTCGAGAGCCATGGAAATCCCACATCACTTGGCCATCATCATGACTGGTGGCAACACTCGTACTGTGGAGAGCAGAGCCCATTCTCGTCCACATCCCCCTCTCTGGCCAGCCAGTTCTTACAGGTGTTGATGATAAAGCGATTAAGGGGACGCCCAACTGCGTGGCTCAGCGAAACGGGAAACACGACTTACGCTGGACCAAAGGAGCCCCCAAAGCGCCCCAGATTCACACACACCACGTGTGTATATGTGACGGAGTGGAAGCCTATCCGCCCCAAGACAAGGTCAAGCAGTGCTCAGTGCTAAACCGCTTCATCAGCCCCAAAATCATCGGGCATCATTCTACTCAAATCTCCCGCACCAGGAAACTTCCGCTCCACTCCGAATGGGCGGTATGGGAAAGTAGCTCCGCTGGGAGATGAATTCCCAGTACAGAATTACAGCTACCAGTCCCCTGTGACTCAGCTGTACGTTCAGATCGAGAGTATCTGCGGGATACGTTTTCAAGCATCTGGGAATAGTCGTAACACTCTACGCTGCCAGGGTATCCTCTTGCAAATAGGGAAGGAACCAAAAGGAGACCAGACTTTAGTTTTTGGGGTGGCCGGAGGGCGGAAGGAGGGCGGCCAAAACACGGCAGACGCAGCAGGCAAAACACCCACCGAGTGGCACCCACACACACACACACTCGTGCAAGTGCTACCTCGAAGGTGTATCTGTGTCGGCGCTGTGAGAGCGCGTGTGAGTGCGTACAAACAAGCCATTTCCGGCTGCTGCCTTCCGAGCAGCAATTGAGGTCTGCACTGAGAGAAAAACAGTACTCCAGCCATCCAAAAGTTCGAGTTTTTCCGAAATATGTCTCGAGTCAAGCATTCTTGAAGTTCTTTAAGCTTCCCTACTTTTGCCACAGTGCCGCTCTGCAGGGTGGGGATGGGGGATGGGGGATAGCAGCTCTTCTTTGGCATCCTCAGCGAAGTGGCAGAAACTGAAACAGAAACCAAATGCGAAATCGAGGCACAAGTGCGAGAAGTCCGCGTTGAGCCAGAGGCAAACACAAACGCAGAGGCGGCGGCGGAGGCGGAGGACTGGGACACGTCAGATAAGCATCGCCGCGAGCAATGCACAAGTGTCCTGGTGCTGGTCCTGGTCCTGGTCCTGGACCGTCATGTGGGGCACAGTGGTGTGGAAGTGAGCCTGGATAGGGGCCATTTGGCACTGCCATGTAGTACTGTATGTTGACTTCTTTTTTCATATATTTTGATAGTCGATACATCCTGGTAATTGATTCATTTTCCGACTATTTTTCGAATATTCAATTGGTACAGTTAGATAAGTGTCTTCATTCGACGTATTTTCTGAATCTATCGCTTCCTCCCCAGCAAATTTTCATTTGCCCTCGGACCAATGTGGCCCAGTTTCCAGCTGCCGGGGGATCAAGGCCCCCAGGGGCGCCCAGAGATGTCCCCCATTTGTAGTCTCAATGTTGCACGACATCGACATCGACATCGACATCAGGCATCTGGGGCATCAATTGCCAATGCCAAGAGGATAACATTGACGGCAGAGTCCCAATGTCGTTAAGCAAGGACTAAATGCTAATGTGTAATTAGGGTGCCGGCCCCCACTTCCCACTCGTCCTGTCCTGTCCCTAATGATATCCTATGCGTGTATCTCGACCCTCTTCCTTTCACTTTGCGGCATGCTTCCTCTGTGGCTGCCTCTGTGCGTACTCCTATTTCTGGTGCTATTTCTCGTGCTGCTTTCCCAGGGCTTCTCCTGATGCTGGCCAAGTGACTAATGATGAATCAATGGGGTCGGATCAGGATCAGGTGCCCAGAGATTAGAGATTAGAGGTGGGTCAGGGGCATAGCAGGGCCACGGCACGCACAAATCGCTTTGTTGTTGTCGCCAGCATGGGGCGCACTTGACAATTTATGGCACGCTATTAGCATCACGCATACTCCACTCGGTGAATCCTATTCAAGTTTCGCTTGATAGCTGCGCGATAGCTGCCCCTGATTGATGTACGTCATTTTGCCATTTACCCCTAACCCCCATCCCCATTCCCATCCCCATCTCCATTCCCATTCCCGTCCACATCGTCAACGTCATCCTCTTGCTATCACTCTCGCTCTTACTCTCACTCTCACTCTCTGTTGCGTGCATCCCAATGCAATCTAATTGCCAAAAGGAACTTCTTCCCTTCCAGCTGCCAGGGCGCATTAATCATACGCCGCGTGTGTCGCAGGCACTTGATAAATGGTAAGCAGCTTGTGCCAGCTTCAAATGCATCTACAAGAGAGGCCACGGGAGAGAACGAGAAACAGAAAGGAGAGACTCCGAAGACCCGCAGCGAACATTCTTCCACAAAACAATTTGGCAAAGTATGCCCCAGGCAACACGCTGCCACAACAACTTTGGCGGGAACAAATGTCGAGAAGATTCCGGCGAGCGCTTTCGCATCCACTGGACCAAGAGAGCTGCACCACCCGAATGCCAGCATCAGCTCAGCTGCCATCAGGGTCCAGCAGGACCCATGAGGAGCCGTCTGCAAGGCAATTCAATGAGTGCTCCGGGCTCGAATGGCAATGAGAATTCGATTCAATTCACTGTTCCACTGCCACGTGCCACGGGCAACGGGCAACGGGCCACGAGCCACCTTTCTGCCTTTCATTCATCAAATTAGCCAGCTAATTACAAGCGAGTCAACTGAAGCCACAGCATCCAGCTCCGCTGCCACATCCGCCTTCACATCCGCAACAGGATGTGCCACAGACACATGCCACCTATACATCAGCTGTTGAAAGCTGTTGAGCGGTGGACAAAAGGCCCGTAAGCAAAGCCACAACATGCTGGCGGATGTGGACTCTGCAGCGGATTCTGCCTCAACTGAAATGTGTCGAATGCAAATGGCAGCTAATCCCCGCATGCTTCGCTCCCTCTAAGCCACACGTGTCCGACTTTGCATCGGTCTATTAGCGTGAATAGGACCTAAGTGAGGGATTAGATCGATGTTGTGACTCCTACGCCTACACTGTTGCAAGAGTCTTGCCGTAGCCTTGCCACCGGTGGCTATGGCAACGACATCAACACCCGTTGATGCGGCTGTTGATGTGGACGCCCTGAGTGGCAGTACCATCTTACCACCTAAGCGATGATGGATGCGATGCTGCCACAGCAACAATCTTGTTTCGGGATGGAGTTGCTGTTGCCCTCCTTCCCCTTCTCCTTCTCCCCCTCCACTCCCTTGCGACGGACGCTGTTTCCTATGAAACTTGTGGCATCTTCCGCATCCGTCAGGTGAAGCAGCTGCCTCTCTTCAGACGAGAGACAGCACTAATCCATGTTCTAATGAAATTATGGCCCCATGCATAGGGGATAACTTTTGATATTTTACATTTAATTTGGCAATAATTAATTGAATTGTTCGGTGGCTAGACCCGGCCTTAGCTGTTGGAAAAGTTTCACCCCTTCCACCCCTCAGAAAGTGCACATTAAGCCAGGCTGCTGTCGCTCCAACGTGTCGCTGTGCCTGCCATTTCTGCCATGTGCCGTGTGCATGTATGTTGCTTGTTTTGCGTAGGTGTGCGTAGGTGTTTTCCATGTGCATGCCTGAGCCTGGGCGTACCAGAGATTGTGCGTGTGCGTGTGCTTGTGCGTATGGCCTGCGTGCCGCCATTCCGCCATTAAATGCCGCGACTGTGATTTGAAAGCTCCAAGAGCTTTGCCCATCTGCGTGCCTCGAGCTGTTGCTTTCCCTCCCCCGCTCCCCCGCTCCCCTACCCTCCTTACACTCTCTTCTGGTCGGTGGTTTTGGGCTATCGCCGTGGGTATATGCTCACGCTAGCTGCCTCCGCATCCTCCATCCTGGCCATAGTCCTGGCTCTGACTCTGGCTCTGGCCGTGGCTCGGATTCCGTCCGCACAACTTTTTCCAACTTTTCTTTATGGTAATTCGGTTTACTTTTGTTCGGTTTTTATGGCCAGGACTTAGCCCACGTGAATGTCGATGGGATGCAGGATGGATGTGGGGCGAAGCGTACTCAGGACTTAGGGCGATCCGTTTATATAGAGTTATAGAGAGGTGTACGTTCAGGGATAGGGATACAGGGATACTGCATCCTCGCCACGGGGCTAGCCCTAAGCTCGTATTTTCCGGTGCCAGTGAAGTGTTCTTTAAATACAACTCAAGCAGCGTTCACTGTGATATTAGTCGTACCTTGGGCTTGGCCAAGACATCTGGAGGTGGCTAGGATTCCTAGAGTAGAGACCATGGATCTGGCTATATGTGATCCCGTGATCGACAAAAAGTCCACAAGTAATCCATTAACGCGGCGTCTTAAGTCTTCATCAGATAGTCTTGAGGTTTCCCGCACCATCTGTCAAGCAATAATAATAATAATATCTAATATTATACAATAATTAGATAATAATAATAGAAACAATATTGGCTAGAAATATTCCTCGGCGGAAATATGAGTCGCCTGATGCCGTTCTTCTTCGCGTTAGCGACTCTTCCAAAAAGGTACTTGAAATAAGATGCCTGCATTCGCAACACCCCCAAGGGGCGTCGGTGGTGTAATGGTCAGCATAGTTGCCTTCCAAGCAGTTGATCCGGGTTCGATTCCCGGCCGACGCACATTTCATTTTTTTCTTCCTTTTCTTATTTTTTCATGGTTATTTTATGTGCTTTTTTAAGGGAATATTCCATAATATACTTTTTGTATATGCCGGAGATCTGTGAGAGCAAATTGTATTGGTAGATTTAAGGGTATAGAAGGGTATAGAAACTTCGGTGAGGATCTCTGGTGGATCGTTCTAAGCGTCATCCTAGGATAACCTTCAGCCAGACCAGTCCCTAGTGGCGGCCTGCGCAGCCCCAGACAGAGGGAACTCCAGCTCCAATGACCCCAAATCGCCATCGAATCCCCCCGAGGGCTGGCTGCATCAACTTTCACTTACTCAGCGAATGCGGCTTTGCTCCAGTTTTGTAGCAGATGGGGTCAGGTCAGTGGCAGGCAAGTGGCAAGAAAACATTTGGATAAATTGATTGGTGGCCTTCCCGACCGACCGACCGACCGACCGACCGACCGACCGACCGACCGAACGACCGAACGACCGCCTTTCTGGCTGCAGAAATGAGAGCACATTCTGCGGCGCCTCCGAGGTGGCGCTGAGAGTTGGCCTGGACTTGGTCTGGGACTGGGACTGGGGCTTGTCCGTGATGCAGATGAAGTTCATTGCCTGCAAACGATGATTGCACAATATTTCAATAAGCAGAAGAGGAAGGTCGGCTGGTTGGGGGGTGGCTGGGTATTGTTTTACATCCAATGACGTTGGCTGGTTATTAGCCGTCGGTTTGGCATTGTTGCCAGCAGAAAAATTGATAAGCAAGCTCATGATTGAAAACCAACAAAGCGCACGGCTCAGTACATTTACGAATGCACCCAGGGGTATGCTGATTCAGTGGCAGGAGGCCACAGTAAAAGCGAAAACAATGACGCTGCCGTCTGAATGTTGCACAAAACAACACACACACACACAGAGTAGGGGGAAGTGAGGTCGAAGTGCACCTAATCTGAGCCCCATTTCTCTCCTCCGCCCGCATTGACAGAGCCCCATCGATGGAACATTCGCAGACAAATCTCAGGCGGCATTCATCAGAGTTCATGCCAATCGGCATTTGCGCTTTTGGTGGACTCGATCCTTGAGTCGATTCCGATTTTAATCTGTGGTAAAATCCTTTCATCGGTGGAGTCCTAACGAGGCAATTGGATTTTGTGATTACAGCAAGATAATGCATTCGTGATTTGGAGGAACGGAAACCACTTGAAAGAATGTTTTGGATAACATGTTTAAGGATATACGAACATATTTGGTAAATAGGAAAGGGAACGGCAATGGGGATGGGACCCTATTTGATCCATCTTGAAGGATCCATCTTCCAGGTGGCGGCATTCCCACGGTGTACGGTCGGGTAGAGCCATAGCCAGAGGTCAGTGGAGGTCCCACATCAAACAGAATTCAAATGAATGATGATACGTGGGTGTCGGGACGGGAAGAGGGAGATGTGGTCTGTGTCCCTCTTTCTCTCTCTCTCTCTGTCTTTGTGGGCTTGGGATTTGAAATCCCTGGCGAGTGCAAAAGATTAAGATTATGCAAATCGAAGTACAACATGCAAAATGCAACAGAAGGCAAACCGAACGTCAGAGCGGAACAACGACCACCCACGGATGAGCACTCTGGAGGAGGAGCTCTTCTGTATCTGTATCTGCATCTGTATCTGTATCTGTACATGTGTTTCAGTGTCAGTGTCTGTGTCTGCGTGAGTGGTTTCTGTGTCAACAGTTAACTGACACAACTGACAATATGTAAGCTCTCCTGCCAGAAGAAGCCCCAGAAGCTCCTCTACTTCTGCTTCTGCTTCAGCCCGATGCGGAGGCAGTAACAACATTAATGATGTCAGGGACTCTGAGAAGGACCCGGTGAGACTGGAGAGGGCTGAAAGGCTGAGCAGATGGATGCTGGATAATCAGAATGCACAATAATGAAATATTCTTCATCAAAGGGGCACACGTCTGTGCCTCTCAGTCTCTCAGCCTCTCGTGCTGTTTCTTTGGCCGCATGTCGACGGAAATTGATGCATCGGAAGTGGTATTGGGTTCCGTTGCGGTTCGAAATGCCAGCAAACTGATTAAATTCGATACATTCTGGTTGGTCATGGCTAGGAATCTCATTAATCATAATACTCGAACGCCCCAGCCCCAGCCATACTCCCAGAAACACACATACGCACAAGGATATATGTAACATACATATCGGTGCAGCCCACTGTATTTCAGCGTGAGTTTGGTTTTAGTTCGGCTCAGCTCTTGGCCAGTCACGGGATTGGCCTCATTAATGTAGGCCCAAAATGTCAAATAAGTGAAGGATATTGCTTTATTTTATGCGATTTTATTCGCACGCACACACAGAGCTACACACACACAGCTATAGATACAGATACAGAGAACCGTATTGCATACACACATACGTCAATCGCAGTCGACTTTGGCAGAAGCAGAAGCAGAATAAGAAGCAACAGCAGAAGGCACGAGCGAAGGCCTTGCTTTACAAGCTCGAAGATGTGATACCCTTTCGGGCAACAGAGGGCTCCTTCATATATGGGATAAGATATCGATGAGATGTCTGCTCATCTGCTGAGGATTTAGGATACATTCTGAATTGGCAATTGTAGGACATGGGCTATGATGCTAATCATTCTTTTATAGGATCTGAAAATTGTATACATCTCGGGGGATATTACAAAACTACTCTTTGGAAGGGTATACAAAGTTGAAGACGCGTAAATTGGGGTAAAAGTGGGTGGAATCGAGTGGCAGAGCGTGAAGAGTGTGAAGAGAGTTGGCAGGCCCAGAAGGGGGATGACAAAAGTGGGGAAGGAGCTCGAAAAGTAAAGAGATAGAAAGAGTGGGAAGAGAGAAGGGGAGCGAGGAGCAAGGGCAGTGGAAGTGGCAGTGGAAGCAAAATACAAATAATAATAAAAGAAGTTAATGAGATTGGAATACAATAAAACTTAAGCGTATTTTTAAGGTTGAGTTTTGCTCGACTTAAGCCCAGGAAAATCGATTGTTGCCTCTCCGTCGGTGCGTCAACTGCTGGGCAACGGGCGGCACAGCACACAGTCAACACAGTCTCTGGTCAACACAGGATAACGACAAATTGTTTGGGCCCTGCGAGGACTTCAGTGCAGGGGTCTGCCGACAGCGACGGGCCACCGACAGCGAAGTTTATGCCGATCCGTGGAGGAGCATGGGTTTGAATGGGATGAATGGAAACATGGACAACTACTTAAGAATATAAAATATCTGGCTTAGGTTGCATAAGATATATGACTTCATAAACTGGTATACTAAACGAGTACAGTGTAGAGCCGCGGCCCTTGCCTAGAAGTACGCGATGTAGGAGTTCGCGTTAAGGAGTGCCGCATAGACATATGTACGTATATCTGGGAACACCCAAGATGAATACCCAGCTCCTGCTTTCTGCCTCTCTTTTTCTCAGCCACAGCCCATGGCACTCCCTGTCTCTTTTCACTCTGTATTTGGAGTCGGCTCCAAGAGGATGAGCTGGAGGCGAGGCGAGTAAAGTACTTACATCGCACAAAGCAGAAGGCACATCTGCAGCAGTAGCGGCAGCAGGAGCATGATGAATCATTGCGTGGCCAGTTATTGGCAGCTCTGGCCACCAGTCGCAGTCCCATCACGAAGCCCATTCCCAATCCCATTCGATACCATATACAGGCGTCGGCACCGACAGTTGGCTCCCATTAAACTTGGCATTCAAATCACATCGATGCCAGGGTCTACGCAAACTTTGGTCTACTCTCGCCTTCCACTCGAATGGACTTTGGGTGGAGATGATGGGAGTAGGAGCGGGAGTTGCGAGTGGGAGTGGGAGTGGGAGTGCGAGTGGGTCAGCAATCTGTCAATCTGAAACAATTTGCTTATTCACCAAAGTGTGGCCAGAGCAGAACAATAACCGCCGTGTGGGGGGTGGGGGTGGGGGTGGGGGTGGGGGTGGGGGTGCGGGTCTACGACTTGGCCAGGACTCGCATAGCAGAACGAAATGCCAGAGTATTGTAAAGAATTTCGCAAGCTTCCTTCCTGATTTGCTTCCGCCAGGACTTCCTCGCTCCGTTTCCGTTTCGATGACAGTCTGCGAGCCTTCTCTATTCACTTCTCTTTCATCACCTTTTCACCATTCCCTTGCAGTAGCCCCCCGCCCCCAGTACTCTGGCCAAGAGGGCATGTGTCCTCAAATGGGAATGCGAAAATGAAAAAATGTCCAGTGGCGAAGTGTCTCCTGGCATGCGTTGATTGGCCCATGGCATTTAATCACAGCTCCACCTGACCCACTTTGAAGACACAATATCAAGCCCTCCCTCAATCCGAATGTCAATCCATCTGTGCCTTGGATTGCCATGGATTGCCTTAGCCACTTTCGCCTGAGCTCAAACTGAAAACACCCCAAATGAAATCATTCGAAAATTGCATTTGCATTCCCATTTGGAAATTCCTTTAAAAAAAAAACCGAAAAAGGAAAAGAAACAAGAGCAGCAGACAGCAGACGAAGCTTCTGCAGCGTGTGCAACATCATCTGCCACATCATCGGAGGAAAGGAAACCACAGAAGATTAGCAAAAGAATGGCATGGCATCTCGATTGGCCTGGCCTAATTAGCCCTAGGAATGTGAAATCAGACCTGAGCAGAGCAGAACACGAATGCTATGCTGAGTGCTGAAGAGCTTTGTCAGGTCTGAGAATGCGGCAGGACGAGGAATGCGAATCCAATCCTCTAGGCCTGATTGCATGCGGAATCTGTTTGGCTAGTCAAGGTCTGTGCTGGTCGGGGCTCTGGTTGCTCAAAGATTTCCCCAATGTCCCAGCATACAGCCAATTATGAGACTCTTGAACAAGGAGAAACCATCAAGATTAAGATAGATTTAAGCCACAAACGAAAAGGATGGCAATAACAATAATATTTGTTAAATGTAAAGCTTAAAAGATAATTCAATAAATAGATCCCTTGCCAACCAAAGGAAAAGGCCATTAGGCTTTTAGCATTTGGATACGATTGTACTCGTACTAGTACTAGTGGCATGTGAAACTTTAAGTATATAATTTAATTTCGTTTATGGTTTACGCCCCTCTTCTGTTCATTGAAAGGTTTTCCTAATTTCCCCGCCATGGGGCAGTGGCAGGTGGGAAACCTCGCCTCGATTCAGCTGCGGCTGCTCCCAGCAACTGCCCCAAAGGCAGCAAATGAATTGCATAGGTAAATGGAGTATCGATTTTGGGTGCAACCACTAAAACAACAGGCGCTAACATCATCAGCACCAGACGCAGCAGGAGCAACAACAAAACTAAAAACATGATGAGCAACAGTATCTGACAGTTTGCGACATTGCACTATGGTCCGAACGACCACTTTTGTTGGCCAAAACCTAATTTTTCAAAGTCAAAACTGAAACCTGGTTTTGATCGCTCTGCATTAGAAAAAGATCGACCATTAAATCTGCGTACCAGAAATTTCCATAGATGGCGCCACATTCGCAAAATCAGCTGTGCAACCCAACTGTTTTTATAGTAAAGCACGTGAAGGGAAAAAGTGGCAAAATTAATAACCACTTTAGATATCTCAAAAATTGAAAAACGCCAAGACGTGATTAAATTTTTTTGATGAATCTTAATCTGTCGGGTTCTTACTACGTGTTTTGAGTTTTTAACTGTCTCTAGTAGTTCTGATGTCTTCGTAATTGAAGGTTAAAGTGAGGCCTTCAACATGTGCCAACTTGTAATGAAAACTAATTTTTGAAAAGGTGTACAAAGTGAGTCCTACCTAGTCCCACCCTGAAACCTTTTCTGTGTCGTAGATTAATAAATTCTTTTTGAAATGTATATAGTTAGAAATGCCACTTTTTACCACAATTCTTGGAATTTGCATTAATAGAGCATAACCTCAAATTCGAAAATGCAGATTTGTTTGCCGAATGGAATTCAGAGAAGGGTAAAATTATCAATTATTTGAAAACGGATCTTAAGGCGACATATCATATGAAATTAATAAAGCTTTTGAAGATACCAGCAAGAAAATTTGTTACCGTTTGGCAACATACCGGAACAAATGCCGGTAAAATTCAAAGATGTTTGAACGAAAATATGTGGATTGGCCACAAGCCTTTGTTATAATACATTTATCTTTATGTTCAAATATGCTAACTAAGTTCGTAAGGCTGTACAGGACCCAGTCGGAAAGCCGGCACATATCTCACTTAACGAGGCGTTAACCTTGCTTCTAGACAAGGATTTCGGCAATAATTTACGGAAACCTTTAAACGATTTTATTTTTATTTAAATCAAAATTTTTTTTAGTCGTGCAACGCCGTTTTCTTAAATAAAATATGCCTAATACTTTTTTTCACTATAACTAAAAGTTTAAATATGCATTATTAAAAAAAGGGGCGGTGCCACGCCCATTTTTTTTCTTAAATCCATTTCTTATTGATTATATGTATCCAATACAAAAAACTAAATGAAAAAATCTTGTTCCGTTCGGGAGTTATTAATTTTGGCCAACAAAAGTGGTCGTTCGGACCATAGTGCATTGCTGTGGCGTAGTAAAGCAGTGAGGCACTGTGCCAGTGTGGCAGTGTGGCATGCGGCAGGTGCAGGTGCAGAAGGAGCACCAAAAGCCGCTAGTCAAACAAAAGGCACAACAAGTTGCACCCAGTCCAGACACCCAGTACAGCGGCTGGCAGCAGGACAGTGCCGATAGAATCACAAAAAGATTTCATTGAAGATCTTGACTTCTCCTGGCAAGTAATTTCGAAGACTCTACATATTAGGTGTACATCTCGGTATTAACCGGGTCATGATCGGGCCTGCTATTAGTGTGGGCCCGACTGTACGTATATGTGCACACACACACTCGCAATGGCGCAATGGCATTAGTTGGCTCGTGTGTAGGTGCATGTGTCAGAGAATACGTATTTGTTTGTATTGGCCTACCACGAAAATTGCAATCAATATGCGGCATGTGCCGCCTCTGCACAGAGCCCAGCCACAGGCAGAAGAAGGATAGTACGTATAGTATGCTATGTACATATGCCATATACAGCGTTGAATGCCCCGTAGGGCATCAGATGCTCAATTGAATATGTACACATATAACTCGACAATATCAGAGTAAAGATTATATTTATATTTTCTGCATACAGATAAGGATCCCGTCGGGAAATATTCGCAGACGATCCATTGAATTTTTAAGAAGATGTCTTAGAAAACAGTCTGCAACCACAAATTATTGTCATAAATAATTTATGTACATCTGGCAAATAATTCAATCGTCCCAAAGTAATATCGTAGTTTTTAAATGATTCATTGAGCTCGAAAAATCGGCTTAATACGTTTCAGAGAGGTTCCCCTCCTCCACAGTGGTGTGTGACAGAAGCTGACAAGCGAGAAAATCGAACAAAACTTGTTGCTGTCATAGAGGACACAGGCCCAGTCTCAGAAAGAGTGACAAGACCCATGGGAATGGCCCCACACTATCCCACATCCCTCTCCTTGAAAGGTCGAGCAAATGTTTTTCTTGCTGTCCGTCCTGTTTGTGGAAGTTAATACGAGATGAATGAGAAACAATAAAATTAAATTGCTCCACGCTGCTGCCACTCTTTTGACTGGGACCGCAAAGGGCCAAGAGCCAGCCGGCCAAGGTCATGTGTGTGCCCCAGCTTCTTCTCCTTTATTCAGGGCCCCAAAAGTTGAAAAGAGTTATTAAGGATGTGCTCATAAATTCATGCACGAGAATACCCCAAAAAGAGGCACCCCAAACGGGACGAGACGAGTCGAGTCGAGTCGAGTCGAGCCTGGAAGTGTTGAAGACTCCCCTCGAGAGCTGTTATGATGGGGTTTCCGCTCCGTCCCGTTCCGTTGTGACTGCTCGAGGACAAAGGACAGAGGATAGAGGACAGCCAAGAAAAACCATTTGACGCTTCATTTGAATTTCCAGCGGTTGCCAAGTCAGTTCGCACTAATTAACTGGCTTCAGGACGGGATGGGACATGGGCAGTGAACAGCAGCTAGAGGACGGAACAACAGCAGCCTGGTTGGAGGGTTGGGGGGTTGGGGTTGAGGCTTGAGCTGGTTCTGGGGCAAACACCAAAAGAACACATCAATCAATCATCGTCATTGTCATTATCATTAGGCTGGCAGCGAGCAGAGAGAACAGGCGACCAAGTCGCGTTGTTGCTCAGACGATGTCTGCTGGCCATCATCAAATTTTCATTACCATCAATAATAAGCCAGGGCCAAGAGGAGTCTGCATAGAGCCAGAGCCAGAGACAGAACCAGGGCCAAAGCCAGTTAGGAGTTGAAAGATGAGAGATGAAAGATGGGAAGAGAGCAGCTGAAAAATGAGAGATGGAATGGGAACAGTTGAGAGATAAGATAAGTACAGATGGGAACAGCATAGAAGATAGATTTGAGATGAGACAAGGGAACGACAGAATACTAGAAAAGAGTACAGATGGGAAATACAAAGAAGAACAGATTCGCGATGGCTAGAGAACAGATGGTAGATGCATGGACCGGAGATATAGTATCTACAGATTCTAAATGGGAAGAGACCCTAACAAAGATAGCAATTGGGAAGAAGATTATAGATGGACACTGCAGAGGCAATGGCAGATTCAGAGGAGTGGGGCGAGTGGCTGAATCGAATTGCTTTCAAATTAGATTTACTCGAATGGCATGGCCCGTGGCACGTAGGGACATAGGGTTTTGCCTTATTGTTATTGATGTGATGAAGCTGTGAACCCAACCAAGCCTGAGTCACGCCTCCTACTGCCACCCGGCACCGGCACCCCTTGCCATCCACAGTAAACTTGTTCTGACCTCTGACTTGGGCAAGTCCCAGTTCGATAGTGCAAAACGCTGACAGCCTTTACATGTCTCTGTTTTCGAGTCATAAATCAATGGACTTATACCCAATTGAAGGATGAACAACCGAATCAGAGTAAGATATGCATGTCGGAGTTGAACCTCCGACATGAACCCACTCAAAACTGCTTTCCAGATAATTTCAGGGACGACTAAGCCACGTAGTTGCCATGCAATCACCCCTAGATACAAATACAGACACAGACACAGATACAGATACAGATGGACAGAAAACACAGTTATCCACAGTCAGATACACATGCAACTTCGTCAACAATATTAAATGTTGCAACGTAAATTGAATTTGTTGCAAATTAAATTGTAATTATAACCAGGGACTCGGACTTGCCGTGTGGCCAAGGGAGTCAGAGACTTAGGAAGTCGGTAGAGGGAAATGCTAGTGTAGGGGCTTGAGCGGGGGCGGGGGCGGGGGCAGGGGCTCGTACTGCGATTTGGAGCCCGTTCTGGTCTGGCTTCTGAGTTCTGGAAAATTGATAAATGCAATGAGCGTGCTTTTCCTGCTCCCAGGTTCAACGTTCAGTTTCAGAGCTCATCGGATTATACACAATTGCAGCTTTTACGTACCCACCCGCGCTTCGGCAGAGGGTCGCCGGGGTCGGGATCGGGGTCTGGCGCGGGGTCTGGTGCATTGAAGCGGACGCCGAACAGCCAGGGAGATAGGCAGACCGCAAACAGATGCGGGCACCTCGGCTCCCCAATCCAAAGCTGTTGCACATCGCCTCCATGACTGCGCTGTACAGTATTTATGCCCTTCCAGAGGGTAAAGCCATCTGGTAGTGGAGTCACTAGAGCCCTACAGGCGAATGTTCGAGTTATTATAATCCCAATCGGATTACTATCGGATTATATAAAGGAATTATCGGATGAAAGGCAAGGTTTTTGGAATAGCAAGGGCATATACAGCTTCGGTGTCCGAGGCTATATCTGTATCTGTGAATGTAACTGGTGTATTCTCAGTACGAGTATCTGTTGGTGTTGTTTGGCTGCTCCACCGAAACAGCTTTTGTCAACGCATTTATCTCCGGCAGCCCCTGCGCTCGTTAGCTGTGTGTACTCGTATGCTGGCCATGAGAGAGGAGCAGGACTGGCCGGAATGGCTGCTGGCACCCTGCTGACAGCTGGTGGCACATATCCACGATGCACGATAAACGTACGAGTATATTCCCCGGGGATCCCCAAGGTGGGGGGTCCGATCCATCTCCATCTCCCGCTTTTGCTCTGCCTTTGGCTCTGTGTAATTCGTTTCGGTTTGCAGCTTGAAAGGCGAGAATCGCCGGAGTAATTATTCCGAACAGGAGTGAAATTCTCTTAACATTGTCGGAGGAAGGCTGCGTGCGGATTACAGTACAGTACAGTACAGTACAGTAGTTACTGCTTATGCTACCCGAGAGCAATCCCCTAATTGGACCAACATTTACTCCCTTTCCTCCTCCTCCTCCCTGGCCGGCTGACGAAAAGCTCCGACTGGGTCTGATGAAAAATTGGAAAACTTTAAGCTTTGTAATTATTGCTCTGAAATTTCAACCTTGAAACCCGCTCAACAGTCCGCTGTTTCGATTCCACCCAGCCCCATTCCGCTTTCTGTTTATCCAAGGGTTGCGAATGGTGGCGGAAAGGGGTGAGTGGCAGCTGTGCCGGAGCAGATATCAGGCCAGAGTTCAACTCACTTTTCCGCCCGATTTGCTGGCAACAATATTCCATTCGGCCGCCACTTTCTGCGGCTGCCAGTGGCATCTGCCTGTCCAGAGCCAAAACCAATTTCACATCGAACCTGTAGCTGCAACAGATACCCTTTATTTTTCGAACACCTTTCAGTAGCATATTCTAGAATCCTTTGAGGGTAAACAAATTGAGCAACTTTACACTGGAAATCCTTATGTTTTTCTTACACGAATTTGTTTGTGTTCGTTTAATTGTTTCGGGGAAAGACACCAGCAAATGTTGTGACATTTTTCAGGGTATCTTCGGTTGGGGTCGGGCCTACCGGTGCTGCTGGGGTCAACTCTTTTGGTTCGGTTGATATCATCCGACCGCCCGCCTGCTCTCTGTTTGCCAGCTAATAATTGAAATTTTAATTGAACGTTTGTGCCGAAGCAATGGCATAAATAAACACCTGAAAGCAAACTATGTATACTCGCAGTACAGATACACTGGTTCGGACAGACAGAGAACAGATACAGATACAGATGCAGGTACACACACAAACACAGCGGGGAGCGGAGTCGCCTCCTCTTTGGGGATTCGACCAGAAATTGCGCTGAGGCCGCAAAATTCATTAAAACGAAATTGAAATCAATTGAACGTAAAGTTTTATACACATTTTTATTTATATTTATATCTTTATTTTTGTTTCCTCTTCTCGCAACACGCCCACGTCCACTCCCACTCCCACGCCCACGCCCCTGACCAAATGTAAGCGTTCCACCTTGTTGCGTATACGCCGTGGCTAACGAGCTGAAATGGGATTGGGCGCGTATGGCCCCATAAAATTATTGTAAGGCAAACAAAAAACAGGCACCACCACATCGGCAGAGTCAGAGTCCTGGGCGAGCGACGAGAGGAAGGAGAGCAGTGAGAGCTCTGTGGCCAGGGGAGGCCGTAATCCGGCAACGACGTCATTAATAATTCAGCGCTCAAGCGAGACCATTTAAATCACAACCGAATCAATCATCAGTCAGTCGCGGGCAGACGGCGGCGAAGGCAATCCCTTTTGATCCAATTTATTACCGAACTGTAACATTTAATAATTTCCCTTCAGTTGTGCGAATGTGAAAGTGAATGCAAGCCGACATTATGATATGACGAATGTCTTTCATCCGAAAATATAATATATTCAGCGAATGAATGCAAGCTCACTTGCTTTCCACATAAACAGGAATTCATTCATATTTTATTTGTCTCACCTTCCAATTGTTTCCCAGGATAAATCGTTCGTGTCGAGCACGAAAGATTCTGGAACCTTTGAAGTCCTTCCATGCAATCCTTTTGATCACAGGACACTGCACTTCCACTGAAAATAAATGAAGGCTGCCTAGTTTCCATGGCGGTTACAGGATGTTCATGAAACTGGAATATTTTAAAAGAGCTTATTCAGACTTATTCATTTCATTGAATAGACGACTTCCAGACCTCATGAATGAATCCAAATTTAGGGAGCAAGCAAACGGCTCCCCGGAATTAATCGAACTTCCGCCAGGCTGTGAATTTATTACGTTTTATTGAAGGCGATTTCAGCTCCTAAAATTAAATACTGGGACTTACAGGAACTCCGCAACGAGCCTCAGTTTCACACTTGCCACAGGGTTTCGGCTTTCCCCAAGTTGCCGCCTAAACATATGCAACAAATTTATGCCGCTTTATGCGGTGCTTGCCCCCAGAGATTGCGGCAGACAGAGGGAGAGAGAGAGTGTGAGAGAGACGAACATTTGTCTTTTTTGTATCATTAAAAATTGACTTGGAGTTTATTATGATTGAACTGTTTCCATCTGGCACCGGGCATGTGGCATGTGGCACAGACGGAGAGCCGGTATCTGGACGGGGGTCGAGGTCGGGGTCGGGGTCGGAGTCTGGCTCCACATGGATGAATGGATGGATGGTGGATAGACAGGCACAGCGAGACTTCATTTACATGCTGCTCGCACTGGGCAGCATGGTGGGTGCCCATGGGGCATGGCTGGGGGCCGGATACCAGGGGCCTGCAGGTGGACAGGCAACAGACAGACAACCAGCCATTGAGGCAGGCGACAAGTGCAAAACGTAACGAGAAGACCGGGTGTACAACCAATTCAGCAACCAATTTGATTGGAATCGGAGCCACAACACATGTTTTTCTTTAAATCTATCACTTTCGTTTATCATATATTAAGTTCTATCCCATAATACACCATGCTTTCCTCATGTGTACCCGCCATTGCCTCGATTTTGTCCAACAATCTTAACTCCCATATTCCTGTTTTTATATACGATCCCATCGTATACTATCCTCTCTCTGCTACCCCATAATTCTACGCTGACCAATGGGATGGTCTCCCGATAGAATCCCTATCCCACGCCGCATTCATCGCATTCCATGCCCCAGGAATCATAATCGACATTTTTGTGTGCCCTTCGAAATGCTTGGGCAATATGGGACCAGCGGCGGTGAAGGGGGGGCCTAGATTAGGGGAAATGTGTGGCATTGCAGGGCGAGGACCGAGGGGCGAGTACGAATGGGCCGGAGGGGCTCGAGTTGATTTTCCCAGTGAGCGGCGAAGCGAAAATGTTGCATGCCATGCACATACAAGCCGCTTACCGACAGGGCCCACACATCGAATCAATGGTGACGAACGGTGGTGTGGCAGCAGCAGTAGGGGGCGGGGGGCAACATACACAGAGTCAGACAGTCAGGCAGATGCTGCAGCTAACATTGATTTGCATGTTAGCAGATGTGATTGTTGTGTGGGGCAAGACGAAGAACGAGGACGAGGGGCACATGATGAAGGTCAGTAGGGGTGATGGTGGTGCTGGTGCGGGTGTGGCATTCGGCAGGAAATCTGCGCTGTCTGAGCCCCACTTGCCACACGCTGGCTGTGAGATTACCAACATGGATGGCGCAGAAGGAGCTTTGATCAAATATATTGCTTTATTTCACTTGTGATAAGATTAAACACTGACGGACAAGTGGGGATCGCAATCAATTGGATTCTGTGGGGCAAGGATCACAGATGCTAGGCTGAAGAAACTTTCTGGCTATACTTTTCGATACTTTCCTCAATGCTGGGGGTATCTTTACAACGTCTTACCTATGAATGGCTCGATGTATGTAAGTGGCCTCCCAGAGAGGTAGGTAGGTAGGTAAGACTCTTCGAGATATCCTGGGGGAAGTGCCTACTGTTTTCCATTTCAAGACCATCATTGCGGACACCTGGAGAGCCCAGCCGACAGAGCAGACTTTGTAGTCACCGGCAAAATGGGAATCTGCTGCTCTGCGGCTTCATTGAATTGTCGCTTTCAGGGTCGAGTACGGATGGAAATTAAAAAGTTTTCGGGGAGTGAGAGAGAGAGATGGAAAGAGCACAAGTGGATGTGGGAAATACAAAATTGTGCGAAGTGGGATCATTCCCCCAGGGGCACGGCTGCTGCAACTTTGTTCGACTTCTGGCCAGCCACAGGCCTGCTCCTGGCACCGTTTAACCATCGTTTTGCCATTCAATTCGACAGTAGAGAGGTATTTCATGGAGCGCACAGCTTCCCTACAAGAGTACTTTGCATTCAGCTTGTAAATAAACACGGTGGCGATATGATGTTCTCAGCGGGGGCAATTATCCGGCCAGACACTGCGACCCATAGCCGGGAGCCGGAAGCCGGAAGTGGGAAATGGGAATCCAGGGGTCAGGCAGCGGGAACCTGAGCAACGGCGAGCACACCATAAGTTTCTTATGACAAAGAAGATGGAGGCCCCGGGCCCAGGCTTAAATCGCCAACACAAGCCGATGCCCGCCTGCAACTATCAACTATCAAGTGGCAGGCAGTAGGCGGCATGCGGCATGCGGCGTAAGGCGTAAGGCAGGTAGACGTGGCGGCTGCTTTGTTGCTACTGGTAACGGTAACGGTATATGGCGGATGCAACTTCATCGTGCAGACAACCTGCTTAACAGCTAATTTAAACAGATTTACGACTCTGCAATTACAAAACTTCAGCTGCGAGACTGTCGCATGCCCCCGATGCATCGGTGCAGGGGTTAAGGCAAAGCCTTGCCGCAGCAGAGGTGCGACAGCAGAGACTCCGGTTACTCAGACACGGAACACGGCTCAAGGTGGCCCGCAAAGTGGCCAGCAGCCACGTGGTCAGCAGAGAGACTCTCCGGTTGCAGGCTTGCAGCTTGCCCCCTCGTAGTATCGTGCCCCAACGAACCTTTGATCGCATCTCGTGCATTCATCTCTTTTGTTTCCTAAGAGCTTGAATGTATCGTAGTTGTGTCCATTCATCCAGGACATACATATGCACCGTATACAGTCGAATGTCATCTACGCCGGTTGTGGGCCCCCCGCGATAAGCCTGGACTTTGGCGGCAATCATTACTTTTCATCTTTTGCCCATTGAGGCCTGAGTGCTGTTTTGTATGCATCAAATAATCCAATAAACAATACGTATACGCATGGGGGCCTCCAAATAAAGGGGAGTCTGAACAAAGAATTTGTGGTATGTGTAAAAGTTGTACTGCAGTTTAATTAAATCGAAAAGTTAATAAATAAAATATACAAATTGCAGTTTTTACACCGACAGAAAAAGGGACAAAGCTCCTGTAAAAGTGTCACAATATGAGTTCCATGAAATTTAAAACTTTTCTCATTTAATTGAAGGCGAAGGTTTCAAAGACATGTCTTGAGTCATGATATACAAAGGTTGCTTATGGAGGAGGAGGAGGCATTTATGATGAATTATAGCTTGAGATTTCTAAGAATGAAGAATGAATTAAAAAAGTGTAATCTGTTAATGGAAAATATGAATGGTACAAAGAAAGATAAAGATGTTAAATATTGAAGTCATTTTTTGTGAAACTTGGATAAAAACAGTTCAGTTCTAAGAACGTAACGAAGTTTCGCTTAACACGGGGTCTTATATATGTACATATATCTTTTTTGTTGATATTTAACTATATGCACATTTGCGATTTATCTAGTTAAATTCATATCTGTTCAATCTGTTTACGATAATCTGTTTTCTATACAAATATTTATACAGCATCTTACGCACCGGCATTTCCTTCCTGACAACATATAGCACTCGTATATATGTATCTTTCCAGTTTATCTATTTCTAACCATTTGGTTCTATATGTTTGACTCATTATATTTCTCCCGTGTTAGCCACCAATCAAATGCGAGTAGCTCCCATCAATCCTATCTGTTAGTATTTGTATCTGCAGGACAGCAGGAATCGGAATCGAAGGGAACTTCGAGGCTGTTGCATCTCCACACACAGCTAAACTGCCAGCCACCCGCCCACCTACCATACCATCCGCCCCTACAAACACTTCGGCGAGGCGGCCAGTCGGCGAGGGCGAGGAAAGCTCTGGCTGCGAAAGCTTCGTGGCTCCGCTGCTCTTCCATTCAGCCAAAGCTTCGCTCGGGTACGGTACGACCGACGCTACCCCAGCCGCTGCCTGACTGACAGCCAGCTGCCAGGCCTCTACGTTTGAATCTACCCCGCCCCCGCATCCCCTCTCCCAACGTTGGACTGGCACTGGCACTGGCTCTGGCACTTCCTTCGTCTGCGTTTTGGGCATGCACTTGTGGCTCTTTCCCTGGCACCCCACCGCCGAAACGGCTCTCACCTTGGCACACTTCGGGAGTCAGGCAGACACTCGGTCGGTCCCGGGTTCGGTTCGGTTCAGTTCAGTTCAGTTCAGTTTCGGTTACGTTACGGTGTCTCGGCTTCCGTCCCGATTTCGGTTGAGTTTCGGGCACCGCCTGGCGCCGAGCACCGAGCACCGAGCACCGAGCGCCAAGCGCATGCATCAAGTGTAACATTTGTTCAGTTTCAGTTTTTCCCGGGAACTCGACGCAGCGTGTTGTCTTGGCACCGCTAAGCCAGCGCCAGAGCCAGAGCAACAGCCACAGTCAGAGCCAAAACCAAGAACCAGAGCCACAGAAGCAGAGCATCCATACAGACGGAGCCACAGTGAGAGCCGAAGCCGGATCCGGAGCCAGAGCCGAGCTCAGCATCTTCTGGTTCTAAGAAACATAATTTTTTGGTTTTTTTTTTTTTTGGAGATCAATTGAAAGATTGTTTTTTGTGTTTTTGTGAGTGCAACTAATTAAGAGTATTGTTTTATGAACATTAACTGAAAACCAAGGAAAGCAAACAAACGGAAAAGCAATCCGTTGCCGAAAAGAAAATTTCACAGGAAACCCACACCCCCAAAAGCAGGTAAACAACGATTGTTCAATCATCCATTAATTGCTTTCGAAATTTCAATCGGAATTCGAATGGTTTTCTCAATATTTTGTGGTTTATTTCTATCAATCGAATGAACTGAATGCCCAAGCATAAGCGTGTAATTTTATTGTAACAAATAAATTTGTGAATTTGTGTGAAGGAAAGTTCGGGATGGAATAGAATACTACGAGTATTCTACGAGTAGATATGTGTGCAGTTCCCCTTTGAAAGATTAGCAGAGCTACAACCCGCCTAAAGCCATAGTAGATATCGCTCAGCTACCGCAACATCCATCGATCCGGGAACGATAATTCATTTGTAATCTACATTGATCATAAATAAACTCATCGCTTGTCATAATTAATTCAATGAAATTCGTCCGTTCGTTTTCGCTGTGAACTCTCCTCTCTCTCTCTCTCTCTCTCTCTCTCTCTCTCTCTGTGATATTATATCGTAAATTATGTGGGAATGGGGCTATACGGCAGCGGGAAATTGGAAACGGGAGAGTTGTGCGTCCGTCCGTCTATAGGGATTGCTCCTTTACAAACCCTAGCAATTATGGAGAGGAAGATCGTTCCCATTCATGCATCATAATATCTTGCAGGAAAACATCCAAGGGATCGCTTGGGGATTCACTATTGTTTTGAATATCTTATCGAAAGACAATGCAAATCGAAGAACAACTCTAATCTGCAGGGTATGTGGGGCCTCGACTCCAGAGGAGCTAGACAATTCCACATGGGTGTCTGTGTGCGATGATTTATTATTATGCCATTATTGGCCGCCTCCTTATCGCACTTGTCCCAGTTGCTTGCTGAGGAGCAGGAATCCCTCCGCCGAATGCCTAGGTACTCCCTTTTCTGTCTTTTTTTCTCTTCGTTTTTTGTAATTTTTTTGTATTTTGTGAACGGATAGATTTGTGTCATCTTTGGACATTGCTCATCGGGCATCGGGCATATGTATTTTAGGAGTATGCATGACTATATCTGGATATACGAGTATGTGTGTTTAATTCATTAACTGAGTAATCGCAATCGATAATGCGATAAAATATTTATACTCCCGCCAGATAAACCGCCATGTATCGTATCTGTATCTGCGGCTGTCTGTGTTTGCGTTTGCGCCTGCATTTGTCCCCATTGTCAGGGCCAACAACTGGCGATTGGGCCTATTACTCATCAATGCCATGGCAATGCCCCCGTGCCTCCATTCTGATCACTTTCTGGGGATCCACAATGCTCTCTGGAGCAGCCTTTATGGGCTAGAGCTGGGAGATGCCATCCACTGGAGTGGAACACTTTTGATACATTTTTTGGCATAGGCCATGAAGTCAGATCGGTTAATGGCTTCCTTTATGGCTCGTCCCGGGAGGTGTGGCCGTGGCCCCACCGCTGCTCCAGCTGCCTCTTGCTATTTTAATGGCCTTTTGTCTTAGACACACACATAAATTCCTTTTCGGCTGCCATTAAACCAGCTCAATCAGAAAAGGGGAGACACCCAGCAGGGGCCAAATAAAACATAGGTGGAGTGCAGATAAAGAAGGGGCTCTTAGGCCAGCCCAAGTGTCTATCTGGCTCGAGTCCATCGTCTGTCAGGCAGATTGACCTCCAGAGAGGCCTCCAGGCCATCCAGCAAATGATCGAAAAAGAGTTACACAGAATACCAGTTCGAGACGAGGATCTAGGGAAATATTAAGACCTATATATGGACTATGCTTCAATTAAAGTAAGCTATTCAATCTTTTAATTGTTTCACTAGAAATTTTAACTGGAATTCTAGCTGAATGGACTGTATTTTGCAGCAGCCACTGCAAGCAGCAAATGGGAAATGGAAAATGGGAAAATATCTAATAATAGTGGAGGCTGCAGATTTTCCTGGAATTTATAGTCACTTTTGGTGCGAAGCTCGGATGGCTTTTCCCTTGAATTGGAAACAAAACAAACCAATCTTTCAGATTTTCTCGAAGGTTAAGAGTCGGTTATCAGTCAGTCATCCTGAATATCGGACCAGAACTGATTCCATTTGCCTTTTCGCTGGTTCGCTGATTCGCTGCCACTCGAATGCTGGAACACTCGCTTTGGAACACTAATTGAAATGGCAACAATGTCACATGAGAGCGGATAGTAGTCGGACTCGAAGTCGGGCGGGTGTGTGGGTGTAGGGATTCTTCGAGGGGTTTGTCGACTGAGAAACAGGGACAGGGCCAACAGCAACAAGTCAGCGGCGTTCGCGCTGCGGGGACAGTTCATTAGGGGATACAATTTAAGTCAACACACGCACACGAAACTAGTGGAAATTGTCTCATTAGTACAAGCACGCACAGTGCTCCCTCGCACACCCATCGAATGGGCGAGTGGGCGAATGGGGGAGTGGGCGAGTGGGAGGTCCGGCGGAGAGGCCTAGCCATGGCCCTACCAGACCGGGTCATCATTTCTCCACAAAGACGCTTGTCTATAAAAATCCTCACAAATTGTCGCTGTCGCTGTCACTATCGTTGTCGTTGTCATTGTTGCCGCTCCTCTTCATATCTGTTGTGCTCCGTCTGCTGTCTGTGCTGGCTGTTCCGCACTGGTACGTTGGGGGCAGACATCGGTGGAATCTGTTGCAGGCATCAAGATGGAGTTGAACAGGGGGAAAAGTTTCGCGAAAAGAAACGGAAACTAGAGCGAAAAACTTGGCGAAAAGCAACCGCTTCTTGCACGGTGGGCCAAAGAAAATACATAGAAATTTAAGAGGAAAACTAGAGCCAAAAGAGAAAAACAAGGATTCCATTTTGATGTGACGCAAGTTGCGCTAATCCCCAGTTGAATGGAGTGCAACCCATCTAAACTATCTTGCCCCACACAGGGGTCCGACTCGAAGCTTTAATGAATATATTCCATACTCTCTGTAGGACCAAGAGCAGTGGAGTAGACTAGGCAGAGTTTACCCTTATTTAGGGCAATGTTCATTCTGTTTTTTAAGCCCTTAAGTTGAAAATTCAATTTGCCGCTTTAATTCCTTTCGCTTTTTTGCCCCCGCAACCGGTACTCCTGCCCCACTGTGGCAAGCAACAAGCGCCACACATGGCCCTGTCTGATAACAAAGTGTGTGTCTGCACTGCCTGTTTCTGTGCGTGTATTTGTGTGTGCGTGTATGGGTAGGGGCCGGAATGTCATTTGGCTGTTCGGGTCATTGGCTCCTCTGCGACGCTCCGCTGGTCTCCATCGTCACTGTGGGGCACCAGACGAGAGCCCTGCTCCGGACTCAGGACTAGAGCTGGAGCTGGAGCTGGCACTGGCACTGGCACTGGCACTGGAGTCGCCGCCCGTCAGCTCGATTCTTGTTGCCACTGATAAGCATTTACAGTAGTTGTTGCTGTTGCTCGTGCCGTTGCCCGTTTGGCTGTTTGCCTGTTGACAGTGCGGGTGCCTCGTTTTGGCCATGGCTGGTTGGATGGTTGGATGGCTGAATGGTCGGGTGCGGCTTGGCCCTGGCCATGAGTATGTGTGTGTGTGAAATTTGTGTAACGCCTGCGGCGGCAACAGAAACAGAAAGGAGATGCGATGCGGAGAGCCCTTCTGCCGCTTACGTTCCCCCCCTTTGACGCCCTTCCCCACTGATGCCCTGGCGTGGGGCACCTCCGATGGGGCAGGGCTGAAAAGGTTGTAGATGTGTGTATGTTTAAATTGCCTTTTTCGTGTCATTCCTGACACAGACACAAATTTGTGCCTACATAAATGATAAATATGCATGCCCCCAGTTCTCTGCCACACTCCCTCGCTGGCTGGCTGGCTGGCTGGCTGGCTGTCTCGCTCGCACTCCCTTCCATGGGCTTTGTCTTTGTCTCCGCCTTGACAGGGGGGCCGACTGCTCTTATCTCCTCCTCATGCTAAACAAAACCGACACAAAATGGCATTTATAATTACTTGAGCCCTCGTTTTGCTGCGGCTTTGCGATTAAGCCGATCTACCCCCACCCCCACCCCACCCCATAGACCCATTCCTCCTCCCTGGTGGAGCACCAACAACAACTGTGCGACTGTGACATATCAAAGTGTGTCGCCTGCCTCTCATAAATATTCAAATCAATTTAGTTGCAACAAAAAGTTTCCACCACGGGAACGGGAACGGGGACAGTGTCATTGGCTTGGACGCTCTTTAAACTGAATCTATACTTATTCCCACTCATAAATTCAGTTTGATTATGGACTTTGGTGGGATAGGAAATCGGGAATCGGACAAGTCCTTGTGGAAGGTGACAGAAAAGTTTAATTCAATGGGAAATTGGTTTTGGTTTTGGTTTCGGGATATGCGATGGGTGTGGGATTAAATTGGGTTCAGGCTGATTTATATACAAATAGTTAGAGTTCGAATTTAGATTGGATTGTGAAGAGTTTGAATTCGATTTTTGTTTAGTTTTGCGGCCATTCATCTGAACGGAATGCGCTGAAAAGTGTGCTATCTAATCTGTTCGACTCATCATAGAGATATTTTGTTAATCCCTTTTAATGCCAGTGCACTTGAGGTTAAATTTCCAGTATTTCCACATATCCAAAGAACTGCCCACCCTTCTCCAATTACCAATTGCGATTAGCCCCGAGACCCATCAAATGTTGTGTGTTCTGTCTAAACCAGAGCTTGGATTTGTTGAACTTCCTTGCAGAGCCCAAGTCGAAGGATATTTTTAGGCACTTTCGAGTCAATAAACTGAACAGAACAGAGCCAAAATTCGAGCAGCCATATCTATTTAGAGGCCTTTCGTATTCATTCAGGGATTCATGCCGCCATCCATCCACCCGGCTGCCTCTTCGAAAGTGTGGCTTTGTTTTGTCATTTATTTGTCTACTGTAGAACATGCCCCCAATCTCATTCCCATCCTCATTTCAGGGCCCAGGCCTCCATTGCCCGTCCCGATGCTGTTTCTTTTGTGACATTTTCATTTCGCCTCGCTTTGCTTTTCACTGCTTTTCTTTGCTTTTCTTGCTTTTCTTTTCTTGTGCTTTCCTGGGCCCTGATTGTTTATTTGTTTTTCATCAGATTTCCACACTGCCACGGCCACTGCCACTGCCACTGCCACTTTCCCCTCTGTCCTACCTCTTTGTTCACCATGCCCCATGCCCCATGCCACTGATTCATTAGCATTCTACCGCGAGTGAATACAAGGAAAAAAGGGAGAGGAAAGGAAAGGAAATTTCTGTTGCTGCCCCAAAGGAATTCTGATGTTTATCTTTTGTTTGTTCTTTTTCCCCTTGATGCATGCTGTCTGCCTGTTGCTCTATCAATTGCCGCCTCCGCCTCCCTTCGTTTCTGGCCCCTTTATAATCAGCCGGCCCTCGTAATTGCGTGGGGGCCATGAATTCTCTAAAATTTGGAAATTCAGTAATCATTTTCGATTCGCGCGCCCCTGCAATTCGCTGTGAATAGGCCAGAGATTTTCCATTATAAGAAATGGGGACTATAAGACACAGACTCTCACGCAGGATCGAGTTTGTTTCTCCCTTAAAGAGCGAACATCTGTGGAATTTACAAACTTTAAGATGCGTGAAAACCTCTATCTCTATATATGTACATATATATCCTAAAGGAATGTCCCATGGCTGCACTGCCCCTTCCATGCGCTTATTCATTCCCTCTCTCACTATCTCGCTCTCTCACACACTCTTCCTCGTGCAGTGTGCGCTCTCTGTCGCAGGCGAGATATAACAGCTGGTCTTAGTGTAAAAAGAGGGAGAGAGAGGGAGAGGTTTTACTCACTGAGCACCGGAGTAGAGCCGCGGCCGTTGCCACGTCCTACAACATTCCCGCTTCTCGTTTTTCATTTTTGGATGGATACTTTTTTCATAGTTTCCGTTCCTGGAAATCAATTGTAGGAGCTATATTTTGTTGGGCACTGCGGAGGAGCGCTCTATACAATGGAATTGTGAAATATTCTGCCCTGTAATCCAGACAACCCACCCAATTATAAGGCACGCGATCTCTGGCAAACGACAAAAGCAAAACTAAGAGGCGGACACGGATTCGGTGGCGGGGGCGGTGGGGGCGGTGTGGGCGTAGGTTTAGGCGGTGGCACGGGGAAATGCATGCAACATTTGTGGCTCTTTTGAAGAGCATCTCAAGTCCTAATGCACCCGGCAACAAGCCCAGAATCGCAGCCAGCCTCGCGGCCACCCATCCAGGCATCCACCCACCAATCCACCTGCTCATAGAAAACCCGTGTACATGGGGAGCTTTATGCTTGTACATAAGTATTTATGCCTTTCAATTTTAGTGCTGCACCTGGTTGAAAGCTGGCTACTGGATGGTGGATGCTGAATGTTAGATGCTTTGGATGCTTCGAATGCCTGGCACACACCCTCCAGTTCCTTCAGTTCCTGCAGTTCCTGCATTTCCTGCAGTTGGCCCAGACTGCCAGAGAGTAGCAGAGTACCAGATGAGCCAATGCATTCAGGGCCGGGCACGAACCCCAGCCACAGCCCCACAGCACAAACTCGCAAACAAATACCGAGTCGCCTTGGGCTGTGGTTGGGTGGGGTTGGAGGGGTTTGTGGACTAATCTGGCATCTGGCGCATACAACACAAATTGCAGTTGGCCAAACAGCCGGAAAAAAGAAGTTAGAAGAAGCTGAAAGCTTTAAATCGGGTGCGGAGTAGGTTTCCGGAACCAGGCAGACCAAATACCAACAACAGAGCGATCATTCCTGCGACAATGGCAGGAATAAAGGAATATATTGTGGTATGGCCAAGAAGGGGACTTGCCATGGCCCAAAATAAATGGCATCGTCAACCAAATCGCGTTCTAGACATGAACAATGATTTCCTTCATGGCGCTACAGACTTTTGGGAATACCCGGCCGATACCCTTTTCCAGGAACTGCCAAATAAAACGAAATAATTTGCTCCATTGAGGCTTCAAATGCCTCGTCCCATCTCGTTTAATTCCATTTGGATTCGCCTCGTTTAATGTCTGCTACGTTTTCACGATTATTTATTTCAAAATTCTTTTTTTACGATCTCCCTGTGCCGCCCAGCCACCGCCCCAGCAACACCCGTTTCATAATTTATTATTATTATTATCGTTCCGTTTATTCATAAATTGCATCGAATTTTCATTCGTGCCAGATAATAAAATGAAAAGAGGAGGGACGAAGAGTGAAAAGCAGGCGTTTCGAATGAAGAATATCCTCCATTTTAGTGGGATTTTAAATGAGTTCAACGTATACCAAATGTGAAAGGTAATGTCTCGAATATGTACTAAATAATTACTGTGCTCTTTAGACTATTTAATCCTGCGAGTTCCGCTCTCAACCCTTTAGTCGATCCGTCTCCAACTATGACACAATTCGGGTCAATATGTCGGATAACATTATTATTGCCAGTGTATAACGAAATTGTTTGCAGTGTCCTTCTTTACAATTCACCATTTGGCATTGTCCACTGTCTGTCTCGTTCACTGCACTAATATAATTTCATGTACAATATAATTTCATAATTTGTATAATTTCATCACGGTTAACAGTCGGTTCCATTGCTGTTCTCGCTCAGAGAGGATCCAAAGGGGCGACCATAGAGGGGAACCAGGATAGACCCTGTCCCCTTGACCTCTTGCCTCCTTATGCAGTAAATTTCGTATTGGCAATTTCGTTGACTTTCGCAAAAGTTTATGCAAATCAAATTGTTCAAGAGCCATTGAAAAGTAACCATTTTTTTCATCGTTTTCACTCTGAACTCTGAGCTCTTGCTCTTGCTCTAGCCCTTCGTAAGGGCTCTGGCTCTAGCCTGGGGAGCATTGTTTGTTGAGCACTTTTCCCAGCACAGAGGTGGCACAAAAGCAAGGGGAAAAAAACAAAATGAAGAGCCCCAACAAAAGGCTGACAAATTAATTTAGAGCTACAAAAAACTAAAGCCCAAAGCCCGAGGCGGAGGAAACCAGAGGCCGCAGTCGCCGCCGCAGCCGCACAGCCAGTAAAGCGAAGGACCCTAGACAATGCACAGGAAGAGCCGCAGGGCAGGCGATTCGCTTCTTACCTTCTTCTTGCCAGGACTTCCGCTTCCTCTCCCCCCCTTCTGCTGCTCCCTCCCAGCGTGGTCTAGCGTAGGCTAATCCATTTATTCGGCTGACTGCAGTCAATATGCCGCAACTCGTTTAGCTTGAGCAAATTTGGGGGCCTGGCCTCCTAAGCCGCTACCAAAGTTTCGCTTGCACTTCGGATCAACTCGTCCTAAGACTCCGTGCACACAGACCCGCACACAAGTGCCCATGGTCGTAGATACTCGTGCACCCATACAGCGGCAAAAGTTTGGCTTGCTCAAGCGCTTTTCCGACTTCCACGACGAGAACGAGAAAAGAAAATTTCGCAACCGCGTATCTCAAATGCTCTCCCACGAGGGCCATGCCACAAGAACCCAGAAGATCAATTGTACCAATTGAGATTTATGAAATGTAAAGCCTACCCGATATCTGTAGGGGCTTTCCCCACATAATTTCAAACATATGAAGATCTGAAATCAGTAATTCTTGGGAATCGAACAGGATCGAATAATTGTCCTATACGTCGTACCACATGTCCTCTGTCCTATCCCTATACCCTGTCCCTGTCGCTGTCCCTGCCCCTGTCACTGTCACTGTCTTCTCTGATGGAGTTTATCCACTTGTCAGGCACAAAGTGTGCATAATGTCCTATAATTGAATCGCTCTGAAGTGTGCTGTGTGTTGAGTCCCGTCTTGGGTTTTGGGTGCCGCATCAGCCATTCTCCGAATGAGATTTCAAGGAGGTTTCAAATGATTTCCTTCCTTCGCTGCTGCTGCTTGTTGCACATTGTGCTAAATACAGTTCAATGTGCCACACACATACATATGCCACAAGAGACGACAGCCGCAGGCGAGATGGAATATGGGAGAAGTGCGGATCAGTGTAAAATATTCAGCACAGATACGATTCCGTGTCTTTTTCAAGGCATTTATGCGGCGCGGTGCCTCCTAGGACTCTGTATCTGTGTAGCTGTATCTGCAGCTGTGCTTGTGTGTCAGTGTGTGTTCTCCAGATTATGTTGCTCTTCAAGTAACATTTTTCGTCGTGCAACAATCCGAGTCTCCGACCAAGTCCTCCGTTTATCCGCAAACCTGTCTGTACCCTAATGGGGCCAGAAAATAAAAGCAGAATTATTGGTGGTGTGGTGTTGATGCCCTGTGCGAAATCCACAAAAGGTAATTAATATTATCTAATACCGTGGGTAAAATTGTATTATTAAAGGGGTCTTTTATTAGGAAAAGCACAAATATGTTAGTCATTTCCAGAACGTGTTTCCTGAAATGGCCAAGTGGGTGCGGAAAACCTGTGAAATCCATTCTGCTTAATTATCTCCAAACTTTGCCAACTTCGCAGAAATTCAGCTCGTTTTCAGTGCACCCTGTTTCGGAGAAGGCAGTTGGAGTAAGGACTCATTTCAGGCGATGCAAGACCAGTCCATGTACGGGGAAAAAACCTTATAAGCGCAGAAAAAGCACTTGTAGTAGCAAAGGGTTAAATAATCGTAATACACTGCTTTCAATTGAACAAAAAATACCTAGTTTTTTCAGGGCCTGCACCGCCTGGAATTGTGTTGTGTTAAGCAGTGAAAGCAGTGCTGAAGAGATTGATTAACACTCTTGCCACTTGTTTGTTCGTTAAAGGGTATCGAATGCTTCGGCAGAGGGCCGAACAAACTCTTGTTTGTATGGCGCATGTTGTTGTTGGCTTCTTATTTTATTTAGTAAATGGTTTTCGTGTTAATTTTAATTTGCAAATGCTGACACGGTGGATAAGCAGCGGCAGCGGCAAAAGCTGGAGCCCCGAGTGGGGCATTTGTAATTTATGGCTTTGTCTCATCCAAACATTTTCAATTTGCAGGTAAACACGAAAATTGGCGAGGAAAATTATCATCGAGTCACGTAATTAAAACGAAACGTAAGACGAGCAGAAAGAAGAAGCAGCAGGCGAGTAGCAACAGGCAAATATTTGCATACCACTGGAAGAGCGAGAAAAAGAGAGAGAGAAGGAGAGAGTGTGCGAAGGAAAACGCTAACGGGGCTAATAATAAACTAAGGCCCAACTACCGCGTTAGCGTGGCCATAACCATTGCCCGTTACGACTACAAATACATTTACACTTACTGCTGATAATAAAACGTCGCGTCGTGTCGCACCGCATCGCAAGCAGCACCAAGCAGAGGAAAGCAGGCTGCGAAGCAGAGTAATAGCAGAGGCAAGCAGGCTGCGAAGCAGAGTGATAGCAGAGCCAAGCAGGGCAAAGCATAGCCAAGCAGTGGGCAGAGGAACGACAGCGGCAGCGGCAACAAAGTTCCTGCTGTTTATGCAAACGCCGACAGCCAGCATAAAGGCACACTAAACAGAAAGAGAGCCGAGTGTGAGAGAGACGTCGACGTCGACGTCGTCGTTGAGACGTTGATTTACGGCCTGCCTGGGGAACCAGCAGCAGAGCAGCAGAGCAACAGAGACGGACGCCGCAACAGTCAAAGCGACAGCCAGAGCCACAGCGACAGCGGCAGAGACAGAGACAGCAGCAGGATGCGTGGCCGTCACTTGCGTCGACGCTTCAGCCTGCAGCCGTCCTTCATGAAGGATGACAACAACGAGGATAAGCCGAAGCGTGACAAGTAAGTTATGGCTAAATAACTTTCCGCTATCATCTGCCAACGTACATATGTACGCATACACACCTCTACGGGCAGGAATATGCATGCAAAATCCATAACCGTAAACCCCCCCCCACACACACAATTGCAACCTTGTTGTTCCGCCTGGCGTTTCAGGGCCCGATGCCCAAATGGAACCACTTTTTTACCATAGAAATGGATGGTTGGCAGAGTTCGTTCAGTATTTATCAGGCTTAGCCTTGCAGTGTTGGTTTTCGTCCGATAAAAATAGTGCACGAAGCTCACTTTTTCCCATTTCCACCTCAAACCACGAGAAAGTCTGCTGTCAATGGCTATGGCATGGCTTGTTCAAAGTTTGACAGGATTCAGCTGTTAGATGCCAGTTGACTGAAGAAACCCAACAGTTGGGAGCCGGAAAAACCAGAACATACATATATATTTACATATATGTAAAGAAAAGTAGTGTTTCCATTATGTTTCCATCTGGCGATTGGTTTGCACAAATAAACTGAAAGGAAAGCTACTCATTAGTTGCCGAACTCCAACGATTTAATTTCCAAGCTCAACTAATAACAATAAATAATGTAGTTTTCCGGCCACACTTCGAAGGGGCTCTAGTGACAGGCCGAAAGACGGAAAAGCTTACACCAGTTTTTCCGGGCTCCGCTTTGAAGCCCGCAGCTGCTGCCGGTCGCGGGATGTGGTATGTGGGACGTGGGACACGGACAGGACCATCTGCAACAGAGCTGCCAAACAGAAAGTCTGACAGCGAGGCAGCCAAAGTGTCACAAACTCTTGGGCGGGGCGGGGGTGAGCCCAACTCCAATCGCTGTCCGCAATAATTGCAGAGGAATTTCCAACGGGTAGCAAACTCCAAGCTTACCGGAAAAATGTCGAGTGCGGCAGCAGCGGCCCTGGCCCTGGCCCTGGCCCTGAAAGAAGCACAATGGCTGGGTAGTGGTCAGGTGGAGTCCAGGACGAGATGAGTAGGCCGCTCATATTCGACAGTCGGGCTAGACCCAATTGCCTCCTGGAGGTGGCAGTCCTTCGGGTACATGTCAGGAATCTTTGCATTTTTCTTTGGGCCAAACATTTTCATTTCTTCACTTCGCAAGTTCAAAGAATGACATGGAAGACACCCAAAGGCACAGGAAAACGGGAGATGAAGGATGGGAAGTGGGAAAAGGGACACGGGACAGGGACGGGGGACACCGCACACGGGACACGGGACAAGGGTAAAACGAAAAGGGAAAGAGTCGCGGACAGGGCGGTCCCCGCCTGATTTCCTGGCCGGACATCGTTGCCCCTTTTCCCTTTTCCCTGCCTTCTGTTTCCTTTTAGTTTTGCATACTTTTCCTTTTGTTTCGGCTGTCAGGACAAGAATTTCATGTTTTTCCTGCTTTTGTTTCGCCGTTTCCTCCTTTCACTCGGGCCTTTGATTACAACGTAACGCCCCATCCACAAGTTTCGGCGTCGAGGAAAGAAATACTCGTATTTATAGAAACCTTGGCAGGGCCCCAAGGCTCCAGCACAGCTGAACCGACGGAGCCACGGACAGAATAGCGCTTATTAAAATCAAATATGATCCCGCCGCTGGTTGGCCTGTCGCGTCTCCCGTTTCGCCATTCAGCCATTCCCGACCATTTTCCCGATTCGATATCAGTTCTGACATTTTGTGGTCAGCTGTTCGTTCTCCTCCTGCATTTCCGGTCATCTTTTGCAACCGCCAGATCTATAGGCTATACTCTACTTGGTAGAACCTTAACCCTAGAAGGGATGACGCACTATCGCATATCGCTCCACACCTCCAGTCGGCAGATGGCACGTGGGATGCAGATTAGGGGTTAGGGGGTTAGCCCTTTGTGTAAGTTTTCTCAAGAAAATGATTCCACAGTCGACTGATTTTCACTTTAGCGAGAAATTACAACAAATTTCAAATTTCGTGAAAACACAGAGGATGCAGAGAATATTCAGGGATAATTCACAGATACATACATTCTTTTTGTATGAACACCTTATGAAACACAATCTGTGGAGCCAAGCAATTACTTTTAAATTTTAATTAGTTTTAAAATTATAAAAGTTCAGAGGTTACCCTGTAAGGGGTCGAATAAACGAGAAGTTTAACCAAACCCAGAAGAATGTGGTAGTATTTCTGAACCAGCGACAGCGATCCAACTATTTTAAAAATCTTCATTTTTATGGCATTTTTCGCTCTGATTCCATCAGAACTTTAAAGCGGAATTGACTTTAAGCGGCTGGTGATGGAATTCCCTCGATTCCCAATTAATTTACAGCGAAACACGAAGCGCCAGTTGAAACAGAGCCATATATAAAGGACATAGGTACTCCCTGCGAGGATGTACGTATGTATGTGGAGGGGATATAAAGGGGATCCGTCTGGGCCCTTTGTTTGCTTTATGCCTTCGTTGTGGTTGTTACTGTAGCTGTAGTTGTAGTTGTCGCTGTCGCTTTCCGATGTTTGCCGTAATGATTAATTTTAAATGTAGCGCGCAGATTTAATGAGCCGCCCAGGAGATAAAGTCCGCCCCACGGGTAAAGGAATAAACACAAAGCAATAGGAGGGCAAGAAGGGAAAGTACAGGAAAGGAGGAGGAATGGAGGATAAATGGACTAGGAATGGAGGCTTGGAGGCGTGGAAGTGGGATGGATATTAAATCATGAATCACTAGCATAAGAATTAATTGAATTGCATCGGATTTAACTCACTCAAGTCACGTTTTTCTCCCCACTGCCTCCCCGACCACACACGCACGCACCGCACCCATCAAACACCCAACATTTACACCCATTTAACACCCACACCCATACACATGCAGAGTGGGCAGGACCAATGTGGTGGACGATGCCATCGGACCGGCCAATGCCCGCCACAAGATCGTCGTCATGGGCTCCGCCAAGGTGGGCAAAACGTCGATAATCACACAGTTTCTATACAACACATTCAGCCCAAAGTACAAGCGGACCATCGAGGAGATGCACCAGGGCAACTTCTCCATCGCCGGCGTCAGCCTCACCCTGGACATCCTCGACACGGCCGGCTCCTACGAGGTAAGTGCACGACCAGCGACCAGGTGCCACACCCCACTCTCTCCGACAGTTCATTAGGGGAATCAAAATTGGTAAAGAGCTCCCACCAGATGGTTTATCCTGCCAGCACTGCCCCTGCCCCTGCTCCTGCTGCCCCTGCTGCTGCTAGCTGGTTGCTCCTCGAGCTTGTCCGGTGCTTTTAATTTTAAATAACCTCCTCTAATGGGTTGCAACAGGGCGCCAGCAGCATTTAGTTCGTGTTCAATATTTCAAAGAGTTTCCCAGGTAGTCCTGGTGCTTGTACTAGCACTAGTTCTGGTCTTGGAGCAGCTCCGTCATAGCCATCGCCATCGCCATCATCATCATCCAGCTGCGTGCCCTTTGTGTAGCGGAAATTACAGCCTGCGATTCAATTTCGCTGCCACTTCCGTCAGGCGCGAATCGAAATGGTTTTTCATGGAAAAAAAAAAGATGAAAAAAACGAGTGAATGAAAGAATGAAGAACGAACGGCAACAGATGTTGAGCAACATGAATGGAGAGGCCCGTCGCCGTGTATCCCTGTATCCGTGTAGCCTTATATGTATATAGTATATGGCTATATGGCGACATGGTCGCTACATGGATGGGTGCAAATGGAGTCAGTCAGGCAGCGAGTGCAGTCAAGTCGGGAGCCAAAGCCAAGTGAACTGTGACTCTGGTGCGGCAGGACCCTTTCCCCCATACAGCCGTGTCCTTGGCGCGGCTCTCAGTCCGATTTATGTGCTGTACAATGGAATCATCAGGACGGCAACGATGGCGGGAACATCGAACACATGCGATAGCGAGTTCGGGCACAAAGAAAGGCTGCAAGATGTGCTGGCAAATGGGAACTGAAATTGGAAACACTGCAACTAATGAAATGGATTTGCAGGGCATCGCAATATGAACAGGGCTTGCAGGGATGCCAGGACTGCGGAATCCTTATAGGGCAGGTCCCAGTCCCAGGCACAATCAGACCTCGTGGATAGTTGAAAGGAACAGACCGAAACAAGGACTTGACAATGGTGGGGCCCTGGTCCAACTACCAGCCGCAAACAGGGTATAAATTTGATCACTTTCACAGATTGCTCATAAATTTTACGATCCCTCGGAGAGCAGGCGCCACGAGAGACGCACAAGTACCGTGTAGCGAGGGGCGAGTCGCTAGTCGCGAGTAGCGAGAGGTTGAAAGCATAAATCGCCCAGTGGCAGGTCGCATCATGTGTGTACATATGTAGTTAATAATATAAATCCAAAGTGGACAGTGGTGCAGCAGGGACTGGGTCAGCTCGGGTGTCCCATAATCCTGATATATGCCTCGATTCGCACACCCTTGGCTCTCGCAGCCTTCCGTAACGAGTGGCATTGCAGGCTTCTGCAGTTTTTCAATCTTGCTCAAGCCGCCGCTGCTCGCTGGTCGCTGTTTGCCGTCCAATCTATTGTTCTCCCGGCACTGGTCCCAGCGGCCCACCGTGCGTATGCGCAATCATTTGCAGCCAAGTGGCACCCATAAACGGCATTGCGGCAAAGGCAAACAAACACTCAAAAACATAAGCATCTAATGTACAGTGCGTTTCGAGGCCATAGGCCCTACGAAGTCTGAATGCTGCAAGTATTTTGAATATTGAATGGAATCATCGCAGGCAATCGAACTATAATTTTGTCGTAAATATTCCTGCTACATATATGTATGATATACTATTGAAACGCACTGTACTACTGGGGTAGGGGGCCATAAACTACCGCACACTCTTCATGGCCAGTGGCTGGAATGGGACCGCAGCCTGGCCAAATAGTTGACACTCCGACGGAAGACTAAGCACTCTCTGCCTCTCTCTTTCTCTCTCTAGATCCGTGGCACTGTGCGGATGAGTGATATGCCTGCGTGCGTCCAAAGATAACAGACCGCAGGCCCCACACACACACACACGAGCAGACACACGAGCAGACACACAAGCAGACACACATGCCACTGGCTGCCACTGGCTGCCAGTGGCTGCCACTGGCCCCCGGGGGTCTCTATCAATATTTGTTACGCAGAAATTACGAGTGGAGCCGGGCGTAAAATTCGTTGTTTACCCACCGCAAATGGTATTTGGTTAAAAATTCCAATTTGCAAATATTTTAAAGCATATTTTCCACACTGCACGGCCGACACCTGGCTCTGTGGCACGTGTGGGCCGGGGCCGCTGCCAGAGTCGACGCGTGGATGCCCTTTCCGCAGGCAGGCGGCGGTAATTAATGCATCATTTGGCTCATAATGCAACTCGTTGGCCATCCGACCCAGTGGCCACTCGAATTTCTTTCGCCATGGCAGAGCAGCGCGTTTCTCTGTTTCCGTGTCACCGCCTGCCACATAATTGGATTTTACATCTTTTTGCTTTTCGCTTTTTGTAAATCAATAATAAAAACGCTGTTGCTGTGGCCTTGCAACACACTCTGTGGTCCGATTGGATCTCAGGAGCAGGGAGTGCCCTGTGCTTCCAGGAGGAAGCCAAACAACAGCCATTACAGCCATGCACCGCCGTACGTTACGAGTATCTAATGGATTCCAGGCCAAAACACAGTTCGACATTGTACGCATAATGGAAACATGGAAAGCGTTTCCCACCGTCCGCCCTGCGTGTCGTACTGGAAAGTATTTCAAGACCCCCTTCAAGACACAATGCCTAACTCTAGGGATTAATGAATGATAGATCATGGTATCCACTGCCATATGTGTAGGATCTGTGGTGCACCTGGATGCGCTTAAGGGCAATAGCAATGGAATGTTGGCAACAAAATCGGAAACAGTAAAGCTCTCAAGCCCAGGGCTCTGGTCGGCTTTTGTTCTGGGTTTGGGGCCGCTCTTCAGCTGTCAGTGGCTTGCCTCAGAACAAGTTTCAACAAATTCATGCCCGGAAAGAGACAAAGAAAGGGCGATGGAGAAACAGATAAACGAGACGAGAAAGAAAGGCTCACATATGTACGTACGAGGAGCAACAATTGTCTGCGTTTGAATGAAGTTAGCAAAAGTTCAAACCGAGTTAAAGTTTCTTAAAATTTAGTTTTAGTTTTAAGCCAAATCAACTAAGTGCTTGGTCGCTCTGCACTGTCCCCACATTCCCCTGAATGCGGATCTAATTGGAAAGGAAAGGTGTGTTGCATCCATTTCCATATTCTAAACAACAGTCCGAAACTCAATCAAAAGAAATAGTCTGGCAGCAGGAGCAGCCTCAAGATGTTGGACGTAGAGATCTAAGGGGGTTTCTGGATAATGGACAACCCAGCTGTCGAATGTCTGCAGTAAATCAGTTCATTATTGCATGGAAATGTACGACTGGTAGGGAGGCACCGAGACACTCGATGCAATTTCCCTTACCCCAGCAGGCAGTCCCTTTTGCTCGTGCTTCATCCTCCAATACTGTTGCCTCGTTTTGCTACTCGTATTGGAATTGAAATTTCCTTTGAATTGGATCTTGCCGAGACGACGCTTACCAATGTGTCCTGGCATGCAGGATGCTCCCTGCTCGATGGCAGCCGACTCTCGTTGAAAGGCGCAATCGAAGAATGCGAAACAAAAGTCACACAATCAGCCCTCCAAGTGGCAACCATTTGGAGTCCATTGAGAAATCAAGAGCACAAGGCAAAGCCTTTGACAGGATTCTGATGGCAGCCGGGAAGAGGGCCGGGGAGGGGAGGGGAGGGGAGGGGAGGGGAGGGGAGGGGAGGGGTGGGGAGGGGAGGGGAGGGGAGGGGAGGGGAGGGGAGGGGAGGGGAGGGGAGGGGAGGGGAGGGGAGGGGAGGGAGCATGGGTCTGAATGGAATGGAGAGCTAGAGCTGACAACGACAGGAACAGCGTGGCATCATTGCGGTGTTGTGCTTCGGTTGTCGCATGTGAAACAAGCGGAAACCGCAGACAGAGGACGGGAAGCGTTGTCGGGGCCTGAGCCTGAGCCAGGACCAGAGCCAGAGCCAGGGCCAGGGCCAGGGCCAGAGCCCTCGAATGCACAAACATTCGAATATACGAATGTACGAATGTGTAGCTCCCAAAAGAGACTTCCCCAAACACAGCTACACCCCTGATGATCCCGGGCCCGTCTTGAGCGTGTTATGTACAATAATACGAGTACGGGCATGCCATCAAAACAATGGCAACCCAACTTCCATCTGTTCTGTTCTCCCGGCAGTTCCATGCAAAAACATTCCCAACTCATTCTGATGAAATGAAAACATTGGCGTTGTCTTCGAGGAGCGAGGCGGCTGGCAGAGGCTGGTAAACTCAGGAAAAGGAAGTGAAAGTCAGGGAAAGCAGAGCCAAGGAAAGGCAAGTCCCTAATGGAAGTGGGTTGGGTGTTGCTTTAAGCTGCGGTTCCGACAAGAATTATTAGAGCCCCATTACTGGTGGCATGCACTCATACATTCTCGTAATTAAAGCCCCAACTTTGGCAATACGAATACCTTTCGAAAGATTTTTGGAAGAGCTTAAAACGGAAAAACACTTAAAATAACAAGTAGAAAGAGTTTTTCTTATGGGCCGCCACAAAAGTCTGCAGCACAATGGATGGACACAATCGAATATCGTTGAAATGCGCTCCAAATGGTTTTAATATACCAATTCCCAAATCCTATCGAAGCATAGAGTACTCCAAATCAATTCACCTCAATTTTGAAACATTTCCATTCATTGCTTGATAGCGACATCCAATCGGTATCCATTTATGGACACAAAACGGGTCAGGGCGCTCTTCACGGTCTTCGCATTGGGTGTTCGAGTAAAGGTAAAGGGATGTGCCCCTCTCTCTCTCTCTGTGCCCCTCTCTTATCTGAGCTGCAGGATGCTTGCCTGGCCATTGTTCTCGAGGGGGCTTTGTATCCTCCCCCCTCCCCCCTCCTCCCCAGTCGGTATTTGTTGTGCTTTTCGTTTTTTGTTTGCAGGGGTTTTTCATTGGGATTTTCAATTTTCAGCTGGCCAGTGGACTACTGCCTTTTTATTAACACGGTCCATAGAGGGCCCGCCTCTCTCTCCCTCCCCCTCTCTCTGAGTTGGCTATGTCGGTGGCTAACGGGGGGGAGGGGTGCGTGGTGTGGATGCGTATTCAATTTGGCAGCAGCTAGGCGGGCGCATGATTTTGAAAGCCATTAGTATGTTAGGTAGCTCGAAAGGAGTACGGACTACGGACTGCGGAGTGCGGTGTGTATGCTTTGGCCAAAATGCTGCGGTTGCGGTTCCTCTTGGCTGTCAGACAAACGAGAGAATCGTTATGGGAAATGGGAAATGGGAAACGGGGAGCCGCCCGCAGAATTAAGCTCCCAGGCCAGAGATGAAGGCGATGCCAGTGAACCCCATTGACGCTTCCCTTGTTCGTGGCTCTAATTCGTTTCATTTTGGCCATGATTCATTTCGTTTGGCATTCCATTCGTAGCCATTTTTGAATGGAGTCGGCGAGGCTGCTCCCGTCTCCCTGCGGAACCATTCGCCTGGATTGCTGTTGTTCTTGTTGAAAGATTTAAGCACACGATTCACAAATTGCACACATCCCCGTCTCCGTCCGTGTGGTTCTGGTTCTGGTTCTGGGTGTCTCTGGTGGCGGCCCACAATTGTGAGCATCTAATGACAGAGGAAGGGGGAGGAGCTGCCGGCAGTTCAGGGTCAGGTATGTGTGTGTGGGGCATCAAGGACTTTTAATTAAACAACAGGGCACACACATCCCTTGACAAGCCCGCAACCTTTCGCATTCATAGGCCACTTTTCTGCAAATATTAATTACGAATTTGGGGACTCCTCAGGCACAGGACCTTATGCACAGCACGTATGTAGAACGACTCCGAATGCAATCGATGTGGTGCGGGTTCAACGCCCTCCTATGCTCTTCCCACGAATGAATCAATCGCACTGCTTGCGTTGCGTTCACTGCTTGCACGTACAGTTCTGGTTATTTGAATGGGGAATATTACTGCTCTTAAAAGCGTCCCTTAAGAGACCGTAATCCCTGCCATCATCTCAATGGAGATGCTAAGAGTTTACTCCATAAAATTGTACATTATTTATAGAACATTAAAGTATGGTATCGCTTTTTGCGCCCTCAGAGAATATGCTATATAATCTTAATAAGCATGAAAGATGATCGATCATAAGAAAACGATTGTTCTGTACATTAAAAATGTACTAGCACCGTACGAATGAAGCTCATATTTTGTAGGTATTTAAGAGCAGAATATTGCAAAATTATGCAAGAAATTCTCGCAGAAAAAAAGAAATTCAATGTTTTTTTTCTCTCCCATTTGCCAGCACCAGCTCCATCCACCCATTTACCCATTACCATTCGCCGTCCCATATTTCAGTACGTAGCACATTTTCCAGGCGGAAGGAATATTGCTCACTGAAAAGTGTGAAAATGTTTAACGGGCATAGAAAACGAAAATTTACATGATTATCCGTGATTATTCAAATATATATATATACATATATGAATACATACTATATATATATATATATATGTGTGTGTGTGTGTGCGTGTGTGTGTTTATGCATATGTGTTTAAGTATTTGAGAGGGTTTGTGAGTGTGTGTGTGTGTGACAATATAAAATATGCAAATTATCATTGAGGAAACAATTGTTGTTGATGGCTTTGCCCCTCCCCCGCCCATGATTATGTGTCCGTAGCTGTACTCACAATTTGCATACGTTGCTCAACACTCGGCTAACTTTGACTCTCTCTCTATCTCTCTCTCTCTTTCTGTCTTTGCCCTGTGTCTCCTGCAGTTCCCGGCGATGCGCGCTCTATCGATATCCTCGGCGGACGCCTTCATCCTGGTGTACGACGTCACCGACAGCAGCACCTTCGAGGAGGTCCGCGCCATACGCGACCAGATCCACGAGACGAAGGCCACCACAGCGGTGCCCATTGTGGTTGTGGGCAACAAAATTGATTTGCTTGCCGACGGCCAGACAGAGCGTGAGGTGAGTACTGTGATTGGGACTGGGATTGGGATTGGGGGTCGCGGTTCGGGGCAAGGTCGCCGGCATTGCTGTGGCCCTTTGCTAATTTGCATCAATTTTAATTGCTGTCCACAAAAGTGTCTTTGGCAGAGCTTGGAGTCGTGTTTATATGTACAATAGCCGCTTCGTGCCACATGCCACATGGGCACTCCCCATCGGAGTGCCACAGCGGATAGGGTACCCGGGTCGGGGCGTTTCAGCAATTATGTAAAGTTTGTCAAGCGCAACCACCGGAGATGGTGGGGCCGTTTGGGGCATGGCGCATGGAGTGACGATGGCAGGACCAAACAGTTTAATCAAAACTTTTCAGTCCAAACCCGAACCCCGAACCCCGAGCCCCAAAAGCGGAGCGAATGGCATGGGATCGTGTGTTTTTGGGGGGGGCGGGTCGAAAGTCAGTTAAACAATTTGTCAGAATTTTAGCCAAACTCGAAATAATTTGCGTATTCAATATACAGTGAAATTTCCTAAGAGCGTACAGCTTCCAAAGAGTTCCCTGAGGAAACTGGAAAACATGACGGATGGCTGTAGTACGGAACCCTTTTCGAGGAGGAATTTTTGGTATATTTCCTTCTAAAGATGGCAGTGGATGTGAATCCAGCACCGAAAAGGTCAATTCGAGGTCAGCCAAGTAGATTCTACTCCATGGGAAATACTAAACTAATGCCAGGGGAAAGATCAAGAATTCCTTTCCTCCAAAGGGATATCTCACTGTAATCTGACTCCAATCATTATTGCCGCCAAGGGAACTTTCGCTTGGGCTAATTTGTGGCTTAAATAAAATCTGGGAAATTGAAAGAAAAGTTGTCAAGTATTTAAAGGGGAGAAATGCGAGTGGGATCCAAAAATGCAACACTTGAAATTTCCGAGACCGATGGAGGGGGTGTGTAGAGGGGGTGAAAAGTGGAAAAGTGGCAGCGTGCCGAAGAGACAGACCTTCGAATAATGTGCAAACTATGCGCGAAAGTCACACGAAATGGAATGTCATCAAATGTGGCCGGGTAGCCGGGTGCCTGAATGGCTGGATGGCTGCCTTACCCGCCTCTCTCTGTTCCACCAGCTCCTTCTCCATCGTTCTTTGGGGGCTTTTGCATAATTAGTGAAACGCCAGAGCTGAAAAGTATGCAATAACCCGCGCGACAAAGCGGAACCACAGACTGGCGTTGGCGTTGGCTGTACTCTCGTGCTCGTGCTCGTGCTCGTGTTCGTGCTCGTGCTCAAACACAGCAAAACGCTTGACACAACTGTACTTAAATGCAGCTATTTAACATAAGCACGTTTACTTGTTCAGCGATGGGTTGATAAGTATTTCTTTCGATTGGATCTTTGGATAAGGTCCTACACTCTTCTTGAAGTATCACTTATTTAATCTGTTCTTTTATGAATGAAATGAATCGGAGAAAATGATAGCTAAATAGTAATTAATTTAATTAATTTACTGCGATGACAATATGATTACGAATGGAATAGAACTTCGCTACGGAAATATTCGAGCAGGAGAAATCAATGTAAGTAAATTTTTGGCCATTTAAACACTCTTTATGCTGGAATCTGCGCCACGTCGTACCTCTGTGGCCTCTGTGGATTCGTGTGGCAAGAACCATTTGCCATCTGTGTGCCATCTCCAAGCAGAGCGGAATCGCTGCAGCTGCCATCCCTTCATTCCCTCCGCTTCCTCTTCACTCAGACAGAACTTTTGCTGTCAGCTGCATCGTAAATTTCCTCTCAGCCAGCGGGCAGCAGGAATTTGACAGACGAGAGAAAATCGGGATAAACGAAAGACAGCGAATGCGAAACAGTCAGGAATGCAATAGTCGCCACTCAGATGCCACTTAAGGGAATGAGCGACTAGAGCCGAACGCCTAGAGCGGTACTTCCAGTGCCATTTGTCTTTAGGGACATAATTACTATCAGTGGCAGTTTAAACCCAAAAGTCTCTTATATGTACTCGTCTTATCCAGAACCCTTACGAACAGATGAGCCATATCGAAGCGGCTCAAGTTCTGCGACGCGATGGGAACTCCCATCCATGCTCAGGCCCAGGCCCAGGCCAGGCTCAGGCTCAGCCTCTCAGATAAGAGCTCGTGGAGAGTCGCAGGCACTTCCTACTACGAGTATGCTATATATAATTCAGATTCGTTAATATATACACACGCAGAGTTGAACGCAATCAGCAACGAAATAATCTCGAGTAAAGTGACCCAAAAATGCTATAATAATAATAACTGGAACTGCGCACCCGACTCGTACGACAGTACTTTGCATATCTTAAACGATCATCGTTTGGCTGAGGCCACAGCAGTGGCCCAGACTTGGCCCCGGGCCCCCTACCAAAGTGATTCCAATAAATTCAAGTACGAAAACTAAGAAAACACACACAGACGCCCTCCCATATTTATATGTATGTGTGTGGGGGGAATAGGGATAAGGTAGGAAAACTGCCCGGGAAATTCCACTTTGATTGTCAAACTTGAAAGTGAAAAGGGAAGCGGAAAATGGCAACTGTTCCCACACTCAAGTGGAAAAAAAAACTGCAAAATGGAGCGGGACTGGGGCTGGGGCTGGGGCTGGGGCTGGGGAAATTCGGGTCACGAGTGTCAAACGAAATGTGGAAAGTTTGGTGTCTAATTTATGCAAATGTTAGTTGCACGAAAACATATCAAAGGGAATAATTTCAATTTCAATTTCAATTTATGAAAGCGAAGGTGAAGCGTCCCGCAGACAGGCCCTGGCCTAAGCAGGGCATCCATTGATTCCTGTTAGACGAAAAACTTCGCCTACTAACTAGACGGACCATAATAAAACAATCTTCAGAGAATGAAATTTCCACTAGTTCGCCTGCAGATGGCCAGCTCTAAGCTACAGATAAGAGTCCCTAGATGTTGGGTGTTCCCTGGAATTTCTATAAAGATTTCCATATTCCCATATAAGTAAGCATACGACTCGAACGCCTTAGCACTTTCCCCTGTAATTCCGCTTAAAACAGCGATAGCCAGTATGGGAATATTATATTGGTTTATATTTGAAACATCGAGAGGTTGTCTGCTTTCATTTGACATATTTTCAATTTCAGTTCGTTTTCACTTGACAGATCTAGTCATCCAGTCAAATGTGTTCGACTGCCTCAAGACGCATACGAGTGAGAGGGGCTGGCTTTTGAGTGCTCTCTTCTGGAGCCCTCCAGGCTGGAGCCAGCTCAAAAGCCACGCAGAAAAAAGCGAGTTGAAAGAAAATGAATGCGCATCAAGTGATTTTCCACTGCTTGCTTGCTCGCATTGACCTATGATGATTGCACCTGATCCCTGCTTACCACTGCTTGCTGCCCACTTATTCGATGCTCTACACTCTACTGCTTGTTATGCTTTCTGAACTGCTGCCAATCTGCAATTTCTGTGTCTTAATCTGCTTGTTGCACGAAGCGGAGTATCTTCTCTGATTGCGCCTCCAACAACTGCTTGCTGTTTTAGCCACTACGACCTATACCTATATCCACTGCTTGCTTTGAACGTCCTCTAATGGTTTTGTCCTCCGTGCGTCCGTCCGTCCGTTAGCAGTGCGGTGTATTGACTTTAAGCGACTTCTGATATAATAAAAATGCAAATTTCAGCAAACGCCAGACTGTCGCGCCCCAGTCCGTGCCCCACCCTTCCCCTATCCCCCTGCATCTTCCCGCACTTTTTTCTTATCCTACTTCGTATACTTCTTCTCTCTTCGTCTTCGTATTCGTCTTCTTTCTTCTGCTCTTCTCTTTTTTTTTTGTTGGTTTTTGCTCAACGAAGTGAAATCAACTTTTTTGTTGGCGGCTTTTGGGGTTCTTTACTCGGGTTTTTTATTTCTTTAGTTTTGTTGTTGTCTGTCTCTGGGAGTCTCGGCTTGTGTACGCATACATACAAATTTTTTTTGGTTAGGGTCTGCATAAACCTTCGTCGCCCTTCGTCGTTCTCCGGGACTGTTCATTCGGAAGAATTGGGCACCCACGCGGTGCGTTCTCTTGAAGTCCTTTCGAAATCCTCGCCTCGGTTTCGGCCCGGTTTCGTTTGCACTTGGTTTTTTTTTCCTCCCCCCAAAGTCAGCAAATTTCTTGTTTTCCTCTGTGTATGGGTGTGCGTGTGTTTCTCTCTCCAGTTTCCGTTCGCTTTTTTTATCGTCCCAATTTAGACGTCTTTAAGGATTTCGATGACGATAAGAAATAATAAAGTTCCGGGTTCATTGTGTGCGCTTTGTCGGGTGGGGGGAATGGCAGCTCTTCTCCTCATTATGCCCCACGTGTCCTCTGGGGGGTGGGGGAGAGTGTTTAGGGGCAGAGCATTTTTAAGTAGATATCGCAATAGTATTTCCCGAGACTTATGTATACTTACTTGTGGGTGTCTCTAGGTAGTGTTGGGCATCGAAATCCTTAAATGTTTTCGTAGGGAAAGATTTCGCTTTCTTTCCTTGGTATTTGCTGTGAGTGTATCTTCTTCTTTAGTATGTTTAGTATTTCTTGTCTTGGAAAGAACCCCTTCTTTCATTTCCTGTAGCTGTGCAGATAAGCGAAATCTTTCCCTAAGGCGAAAGCTCCTTCGAGGATCGGCTTGGAGAGACTTCTGTGTTAGTGTCTTCTTGAAGTGTCGTAATTCTTGTTTTGCTATTCGCTGGAGTCGGAGTTCCCGGGTGTCTTCTCATCCAGGCTCATCCGGGTGGCTTCTGTCTGGGCAGTGGCAGCAGCAGCCTGCGAAGCAGTGCCCGGCTTAGTGGTCAACGACAGCTTGGCCAAGTCCGCAACCAAACGAGCCTCCAAAGAGGCAACGTCCTCCTGCGTCATAGGCGGCCATGGATAGTGTCTACGTATGGGGGCATACTGACGCATGACCGTGCCGGAGTTGGCCCGTTTCACCGAGAGCAGTCGCTGTTTGAGCAGCGACTGGTGCTGACGCTCCATGTGAAGCTGCTGGCGGACCACATCCTCGTGGAATAGCCGGCGATGGTCCGCGGTGGGCAGCTGCTTGCTGATGCTGCGGACCAGCGTGCGAGTCTTCTCCTGGACGGCCAGTAGCTTGATGATCTGTCCCTGAGCAACCTTCTCTTCGTGGCTTCTGCGAGGCGCGGCGGCTGGGTGGCGTGCGAGTGGCGGCTGCTGCGGCGGTGGCACAAAGACCGACGGCCAGACGTGACTACCGGCGGTAAAGAGTCCAGTCGAGTTGAGTACGGCACCCAACCCGCGAGAGGACCTATCCCTCAGGTCGAAGGGAGGCTCTTGGATGCGGCTAGAGTCTATCGAACGATCCGAGTCACCCTCCCCCTGACACTGCAAAAAACGACCGAAGTTTTTATTTTTTCCGTCCATTTTTCGGATTAAAATTTTTTTTTTAAATCCGATCCCTACACTTTGAAAGTCTTTCTGTAACTGAATCGAAATAGGAATTTATACCTATTCAGACTATTACATTGTTATATGGCCTACTGCGAACTTTGAATCTGAGTGAGAATTACCAATTTCTATACTGATGCCATCTAGAAACCCTTTGAAGCTCCTTCACACGCCCCGTGTGTAGTGATTTCGATTTCCCTTTTGTTATTCTTTTGCCTTTAGTGGTTTTTAGGGAAAAAATCGGATTGGTAAAAGTCTAAGCAATGCGTATTCCAATCTTTTTCCAGGTGGAGTACGCCACCACAGAGTCGGTGGTGACAGTCGATTGGGAGAACGGATTCGTCGAGGCCTCGGCCGCCAGCAACGAAAACGTCACGCAGGTGAGACCTCAGACATCATCCAAAAAAAGAAACCCCCACTGATCCAATGGCAATCCAATGATCTGCTCTTTCAACCCACAGGTTTTCAAGGAGCTGCTGACCCAGGCCAAGATCACCTACAACCTGAGTCCGGCTCTACGGCGTCGCCGCCAGTCGCTGCCCCAGCAGATCGGTAACAACGGGCCGGGCACCCCGCTCCACCATCATGGCCATGGCCATCATGGCCACCACCATCACGGCGGGGCCGCTGGGGGATCAGCCTCCGGATCGGCCTCCACATCGGCGGCAGCGGCGGCCGGAGCTGCCGGTGGCGGCCATGGCTCGCATGCTCCGACGCCGGCACAGCTGCAACACCTGCAGCGCATCCAAGAGCGGAGCATGGGCGCCAAGCGCAACTCGTGCACCATCTCCTAAGAATTTACGAGTACGGGTAGTTTCGAACGAAGGCGAAGTCCAACAAAGAATACAATTATATACCAACTGAAGCTAAACTAAACGGTCTCCTACAAACGGTTTTCAATATTTCTCCAATAATACACTCAGAATCAGACTCAGAATCAGAATCAGACTCAGATGATGATTGATCTTAACAATACAATACAAATACAAATACAAATACAAATACAATACAATACAATACGAGGGTAAATGAAGACTCTCGCCTCAAACGTACCTTGCTATCTATGTATCTATGTATCTCTCTTGCTCTCTTCCGCTATTATCGCTCCAATTACCAATTACGTAGTACCTATCCCAGTACCAGCCATGGTTTTTTATTGGCATCTCTTCTGCCTCTGGTTTCCCACTCTCAGCGCGAAATATAGTACTTACATACATATACATATACTCGTAATCAAATCAAATGAATGTTGTAGACCAAAGGTAAATCTCTAGACCCCAATATTAGACCATGAAATTTACTCATTCACAAGCAAGACTAACCATAAAAACAACCCGACGTAAATGTCCCCGGACCGAGAGCCCTTAAACCGTGAACGAACTCCCGTAACGTAACGGAGATGGTTGAGGGCGATCGAAGGCAAAAGCAAACTTATCGTCTTTTATATGTGTCTCTGTGTACCTTTTAGCCGTGTTTGTGTGTCTAGTTGCAGCTTCCTTTTTCCACATGATGCAGGAACATATAGCGTTATACAACATATATACATATATATATACATATATACCCCCGTATACCGTATACGGTACATACATATAAACGTACTTACAATACAATATATAGTATCTGTGTGTATAGATTAGTGCTCGAACCCCATTCCATGTACCTAACACAGCGCAAGCGTATTTTTGTAGACAATAGGTCGATAGATCTGGGTTTCTCTTATCGGCGCCAGTGTTGAGCAGCGTAAAGCAGTGTTGGAAATGAACGCAATGAAAGACGAGAGAAACTTCAACAGAAACAGTACCAGAAAACGGAACCGAAAGCAAATGCATAGTTAAGAAGTCTTTTCGTTTCTTTGAAAGGGTAATATACCAAAAAAATACAAAAAAAAATACCCAACACACACTCTTATCGATAGGATTATGTGCGTGTAAGTAGTGATTTTTTGTTGTTTACCGTTAGCTAGTAGCTAGTAGTGTTGGCTAATTGTGCGAGCCTGGCGAGCGCATAGGGCCACGAGGTCGAGAGAGAGTCGAGAGTTCGAGGATTAAGAAAAAACAAAGGTTAAGATTGAAAACGCAATGAAAACACCAAAGACACCAAAAGCAAATACAACTGAATAATGAATAATGAATAGAGATCTATATATATTAATATACCTATGTATATGGAGATGTTAAAGGATGATAGTATTTAGGAGAGCATGTTAAGGATGGTTCAGAACGGACGAGCGGACGAACGGGCCAAAGTGAAACGAAGCTATAAATTCTATATGTATACAAAAGTACATGTTACATTTTTACATACATACATACATCAGAATACCAACACCATTACATTGCACATAGATATACCCATACCATAATTCTAGCGAGATTCGACACAAACATTGGCAAAATACCACAAATACAGAGAGTTATATTTACATTGCAAGGGAATACTACAATATAATAATAATACAACCAAACCCCGACAAAAAATCAAAAAACCAAACAAAAAACCAAATCTTTAACGACATAACATACTAAAGTAAAACTTAAACTTAAACTTATATTGATATCGATATCGATGTGTTGCTTAACGAAATGCAAACCTTAAAGAATTTATGTAATTGTTTAACTCTAACAAATCGTACAATATCAAGTAGAAAGCATGCATTCGTATATCAGAATATACTATATACATAGTACATACATACACATATACATATATATCTGTGCATGGGGGGTGAGAGGATGTTTCAGAAGTCCATGGCATGCCGAAGCTTCCGATACACTTGCAAAGTCCAGCAGAAATATTCCGCTAAATGATCTCAAATTTAATTTTTTCTCGTATGGGAAAGGGGACGGAAGCGGGAACGTCCACGAAATGCATACGTTTCCGGTTGAAATTCTGATACTTGGTTTCCATCATAGTAATGTTTATTTTCGGAAACATGCAGCTAAAAAGTAACCTATTTTACTATTTACAAAGCTTAGAATAGGCACTTACCATATAATTTAATGAAACTCGATCCGAACTGTTTCCATCTCTCTGCAATTCAAGGACTCCACTTGAGGTCTCCAGCTTCTTTGCAAGTGTATAGGCCATCAAATTCGAATGTCAAAAGCGGAATCCGAAACAGGCTTTTGTGAATGATCTATCATTATGGTATCGTGTATGTAAATTAGCTCGCATTACGATTGATTTAGTGGGGGGGGAGGCGCACTGCGGATGAATATCCTTCAAAGCTGGAAGTCGAATTGGAATTGAAATCTCTCTTACCAGGCGACAGGAGACGCAGTGCGTGCGGGCGTTTAAACTAAGTGAAAGCAAAGCCACGTAGAATTGACTAAGATGTTAGCCAGCCCTAGAGGAACCGGCGGTACAAGAGAGTAAAGGAGAACTTCTGGAGAACGACTTGTTGCCGGAAAGGAGCTTAAGGTTGTGTCTGGTTCTACTACTTGGAAGAGTACCTTTTTCCCCCAGACCTAGGCTTGGTCCTGGTCCATAATTTTCCTCTTTCTCCATTTCGGGGAACTCTATATCAAATATATATTAGATATATAAGCATAAGTACATACATACATACACAAATACTCGTATGGATGACGATGGCTCAGAACTTTCGCCTTGACTTGTGCATGTGTGCAATTGGATTTCTTTGGTTCCTAGACGCGTTCCGATTTGGCCAGAACCTGCAGCTGGATGTCTTATATCTAAATATATATTATACAAATACATATACATATGCATATGCCGTATACATACATTAACACATATGTATAACACATACATACATATATGTACAATATGAGTAATTATAAATGTAATTAATAAACGGAGAGACGAACCGGAAATAAACGCAACGGGAGATGACATTTTTTGTGCTTAAATTATCGCTTTTCCATTGTACCGTTTCTTGGGCTTGAAGCTTGCCGGGAAAACTGTTTAAGCTTTTCATTTTCCCGCCTTCCGACTGAGCTTTGAGCTTTAAGCTGGCCCCGACCGTTAGCCAAGCATTTGAAGCAGATGCAGGCAAGCTTTTGGCTTTGCTGCCTTCGAGGCTGTGGGTGTGGCAAATCGGTAAGAATAATCGATAGTGTCTGCCCAAACATAACGGTAAGCCAGCCATTAGTGTGAGTGTGCGTATGTGGGTGTGTGCATGAATGTGTAAGCGACTGGAGTACAAGGCCAAACAAATGGGCGCAAAACGTGCAGGAGGACGGAGGCCCGACCTGAAGGTTATACAAATTTCTGTCCAGCCAGAAGGACCTCTGGCAATACCCTGCAATCCTTGACTCCCAAAAGTCCTGAAGAGGTCAAAGATGAATAAATATCTGATAAACGGAGAGAATGAAACGGAAGGATTCAACTTCACACTCGTTTCGAATTTAACGGTTTCAGATGGATGAAGATCGAAAATGGTGGATACCCATTATCCCATATGGGATGGAATTATTGTATTGCTTGCCCATTCTCTCTACCAAAGAGTGAGCGAAAAAAAAAACCGAAATTTTCGGTTCAAACAGTAAAATAAACAAAAAATACGTGTTGAATGAATGCTCTAATAGTCATCCATAGCAGATTCGATCTCGGAATCATCTGGATCTCAGCGATTATAGAACAAAGTGAAACCAAATGTAGTGGGTAAACTTTTGTGACATAAAACAAGATCAATCAGAGTGTTAATCTTCAGATTTGTGCATAATGGACCTCTTTTTCGATGCCTCACTTTAGCGAACTCAGAAAACTCAGAACTCTCCCGACCGCTGAATGCTATCTTTATATACATATGTATGTATCCCGGAACTGGAAAGCACATGAAATATTGTGAGAATACACTTTTCAAGTCGGTATGTATAGCCTCTAAAATATGTAAGCACATATGCTAATCCATTCCATAGTCCAATCCATTCCGTTTCTGCTTCTCTCGTAGATTGATGTGGCAGCCGTTGGAGGAGTTCAGATCATCCTTCCCAGCATTCCATCTTTAATTGTGTACAAAGTCAATTGTAGATGTTTTGAAAAACACACTTCCAAAGGGAAATCATAGCACCGTAAGCCTCTAAGACCTCTATGACCCCCATGACTTGTGATCAGTTCAGTTCCATTACAAATGTATTAGGAAAACAGTCGAATGGTTGTCCTATGATACCAGAATGCCACCTGCATATGAAGATCTATTCGAAGAAAGATCTATCCAATACGCATCGACGTTAAAAGACTAATATATTTGCGCAGGTCGAAAAACTCTGAAGCTGATTATATTTTTGGAGCAGAAGAAGGGTCGCATTGGGAAGACAAAGAAGGCATTGAAACAAAGGACTCTGAGACGAAAGTCAGCGAGATTGTATTCTGATATCATCTGTTACAATTAATTGTATAAAATTAAACCTACCACATACTGATGATGCTAGTGTGATTATTATTGTGTATTTTATGGAGCACAGGGCATTGGGAGCTGTTTTCCTCACTCTGATCGAAATGATCTTGATGAAAAGAGTGCGAGGTTTGTTCTTGGGAGAAAAGCGAAAGGATATTAGCACTAGTATCCTGCACCTGCACCAGCATCCATCAGTACATGTACCCCTGATTTTTGCACGTAGCTCAACTGTTTGCCGCACGAGAAAGAAAGCAAGGCCAAAGAGGACAATGTCTTTTCATATCAAAACAGACGCAGGCGCAGATCGGGTCACGTTGCGTATGAACCGCATACTGTACGGCGTATACATGTACGTACGTACACGTGCCTCCATCCATCCGTGCCCGTGCCTGTGCCCCTGCATCTGTGTATCTGGATGTGTGTGTGTACGGGTATTACGGGTCTGTGTGTGTGTGCGAATCGTAGTACTACTTTCTCGTACACGTCAAATACTACGGCATCGGCATCGACTGCTGTGACCTGCCATGCCATGTGCCCCATGGCTGTGGCTGTGGCTGTGCCGGCGCCGGGGCCGGGTTCCCTTTCAATGTTGGCTGGTGGGTCGATTGGTGGCTCCGTCGCTGGGTCGCCGGCAGTTGACAGCACAGCTGCCTGTCTGCCTGTCCTGGCTGCTGCCACAGTGCCACACGGGCATTTCAACGTGCAACGCTGGCGCGCCACAAACAGAAACCGAAACAGACGTCAAAAACACGGGCCGACGCCACATCTCAAATAAAATGCAGTCGCATAATCCATGGAAAGTTCCGTGTATTTTGCCGCTTGGCGCGGACGGAAATGAAAGTGGAAATTAAAATGAAAATGAAAATGGATATGGAAAAAGACATAAAGACGAGCAAAGCTCTAAGAAATTTCTGCGCGGTTGGTTACGTTGAGCATCCAAAACGGAAATCGGCTTGGACGGGATATTGGTTCATATTGTACATACATACATATGTACATGTGTATGTATATATGTATGAGTGTGTGTATCCACAGCAGTCGTACGTGCACAACACGTGAGTGACCTTGAGCCAGCCCCCCCCCCCTTGCATACAGCAGACCCAGGGGGTGGCCCAGACCTTGAACATACGCGTGCCTACGGGGGTTCTAGAAGGAGGCCTGCCTTTTACCAAGGATTATCAGGAGCATACAGCCATCCCCATTACCCTTCCCCTTGCCCCTAACATGACGTGATCAGGGCCCGTTGACCCACTCCGACTTCGACTTTGACTCGTTTGCGAATGATTTTCGAGCAAAGTTCAGCGAAAATTCAAGATCATTGCCATCTCACGCCAGACGGCGTTACAGAAAGCGACCAACCACATGGCAGGCCAAAGATTTCGAGTACGGTCCAAGCTGAGTCTGAAGATAAGCAGCGGCGAGAGCAGAGCAGAACCATCTCTCAGTTCCGGTGATAGCGCGGGCCCGAGTTGCACGATAAGTACCAGGAATTGCAGAACAGACCAGACCACATTCGGAACCAAGACCCGAGACCCGAGACCCCCGTACTAGTATGGTCATTCCCATTCCCTGACCAATGTGGGCGAGTTATGTGCGATAAGAAAATCACAAGCTGTTTCTTCTTTGCTCTTTTGTATCGAATAGTTTTCTGATTGTTTCCATTTTCTTTCTCATTTGTTTCATTTGCTTGGCGGGCAATCAGTGGAGCCCGTTCGGAGAATAGGGTTTATCAGGCATATCCTAATGTGTGCGGTGGCATGCTGCATGGGTGTGTGCATGACGCGCCACTCAGCCGCGCAGTGCCTTAAAAGGCGGCTGCCAAATGGACAACACTCAGTCGCACTTAGTCGTCGCCTTCGCTCGGTCGCCCCGACAAATAAATTCAACAAATATCAAAGCAACAAATACTGTTTAAGCTGTTGCCATTATTATGAAATTTTGTTCGGTTTTTTTTTTTTTTTAATGACAAAGTTCTGTGAATTCCCGCCACAAAAGAGAAACAAATTGTATGTGAGTCTCTCACATGGCTGGTCTAGCTGACTTGTTTCTAATATTGCTAGCTGCCTTGTGAAGGGCTTACGTGTTTTTGTGGCCCAACGTAAAGCCGAAAATCGTCAAATATTTCAACAGATGTTCAAAACATCATTAAACACAATTTCTCACATTTAAAAATTGAATTGTGCGCGCCTACCGAGGCAACAACCCAAATAGATGCCGCCACCAATCGATGACGATAAGAACTGCAGCAAATGTTCAGTGAGCGACCTCTGGCCCGGGCAGATGGCGTCAGTGTGCGCGATTATTTTTCCTTTGACACTGCTTTTTATGGACGACACAACCAACTTGAATTGCAAAATTCACAATATATATATGTTTTTGCAAGTACTCTGTGCAGCGATAAGTAAAATCAAATGTCATTATTTTCGATCTAACGAAGTGAAACAAAAGAAACAGAATGTTTATTTTCTCAAAAATCGTAAATCGTAATCAACGGAACTTGATGATATATCAAACAACAAAAAAATGCATTAAAATAGTCGTCAGTCAAAAAAACCAATCACCTTAAAATATATATCGATGTTGCACCCCAGCAAGAACAAAAAAAATTACGCAAACAAATTCCAACGAAAACCGAACACCGCTGTGGACACCCTCCATTTACGGCGTTTTACATAATTTTCAGTACATGTATTTTGACGACGGAATTGAGTTGAAGTTATATGTTGTATATCATCAACCTATGAAATATCATTTTTAAAGTTATATTAAAGAACATATTGCTTAGAAACTTCCATATGAAATTTTTCAATTTCCGCTCTTTCAAATGGCATTAGATTGAGTTTATATCCTTGTCAGTCATTTACATTCAAACATAGGCGCGGAGCCAATTATCCAGTCGATGGTATCGGTTGGTCGAACTTGTTCTCGTTTTCGTGGAGAGATTTTTCATCGCATCAATGTCCTTTTTCACCGCAGCAATGTCCCTACATTCCATACAAACTTACGTTTTATGGCTTGACCGTTTTTGTTCAAACCTGACTTTAAGCACAGTCAGTCACAATTTGTAGAAAATCTATTCATCAATCGAATAGAAGTATATGTTTTTGGTGTTGAGGGTCTTACCTAGGTAGTAATAAACAAATCGAATATCAAAGTCGAGGAATATGATGTTGATCAATGTCTAACATTGGCGACCAGTGGGTATTAAAATACACTCTATGAAAACAAAGAATCTTGAAGAATTTTAGCGCAGTTCAGATGAGAGCTAATGTAGTCTATTAGTCTTATTTTCCGCGACATGACTCAAGTTGATATCCTTTTTAAAAAGGCAATATTCGTTTTTTTTATCGGCATATTTACGGTATATTTTGAAGATGAGACGGTATATTGCGCTCATAGTTCAACGAAAAAATGAGTCGTTATCTTGAATGGGCTTTAGAAAGGGGTATGGACAACAGGCAAAAAGCTTACTTCACAATATACCTTGAAAAAGCCGAATTCGTCTCAAGGTAAAATAGCCAAAAGGGGTGGATTTTGCCTTGCCATTTTGCACTCATTTTCCTGGCATTATGTAGCAAATGTGTAGTCAACAACTGCAGAACACACCTTGTTCTCTTGATCGATAGCTCAACGGTCGAATGCCGCAAGCTGGGTGACCGTTTATGGTATTTTAAAAGGTCAAAATTGAGCCGACGGTATATCGGTATATTTTGGTATACTTTATCAATTTCATCTATTAAATTTAGTTTTAAAAGTTATATTTAAGAGCAAAGGGTATAGAAACATAACTACGCAGGTTTTTTTCTTTAATTTTCGCTCTCTCAAATCCTGGTTGCTCCTACACCTTCCAACAATTTCATAGTTGGGAGTTTTTGGTTCTCTCGCTCTCTTCAAATCGGTAAGGCTCTCTTTTTCGCTCTCTTTGAATCGGTAGCAACTATGAGTCCCATTCGTTACTTTTAAATTATGTACTTTAATTACTGTGATTGGATCGACATTGGTCGATCAAGATATGGTCATGATTGGAACTGCAATTCCCAATCATTGAAAAGGTAAACCCACCGGGAAATCTACGTGAAAGCTGGAGAATTCGGTAGTGATAAGTTATGTATTTGATATGTGGTTTGCATATCATACATATATTCATAAAAACTTTTTTCAGGTGGTTGGGTGCCCCTCTCTCCAGATTCAAATATATCGTACAGTTACGGGAACGGTTTTGGTAACTGAAACGGTTATGAATCTTGACAACATGTTCTTACTTGACCATTCCATGCATAAACGTTGTGGCAACATTAACTCATGTTCCGCGACATGTGCAAGATTCTGCATACCCTAGGGAAAAGGATATTATAGAACTGCGGAATTGTTTGTCATCCCAGGCTTCAATTAATGCAGAAACTTCTCAGTCTCTGTTTAAAAGGTATTTCAACGATATTTTGAATGTATTGGTCTTCTTACAGAGACCAAAACTTTAAATCGGAATATACAAGAACATAATCAAATGCATAAACACGTCTTAAACGGTATCCTTATATAAAATTAACGAAGTAGGGTATACAAATTGCCATACTCGGTTGACAAGCAACAAGTCTTCAAATACCAGCAACATTGACGTGACAACATTGCGACTGTTTTTTCGTTGAATTCTTTCTTAAAACCATGTTTATGTCAAAATTCAATAAATGGGGGTACTTAGAGGTAAATAATCTTGAACCAAATTTATTCATCAATAGCATAAAATTATGTAGGCAGAGCTGAGAGTTTTAGTTAGCCATCATTGTTTTACGAAATATCAAATTTGAGCAATTGGAACGTTTACTCTCTTACATATCCTCGGTTTGATGTTTTTCACTAAAACCTTTTTCTAGGCAAAAAAAATAAAAGCAAGTATTTAAAATAAACATGTGACGTAGAAAATTAATTCATTAATCGTATAAAATTATGTGGGCAGGGCTGAGTGATTTATCTAGCTAGTGATATTGAACGGAGTATGAAAAACGAGGAATATTTATAATAGAACTGGAATTCGTCAGTATCTTAACGGTATATTTTTAAAATGAGACGGTATATTTTGCTATATTTCTGAGGGTCGGACGGTATATTTTATCGATAGTTCCGGTCCAACATATTTCCGACAAAGAAAATGCTGAAAATTGATAACCACGCAAGCTGGGGCGCAACAACAATAAATCGCAAGTGGCAAGTGGCATGTGGCAAGCGTAGCAGTGCGCAAATGTAAAATGCAGCGAATATTCGCATGTGCAGTGTGATAATAAATAAACGCAGGGTCCAAAAAACGCGAGCGACGACGCAGGGGCAAAGCAAACACAACAACGTCGCAGCAGCGGCAGTAGCAGCGTTTTGGCGGCGGCGGCGCGTGTGTATTTCTATGTATAGATGTGTGCGTGTTTGTACGAGAGTAACTGTTCCAACAGGAGAACACCGTTAAGCAGCAGTCCCAGTGGCCAGGAAGGAGGCAGCATCCTCATCTATTAGACACACGCAGGTGCGTATACCCTGAATGTACCCTCCACTCCACTCCGCTCCTGCCACTACCACTATGTTCATGCATGTTGTGTATATGTGTGTGTGTGAGCGCGACGCAGACGTGAAGAATTTTCGATTTTCCACTATATTCGGTTTTCGCGCAAGGCAGACCGTGTGTGTGTGTTGGTGTTGTGTGTTCTGTTCAGCGCGCAGCTCAGCGGAAAAGTGTCGGTGCAGACAGTCGCAGTAAGCAATAAGTTTTTCACGCAAAATCCAATTTTTCCATCTCTGAGGAGGGAACAACATCAACGACGAAGAATGATGGAAGGGGGACGGGTTGAACGGTAAACAACACACAAACAAAAAAGAAAAAGCAGAAAACTGTTCTGTTCTCAGGCTCTCTTTCATTCTCTTCGTCTCTCTGTTGGCTATTTAAAACCCAATATGTAATGCATTTGCATGTGCATATTCGTATGCCCTGCGCTGTATCTGCTCGGTGGGTGCATGCGAGTGGGTGTGTGTGTGTTTGTGTATTAGATAATCCAGAAAGAGACCCTTATTTCGTGTGTGTACTGTTACAGCGGCGCCTTGAACCGAACGCCGACTGCGAGTGTCCGTAATTAAAACATGCGCCGAATAGCAGCAGCAAACTGTTCTCATTTCTCGTGTCAGCGGCGGTCGAGTGGTGGTCGCTCGGTGTGGTGTAGGCGGCTGGGGTAGAAAATGGTCCTAGTAGGGGGCGGCGTACATAGCGTATGCGTAACATTTCTCGACAGCCCATTCTTCTTTCCAATCTGCTGAAACTGAATTCCAATTTGAATTGAGAAGGAAAATCTGTGCTTTTGTATGTGTGTATCTTTTGTGTACAGGGGTTGCATTTCCTACACACACGCACACCCACCCCCCTCCTATAGGGCATATAGGGATGGATACACAGACACTTTGCCATAGCAGCAACAGCAGCCATCAGAGATTTTCGCACAGGAGGCTGATTGAGATGGACGCTACTGTGTCGGCAGCAGCATCGCAGTAGCAGCGCAGCGCAGCAGCAGCAGCAGCCGCTGCTTTCAGGGGGTGGGTCGGACGAAAATTTCATAGTCGAAAAATTTGAAACAAGTACAGTTCCAATTGGAAAACAAGCGACTGGCACATGGCAACGTCGTCGCAAGGTTGTATCTGTGTGCGTGTGGGTTGTATCTGTGAATCATTTAACCGTTAGTTTCCTCCTTACTGCTGTTCCCCGTATAAGTATGTACATTAAATACATACATATATGATACTCCTTCCACAATATATGCACACATATGTATTCATATACATAAGAGTATATATATTCATATCATTCACATGGGGGCATATATGCGTTTGCCCATTGCCCATTGCCCCGTGTGCGCCGTCGCCGCGGCCCGCCAGCACCGCCGCCGCCGCATGCGTAACGTACTTTTTCACTGTTGTTTCTACTTTTTCCCCTCCTCCTCCGTCTCCGCCCCTTCCCGCACTTTATTTTGTTTTTATCTTGCATTGCTTTTGTGGACATTTACGTCAAGATACACTCTCACACACACACACACACACATGTAGATACAGAACATACACATGCAGCAGTGTGCCAGAAAGAGTGGGAGAGAGAAGAAAGAAAGAGCGAGAGCGAGAGAGAGAGAGAGAGAGAGCACTCGGCGCACTAGTAAGAGATAGAACACGAAATAGCAATCGATTAGTTATTTGCGTACAGAGCGGAGAGCGCACTGTCGATTGTATGTGTGTATACAGTATGCCACACAGTGGAACCTCTCGCAGTGGAAACCATTCGAAAAGGCCTCGAAAAGGGTCTCATTTGGAAGGAATCGGTGCCGAGGACTTATCCAGAGGCTATTTTTAGAGACACAACCCTTGCATTGGTCATTCTGTGGGATTGCTGGAGCACTTGCCGCCAAAACTGCTTTCAATGCATATAAATTGCATCGGAATTAAATAGTTTTCGCCTACTCTTACGAGTACCCTCCTCTGTTCCGCCTCTAGAGAGCCGTGAGCCCCAAAGAGCATTATCTTTGTACTACACTCCACACTCGACACTCGTGTGGTATTAAATATAAACAAATATACTGCTCGTAAATTGGACTCTCGTGGAACAGCTAGCACTAAGCATGTCAGAGATTTCGAAGCGTGATAGCTGCGTTGACAGCAATCCCCTGAACATCCCTGAACAATTGCTCCCACTGTGCCACCGTGCCACTTCCAGCATGCGCCAAAGCTGCTGCTGCTTCTGCTGCTGCATGTGTGGATGTGTCTGTGCTTGTGGGGCAGTGAGCGCGCTGACGCAGTGGGAGTTTGCCTGGCCCCATGCACACTTGCATACGTACAAATCGTGGAGGGAGCACAGGTTTTTCTAGGCGGTGGGCGCATGCACCCACTATCGTTGAGCACGGCAAATACGGAAAATGTAATACCATCCGAAAGCGAAAAGAACAACATAACATTTCTAAGTATTTCAAATGCTCTTTGCCTGTTCTCTCTCTCTCTCTCTCTCTCAGTGTATCTGTGCTTGTTATAAATAGATCAGGGCAGAGCATCAGCTGCGCCCAGACACAGGTCGCACAGCATTGCCAAGTGCAATTAAGCTCTCTTTGCTGGCAGCGCTGCCATATGCGCAAGCGCCGAGTGTGTGTGTGACCGCTAGAAACGAGCCACGGGGCCAGCCCTTTTCTTTGGGAGCTTGGCAGATAGATATTCTTGTTTCCTTCACGCATTGTGTGTTTGCTTGTGCGTGTGTGTGTGTGTTTTGCGGGGCACAAGCTTGTAGCATGCTTCTCAGCGCACTCGCACTTGGCTGAACTTTGCGCAGTCCTGCGTGAAGAAAAACAAATAGAGAAAGTAGCGAAGAGCAAAGTTTGCGCACTCAATATCCCAAAAAGACGGCACACTGTCGGGTCATCCAATAGGTACGTGCTATCGATCACATTTCCATTCTTCTTTATTCGTTAAAATCTTAGAATACTGCGAGATCGCATATCGAATCGGTTGTTGGAAAAATTCCAGTTGTCTAGCATTTCAAAAATATTCGCTGGCGATCTTCCGAGCCCTGGGTATCAGGTGTTCTTATCGCTGGAAAATATATCATTATACCAGAAACCAGTACCAGTACCAGTTCCAGTAACATAGTTGGAAACAATCCTTAATTCAACTCTCAGCAATTCTAAACAATCAATCATTAGAAATAAGAATATACGAATCAACACAATATGGATACACCTTTCCTTTACCTTTGAAATGGCTATGTCCAAGGGCTTTCTGTAAATACAAATCTGTGCCGGGACACAGATGTTCAAGGGTTACCACTTACCCTTTGCTGACATTTGTGGGCTCTTTTTATGCCCGCCACTGTACAGTGGAGGAGAACAGTGTGATTTTGGCATGCCCCAGTGACACGTGCAAGTGATACGCGCTTACCGCAGCTCAAAAAGCCACCCTCTGTTGCCACCCTATACAGAGAACACAGTGAGAGAGAGAGAGAGAGAAGTGGTGCACACTGTGGTGTGGTGGTGGTGCTTTACTGCTGGTGGTGGGTGGTGGTGGTGCCGAAGAGTACGTGCAGTGCATGCGTGGCCATATGTCCGCCGGGGTTAGGGACGGGAGACGAGAGACGGGACACTGACACTGTCACTATCAAGCGCCAGGAGTTTGCGTGCCGTGCCGCCTTGTAGGTTTTATCTTGTTCTTGCTGTTTTTGTTATTTACGGAATCGGTGTTGCGGCGATAGTGGTGGTGAAAGTAAAGTGGTGGTGGTGTTCCAAGGGTTGATGTTTCGAGCTGAATTTCTTTTTCAGGGGGCCTGGGACTTCCTCCGAGCTGGTGGGTATGGGGGAGGGGGGATGAGCACTTTTTTGGGGGTAAGCTGCGCAGCCCTGCAAAAGCACGCGCACACACATGCACACAAATATCGCTGTCCCTCTCCAATGCTGCGCAGGATGGCTGCCCGGGATGGTGGGAGGGGTGTTAGGCTGGGTACGCATATGCAGGCGAAAGCTTTTCCCACGGAAGCTCTCTGTTTTGCTGTTTCCCAGCGCTGAGCTTCTAGCTCTGTTCTTACTCTCCGCGGCGCTCTCTCTCTTTGTTCTTTTGTGGGTGGAGCGGGGGGTGCTGCAAAGGTAAACAGTTACTTTCAGAGGTAGAACAACGGCTGCTAAAGGAGGACAGCATTACATATACGATACTCGTGCGGAGGGCTTTTCTTTCGCGCTCTCTCTCTATCTCTTACTTTTTCTTTCTTTTTCTCTCTCTGTCAAACGCGTCGCCCAGCGACGTCGACGCATGGGCGCAGTATTGATTTTTAACTGCGTCGACGTCGCTGCCCCTGTCCGTGGGGTGGTTTGGCATTGCGTTCTACTCCGCTCCGCTCCGCTTCGGTCCGCTCTGCTTGTGGCTCTGTTGATGTTGCTGTTCTTGTTACTCCTCCCTTGGCCGCCTCTAAAGCAAGCACTGCCGCTGGCGCTGCCGTTCTCTGAGCAAACGCAAATAGAACTCAACGTTTCGGCGCAGCACCCAGCCGGCAGCACAGCCGCAGCACAGCCGCAGCACAGCCGCAGCGCAGCACTGAGCCGCACTCAGAAGAGCCACACGGAGTCACACAGCCGCCAGAGCTGCCAGAGAGAGAGCTGCAATCGGTCCGGGTCCGGGTTGGAGAGCTACAATCATACCATATTTCAAGTCCAATCGCAGTTCCAGTTCCGATTTTGCTCTGTTTTCTCTGCGTCTGCGTTAAAGAGTTCTCCTAGAAAACACATACCGGAAAAGTGCTCAAGTGAAATATAAACAATCTTGTTTTTCATTGTTTCGTGTCTTGAAAAGTGCGTGAAATAATAATAAATGTCGATGCCAGAAGTCCCAGAGCCATAGATACAGTAACGGATCCCAATTGGATTTTCCACTCTCTGAACCCCCGGGAAGGAACCCCCCAAAGCGAATTTAAAACCCGAATAGCAAAAAACTGTTAAGGCAAGCAATAAAAATAATTTCAAAGTTTCAACAAGAAATAAATATTTACATATATTTGGCTGTCGATATGGAAAAATATGTCGATTTTGCCAAATTTTGGGCTTCGAATTCGAGTTCGAACTCGCAGTCGAATGCACTGCGCACGTGCAGAGGCCCCTGGCAAGCTACACCCGAAAGAGTGGGCAAGGGAGGGGGAGAGTGATTGCCAGTAGAAAGAACCAAGCTGTGAGAGTCTGCGCAGTGAGGGGAGGACGGCACATGTTCTTATTGGGGTAGAGAGAGAGAGGGAAGAGAGATAAAGCGAGAGTGAAAGTGAAAGAGAGGGAGGACAGTGAGGGAGGGTACAGAGTGTTTTATTGTTTATTTGTTTAATATGTTAATGTTCTTATATTTTCTTAATTGTTTTTTACAAAATTATCGAAAGTAAAGACTCTTAAGAAATACAAAAAAAATTATTCAGAGATATTTAATGGATAAGGAGTAAAATGTAAATCAAGACGGCGATCGAAAGAGATGGAAGAATGCCGTGCCCGGAAAACCAAATGAAGAAATAGTGCCAAAGTTATTACTATTCTCATTTCCATTGTTTAACTGTTTAACGATTAAATTGTGTACTAAAAGAATAACGAAGACAGGGATGACTACATACGAGTCTGCATGTAGATGGTCAAATCAGAGAGAGAGAGAGAAAGAGAACGAGAGAGGGTTCTGATCGGTTCTAGATAATTTATTTGATCCGTATTATCCTAAATCGAAAAGGGGGATGTCCCATAAATAAAGGGAAAGGTTTCTCAAGTCATTCCAGGCAACAGAAAAGTATTCATGGCTATTGCCATCAGGTGGTATGCCACATGCGAACACTCTGTTAACCTTGTCGACCCTGCCTACCCCCTGCACCCTGCACCCTGCCCACACATACTCGCACGTTCCCGAGGCCCAGCATTGGACCCTACACGTAAAAGTAGTTCATTGGAGCTGCTACAAACTGTAGCACGGGGTCCAATGCTGTTCGATAAAGTGCAGCTGTGGAACACCAAACAGCACCACGTAAACGTGAATAAATGGCAATTAGTTTGAAACTATTCGTATTGAGATACAGATGACAGAGCATCATCGTTTTCAAAGGTGCTTTGAAGATCCGATTTTGGAAAATATCCAAGCTATATTTTGTGCAATCTGCGGCACCTCTGGGGGCCCCCCATCGCCCCCGTCTGTCCCCATCCCACTATTGTTCTGACCGCAGCTGTTTATACATATTAACTTACATACAAATGGAGATATACATTTATTTTCGTGTCTGTTTTGGTTGTTATTGTTGTTCGGTTTTGTTTTTGGGGCGTTGCGCATGCGCGCCTATGACCTGATTCACATTTCGCTTATCAGCGAGAGAACTGTACAGCGTTTTTCACTGTAGAGCTTCTCGCAAGAAAGAGAGAGCAATACCTATGTATATATAGTCGTATTTGTACATAAGTAAGTCAATTAAATGTTAATTGTGTTTTCTGCTTTTGTGTGTCTCCACAGCTCTTATCATCACACAGTGCGCATGCGAATAAGGGGCCACAAGTCGAAGGAACGAAGGTGAAGGAGGACCGGACCGGACAAGACCAGACTAGAGGACCAGACAAAGAGACAGAGAGAGAGAGAGAGCCGGACGAGAGAGTGAGAGACAGATCCAGCAAGGCGGCACCCACACCCAGGCAAACTGGCAACCACAAGCTATCGTCTGGTCGTGGCCCCGGCCAACAGCCAGCGGAACTCCGGCGGCAGCAATGTGGTAGTGACAACCACCGGCGGCAATGGCGGTCCCAATTCCAGCGGCGGCAACGGGAGCAATGGCAGCTCTGGGAGCGGAGGCCTCAACGTGACGACCATCACGACGACGAGCAGCGGCAGCCACAGTCACAGCCAGGTGCAGTCCGGCGGTAGCCAGAGCAACGGCACCACCTACAAGATCGAGATGCTCGACGAGGAAATCCAGAGCCTGGGCAGCGACGACGACGAGGAGGATCTAATCAGCAGTGATGGGAGCCTGTACGACGCGGAGCTCGGCTCGATACCGGTCAACGATGATGTCGCCCATCAGCTGGCCGCCGCCGGACCGGTCGGTGTGGCGGCGGCAGCGGCCATCGCCAGCTCAAAGAAGCGCAAGCGGCCGCACTGCTTCGAGACGAACCCGTCGGTGCGCAAGCGGCAACAGAACCGGCTGCTGCGCAAGCTGCGTGGCATCATCTACGAGTTCACGGGTCGCGTCGGCAAGCAGGCGGTAGTGCTGGTGGCAACGCCAGGCAAGCCCAACACCAGCTACAAGGTATTCGGCGCCAAGCCGCTGGAGGATGTGCTGCGCAACCTGAAGAACATCGTCATGGACGAGCTGGACAATGCGCTGGCGCAGCAGGCGCCGCCACCGCCCCAGGACGATCCGTCGCTGTTCGAGCTGCCCGGTCTGGTGATCGACGGGATACCAACGCCCGTCGAAAAGATGACCCAGGCCCAGCTGCGGGCGTTCATTCCACTGATGCTCAAGTACTCGACGGGACGGGGCAAGCCCGGCTGGGGACGGGAGTCGACGCGGCCACCCTGGTGGCCCAAGGAACTGCCGTGGGCCAATGTGCGGATGGATGCCCGCTCCGAGGACGACAAGCAGAAGGTGGGTGGGGTGGGTGTTAAACAGCCCCCCCGTTGAATTACCGAATCGTACTAATCACAAATTTCCCTCCCGTCTATCCATCTGTCCATCTCCCATCTCTGGTGGCTACAGATCAGCTGGACGCACGCGCTGCGCAAGATCGTGATCAACTGTTACAAATATCATGGACGGGAGGACCTGCTGCCGACCTTTGCCGATGACGATGACAAGGTGAACGCTTTGATCTCGCAATCGGGTGACGAGGACGAGGACATGGAGCTATCCAGCACGCCCACCATCCACACAGTGACAACAATGACGCCACCGTCAGGGAACAGCAATGTGAGTATGACCCAGTAGGCTCCCAATCCCGACCAATTCCCATTTCTGATCGGCGTTCAGCGGCAGCGCGACGTCTGGGTTTCACGGCTTGACAAGGCGCACAAAAACTAATCTCTGTCTGGTCCATCCTGCATCCCCCCATTCCCATCCATCCGTGGTTCATCCAATCACTCCCATTCGATTCCACTAACCCCACATTTGATCCATTCAATTAACTAACCGTCAAACTCCCACCTCCAACATTGAACTCCAACGAACAGCAGCCGCAGCAGGTCAATGTGGTGAAGATCAACAGCGCCGGTACGGTGATCACCACCCACACGGCGCAGACCAACTCCCCGGCCCCGACGATTATCCAGAGCACCAACAACCAGCACGTGACCACCACGGCCACTCTGCCGGCCTCCACCAAGATCGAGATATGCCAGGCGCCGGCCCAACAACACCACCAGCAGCAGCAGCAGCAGCACCAGCAACAACAGCAGCAACAGCAGCAGCAGCAACAGCAGCAACAGCATCACCAGCAGCAACAGCAGCAGCACCACCAGCAGCAGCAACAACAGCACCACCAGCAGCACCACCTCCCCGCCGGCAGCACCGTTCACATTCAGCCCATAAGCGGCGGCCAGCCGCAGACCATACAGCTGACGACCGCCAGCGGGACGACCACGGCCACCGCTGTTCCAACGACGGCCGCCGCCGTAAGTGCCGCCGCCCAGGCAGCGGCCGCAGCCCAGAATTCGGCCGCCCAGACTGTCACTGCCCAACAGATTGCGAATGCCCAAGTTTGCATCGAGCCCATAACGCTGAGCGACGTTGATGTTCGTACTAATCTGAAAATGGAACTGAATCTGAAACTGAAACTGAATACGAATCTGAATCCGATTGGCATTCTTTCTGTTCTGATTCGGTTTTTGTATTCCACTAATCAACGAGCCGGGAACACGACGTGGACCTATGGCACATGCACAAAGACATCTATATTGGCAGGGCAAGGGCAAAAGATCCATTATATATGAGAGAGAGAGAGAGAGAGAGCTATGTTGAAAAACAATGGGCGAAAATTTGTTTAGGAAGTATTTGGTGGCCCCCACCAATCCTAAGATTATATTTTGACTCTGGGAGTAGTCCAACAACAAAAAAAAAACAACCCTTATCAGCGAAGTTCGAGTCGAGCATTAGTTTTCCGCGTCATGCACGCGCCATGTATGTTGTTATTGCAATTATCTGACATTCTAGTCTGCAACATTCGCTTGTACGTCTTGTAGCAAGGACGTGCCTAAGATAGAGAAACTCTTAACAATTCTAGATGATAGACTCTTCCTAATAGGACTTCCAATCAAAGTCACGAACGACTCAATTGATGAGGATGAATGCAGTCACACAAGAAAGAGAGGCATTCATTCAGAAGTACTTTATTTTGAGATAGATAAAGGGATTGGGCAGTAACTGATTGAAGAATGCTTGATCTAATCGATGCTGGAAAACCAAAAGCCATGCAATTTGCAACGTGTCCGTGTCCCCATCCGAGCTGTGGCATCGCGCCCACATGCACTTTGCAACTGCGGTATAGAGTCCTGTGCATAGTCGTCCATAGGTGCGCGTCAATTGCCCAAAAACCTCTTTTGTTCGCAGATTATTATTTGGCTCAACGTTATGTTGTTCTGCTGCTGATGTTTGCTGTGTTTTTTCTTGTTTCTTGCCTCGTTCTATTATCATTTTGTTAATACCTAACATTAGTAGATATCTTGATGTACTGTACTTCTGCTTGTCTGTGCGAAGAGATTAAAACCGATTATTTGATTGATATTTGATTTAATACCATTATTTTTTTGTTCTGTTTGTTTGTCTCCTAATTTTTTATACATATACAATTTGTTTGTTTTTTTTTTTTGTCTTTTTTCAGCTGGGTTTTCATTGCAAGTTCTCATTATTTCCATCTGCCACAAGTCGAACACAAATCGCACAATCGAAACAATATCCCACACGCACACACGACTCCAACTCCAACAAAAACCAAAACCAAAATAAAACGATCTATTCACTGTGGTGTCTGCTAAATGAATGTTGCTTCGATCCATAGAATGTTGTTTGTATATAATTTATGTTAAATTTCGTTCGATTTTTTGCTGTTTTTTTTGCTGCACTTCTTAAGATATGATTTGCCTCGTTCGCTTGATTAACTTTTAGCAGTGCTATATCTGATAACGTTGCATAACCCCATTCTCGACCGCCTCTCTTTCCCGTACAGTACACCACGCAGACTGTTCTCTCGCAGAACGCTGATGGCACGGTGTCCCTCATCCAGGTGGATCCCAACAATCCCATTATCACGCTGTCGGACGGCACAACCGCCCAGGTGCAGGGCGTGGCAACGGTGAGTAGTGCCCGTTCCCCTAGGGAGTGCTCTTTGTACGACTTGAACAACTCCATTAATGTCTTTGCTCTTTGATCTTTGCAGCTGCATCAGGGCGAGGGTGGAGCCACCATCCAGACCGTACAAAGTCTCACCGATGTCAACGGGCATGAGAACATGACCGTGGATCTGACCGAGACGCAAGATGGCCAAATCTATATCACCACCGAGGATGGGCAGGGTGAGTAGTGCATATCGGATAAGAAAACTGAATGAGGCTCATGCATCGTCCTGTCTTCCCTCCAGGCTATCCCGTCTCCGTGAGCAATGTGATCTCGGTACCCGTCTCCATGTACCAGTCAGTGATGGCCAATATGCAGCAGCTGCAGACGAACAGCGACGGCACCGTGTGCCTGGCCCCCATGCAGGTAGATACCAGCGCCACGCGCACCTCCAGCTCGGCCTCAGGGTCCCAGCCGCCGGCCACCCAACAATCCCTGCAGTGCTACTCGCTGATCAGCCCCGGCCATGCCCTTCTGGGCAGACGCGGTGGCGGTGGCAGTGGCGCTACCTTGGGGCAACACCACCAGTCGCTCACATTGCAGGCAGCTCCGGGGGCGCGCTACTATCTGGCGGCAGCGCCGGCGGCCACCACTGCCATTAATCACAGTAGCAGTAGCAACCATAGTAGCAGTAGTGCGGGCTTTAATATCCACCAGAACCATAACCACCACCATCACCACAACAACAACAACAATAGTACCCTTGCCAACAACAACAACAACAACAGCGGCAGCAGCAGCAATAGCAATAGCATTAAGAGGCCCCTCCCCATTCTGCTGACAACTCCCAATCCCAATCCCGCTGCCCATCCAACCACGACAAGCACCACCACGACGGCCGCAACCACAACGCGCTCCACGCGACGTGTGGCGGCGGCCAACAAGGCCGGACCCTTTGCACAGAAGCGTCGTAAGCCCGGGAGGAGCAGCCGCAAGCTGCCCACAAAGGCGGCCGGCGAGACGTCTGCCTCCAGCGGATCCTCTCTGCCCATTGGCTCCTCCGCGGCGTCTACAGCTGCCGCCATACGTTGCGTGGACAGTGCCAGTCTGACGAACATGCAGCTGCAGTTGCCGGCCAAGACGATTAAGCTGGAGAACTTTGAGTAGAAGTCCGTAGCCGTAGACCCGTTGACCCGTACACCCGTAGTTACGTAGACCCCACCCAGATATACATAGATACAGATACAGGCAACCTCTCGAATCTAGTCAAGAAGCGGCTTTGCACAACAAACACCCAACTCATACGCAGCATTTTGCTAACACATAGACACACCTCACACACAGATACACACACTTGCCATCTATACTTATACTTAGAAAAAACACATTGTGAATGCCAGAAGAAACGAGGCGAGGAAATTAAGCAGGAAAAGTAGGAAAAGTTCCTGGAATAACGTGGAATAGAATTTATTTGAATTCGGATCGGAAGAATCTTCGATGAATCGAAAAAAGAAAACACAAAAAACCAAATAGGAATATAATTTGTTGATAATTGAAACAAAAGCCAAAAATCAGAATGCACATAGAGCAGAGAGAGCAGAGAGCGGTTTGATTTACCGAAAAGGCAAAGAAAGCTGAAAGTGAATTAATCAGTCATGTTCCTAGTTAATCAAGCTGCAAACCAATCATGGATATCCGTTTTTGTTGTCGTTTGTTTTAGTCTTAAGTGATTTGCATATAGAATCGTGGACATAATCTTGCTAGGGCATAGAGTGGAACTCAGACCAAATATTTTAGAAAGTAAAAGTAAAAGAAGTGAGCAATTGCAATCGGAATGCTAGGCAAATCTTGAGTTAGTTTAGTTCGGTAAGTAGTCAAGCGAACAGGAACCTAGTTTAAATCATAACCCCCCCTTGTAACCCGTAACCCAAAGCCCAAAGCCCAAAGCCTAAACCCAAACCAAATTTAGTCAATCCCGCATTGAAAATGTAGACAAAAGAAATCGGTTGAGAAGAGCCACAGCAGAGTATGTTATGCCATTGATTTTTATTGTGTTAGTTTGTGCCTTGGACCCTTAGCCTTAAGACCATGTGGGATATGCTATACATACATATATAGGATAGAATACGTATAGGGATATACGCGTATCCCTGGTACCACTTGCCTGGCATCCCCGGCCCTTTGGGTCGCTCGCTGCAAACATTGAAAGTGCATATAAAGTTATTTTTATGTTGATCTATGACTATTTTTTATTATTATTATGTTTTATTCAATTATTATTATTATTATTGTCATTATTTGAATGTTTAGTTTTATGTGCAATTGCAAATATTATATTTTAGTTGTTTTAGACCAAATGTTTCTCCGCAGCGCTACCCTGCAGCGCTCGGAGCGAAAGTGAAGTGAAAGTGAACGTAAATGAAAACGAAAACAAAAACAAAAAAACCAACAAATTTTATTGAATAAATCTTTTGTTGTTGTGATTTTAATTATAATTTGTATTTGTTTCATTTATTTTTGGCATATTTGATGCTTGTATATTTTGCTAGCCCTGATTTTGTGTAAGTATCGATCGATCATTCCTTGGTTTTTCATTTCGTTTTTTATTATAGTTTCCTTAGGGACAGAGACAGACGAGGATGCGCGAGGCAGTGCCACAAAAGATCCCCCCACAACACTCGTGCCATCCATGCATACAACATTATCTAGTCTATCGACTAAAGAACTTTTCTAACCCTTTTCTTTGCTTTGTGCTCTCCTTCCCCGCCAGGTGGAGAATGGCGATCAGCTGGAGACGATCACAATGTCCCCCGGCATGCACCAGATGATGATCCAGGGCGGTCCGGGGCAGGAACCGCAGCTGGTGCAGGTCGTCAGCCTGAAGGATGCCACACTCCTGAGCAAGGCCATGGAGGCCATCAACTCCGGCAACGTCAAGCCCGAGGATACGATTATAATGGAACAATAGCTAATGCCCATTGAGGTCATGATCTCTCCGGAACAGAGCCAGGACCCGGAATGATCAGACCTCAACATCCTCTCTCCTCAACCCCAGTCCCCTCCCGTTCTGTACGCCGTAAGCCGTGAGCCGTGAGCAGCCTCGAGCTGCGTTCCGAGCCAGAATAAGTATTTAATAAGTACCTGAAAGGTGTTGCTAATAAACGAATCTCTTCTGGACTCGACTCCTCGACGGCGACCGCGTTCGGTACCCACATCCCCCACATCCATCTCTAGTCACGAATCCATCTAGTCAGGAGAGCAGATTCTGTGTAAAAAAAAGCTGATCAAACAGCAGTCTAGTCTTCGCATAGGAAATAATCTTTAACTAACTTTAAATCCTTGCATTAACCCCAATTTTTTTTCGAGTGCTGTTTTTTTTTAGAATGTTTTTGTTTTGTTTTTCATGTGGTCTATAAATAGTTCAATTCAATGCGGGGGAACTTCCCGTCGGGGCCGGATACTCATAGCTATATCGTAATATACATATGCCTATATATAAGCATCGTACGTGGTTAACCGAGTGTACAACTCCATATTTGATAGAGGATAGCCGCACACACACGCGTACGCATATACTCGTATATGGAAGATCAGATCTCTTCCCCGGGGGAAGATCATCGCCGAGATCATTCAGATTAGCCAGATCATCTGGGTCGTATATGGGGATATGACCTGGGTCTACCAGATAGCGGACCTACATATGGTATGGTGTTTGAGGCGGTTTGCAATAATTAACCAAATGGATATTTAACGAATGAGATTACAAATTAATTATACAACATAGGAAAACTGAAACCAAATGCAATGTAAACAGACAACATCACTTTAAACTTAATTAAATTACCGAATTAATTAATTATTAACGAATAAAACCCTACGAATAATTATCGAATAAACCAAAGAAATGGATGGGTCTCCACTGCATACATATGTGGTGAAAATGCTTCACTCGATGCTCTACAATCGATTGTTTCATTCGATTATCCACGAGTAGTTGTTTCATAAGCCCTGTGCAGGATGTGGCTCTGCTGCTGCTGCTGCTGCTGCTGCTTCTGCTCCCGGGCCCAGTGAAGCAGGAAGCCGAGTTACGAAATAATTCGGAAACCAGACAGACACAGAGACCAGGGAAGGGGGACGACCGCGTCTTTTACGAGCGATCACAATATTTGATCGAATGTCGTCTCTCCCTCTCTCTCTCTCTTTCTCTCTCTTTCTTCAGTTTGAATGCGAAAATTATAGACCCGGCATCCAAGCATTAATGGGAAAGAGGCAGCATGGAGGTGCAAGCACCATAAATATCATAAGTTCATGGAGGCACGAAACTAGTTTTCCACCTCTTCCGCTCTTCAGCTCACGAATCTGCAGCCCGAAGGCGGTGCATCCGAATACGAATGACCCGCTGCTCCAGTACACCACAAAATAATGTCTTGTCTGTGGAGTGGAGTGGAGTGGAGTGGAGAGCAGCTCGGAGGCGTCTGCAACTGCGTCTGCGCCTCGCCAGCTCGCCTGCCCTGCCACAAGCCATAGGTCGAGGTTGTGGTGCTTTCTCGTTGCTTCCCAGTTTCCACTTATGGGCTGTCGGCTGTTGGCTGGGCACACTGGTCGCAAAGCAATTGGAGAGTGGACCTCGGAAACCGGAAAAGCGATTGATATCGGTCCTAAGGATATACATATAAGATATAAAACTAAGAAAATCATTTAAGTTATTAAAAGGTGCTTGCCTTGAGAATGGTAGCCATGGATTCCATAGAATACTCCAGAATGAATGGATGGATAAGTATTCAATTGTGATTCTCTCAATGAGAAGAGCTCCCTTTTTGATGCCATCGCCTCACGCCTCCACAAGTTACTGGTGGATGGCCACGGTGGATGCTGTGGCTGTGACTGTGACTGTGTCCTCGTGCCTCGCTGATCTAATCCGATCCAATCGCTTTTGCCTGCTGAAGCAGATGCTCACAGCATGTACGAGCAGTGGATGCTGTCCACTTGGCTCGTCTGCGATCTCCTCGAGACCCGTGCCATCGCCATCACCACGGTTCCACAGTTCGCCGCTCGTTTCGCATCTTGGGGCGAGTGCGTCGTGTTGCGTCTTCAGTAACTGCAATTGGTAATGCAACTGCCACTGCCACTGCGTCGTTGGGTCGTTGTTGCAATTGACGCCAGTTTCTCCTGCACACCTCTCCCCCACCCACTGTCAGCCACCTGCCCCTTCCGCAGGGATCTCCGCTAGATTGTGTAATAGATGCTGATGAGGAGATTTATGGGGCTGGGTATTAGTGTCTCCCGCCGCTCACGTTGCACTTTCGTTGGAAATTATCACATCTGTAATTAGTGGAGTGCCACTAGTGCCACGCCTTAAAACACTTTTTGCCCAAACCTCTTAATGAGAGGAAAGAGAGTGCCACATGTGTGATGGAATCTCTTTGTTAACTTAATGTTAAATGATGTAGCTTCGTGGGAGTATGCATAAGCCATCGATTTCTACAGACACAGTAACAGTTATCCCAGCCTCGAGCAAAACCACTCATTACTTTTGCCCTCAGAAGATATTTCCACCTGCCCTATTACAATCTTCCAACAACAAATTAGACCTAGAACCAATCCCGAAAGGTTACATCAAGAAATAAAATACTAAAACGTAACATTTGTTTCTTATTTATTTGAACAAATTACATATTATTATTTATCCAATGGGATGCATTCTAGCATTGCCTTTGGCAAAAATATTCTCCTCAGGCAGGACTGAACTTCATATTTATTTAGGCACTCTGGATAGGCAAGCTGGAGTATTCCTTGGCATCATCATCATTCTGCTAGCAAAAATATTCGCTGCCTTGTAGTCTCGATCGACTTTGGCTGGTCACACCTCTGCAGGTGCCCAGTATGGCCAATCTATTCCGATCTTTCGGAACACATTTTAGATGTGGACCATTGGGGATTTCGGTGGGTTTTCGGTGGCTTTTGGTCTGTTGGTGTGGCTAATGTGGATACGTCACGCCCGAATGGTTAATGGATGGATGCTGGGTCTGAGATCGGGCATGGGGGATCGGGGATCGGTGTCTGGCTGGCTTTGTCATCGTTTTGGGGCAAATTGCAAATGATCGGCCCATTACGGGCAGACCCCCAGATGCAAATCAAATAATGTCAGCGGCAGTGGCAGCAACAGCAGCTAGTTGCAAGCTGCAAGTTGCAAGTTGGGCCGATGTTTGCTGCTGCTTCGACTGCCGCATGGATTATGTAATGGGAAAGGTGCAGCAACTGCTTAGTTTAGTCGGACTGTTCGGGGGATGCTATGCTCATGCTGATGCTACACAAACGAACCACCGCTCGACCGGCCACCAACGCCACACACACAGCAACACAGCCACAATCTGTTGCAGATGCGACAAACGAATGGAGTCACCGTTATGAGTTGTCTGTAACTTGTGGACAGAGAGTCGCCGCCTCACTTTCGCCTACCGCCTGCCGCCTGCCGCCTACCGCCTGGCGTCTGCTGAGTGCCGCTTGTCCCATTCCATTGCATCTCATCTACATCCACATCCCAAGCCCCTATCCCTACCGCCTAATGGCAATGATGATGATGCGGCAGCATTTGGGCCACATTGTAGCAACTGTTGGCTGGCAGAGCCAACCATCTCCGCTATCCACCATCCACCATCCACCATATGCCACATGCCACTTGCCATCTGCAACAACCGCACCGCACTCCGATTCGAACAGTGAGCGTGGAAAATCGTTGCTTTTTCAGCATTTCGGCAGTGCTTTTCCGGTTAACGCTCGTGGGGCTCTGCAGAGTCAGCCACAGTGCCAGCCACAGCCACAGCATCTCGGTTCAGCTGGGTCTGGGTATAAAAGCCTCGGTCGCCGGTGGTGGTCATGTCAGTTGTGGATCCGCGGCGTTTCAACAGAGCGTATTCAAGACAGCGCAGTACTTACTCGAAGTGTTCCCAGCAATGAAAGTACGTGGACTCGATTCGGCAGGATTTTGGAATATCCCAAATATCACGCATACGCAACGTTGTGTTCCCTGATTATCCCTTATCCCTTATCCTTTATTCCTTCTCCCCTTGGTTCTCTTTGTTGTTTTGTTGATTTTTTTGAGTGGAGCCCTTGCTTATTGCTGGCTATCTGTGTCTCTGTCTTGCAGGCCTTTGTGTGTCTCCTGCTCATCGGAGCGGCCAGCGTGACGGCCAAGCCGAAGCCTGGCGGCAGTAGCGGCGGAGGAGGTGGCTGGTCCTCGAGTGGTGGCGGCGGCGGAGGTGGTGGCTGGTCCTCGAGCGGTGGAGGAGGCGGTGGCCATGGAGGCGGGGGAGGTGGTGATATCCAGATAATCAAAGTGATCACTGAGAGCGGCGGAGGCGGAGGTGGCGGCGGTGGAGGCTGGCAATCTGGAGGAGGAGGCGGTGGAGGAGGAGACTGGTCATCTGGCGGAGGAGGTGGTGGAGGAGGAGGCTGGTCCTCTGGCGGAGGCGGAGGTGGCGGTGGTGGAGATGTCAAGCTCATCAAGATCATTAGCCTGGGTGGAGGCGGCGGCGGTGGCGGTGGACACGGCGGTGGCGGAGGCGGAGGAGGCTGGTCGTCCGGCGGTGGCGGAGGAGGAGGAGGCTGGTCGTCCGGCGGTGGCGGAGGAGGCGGCGGTCATGGAGGTGGCGGCGGCGGCGGTACCAAGGTCATCAAGATCATCAAGCTGAGCAGCGGAGGAGGCGGCGGTGGTGGCCATGGAGGTGGTGGAGGCGGCGGCGGTGGAGGCTGGTCCTCAGGGGGCGGTGGAGGCGGCGGTGGCTGGCAACCAGCCGGCGGCTGGGCCTAAGACTGAACTGAATCCGCACCTCATCTGATCCTGCCCCAAAGTCCGAGCAGGAGACGGAGCTGGAGTCGGATCAGATCGGGGCCAGCAGAGCAGTCTGTAAATACTGTAAATATCCAATAACCGTTCTGTTTTTTTTTTGTTTTCCTGAAATGTTACTAAATTATGAATCAATTATATAGCAAATTGCATTTGCTTGGCAAACGTTTTGCATTATATTCTTGGAACATGGCCAATAGAAGCAATAAATCTCGACCCAACTGTTATCCTTGTCTTGTTCTCTCCAAGATCATCCTGGGACCAATCGGAAGATCGGAGTACAGCTATACAGCTGTGGTGAGGGGGTATGTAACCATCTAGACCATGGTACGAGTACTGTGGATTCACTTACAGCTCTAGTTCGGTTATTCAAATGCCAGTCGGCTGGTGGAATTCAGACAGAAGCCGTCAAAGAGTCATGCCTGTAGCGCTTGTAGCAGGGAATGCTGAGTTTTTGTGGCGCCATCTAACGCTCAGAGTGGCAGGCGAACGACAGGTCAAGGGAGAACCAAAAAGACGGTAACAGGTCAAAACGTCAGGTTATCTCTGTTGAAAATGCATCCAGGGACCTGTTAGAGGATTTGCCGCCAGAACGTTGGCGTCCCTATCGGCTATTCCCTTGTGAAAGTCAGTTGAGTCGGTTGCGTATCGGTCCGACGGAAGGGAAAAACCAAGAATTTAGTGAAGAGAAAAACTCTAAGGGAATCTAATTAGCTAAATCCAAGATTCGACTGCGAGATTCTTGGTTGAAGGCGAGTGGGCTGTTCAGTCGTCAGAAGCCGTATAGCGCTGAGTCCGGTTGGGGTAAGTGCTGCGGAGGAGAAGAGAAGGGCTAAAGGAGAATAAAGAGTTGTCCCATTTGTAGTCTTGGCGCTTAGAAATCGAGGTAATCAGTGCGGATTCGATCGTCCAAGGAAGCCAGCCAGCAGACAACAGCAGCCGCAAGCCTAACAAAGCGGCGTTTAAATTTTTGGGACTGTCTGGAAAGCGCTCAGCCATCGGAGAAGCGAGCGTGGAAGCAGAGGGAGAAGATATTTGGGCAACGCTCGGTCCCCCCCAAGCGGCTAGCTTTCCGAGGCGTTGGCGTCGGCACTTTAGTAGTCGAGCGCGACGCGACAGAAAAGGAGGGCCCGTCCCTTGGTCGCGAGCAGATCGGCGGAGAGAAAGTGTTAATCTAGCACCGTCGGAGATTGGCCGTTTGGCCTTTTCTTTGCTTTCGCGTACCCTTCACCTGCAGAAGCAGGGGAAAAGAATTTGTGCGGTTCCCTTTCGCCCAGGAGGTGGAAAGGAAACATAGATAACAGTCGGGAGAAATAAAATAGGGAAAAAAAGAGGAAGCAACGGATTGACAGAGTGATTGTATTCGTGTTCGTAAATGTATAATTAATTTTGATCTCGGTGCGGAGTTATTTAGGAGAGAATTAGATTTGATTCCGGTAGTGGCTTCTCGTGACTCTCGCCGATCTGCAAATATGATTTCCCCCTACCTTGTGCCATTTTAAGTGTTCTTCCTCCACAGCAGCTTTAGGTATTCATCGAGGAAAGCGCTTTCGCCGATGGAGCCATAAACTGGAGAAAAGGTATGAGTGGACTTAAATTTTGTTATTAATAAAGTACAACTTGAAGCAAGGGAATTAGGGCCGGTCGGTGAGCGGGAGGGAGAAGTGCCCACTCGAATTGGCTTCTGAACATTACGGAGTCAGCAAGCAAGTTAGTTTGTCCATTTCGGACTTATTTAGTATATCGTTTGTATTACACATAGCCAAGTATTTGTAGGAATTTTTCACATATATTTTCATTTAGCTACTCTTTTAATATGGGGAATTATATTATGGTATTTGCGGGTAATACTAGTGTTTTAGCCAGTAAGTGAATAAACTTTATAATGTGTTAATCTACCGTTTTGCTTTCGCTGGCAAATTCCCCATGTAGGACGTCCCGGACAAAGGGGCCATTCCGTCATTAAATCGAACGGTTTGGAATGGCCATGGTAGGGCGGGCGACACGACCTCGACAACACCAGAGGCGGAGTTGAGATACCATTCCAGCACAAATCCACAATTCTATCTAGGGATAAACAGTGTCTCCCGGTTAAGCATTTTCGTCGTGACACGCTACTTCATTCGCGGTATAATGCGTATAGGCCACCAGCAGGAGGAGGGGCAAGAACATCACTCCAATAGCCGACGAGCAGAGGCCGGAAACCCAAAGCGTGTGCTCCCCTTCGCTGAACAACAGCTAGCCTGGCAGGATTTATATACACAGACGTGCGTAGGTGATACGTTACATGCCATTTGCTGATCTGACAAGGAATAACGTTATATTGGCATGACATGGACAGGGCGATAGTTGGGCCAGCTGGGTCGAAGCGCCAATTATCGAAATCCTGGAGAGCCTCCAGTGCGGTGGTCTCGGGAGCAGCGGAACAGAAGGGACTGTCGAATCGCATCCCCTTATATACTCGTATGTTGCCTCATTATTGCCATAGTTGGTCCGGTGGCGATCTAGCATAAAGTCATACTGAAGCCATTCGGACTAAGCAGGTCAGGTCAGCCGATATTGCCCACTAAAAGTTCATGAAGATCTGAGTCGCGATGGGTTTCGGATCCTGGACAGAGCAGAGAGATGTACTAGGCGACAACTGCACCACCCCAGGACTGGATAGTTCCTCTCTATCTAGAGCTCTTCATAGGGGTCCCAGGGATATAATAATTAAATATTGCATTCTGCAATAAACAATAAAGCAATAAACAGGTAATTTAATTCACCAAGGCTCAGGCTCAGGAATCCTACGCTGTGATCCGATTCGTCTGCTGGCAGACGACACCATTTTGGATCAGATTGGTATAAAGATCCAATCGCATCAGCGCTTCGTATATTCCACCGAATACTCATACATCATTATGTACGATAGTTATAACCTGCGAGACATTCAGAATTTCTGCGGTTTGTTGACTTAAATTTGGGTTCTTTACGTGTCCGCCGATAAAGTAATAAAGTGCTCAATATGAGGACTCCTCTACATTTTTCATTGGGAGCTACATAAATAAGTCTTTAGTTGTCCTTAGTAATTACAAAAAAATCAAATTTTAATTATTTTATATTCAGTATGCAATATTTAGTCATTCTGCCCCTTCGGAACATTACCAAAAAGTCTTGATAGAGCTCAGTCTAGGATGATATCTCGCATGAGTGAGGGACCATCACCGTCATCACCTAAATGAATGAGTGATCGATATTATAATACATTCAAGTAAGGATATGCACAAACATTGAGCACTAAATTAGCCTTCAGAGTGGTCAGGCGCAGCCGTGCCAGCAGAGGGAGGCCAAAAAAGACTCTTATATCAGCCTGAAGGGCTTGTTGCTCTAGCTATAACCATTAAATTGTGCTGTAGGATTAGTCTCTGATTACAATTGTGTAAAAAAATAAATATGTAAATGATTCTTCACCAGTAGAGTGGGCACGCGAGGTGGACAGGTTCATTCGCCGGGCAAGGGGAACAATCCAGTCCTGGTATCGCCAGTTAGCCCACGATGACGACACGAAGACAGGTCAAAATATAACAGTTCCGCATGTTTTTATCCTTATACAATTTATATTTTTATAGAGCATAAACACTAAGAATTTTTGTTGTAATTGTTAGCCAATTGTGGCAACCGTGCTCCGAACGAATCTGCTACGATTGCGCCGAGGCGTCGTTCTAGAGGGTACCAAGAGCTATGTATGAAAATAGTTAGATGATAAATGACACAGCTGCGGAGAGCTGAGGCAAGTGCCAGGCCGAGGGCGACTGTGGCACATAATTAATGAAGAGACAGTGGCTCAACAGATTACAAGTGGCCAGTGCCGCCCCATGTGCTGCAGTTGGCAGTGAAGGCAGTGCTTGGCATTTGCCTGCTCAAGATCAATGGCATTGGGATTGGGACGGGCCGAGGGCTTCAGATTATTCAGCTTATGCTGAACCAGGTTCCGGATGCAGAAGCATGACTCGGTTGGATTGGGAGTGACTGCTACAGCGAATGCTATATAAGCGCTGTTCTGGGCCGGAATGGAGCATCAGTTTCGGTGGAGTCAAGCATCCAGCAGCAAGCTTCCGACACGACACGGAGTTCCTTTTATCAGTTCGATTCATCATGCGGTACACCCTACTCGTTGTGTTCCTGTGCGGACTCCTCTTCGCCTTTGTCTCGGCTGGCGGTGGCGGCCAGGGAGGTTGGCAGAAGAGCGGAGGCGGTGGTGGCGGCCAGGGAGGTTGGCAGAAGAGCGGAGGCGGTGGTGGCGGTCAAGGAGGCTGGCAGCAAGGTGGCGGCGGTGGAGGCGGCCAGGGTGGTTGGCAAAAGAGCGGAGGCGGTGGTGGCGGCCAGGGGGGTTGGCAGAAGAGCGGAGGCGGTGGTGGCGGTCAAGGAGGCTGGCAGCAAGGTGGCGGCGGTGGTGGCAAGCACGGCCAGGGAGGTGCCAAACATGGCGGTGGCGGATGGTAATAGATATCCAGCCAGTCCGTCGCGACCCCACAATTAAACGAAACCCACGATCACCTTCCAGCGATTGCCCCGGCCAAGATCTGTTCCCAGCACACCCTTCTAATATCTTTTGTTCTGATTTATCCTGTTTCTAATTGTATTAATAAAGAAAGCTCTGTTTAGCATTGTACAATCTAAAAGTAACGCTAATTCAGTCTATCGATCTCCCGGGAAGAATATCGTATGAGCAACGATTAACGCAAGTATGAGCAGCGCCAACCTATCGATAGGCCGCCCAGTCAACCGAAATTCAAATGCATGGAAACGCTCGCGGCTTAGACTCGTTTGCTTATCATTCTTTTATTATTCGTATTTATAGTATTATTTCGTCTGACTTGATCGCTTTCTTGCGCTTGCGTTTGCATTTTGGGTTACTTATAAATGGTTTACTGGCTTTCTTTCCCATACAGTGGCTTTTAGGCCGTGGCTGTTCTCTGTTTTGCAATCTGCTTAAGCATATTCTCGCCTTGCTTTCTCTCTTTTTTTTATATTATTTCTTCTTTAAGGTAATTTTGTTTCGTATTTTGTTTAGTTTTGCTACGCCACACATATACACACATACAACGTACTAAATTTTTGCATTTGTATTTTATTTATTACTGTTTTGTTGTTTTTGTTTTCGTTTTTGTATTGGTTGTCGTTTGATTTATTTTGTTTTTCTCATGTTTCGTATTTATTTTATTTGTTTATTTCATTTAGTTTCATTTGGAATGCGTATAAATAAAAACTTAAACAGATTTACTGCACACACATTTAATTATACGTTTATACGTTGTTGACTACAAAAAAAAAAAATATTTCCAATTTAATTATATGTATATATATATATACTATATATATATATATAGATTTTTGTTTCGCTCGTAGAATCTTTCAAGTGTTTAACATTGTGTTACATACATATACTCGCACTCGTAGCCTTTTCCCCCAATCCTTTGCTACCTTCAATTGCAATTCAATATAAAATCCATTTTGCCGCCGCCAGATGTTGCACTTGGCATACATATGTATGTATACTCGTACCTGTACCTGCACTCGTACTCGTACTCGTATTCATAGTCGTATTCATAGTGTATATGTATATATTTCTATATAGTATATTTCATCAAAATATGTATTCATGCCTAAAACCTGCAACTATTCCGGTCTCGTTAGTGGTTTGGCTGTGGGAAACCAACTCTCTTACTCTTTCGTTTCTTTGTTATCTAGACGATTTTTGTTTGTTTGTTTTTTGTATAGTTTACGATAATTAATTACAACAACATTTACTTTTGTATTTTCGATTGATGCTTAGCCTAATGCATTTCCCATTCCCTTCCTTCGGCCCCTCAATCATCATCATAATCAATTTCATCATCGATTTCATCCTCAATCGCTTTTCATTCGATTACTTGTTTGGTTTTTATTTTTACAGTGCTTAAAGTTCGCTACGGTTTCGCTCGGGGAGTGTATCCTTTAGCTCGATCTATCATCATCTATCATCCATCACCCATCCTTAACCCTCCTCCCTCTCCCTCTTTCTTTCTGTTTTTTTTTTTGGCAATGACTTACTGATTTTGTTGTCTCTCTTTCTCTCGTTTCAAAGCTTCGTTACTTCGTTACTTTCGTTAAGAGTTAAATGTTTTTGGAAGTAAGCTTCGATCTTCGTTCGTCTATAAGTTATGTATAGTATGTATATCGGTATCTGTATAAAGTAAATAGATTACGTAATTGCAACATATGCATCTGATTCTCTACGCACTCCTTCCACTCCGTCCTCCCATCACCTTTCCTATTTTCCCGCCGTACGGATTGTTCTGGCTCTGTTAACATTTTGGATTTGGATTCGATTCGATTGGTTTGTTTTTTTGTTTTGTGGTCGCTTATGGTAGTATTATTACACAATTTATTGGGTCTGCTCTTCAAGGGTTCAGGTCTTCAGGCTTCTGGCCTTAGTATTTTTTTGTAATTTGCTAATTTACATTTTCGATTGGCCCTCAGAAATTAAGGAAGTGCACGTAGACCAAAAAAAAAAAAAAAAAAAAAATATACATGCATCCTCGTACGATATATGTATGTATATATACTATATATTTTGTATTGTATATAAGTTAGTGTTTAAAAAAAGATGGAACAATAATGGTTAATCGAACAACAATTTCGTTAACATAAGTACATAGTAGGGGGACATACAATAGAATTGGTATGGGAATGGGAGGTGCTTTCAAAACAGTTCAAAGAGTAAAACTAAAAATGAAAAAAAATACAAAAAAAAAACACGAGGAAATTTTCAAACAGATAATATAAATATTTATGGGTTGGGGATATACAATACAGAGATATAGGGGTCGGTATATGCAGTGTGTGGGCGGTACTTCTCCGAGGGACTGGGGCTGGACCCTGGGCCTGGGCCTGGCTGATGGCTCGTTGGAAATTTGTATTTACAAAGACTGCGGGAGGAGCAGGAGTTGGAGTTGCGCTTGCAGTTTGAGTTGGGATTGGATGCTGGTGGAGGGGGGCCTGGTTCCAGTGAATCCCTATGACTCGTCCCGATTGTTGTGCACCCACTGGGCGGGCACCCACTGCGGCTCGCGCTCCAGCGAATTGATCTCGGCCAGCAGCTGGTGGTAGGCGCGCTCCGTGTCATTGTTGATGATGATCATGTCGAAGAGATGCCCCCATCGGGCCTCCATGTCCCTGGCCGTGGCAATGATGTCTTTGAGCTCTTCCTCCTGCAAAATGGAAGCACAAAATTCAGATGGAGTTTCAAATCCGAAGCGATGGGATGACGCACCTTGAATGGTTCCCCATTGCGCAGCTTCTTCTGCCGCAGCTTGTCGAGGCTGGGGGGCGCCACCAGTACCACATAGGGCTTGAGGTCGGAGGCTCGCAGCAGCTTCAGGCTCTGCGGATGCAGATTGAGGACGCAGATCTTGCCGCTGGCCACCACCGTTCGTATGGCCTCCAGTGATGTGCCTGTGGATTATTTGAATAGATTACTTTCAGTCCCGGGGTAAGCTCTGGGTCTTGCCGACTCACCGTAGTAGGCCTTCTCGTACTCCCCGTGCTCCACGAAGCGACGGGCCAGAATGTCCGCTTCGAAGGCCTGGCGCGTGATGAAGTGATAGTCGACACCGGGCACCTCGCCCTCCCTCCGGGCACGTGATGTGTCTGCAGGTTGAGATAACAAAAGAGAAATGAGGTTAGCCAGGGATTGAATGTGTTCGGCATGGGGGTGCAGCGGGTGTAGGGCGCAGGATGGAGGCTGGAGGATAGAGGATAGTGGGACACCAGAAGCCTGGGTATAGCTAGCGAATGCTCTGGGATTCAGTTGCAGAGGCTGTGCTTTACCCTTGGCCTTGGTCTTGGTCTTGGCCTCCTTGAGGCGCTCCTCGAGCAGATAAAACACTGCCAGGACACGCAGAAAGCGAGAAAGAAAGTTAGAGAGAAAGAGAGGCTGCAGGCCGCAGACTGCGAGAGGACTCTACTTACGTGGCACTGCGGCGGAGAAGCGCTCAGAGTCCGCCATTAGGCGCTGGCGCAGCTCGTGGCGTCCGATGTTGGGCGGTCCGATCAGGACGATGGGCCGCTTGTGGGTGGCCCGCGGATAGTACAGGGCCACCTCCTCGTAGGTGAGTATCTCCTCCGGATCGGTCTCGTCCGGCGCCGTCGTGGCGTACAAGGGATAGCTGCGAAGAGAGGAACAGGGAGAGCGAGATCAGTGGGGGATCCTTCAGGAGCAGGATGCTGCACCCTGGTACGAGTGGTGCTGGTAGATGCTTACCCGGCCTCGGAGCTGGCCTTCTTCTTCTTTTTGCGGCCCTTGCGCGCACAGAGCAGGGTGGCACCCTTGCTGCTGGCCCCGTCCTTGCCACGGGAGCGGGCCAGGCCCGCCTCCTCGGCGATGGCCAGCTTCATGGTCTCGCGCTGGTGCTGAAACGACTGACTAGGAATGAGGCCGGCCAGCGTCTGGTCCTCCTCGCCCTCGCGGTACGCCTGCCACCAGTTGGGGTCCTCGCGGCTGATCACGTGCAGCACATCGCCCTTCTGGAAGCTGATGCCCAGCTCCCGGCACGGAATGTACAAATCGTCCTCCGGGTCGTAGTCGAAGTGCGCCCGTACATGCAGAACGGCCGTGTCCCGGTGTGCCCCCAGCCCCGAGCCGGGTCCGCCGCTGCCGGCCAGGCTGCCGGGAAGGCCGAGGCCCCCAAGGCCCCCAGACGGCGGACTGCCCGCCGGCACGATGAGGAACGTCAGCGTGCCCTGCATCGCACCGAGCAGGGCGCACACCTCGTTCACAGTCTTGCCGCGCAGCTCCTGGCCGTTCACCTCCAGGATCTCGTCGCCCTCGTGGAGCAGGCCGGACTTCTCGGCGGCTCCGCCGCGCACGATCCGCCCAATGACCACCGCCTCACCCTCATTGCGCACGGTGGCGCCCAGCGGCTCCGTCGACTTCTCGATCTGGATTATTCGGATGTTGTCGTTCTGGTCGTTGAGCGTTCCAAAGCAGGCACTCATCGGCATGGCCATGGGCATTGGCATTGGCAGCGGCGGCGGTGGGGGCGACTCGCCCCGCGGCAGCGGCATTGCTCCGCGCTGCGCCAGCGTTGACGGGACGGGGACCACCGGTGGTGGCACCACCACCCCACCGGCCATCGCCGCTCTCTTCGCCGCTAACACCGGACTGCTGGCTCCGCTCATCGAACCCAATCCACCGGCGGGTGTGGGCGTCGGCGTGGGCGAGGGCGTGCCGTCCGTGTGGTTGGCGATGCGGTCGTGGGCTAGCAGGAGGCCCTCCATCTCGTGGCTGGTGAGCAGGTTGCCCAGCTCGATGGCCGCCGCGGTGTTCGACTGGGTGAGCAGCTCCACGATGTCCTTCTGCAGGCCGAGGGCGTTGTGGTGCAGGGGGCCGCTGACGCGGGGGCGTCGGCGCTGCAGGACGGCGGTACGGGCGGCCAGCACGTGGGCCACACTGGCGCTGGCCAGAACGCTGTGGGCTGCCGAGACGCGTCCGGCCAGCGTGCTGAGGCCGCTCTTGCTCAGCTGGCTCTGGAGGCGGGTGAGGGCCGCGATCAGCTCGCCGTAGCCTTGAGATGGGAGAGAGAGAGGGAGTCAGTGTCTGGGCAGTGGAAAGGATTGAGATGAGGACCCACCATCGATCTGCTCTGGCTGCGGCTGCAGCTGTGGCTGCGCCTGATCTTCATCCGGCAGATACGCCTCGTTCTCCACACCGGCGGGCAAGGGCATGGCTGCCAGTCCCGTCGGCGCCGGCTGCTGCTGCTGGGCCATGGCGATGGCCTTGCCGGGCGTGGCCGAGTCCTGGAGCGCCTTCAGCTTGCGAGAGCCGCGCAGACTGTTCCGGAGGAACTCATTCTGCTGGGCGATGCGCTCCTCCTCCTCGCGTCGGCGGCGCAGTTGCTCCTATAGAAAACGAGGGGAAGATTAGTCATGATTTGGCTTAGGAGTATGGGTGGTTCAGGGCTCAGGGTTCAGGGCGCTGGCTTCTGGCTTCTGTGTTCTGGTTTTGGCTCTGGGATTGGGACTACCACTGGGCGTTGACTCTTAAGTGGCGCACTTAATCCGCACTCACGACAATCGCGCTAATTTAATTAGCAGCTGAAAGAGCGACGCCACCTGAGCGGACATGCCGCAGAATCCAATGCCACAAAGAAGGTCACCACCGAGTGGTGGTCGTCCAACGCCATACCCTGTAGCCAGTAGCCAGTACCCTGAAAAGCAGACAGATAAAAGGTAACAACGTATATGTTGAAAAAGCTGTGCTGTGGTAGGAATCTACCAGGGGGGTTCCCTCTTTTGACGTCTGAGGTCTGGTCTTTAGCGGCACTTCCCTGCGGCACTGGCTGCAACTGCGGGGTATCAGTGGCCCCGAAAGAGTCTTTAGCTGATGGGTGGCCGCAGGGTGGCTAATGGGTGGCTTGTGTTTCTTGTGGCCGATGGATGTTGCCCGTTGCATACCGCAGAAAATCCCGTGGCGGACAGTCCCCTGCAGGGCAGGCACCGGCGATGCGTTAATGAGCGCAAAGCGGTTAACAAAGGGGTGGTGGGAGGGTGGGCTGTGGGTGTGGCAGGGTGGCAACTGCAATTATTGCGGAAGCCCCTCAAGTGCCACACGCCCCTCTCTCTCTCTGTCTTCACCTGTTTGGCAGACTGTCGGTGGGTATTGATTCCAATTTCCCCCAAAATGGTACGCCCAAAGGCCCAAAAAGGGGTAGCTTTGATGCCGTGGATTTGAATACAGCTGTACCTCATATGCACATACAAATGTATACCATTTCTGGTTACTCAAAGATCAGCCTCTCCCTTCAAGAGGAACAAGGCTTATGCGAGTCTGCCAGGCAGATGGATCAGCGTATAGCTCGATTCGTTAATACTCTTTTAAAGAGTATAACATCAACATGGTAAAAAAGACAAGAAGGAAAACAAAAACTACTGAATTGAATAACAACAGAAAAGACGCTCGGAATTCCAAAAGGCGGAAGAGCCAACAGAAAGAGAAAGAGGAACAACGAAGAATATGAGAACAACAACAACAGACAAAAAGAAACAAAAAAAAAATACAGCAACTAAGAAATAATAAAAATTCTGCTAAACTTGCATAATAATTCGAAGGGGAACAAGAAGAGCAACAAAAGCAAAAGCAACAAAGCGAAGAGCGAAAATTCCACACCACCCAACGCACAGCAGACCAAGAGAATCAGCAGAAATTTCAAGCACCTCTGAGAAATACCGCACCGACACCCCCGACATACCCCCCAGCCACCCAGCTCACCCCTTGACCCCGTGGGCGGGAGGTGAGGGTCATCCTCATCTTCCTCTTCATATCATGCATCACCATCTCCACCTGTATCTGTATCTGTATCTGTATCTCTACCTGTACCACCTCCATTGCCACCACTAACCATGTGAACCGAAACGGAGATTGGAGAGCATTGGCATTGGAGTTTGAGTAAAAACAGATGACAGGCAGAGACGGAGACGGAGACGGAGACAGAGATGGACAGGGATAGGGATAGGGAGACGAAGCCACAGAAAGAGCAAAAGATGCCAGAAGATACATATATATATATATATATAAATAAAGACAACACAAGAAAAGGCTCAACGAAAAAACAGAAGGAATGCTATTCTATTCTTTGGTTTAGCTGCTTTCATACGAAAGGCCAAGTGTGCCCAAACAACAAACGGAAAATGGTCACACTCTGCAAGGTGCCGGTGCCGATGCCGCCTCTTTTATTTATTTCCCGACAGTTTTTGGCACTTCTTAAAGCTTTTTAATCAGTTTCCACCGAACATTTTCAGACGGAACCCACCAGATATAGAGATTTCTGTGGCAACGGGAGGACCATTAAGTGGAGTACCTCTAAAACTGCAAATGAAATCAAAGTTCGGAATGAAATCCCCTCCTAAGCAGTAAAGGGAAGGAGTACTTGTCGTATCATTGAATAAAGTGCTTTTGAAATTTTAAATGCCAGTTAAGTTTGGACATCAGCGAAAGTAGTTTCGGTAAGACTTTTAACATTCCATGACATCCTTCCACAGCACTGAGTGGAAGTGCTAGTAAAATGTAGCATTTGAATGTGGCTTTGAGCAACTAAAAGTATAGAGAATCGTTTTACGAATCCATTTTAGGACTTAAAACTGTACAATAAAGCCACAGAGCCATAGAGAATCTTTCGTAAGCGTTCATTTACATTTGAAGCTGAAGCCAAAGAACAGCAAACTGAACGAAGACTCCCACACAAATCGAAAACAGTTGAAACACTTAGACATTGCCCCATACCCGTGCCCGTACCCGTATCCATACCTATACCTTTGGCTATTCATAGATCAAATGAAGCCTACAAAAGCTTCTTACCTTCACTCGGGCCATCAATCATCCCGACGGCAACGGCTACAGCCACAGCAACCCGTAACACCAGAAACTTTAGTAATTGTTAAGGAAAAACACACCACTAACAAATGGAGGAATGCCTTAAAAAGCAAAAAAAAAAACCGTTGACGGCAAAGCCATGACATCATCATCAACATCATCGAAATCAGCAACAACAACGAGTGCCGGCATAAATAAATATTGAAATTGCGCGTACAATAAAAATTAAAAATATATTAACGATAATGATACCCTCTAGCCACTCATGGCCAAGGGTCTAGTCAGCCAAGTAGTGCACTTGGTTTGACTATCTGTCGATCTGCCTCTCTTTGGATAAAGTGTATTTCACTCGATAAAGACCTCGGAAAACACCTTTTGGCACAGACCTTAATCAGACAGTATAATCAGTACATATAATAAATCATGTACTTGACACAGAAATGAGCGGTGCAAAAAGAATTCATTGTATCTACATATCTTGATATTGTAATCTTAATTATTAAATCTTGGGATAATCAGACATTTTTTGTTTCCCCCGTATCCACCTTCTGTCCTCAGTCCAAGCTCCTGCACTCATTCGAGGTCGATGGTGGTTGTCCACCCACTTATCCTATCCGATCCTATCCTATCCTAGCTCTCTCCTAGTGAGAGTCGTATTAAAGCTGATTTATAGAAACTGTGTGCTAGCTATCTTAGTGTCGAGACACGTGTGCCTCGCCGAGTCAAACGTTCCGACTGGTTTCTGGTTTGTTTTTGTTTTTTTATATGGTATTTTTTCGATTTGCTTATAATTTTTTATTGCTTTAACGCCTAGGCGGGAACTCACTCAACGACAGCCAGTTAGCCTACTTGTCAACTGGTTTTCGTGTTGCCAGTGGTTGTTGGTGTATTTTTACTTTAGTTAGCATGTGTGTATATGAAGGTAGCTGTCGATGAACAACAGGGCTGCCGGAATGCCATGCCCCCAGTCTCCCACTTGCCTGTTGTTGCCGCAAACGTGTCGAGGATCGTTGGATTTGAATGCCGCGACGCAGGGCGGAGGCGCTACGCTGGGGCGTGGCCATCGATGTGGAAGCGATCGATGGTGAAGGCGATCCTTGAATGACATCCACTCCCACTCCCATATCCATCTCCGTTTCCGTTTCCATATCCATACCATTGCCGTTCATATCGAAATATTGGCTGCTGTTGTTGTTGAGCTTAACATTTTCCTTTTCTTGCTGTTGTTGTTGAGATTTGTTCGTGTTGTTGGTGAAATGATTGTAATTATTGTTGTTGGAATTATTGTTCATAGGATGATTGTTGCTGCCGCACAGAACAGCAAACTTCTGGGGCGTGTTCTCTGGTACAGGCAATCCAACACCTTCGCGTGTGGCAGCCCCGTGTGGCACATCCACCACGTGGCTGTCGTTGTTCTCCAACGTAATGCTCAGCGTTGAGACCACCATTTTGCTACTGTTCTTGTTCGACTCGCCTCCGATTAGTCCATGATTTGGTTGCACTGTCACTGGCACTTCACTTTCATCGATGGATCGATCGATCGCGGCCTCTCAAAGACAGCTCTCTTTTCTGCCAAACAAAAGTTTCTGTTGATCAAACCACAGCTGCAACAACTGTGGTGGCAGCAGCAGCAGCAGCAACAGCAGCAGCAACAGCAGCAGCAACAGCCCCACCACGAGTGGTGCAGTATGCAAATGACCCCGCAATGCCCACCCACCTGGCCAAATGCATAAATTTGAATATGAAACTGTCATTTCAGCTCTTTTCAACTGCAGACCACACTAACGAAATGCAACTAAATGCGCATTTCAAGTTTGATCGTTGTTGCTGCTGCTGCGGCTGCTGCTCAAACCAGAGAGCATTCCAGCGAAAGTTCTATATGTATCTTAGCCTGGCCGAAAAAAAAAAAAAAAACAAAAAAAAAAAACCACAACCTTCATGCTTTCCATTCAACAGCAGGCGGTGCCGTGCACTTTTACAACTATTTAATTTTACAAATTTGTTTATTTGTATATTTATTGCTTCGTTTTTTTACCCAGCCAGCCTTCCCCCCACCCCTTTCCTTTCCAATGTTGTTGTTTTTGTTGTTTTTTTAGCTGCTGCTGGCGACGTGCCTGGCTTGGGAAATGAGCAGCCGCCGTTGACGCTGCATTTCCATTCGGAATAACAATAACAGAGGGGCACAAACCGGGAAGGGAGTAGGGCACGGGGGAGGAGGAGAAGGTGATAAAAAAAACCAAAAAACAAAAAAAAATAAAGAGTTCACCTCAACTGTTTATCATTCATTCGGATATTATAATTTGTGGGGCTGCTCTTTGTTCTAGACTCTGGACTTATAAAAGCAGTGCGTCAGAGCAAAGTCCAATGCGGTGCTGTTCTGTTCCGATAAAATACGGTCTACAAAAACATTCAATTTAATTCCCTATTGCTGCCCAATGAAATTCTGATCTCCTGTTTGAGTATTTGTCTCACTTGGGGTCTTCCCTTGGGCACACTTTTTGCCATTGTGGCAGCACTTTTATGGAAATTTGGGCACACTTTGGTGTCCTGTCGGCTCGACAGCTTTTCTGTTCGACCACATTGTTAATTCACCGTTATCGTCGCTCGTTTGTTGTGTGTCGAAAATTGTTTTCTCCACTTTTGTCGAGTGATTTTGTACGAGTACGAGTCCCATTCCCGTTGGCTTTGGTTACGCGAGCATCGTTCCGTTATGGCTGCAACTGCAACAGACACGCCTTGTTTTTTGTTTGGCCTTTTTTTTTTTGGCGCATAAACCGTTGAATTGTTGAATTGTTGAATTGCTGTCGTTTTGGTTCGGTTGTTGTTTTTCAGTTGTTTTGGAGTGCCTTTGGTGTGGTACGTGCTTTGGCAAAAGTGAGAATTTTTTGGCTTTTACGAGTATGGGCTATCAAGCCACGCCTTATTTGCACTGCACGGGTTGCACACGCACACGGATTGCGCCATCAACACAAAAACCACAAACAAAAAAATAGCAAGGTGGCTGGCACAGTGGCTTTCAAACTGCAGCTGAACAGAATGAAATCCTTGATCCGTGATTAAAGATCCAATCCAAAAGCGATTCCCAATTTACGGAGGCACACTGCCACCCCAAAAATACGATATGTATGAATCTTTATCTTATCGCGACTTAATTTGGTTCGAATTTTACTTCTTGGTAACGCACTTGGCCCGAAACGATGTTGGAAATGGGGGGAAAAGAATATATTTCTGCGGCCGATCGCCGAACAGCTAAAAACTCGACTGCGAAATCATAACAAACGACCGCCACACACGGCACGGCGCGGCATGGCAGCAGAGCGACAGGCGGGCGACAGCACCGACGGCAGCAGAGCCCAGCCCCGACGGAAGCGACAAGGCGACAGACAGAGCTTCAACTTTAAGCACTGGCCAAACGAGGCCTCACACCAAGAAGCACTCATACTCGAACATACATTTATCACACTTCATTCCTTTATGGAATACATTCACTTGAAGTCGGACTTATTCTTCCCCCATTGAGGTTCGGGTAAAAGGCTTTCGTTTAATTCCGTTCATACATCGATAGCCTTGGGTATTGAATCACAAAGATTCATGCATATTCAAATGGTATTGATTTTCGGTGCAGAGCAGCCGCTGCTTCGTTTAGCCAGTACTTAGCCAGGGCAAGAGAGAGCAGCAGCAGAGGAGAGAGCGGAGCAGAGCAGAGCAGAGCAGAACAGAGCAGAGCAGAGCATAGCAGGTGTGTGAAAGAGTGAGAGAGGGAAAGAGCGAGAGTGGAACAGCTATCAATCGGCGTGTGAGAGCGTGTGTGAGGAGGGAGTTGGGGTAACGGTAGGAGCGGTAGGAACGGTGAGGGGCGACAGTGTAAGCCGGCTTAAAACGCACTCTGCTTTTGGCTGCATCTGTATCTGTGTATCTCTGTGTCCGTGTTGGGGAATGTATCCGTGTGTGGGTGGGTCGGTGTCTTGCTCACATTTCGCTCTCCACAAACGCGCAAAAAATGAAATGTTTGTCTAATTTTCGAACTTTTGAGCACGCAACCGCGAGGGTGGGTAGAGGAAAAGTCGGGGCGTGCCGCAGCGCAGCGGCGCGGGGGCTGAGGGAGGAAGAACAGTCAGTAGCAACAAAAGCCGCCTCTCAACAAAGGCAAGCAAATAAAATCAAAAGCAAACAGGTGAAAAATGACAAACAAAATCGTTTCGTAGGTGCGCTCTGCCTCTGGTGTATGTACACTGGTATGGGTGTATGCTCCGATACGAAGGCGATAGCGATAACGGACAGCGATAAGGATGCTTGCCATGGCACATTCCACAAATATCCATTGATAATTACCACGACTGAAAGGGCAAACAGAAGGGAGAAGGGCTTATCATAATTAATATCAATTGCATCCAGCATTCACTTGCAACCGAATAGAACGCGATCTATCGATAATCATCGATTCTGTTCATCGCATCTTCAGACTAATCGCAATGAAGTCCATACAAAGCCAATGTGTGACATCCATCCATCCAAAATCCTTTTACTCGCCCATCTCTCTCAACTTTCTGTGAAATTGTTTTACCCTGTGTTCCCTTTCGGTTTTCAATTAATTACATGCATTTATCTTTGGCACTGCCACGCCTACACACACGCAGAATAAGGGCCAAAAATAAGAGGGTGTCATTTTTCAGAGAGATGTCCGCAGGCGGAATGAGACAATTCGATTAAAAAGTTGCATAATTAATCATTGCATTCAACAACTTTTTGCCCCATCCCGCCCCGCCCCGCCCCGCCACGCATAACACCCCCCTGTTGCAGCACCCACCGCTGTGTTGCGCCGCCCACCGCCACATGCCTTGCAGGCAGCCAAATGAATGCAAAATGTTTTACTTTTTAACAGCATTATAATTTCCCTTTCTTCCGCTTTGGACAGCAGAACCCCCCCACCCCCCACACACACATTACCCTCCTATATACCCCTCTGAATACACATACATTCCCCCCTTCCAGCCCGCTCCACCCACTGCTTTTCCCAAAGGAAAAAGTTGTTGGGCAACTTTTTTTCACGCCGCCCCCTGCTCCCCTGCCCCATGCCTTTAAGCCGTAATTCCGTATAAACAGTTACGCGCTTCTACCATCCCCCCTTTCCACTGCCCGCTCTGGCATTACAATCCAGCATGCCACGGCCCGCCGTTTGTTGGTATATTCTTGTGGCGCGGTAAAAGTTTATTTTTTTTTTTATTAGTTTTACTAGTTAAATGCAATGGGGGCCCAGGTGCAGGGGTCGCGGCAAATCAGAATTCCCGATGCCAGCCAAATCCCGCCACACCCTGCTCTCTGTTAAAGTACAGCTTAAAGTTTGAGAGCCACTGCACGTGGCTGTCGTGGTCAATGTCCATAAAACTGGGCAACAAAGAACAAACAAAAGAAGAGAAGAACAGCAAACGAACCGGAAGTGTTGCCCCAAACACACACAGAAAGCAGAAACAACAAAAAAAAACAGTTTGTTCTTTGGTCAGTCGAAAGGGTAGGGGGTGCCTGGGGGACAGTGAACAGTGGACGGTGGAGAGAGTAGTTGGCGTATGGGAAGGTAATGGCTACATGTTATGCATTTCAACAAGGCAGCAAACGGGGCCCACAAAACCACAAATGGTAAAAATGGAAAGACTGACCTGCCTGCCCAACAGTTTGAGAGTGACATTGTGGAGGTACAGTAGATCACAGCACAGATGATCCCCACACAGGATTCTAGGATACTTCTAGGATGCTTAGACCGATAACAACCTCTTTCGGGATACTTCGTTTAAGACATTCTTTTCAAGGGTCGAACCATCAAACTATTTCCACTTAAAAGCCACCAAAGCAGTGGAAAAGGTGATTTCAATATACTCGTGGAATATGGAACACATGCTCATGTTTCAGAACCCTTTTATGGAAATAACCCTATGACTTTGGCTGCTGCCCCGTGGGTGTTAAAGGTATCGACAGTTTTACATTCACTGGTAGAGTGTCTTGACAGTTGACAATTTCCATAGCCTACCCCCAGGCGCTGCTAAAAATTCTTCAACAGTGGGACGGACAGCTAATGGGATATTCAGAGCTCCACTCACCTGGTACTTCTTGATGCTGTCCAGCTGCTCCAGCGTGGGCTCCACAATCTGGGCGATCTGCTGCTGCTGCTGCTGGTGGTGCAGATGCTGCTGCTGCTGTTGGTGGTGCAACTGCTGCAGGTGGTGTTGTTGACTGTGGCTGCCACTGCTGCCGTTGCCGTTGCCCGCTGCCCGACGATCCGGCAGTTGGGGGGCGGGCGAACAGTTGACCAGCCGGCCATCCTTCTCCACCCGTAGATGATCTCGGGGCGGTGGCACGGGCTTGACATTGCCATTGAGCTGTGGGAAAACGCGATTTTTCACATCAGTTTTTCCTGAACATATCTATGCATGTCTGTATGTTTCAGTTTGTGTGTATGTGTGTGTGTGTAGTTGTATGTTTCTGTGTGTGACTGATGATTTTTAAAATTAATTTTTTAATGGATTTTGTGTGTTCTGTGTTAGGTGCAAGCCCCGCCCCCGTTCCTCCGCAAGATGAATGACAGACAGGAGACACGGGAGACATGGGAAACGAAAAACCCATTGCAGAGCTCCCCGGGTTATATTGCGATTCTTTTTCAAGGAGTTACCCTCTGGGAGCCCTTGGATAGGTGGCTGCACCTGATGCTTGGGGACATCCTTGGACCATAAGGGGTACGTCCTTGCTGCAATTGCCCCAAAATGTATTCATCGAAAACCGACGCCAGCCAGACGCCGCACCAGCGAAATGTGCAAAGGAGAATGGCCGAGAATGCAAAAACAATAAATGTCCTGCTAATGGAGCCGAGGTACGAGTGGCATTTAAATTGAGAAATAAATTATGAAAGCCTTAAAGACGGCAGACAGTAGACGACAGGCGGCAGACGGCCTTGAATAATTCCCAGCATAATCCTTTCGCAAATCAAGTGAGTGGGTGCCATGGGAACCATCGCTGGTCCCTTGCCGGATATCTAAGATCCTTGTGTTCTGTTCTTTTCCGACCGAACATTCCATGGATGGGATGGGTGTCCCTTGCCCATCCTCGAACCACTCGGGGGCATATCGTATAGCTGCCATGGGAACCATTGCTGGGCAGAAGCCTCGAAAGGGAGAGACAATCTAAACTTCTTCCCACATTGGTCATAAAGTTTTGAGGGTGTCATTTGCTTGGCTCAAAGAGCTTTAAAGCATGGAGGAAGAGACTCGGGTCGGGGAGTTGATGGAATACACTTGGAAAATAAATGCAATTACTCTCTTGATTCCTTTCATTCAGTGCATTGTCTGTCCGTCTGTCCGTGTGTCCGTCTGTCCGTGTGTCTGTCTGTCAGCTGTGCTGCCAAAGCCATGAATAAAAGAAAAGATTTGTAAAGGGGGGAAGAACTGTAAGAGCAACAGCAACAGCAACAGACTAGAGATAGAAATACTGTTAAAGCAAGAGTGAAAGGAAAAGCGTTTTTCCTTTTTTTTCTCTCTCTCTCATTCTCTCCATCTCTCTCTGTGCGTCTGTCTCTGTTCCGCTTTTGTTCTGCAGCCATTGGAAAATTAATCGAGAGCAATTTCATATAAATGGCATTTATTTTTCATCGCCTGAAAGAGCTCAGAGAGTGCTCAGGGGAGAGCGAGAGAGCCAAAGAACGAGAGAGCTGCAAATGATTAAAAATAAGCAGAGGGACAGAGCACAGCGGCCCAGCGGCCCGGCGGGAGGGAGCCGAGCCCCAGCCGCCCGCTGCTGGGCGTAAGAGGGTGGCTGTACAGGGGGGTGGTCCTGGTCCTCTTCTGGTTATGTTTAGATTAGGCCGCTGCTAACGAGGCCAGTGCTGCGGCTCTAATGCCACGAATTAGGCCAACCGATTTCGAAGGGGTTGGGTACGGTGTGTGCCACACAGCACATGCCACATGCCGCCTCGGGGTCAACTGTGGGACAATGTCCGACCTGCTTAATGCGTGGTGGTTGATGCGATGGTGGGGCAACGCTAATTAGTCAAAAAACAGGGTATTATCTATCTACTCTTGAAAAATACTTGCTTCGATATATAATCGATATATTTCGATTAACAATCGATTTGAAATGATGGCACACATGGTATACACCAATACTTTTTCGGTTCTGACAGGGTTCCTGGGTCACAGAGGATATGGCGCACAGATCCGGGACACAGATGGGATCGTGGCTAAATTAACGTCATTAACAGCGACACACAATATTCTACACACTTACATTAACATATACATAGGTATCAAAGAGAAACTACGACAGAGAGAAACTTGGAGAGAAAATGAGACACAGGGAAACAGAGGACACAGATACAGATACAGATACAGAGAGAAAGATAGAGAGAGATACAGATAGAGAGGAAGTTAGAGCGGGGTGACAAGCTCTAGGCAGAAAGATTCAATTCAAAGTACAAATACAATGTGGTATACCTCATCAGACACCCGCTTCGCATCGCCGCCTATGCCACTGACACTCCCACCGCCACCGCCAGCAGCAGTTGCAGTTGCAGTGGCAGCGACAGCGGCAGTGGCAGGCCCCACAGCGGCAACAGGGGCAGGAGGCAGCGAGGAGAGCGTGGTCTGGGCCGTGGAGGCACTGCCATTGGAGAGCAGCGATCCGCGCGAGGAGAGATGTGCCGGCGGCGGATATCGCGGCGGCGTCTTCACGATCTCAATGAAGCTGTCAGGCACATCGACGGGCAGCTCCCGGTGCTTGGTCATCGGTGGCAGGGGCGGCAGCAGTGCCACCACTGGCTCATAGCCGGGTGGGGCAAGGCTTAGGTCATCGGGCACGGTCGAGCTGCTCCCGTTGCTGTCCCCGCTGCTGCTGTTGCTATTGCTAATGCTGGTGGGGGCCGTCAGCGAGGAGGAGGCGGCACTTGCAATGTGACTGGTGCTGCTGTTGCTGGTGTGCATGGAGCTGTTGCTGCTGTTCAGCGAATTGCTGTTGCTTGTGTTGCTTGTGTGGCACGTGTTGCTGCTGGCCAAGGTCTGATCGTCCACAGGCGTTTGCCCCTTGCTGGGCGTGGCAGTGGTTCCACTGCCACATCCGCTGCTATTGCTGTTGCCGTTACTCGTCGCTTGCTGTTGCTGCTGCTGTTGCTGCGGCTGCTGCTGGTGCAAGTGGCGGTAGGCAATGCTGCCGAAGGAGTCCAGGGTATGCTTGCTCAGGACCTCGTCGAAGGTGCCTGTCGACGTGGGCGAGCCAGAGTCCTGGCTGCGATAGAGGCCGCCATCCACCACGCAGAGGAAGTCATCTGTCATGTTGCTGCTGCCGTTACCGCTACCGCTACCGCTGTTGTTGTTGCTGCTGTTGCTCGTTGTCTTTTGTTGCATTTTATTGTTGCATGGCGTCTGCTGTTCTGCCACTTGTGTGGTTGTGTTTGTGGCTGTTGTTGTTGTTGTTGCTGCAACTGCCCCCGCTGTCTGTTGTTGTGGTTGTGGTGGTTGTTGTTCCGATTGTAGGCAATTTTCATAGTTTTCGATTTGTTCCAATTTATTTTGTTGTTTTTGATTGTACAGATTTTGTGTGGCAACATCATCATCGATGGTTGCAACAATTGTTGATGTGTGTTGATGATGGTGTTTATGTTGTTGTTGTGGTTGTGGTTGTTGTTGTTGTTGTTGTTCATGTCGATGTGAAGAATGATATGCAACAATTAACAGTTTGTTAGCATGATCATCATTATGGAATGTCGATATGGTGGTGGTGGTGGTGTTCTTGGTGGTGGTGGTGTTGGTGTTTTTCTTGGTGGTTTTGTGTTTCTGTGTGTGTATGCATGAGTGTTTTGTGTGGGTATGTGTGGTTTTAGTGGTGCATGTTGTTGGATGGTGGTGCAGGTTTGTTGTTGATGTTGTTGTTGTTTTGAAAAGAGAATGCATGACATGTGAATGTGAGTGAGTGTGGAATGAAGCGAGGAGTGGTTGTTGTTATTTAGATTGTTGTTATTTTGGTTTAGTGACGAACATCTTCTTTTGGGCTGTATTGGGGGGCCGGGGAGGTTCTACTACTGGGTCCGGGGGGGGCGGGTGGTTCTACCTTACATTATGTTGGTTATTCTCAACAATACGAGTGGCTTAGTGGTTATTTAGTGGTGCTGTTGTTAGTGTTGGTTGGTGGGTGGGTTTTTTGGTTGGCCTTCGGTGGATGGTGGTTTCTGTTGCTTACCTGCGGTGGACGGGGTGGCGGATATCTGGGTGGCGTCTTGTTGCGCGCTATGAACGTGTCCGGACAATCGACGGCCATCTCACGATGTGGTCCTACATTATCAAAGAGATCCACAAATAAAGATAGCGAAAATAAACATAAGTATTCGTATATATACTAACCGTTATCTTGATTCACGGACAGCATGGTCAGCATTTCCTGGTCAATCTCTCTTATGTCGCTCGAATGCGTGCGATAGTGCTGCTGCTGCTGTTGCTGTTGCTGTTGCTGCTGCTGCTGGTGTGGATGCTGTTGGTGCTGCTGTTGTTGTTGCAAATGATGATGCTGTCCACTTATATAATCATCCGGGAGACATGGCTTCAGATCATCACCGTCCAGGACAACTATGCTTGAGCCGGAGCGCCGGCGGTTCCTATTCGAGGGAATTGATGGAAATGAGCAAAGGGAATTGCATTAGTGAAGAAAAATGCGAGGGAAAATCAAATCAAACAGGAACGAGGGCTCGTGGCCCACCACCTTCTCCCCCCTCCCCTGGGGGGATACAGTCACGGCAAAAGCTACGATTTGTGCTTCTCGATTTCCCATAGGGGATCCCTATCTCTGCTTTCCGCAGCATTCGACAGACTCTCAAACACAGACGCAGGTTCTTAGCACATACTCCACAGTTTGAGCTGCACTGTGTGGCTGTTGAAAAAAGATAAAAGACCGACAATGGGATGCGGAGTGGGGGCTGCAAGAGGTGGTCCTTGGTATTTCAAAAAGTTTTCAATTATGAGAAGGGGTTGGACCCCTTCCAGCTTTTGTCAAAGTTTTGAGGTTTTTTTTACCCTCACCCTTCCTTACCCTTACCCTTAGCATTCGCCCTCTGACCGCTTTTCATTTTCGTGAAAAGGCAATTTGCGCCTTAATTTGTTCGACTTTTGGATTATGGAGTTTTTCTAAAGCGAAGAAGAAAGCCTGGGGGCTAATTGCAAAAGTGGATTTGATGGTGGGTCCTGGGCCTGAGCTTGTCCCTTGAACCATTAGTAATGTGCTGCAACACGTTGCACGACAAAAGTTATTCCTGCAACTGGGTCTGTTATATCCTGACAAGTGCAGGACACACACACAAACCACCCACCCACAAAGTACTGATTCCGCCCACGCACTGGCTCTTGATGAACGTCATTCACTGGAGAGAGACGTCTCCATTTTCATCTTCATCACCGCCTCCGACATCCTCTGTCCAGTAAAGAAATGTCCTGTTCCGGTTCCTGTTCCTGTTCCCACCCCCTAGTGTTCCATTTTCTTAATTCTATTTATAGAATGCCATCCCTTCTATTGCCATTCAATCGATGAGGGAATGCATTAAAAACCGATTTCTGGCGGAATGAAGGCAGAACTATATATATGGCCAAGACAAGGCTTGGGGCATGGGGCATGGGGCATCCAGCGAGACAACGGGCGAGACAATTCAATTTGCGTAACACCAGCAGCCAACGGCAAGGCGTTAGAGAAGCGGGGAGGGCGAAAGCGAGGGGGGAATATGAGCGTGAGAGGGGACAGTGGAGGAACCATAAACGAATTAAAATGCCTTTGGCTCTGACATCAAGAACAGACCTTGCTGCACCTACCCCGAGGTCTTGCAACAACAGCAACTTGCAACAACAACGACAAAAACGAGAGAACACAGCAAGAAGGACAGGAAAAGGAAAGCAGAAAGAAGCTTAACAAGACGTAGAGGAAAAAGATGAAACAAATCGGTAAAACGATATTTTTCGATAATTGAAGAATAATGAAATCGATAAAGTCTATTAAATCGATAAAAAAGCACCCAACGGTTTCCACTGGTTCTTGAAAACAAATAAAATCTTTTCAGAATGTTTAGCCTGGGACTCTGTGGAGCATGCAGGACAGTCGTCCTGGAATTGTCCTTCAAAACGTTTATGACAAAGAAAGGTGGTTGCTGCTGTGATGCCGATCGCCATGTCGATAGCGAAAATAATCGATCGTGGTGGGAAACAAATGGAAAAATGTACAATGCATTCCTGTTTCTTCCTGAATTGCCATTTGTAGGGTATTTGGTGTTAAAAGGTGAGTTTTAGCATTCATTTAGCAATCGAATGAACCCGTTAGTGGATCATTGGAATTAATGAATAAAGGAGACGGCGGTACTCATTGCTGTGCTGGTGCTCATTGCTGTGGACATTTCAATTATGTAGCTTCGAAGCCGGCAGCTGGCTGACAATCACCTCGGCAAACGCAAATCTCGCAGCCAGGCAGCCAGGCAGCCGGGCAGGCAGCAGCAGAAGGCAATTATCATGATTGATGTCCGGCTAATGGACAAATACATGGTTGGCTGTACGGGGTATCTGTGCCATGGCAGGCAATCTCCTCTCGTCCTCTCGTCCTCTCTCTCTCTCTCTCTCTCGGACAGCAAGACGACCCACTAATCCCGCTGGCCCACTATCCGCTAGCCCGGGGATCATCAATAACCCATTGGGATGGGCAGGCCGGAGAGCAGACAGCAGAGAGCACGGTATGGCACGGCACGGCACGGCACGGCACACGGAAAAAGCACAACAATTGCCACAGCTGTCAGTCGTCAAGTGGGCAATGGCCAGACCCTACCCTACACGACACGACCCGAAACGCTTCCACATCGATGATGGCTCTGGCATTAGGCAGCCACACAACACCCGCGGAAGGATCCGGGAAAGAGTATGTACATACAATATGTATGCATGATGACGAGACCATTCCATTGCTACACTGAAGCAAACAAAGAAGTCACTTTCCGGATCTCCAGCTTCAAGAAAATGCAACACTTCACTCAAAAAGGAACGAAGGAACGAAGGAACTGCTGTACAAATTTCCCATAAGCAAGCGGCCGGAAAGATATCGATAGGTGGCATATAAATCAAAAGTGTCATCACTAGCGTAACCAGTTCCATCTGGAAAGGTGGCCCTCTACCATCATGGGTGTCTTTCATTGTGCTTTCAGTGGGTTTTTTTTCGCGCAGTGTATGACAGAGAGGAAAGGCGGCGGAGGCAGAGGCAGAGGCAGCAGCAGAGGTACGGAAAGATATAAATAAGAGATAAATGCAGGACACACGGATACACGGGGAAGCCATTATATGTATTTTGCATTTCCATCGCTGTATCTGTATCTGTATCTCTGTGTGTCTCTGTCTCTCTCTATCTTTTGTGTATCTGTATCTGTATCTGTGCATCTGTGTATCTGTGTGATTGCATATGTCTCTTGTCATATCAGCAAATGACCAGAACAGCGACACACATTCTGCATTGTGGCCGCTGCCCCGATGTGGCACGACAGCAACATGCGACAAGTTAATTGTTTCTGGCCATCGAGCGGAGAGCGAAAGAGAAGAGAAGTGGAGGCATGAGCCGTGGCAGGGACTGGGGTAGCGACTGATAAGCCATCCCGCTTTCACCCACAGTCCCCTTGTCGGATGATCAGCATTTTTGTTGTTGTGGCAGAGTTCATGCTTGAGAGCTTGCGACTGCAACAAGTGGCTGCCACACTTGCACCTGATAGCAGTCCGCTGTCGAGGGTGTGGACCGGAAGAGGCTTATTTTCTGTACTGTTTCTGTTCTCTGGCCCTGCCACAGGCGGAAGTTGTTCTCATTGTGGCAACGAGTATTGGTGGTGGCATGAGCATGAGTCACTCCCGCCCTGGGATCTGGGATCTGGGACCCCACTCTGCCACACGGCCACTCCACACTTGCCGATGAAGCATCAGCAGCGGCAGCAGCAGCAGGTAGACCAGAATTTGTGGGTGTGACGGACAGAGGAGAACCAAACTCGATTCCAAACTAATTGTGGACTGGTACTGCGGTTGCCCTGCCACACTGATTACCGATGGGAATCCACCAGTAATGCATGTTCAAAATGGAAGTATAATTGGAACTGGAAAATCCGATTCATTCCTGCCCTTTGGGAGCAGCAGCAGGTAAGCCATAGAACCCCAGGTCCACAGCAGAAATCGAGTTCAAAGCTGATCATGCATTGTGGTAGGGATAAGCCATCCATGAAACCCAAAAACGAGAGAAAAGCGACGGAAAATTTGCGAAAATCCAAAGAAAGACACGATGAGAGAGAGGGGGAGAGAGGTAAAGCCTCCTCTTCATTGGAATTCCTATGGATTACCTGTATGCATTGGATACCTGTTATCGGCATGCCTCGGAGGCCATACCCTCCCCGCCCTTGTTCCTGGGGCTTAATTGCCATGAAAACCGAAAGGCAAGACAAAGTAATGTGCCCCTCGTGCCACACTGCCCCGCTATACCCATCCCTCCCCACCCCCACCCCTTCTGCACTCTGCGAGAGTGCATCAACATTCACCCGCCCACTTTGGGTAATTTTGCAATTTGCAATTGCATCTTCGATTGCCGCTCAATTGCACTCGCACTCGAGTCCCTTCTCAGACCTTCTCTCGTCCCTCGGTAGATTCTCTCGCTCTCTCGAGAAGGCCAGGAGAATCTGGCATCTGTGTGTGTGGCGACGGGTAAAGTTTTCCCTGGGAAACTCAAGCTCAAGCCCAAGTGAAATTCATAAGCAAACAGCGGGGGGTTGGAGGCTGACGCTGGAGCCAGCGGCGGGGAACATTTGTTGAGAATTAATTAAAACCTAAACACAAGGGGAGAACCTAACAGGGCAGCAAACGGTGGGTTCTGGTCGGCAGGATGTGCACCACCATCGTGAATGCAATCACAACAGTAACCAGGCAACCCCCCCATACACCCATCCACCCATCCACCCCTTCATCCACCCATTCATTTGTTCATCTTACGAATTGCACCTGGAATTTTCATTACAATTTTGACTTTTGCCTCGTTATGGAGTCGTCTGAATACTGCTTAGAGAGCCGCCAACTTTCCCATAAGCGAACGGACACATTGGCAACACTTTCTTCAGCAAAGGCATCGAGAATTGTAAGGTTATGGATCCTTAATCTTGCACCATCTATAGACAAACCACTATCACAGTGCGAATACCTTTTTGGATAGATACCGAAATAAATCCAATTAGAGGGGTATCCCAAAAGTTGTAATAGCCACTGTTCACAGGGGGCGTGGGTGTGGTCTTGGTGGTATTGGTGGTGGTCCTTGCTCATTCGTCCTTGGTCGTCCCTGGGCTTGGAATAATGTGGGGGGCGTTCCAATTAAAGTACAGTTGAATTCATTTTTCCCATTTCCCATTTTGCAATTGAAATGAAACTTAATTGATTGCCGGTTTGCCGGCTGTCGATTGTTCTATTGATTGTGTTGCAAGTATACTCGCACATAGAATGGATATCCATGTTTATATTCGGTGGTCTAGTTGAAAGTTTTGTTAACTTATATTGAACTGGATTGTTTCGTGTCGCATTATTGCTTTATATTCCCGCCCAGTTCATGATATGTTCTTTTAAGGTGTCCTTCTAACCAACGTTGTTCAGGAGGCATTCAAGGCAGTACCAGGACTGCTTCAAGTCGAAGCAAAATGCGGAAATCTGGGCAAATATTATAAGAGGTTCGGGCAGAAAAAGAAACATAACTTGAGTCCTGCGGGTGCTTGTCAGACGGAGATGCAATGAAATCGATGGAGCACAATTGGCATGACTTTTTCATCATGAATGAATGAAATGAATCGCTTAGATTCCGGGAATTTAAGCGATTTGATCGCCGTGATAAATCGAGGAGATTTCAAAATTCTTGGAAGTGGACATTTATTTGACCATGAAGCGTTGAATTCTTGCTTGAATTGAATCAAGTCTGTTTTTCAGAGAAACTTATTTATTAATAGAAATATAATTGCTTGAGTCCTTGAGTCTATCGACTGAGTATTTCCAAAGTATCACAGCAGTGCGCTGTATTCCATCCTGGATTCCCTAGAATTATCACAATCAAAGACTGTAAGGACATGGGCCGGTCGCTGATTTCTGACTGATGAAAACAGTTGCGAATTGTTAAGATACATTTCAGGAGACTTTGGTTGCCTATATCGATCCGCTTTCAGCAGAGTCAGACTAGCAATTATTGTCAAAGGAAATATGCAGTAGCTCAATCGACTATACGAGTATATCCTTTGAAATACCAATCCAATCCAATGATGTGCACTGTTGGAAAATGTTTTTCAACACCAGCATAGTCAGTTTCCACGGAAATAGGGCTTTCCCTAGCTTAGAGCCTTACTTATTCCTGTGCACACGAGCCAATGAATGCGTAAAAAGGAGCTCCGTCGCAGGAGACGATGGTGGGGTTAACCGAATGATGTGTGATTTAAAATACAATATTTTTATGCATTGAAGTTGCTGAAAGTTTAAAGTATCCGAGATTAATGTACAATAAATGCATCCGCTGTGTAATTGCCCCACCCATTGAAACCATTAATTTTATTATGAGACTTTTTAGCACATTAAATCTGGCTTTAACAGACTGCAGAACAGTGCAGAGCGGTGTTCACTGTCAACAGGGTTCACAGGGAACATTAGTTGTAGTTTAAGGATAGAAGGGCAGTAGCAGCGTAGCTCTCTTTTCTCTGCTGTGCTCTCAATCGCACAATCACACCCTGCTGTATTACGAGTGGAATCCGCCTTCATCTCCCCCTTGTAGATGAAGCTCGAACTGCTGAAGATCCTGGCGGCTGATTCGGCCGGCGCTGGGCAGGCGCCATCCGCGGCCCATGTCCTCGCAAAGGCTCAGGGAAAGCAGGAAGATGTTTAGGTCTTTCGACCCGTTCCAGTCAATGCTACGGATCTCCACAAAGACCCCGTAGATCCATAGGGTATCTGAGTCTGGTACAGACACAGTTTTGGAATTTGAGTGAGTCTATGATATATTTCTTGGCTCCACAAACCCCTATCTATTGCTAGTTCTAGCCTCCATCTATCAATCCCGCTCTATTCGTATGTACATCTATCATAGGTCTCTTCGGGGTCCGCCTCTCACATTAAATTTTCCTGCAAATAAGCTTCGGTTTTTGTGGGGTGGGGGGTTTTGCAGTTTTGCAGATTTTCTTCGTTGTGGTCTCTGGTCAACACCATCTCTCATTCCATTCCAATCCACATCCACACTCTGCTTTTCCTCTAACCACAAAGGAATGCCAAGACTTTTCCCTTGGCGCCTTTTCTTCGCCAGTCTCCAGTCTCGTTGTGCCTCGGAGGGGGAGTGGCGGGAAACGCCAGGTGGTAGTGGTGGCAGTGGTATCTGAGGATTCTCCTCCTCACCTGTTGCCAGGTAAGAAACTTTAACCAGTGGAGAAATTTTAGTTTTAGCAAGTAGAAGAGTGTTTTCTCTCTCTCTCTCTCTCTGTCTCTCTGTCTCTTGCAATTTCGCCAATAAATGTGCACGAAAGCGATTATGTAATTATGGAGATCGTATCGCTTTGTTTCGTATAGATTATAGGAAATCGTTATGTTCGTGCAGATACTTTTCGAGTGAATTATGTATGACTGCACTTTGGGCTAGGGCTGTGCCTGAGACCACGAATTGTGTCATGTTTTGCATACGAAATACGATTATATTATATTGTCTCTGTCAGTGTCTGTGTGTGTGGGGGGGTTACACAGTGAAAGCTGCCCAAGCGGACACATTCTATGGATAGATTGATCAAGTTTTTCGAAAAAGATACAGGGAAACAGCACTTCCTGAAGATATTATCACAGAATACAAATGTACGATAGGATAAAGCAATCTTGATCTTGGTGAATGGGATATGCCATATGCTAGTCGTAGCATTGATTCGATCATCGTAAATTCAGTCCCTGTTCGTCCTGCACAGATTTTACTGTAATCTTTCTGCCAATTATCTCTCCCATTTGAGGACTATAAATGTATGTATGTATGCATGAATTTTTGGGAGATTGTGGTGCCATAGATTTTCTTTGAAATTCGTATTCCAATGAAATGGCGTTCCAGCACTATCCAACACTCACCATTGCTTTAGGATGCGCATTTCCGGTAATCCTTTGGTTCTCTTTAGGCACTCTTTTTATTCTTTCGCTCTCTCTCTCTCTTACTCTCTGTCTCTCTGTCACTCCTTTGCTTTTTATACACTTTGAAAGCTGTTCTTTAGGCTTTTCCTTTTGAGTTCACACATTTCAGCCTTCAGACACACGCACACGCACACAAATGCACAAAACAAAAATTAAACATTTGTTAAAAATTTAATAAATTTATTAGGCAACAAAAAACAACAGCAGAAATGAACGGGAGGGGGGAGGGGGGGTTCACTGGCACAGGCACTGACACGCCTGCGCCATGGCAACTGCAAAGCGAATTCGATCTCTGCCTCTCTCTCTCTCTCTCTTTCTCTGTCTCAGACTTTGGGCATTTTTAAACAACAACAAAAAACACTTTCGAATGGAAATTTTGCGTGCCACAGTAGCCACAGCAACAACAACCGATGAAACAGCTGCAGCAATACACGGTAAAAAAAAAATTTAATTCAATGTAAATCCTCTATCAAATGATTTTGATGTCACAATTTTCATTAAATATCACAAACAATTCCAAATGCACATTCTCTTTTCTCTTCAGAATGAAATTATGGTCCGTCCAAGCCATGGAGAATCTGTAGTAATTATGGCTCAATGCATTTAACTAAGGAAATTGACTTTAACACAAAACGAAAGGAACACCACAAAGGGGTCTTGATATTCACACAGTAATAGATTACTCGTATTATTTGTAACATTCACAATTTCAAGGGAATTGTATGCCTTTAAGGATAGGATGTACATGAAAGTCATTGATTTTTAGAAAGCTGATCATCTAGGATTATCAATTATTCGGAATGTGTGTGTTGCAGACGATATTTTTGAAATGATTTCTTCGATCTTTGATGTCCACTTTTGTACAGTGTAGCCATTACAGTAGTTGCCCGTTGCATGTCCACACGAGCACACACACACTCACACACACAGACGAGCAAACACACACTTGTTTTCTTTCACTTTTGCAGCAGAAGTACATTGTACATCTGCATTCGATCTGGCAACGCTGATAGCAGCGTTGCACCGTTTCTTGTTTGTTTTTGTTTTTGTTTGTGCCCTATCTACGGCTGCCGCTGCCGCTGTAGCTTCCTCTTCTTCATACATAGTTCTTTCTCTTACTCTTTCTCTCTGTTAATTGCAATTTAATGAGTTCTAACTGTGGTTGTTGCTGTTGCTGCTGCTGCTGCTGGTGTTGCAATCAAAGAGACGGAGGGAGAGAGAGAGAGAGAGAGAGAGGGGCGATGGGGGGGTCGCATCGATCGTACCGCTCTCTAACGGCAAATTGCAGTTGCATGTTCAATATTCCACTATTTGTCGCCACATTACTGTTATTTCTGTTGTTATTTTCTGTTGCCGTTGCTGTTGCTGCCGCTGTAATTGTGGTTGCACTTTGGTATGGTAGCACGCGTTTTTACCCTCCACACACGAACAAAGTCTCAGCCAAGACTGAGCACAAAAATAAAAAAAAACACACTGAAAGCCGAGCTGGAAAATAAAAACAGCAAAAACACCGCCGCCGCGCCGCTGCCACTGCTGTTGCTGTTGTCGTCGTCGTCGTTCAGGCCAAAAGAGAGCGGCCACAGAGAGCAAACAAGAGTGGGATAGGGATAGGTGATAGTGAGTGCATGGATGACCAGTGGAAGAGCAAGCGAGAGCGGGCGGCAGAGCTTGACGTGTGTGTGTTTGGAGAGCGCCTTGGGTCTTCGCCCTCTCTCTATCTCTCTCTTTTACCTGTCGTCCGGCCAAGCAGCGCAAGTGCAGCGCGCTCAATCGCCTCAAGGATATATGTATGTACGAACCCCGTACATACATACATACATATGTATTGCGCATGAGAGCATATGAGAGCAGAGCAAATTGCGAATATGCTTATTCAAGTGTGTGTGCGTGTGCAAACAGTCGCTGGAAGGATGAGGAGGAGGCGACAAAGGAAAGGGACCGTAGGAATAGGAATAGGAATAGGAATAGCAAAGCCAAAAACAACAACTGCCAGGCAGAAAAGAAACAGGAGAAGAAGACAAAGGCAAAACAGAATTAGTCGAAATAGAGAAGAACTCTAGTGGGAGAACGTACCACGACTTGGGGATACTCTAAAGATCTATCCATGAACAGTTTTCAAGATATAGCGGGTACAGAGGTACCTTGTAGATTTACAGGAAACAGAAATGAGTGAAAGGGAAAATTCTGGAATACTTTAGATGGAGACCATACCCTGATAATGATTGGGAGCTATCTGTATGCCCAAAAATAAATTCAGAATAGAATCCAATCCAATTTATTACTTGTTTTGCAAGAATAAAAGGAAATATACAGAAGTAAGTACAGTAATGGAAGTGCAGAGATTCACGGACACCGAAGAACTAACTTCATTTGCATTTCGGGAATTCTGGGAATAATCTACAGGTTATATTTGGAGTTCTCTTCAAAGAATTTTAGGCTCGGCCCAGAACAGCAAATGGTGTGAAAAATCAGTTTGCTAAAACACATTTTACTGCCAACGATACGTTGATCAAGGAAGGAAGGGTCGATCTAATGAGTTCTCTCTTTTCGTTTCAGTGTCGTTTTCCTCTCTCCCCAGAAAGGGTATCCCAAGACCAGGCTGCAGTCCAAGACGCGGTGCAGTGCAGCAGCAACAGCAGCAGTAGCGGAGCAGAATTAAGGTAAAAGCAATTGAGCGAGCAGCAGGTACAAATATGTATACACAAACACACACATACATACATATGCACATGCATCCATACATACAAGCAGAGATGTAGAGGTATGTTCAGGTATCTGGTTAAGCCTATTGTGGCATACAAAAGAACAAAAGGCAGGGCCCCTGCCTCCAGGTGTGTGTATTCGTGACTCAACAGCCAGCGATGTGTGTGCCCCTGTCCCTGCCCCAGTCCCCGCCACAGCCACAGCTCCGGCCACTGCCTGCACAACCAAGACGTGCCCCAAAGGCAGGAGAAGAGAAGCTGCGACTGGGACTGAGACTGCGCGCAGCTCCATGCCAGGGTGCATTTAAACAAGGTGATATATTCCAAACAGAATGCTCTCATGATACAAACCGAATGATACGAGAGAGCGAGAGAAGAGGCAGTGCCACACCTTATACAAAACACACCTCGGTCGCACAGGAACAAACAGAGAGAGAGAGAGAGAGAGAGCGAAAGAAAGGAAGAGAGATCGTTACGTGGGTGTGAAGCAGGTAGCATTCCTAGCCATGGTTTACAGATCATCACAGAGATCATGGCCAAAACTGCGGGTATCGTGCCCTACTCTCGGCTCCTGTTGCTCCTGTGACTTCTCATGGGCCTCCCTTTTTGATTACCGTTGTTCTTTTGCAGTCGTATCCCCCTCTATTTTGTTCTTTCCCTGTTTTCCTTCTGTGCACAGAGGATCCATCGCCATACCTGTGGCAAAAGGCAGAGCAGAGAACACAGGCAGACAACAAATAAAATAGAGAAGACAGTGTGTGTATCAGAGAGAGAAAGAGAGAGAGAGAGGGAAAAGCAAAACAAAGCCCGCACAAAGGTAAGCTCTCATTGTGTTTGAGAGCGAGGTGGAGAGTGGGGGACAACGGAAAGAAGGAAAAGAAGAGACCCAAAGCACAGAGAAGCATCCTCCAAAGATACAAGATACAATCAACATTGAGGCACACACACACACGTACACTTGAGTTGAGGCTCACTTGAGCTCTGCCTCCTTTGTATGTGTGTGTGTGCGAGAGCCTGTGGGGCATCATTTGGGTCGTCGTTTGCCTTTGGCCCCCCCTTAGCCGACCCCTATGAAGGAGGGGCCGTCGCTCCGTTCCACAATCCCAGAGTTGCTCAGAATTATTATAACGGATTTATCTCAAGTTACACCCACACACTCCTCTCCATATATCCATGTGAGGGTGAGTGTGCGAGTATGATTTCATTTTATATTCTTCCAACTTTTGATACCCTCCAAACATCACAAAGAGCACAAGGGTATGCTCAGTAGAGAAGGCAGAACGAAACGAGATAAAAGAGTTTTTTTTATGATCCATTCGATATAAACCGATATTTCAAAAGATATATAGAAAACTTTGATATCTAAAACATTCTGTTGTGACTTATTTTGATTGATTTTATATGATATGATATTATACCTTACTGCATGCCAGCCCCTTGTGATATCTTTTCCGAATAAATATTTTGCTTATTATATTTTAAATGAAAAACATAAATGAAAGCATATCGACTACCTAGAAATATCAAAAAAGTCCCGCAAAATGCTCAAACAAACGAAAGATCATACATATCATAGTTCTATCTATATTGATTCAAATGCTATATTTGCAGGGTATTCAGGTACTATACACTATATTCACTATTTTCAACCCTAAAGAGATGTGTACTTTTCCTGTAGAACTCTCATTTGGTTTTCCTCCCAATGCCTTATATAGGATATACCCAGGTAGTGGGTATTTTTTCAGTCGGAATGCCGTGCGCTTGATTGTTGTGTTTTGTTGTTTTTTCTTTAGTTTTGTGCTTTCAAAATAACTTGCGGGTCCTCTGCCTCTGCTCGTTTGCTCGTCTGTTGATTCTCTCTCTCTTCTACACTCAAACTGTCCCACCATTCGTTCCCTCTCTCACCCACTCTCTTTTCTGCTCTAGAGAGCACACACATCTCTGGGGAGAGCGAGTGAGGGAGAGCTGGCCTTTCGGCCATGTGTCTACTTTTCGTTAATGGTGCTCTGGCAACTCTGTGGTCCTAACGACAGGAAATTAATGATTTAATTACATTTTTGGCTAGCCAGATTATAGGCAGAGAGAGAGAGATAGAAAGGGAGAGAGAAGGAGAGGAAAAAGGGCTTAAGATGCCGAAGCAGGCGGCACCTTTAATTGATTTCTCATGGCCCCATGGGAAACACTGACCTGACCATCACTTCCATCCATTGTCTGTGTGTGTCTCTGTTTCTGTTTCTGCTTCTGATTCTTGGGCTTTGCTTCTGCCACATACCTCTCTTCTCTTTACTCCTCTTCTCTAATCTGCCACAAGACCAAGTCCTACCCCAACAAGACCTCAACAAAAAATCAACAGAAATGCTGCGCCTGCGCGTGCCTCGCGTACCAATCGTACCATGGACGTGGACGTGGACGTGGCTGGGGCCGGGGCCGGGGGAGACCGCAGTGTCAGAGCCGCGGCCAGGCCCCGTCCAGGCCATCCCGCAATATGGCTACAGATACAGGGCTACATGGCTGGCATGCCAAAGATGGCAAGTCCGCAGTTTGAGAGCCGCAGTATGTGCAGCACTGTCGTTGGGGCAGGCCAAAGATCATTCTCTACAGCTCTCTACTTTTCACAGGAAATAAAAGACTCCACAGTTGAGGAACCACAAATAGATTAATTTTTTACAGGGATACACATGTAAGAGTATCCACAGTATCCAGTATATGTTCCAGCGTTCAAACGTTCACCAGTGACTGGATTTAATAGTCAATAAGCTCGTATGTTTCGTGGCGAATGGCATCTGCTCGTGAGTCCATTCGCTTATGGGAAATTCGTAAAGCATCATGCGGCCGAGTGGAACGGTTCTTCTTTTTTTAACTTTTCTCGATGGGAAGGAATCTGATGGCAAGACAGACATTCCATTGCTGACGACCAGTGCTGTCGTCAATTATTGTCGACACGAAAGATACATACAGATGCACATCGGTGGAGTGCGCATCGCTTGACATCAGCTCAACCTATTGACAGGGAGGCCACAGTTTTATCAGCAACAACGGAAATGGATATTTGCAGTTTGAAAACCACTGGGGCAGTGCTGCTGCTACGGCGTGTGTGGACCATCAAATACAATCGACTTTCTCATTTTTTGTTCAACTTCTGGGACTGCACAATTCCCGAAACAGAGGCACAGACAGAAAGGCAGAGAGAAATGTCATCCGCTGTCAATGTCAATTGCTCGTGACGAGTGCCCCGAGAGCAGTGGCACGAATATTGCAACAAGAGGGTTAAGCGTAGGCCATGCAACAGGCAGCAAACAGTTTGGACAGGTACCCCCCGCAGGTCCAAATAAGCAGCGCAGCCAACAACAACTTCTGGATAATGCACATTCGAACTCGAGTGCGACTTCCCTTCCCCACCGCTCCGACCAAAGCCGTATCAAGTGTCATCATCATCATCATCATCATCCACAGGGGAACAGAACATCATTTGCTGGCTGTCCGGATTCTATGTGCAACTGATTAGTCAGCAGATTTCCGAAATTGTTACTCGAAAAGCGAGTGACGGACACGAGACGGCAGCCCGTCACTGATGGCCAGCCGCAAAACACTGACCGCCAAAAGTTTGCACCAGCATTAGAAGCGCACACATGTGCGATACGAGTGGAGACAGGCAGACATGCAACATACATAAACATATCCAAAATGGGATCAAAACGCCACGGCACATGGTCTCCAGGGCATAAATCCCAACTTTCTCTTTCGCTTTCCCCCTCTAGTCAAGACAGTCTCTGCAATATTCCTCGGATAAATGATAAATAATTATTCCCTCTTCGATCACTGTAATGGCTTACAAACTGTGCAGAATGCAGTCGCTGTCCAACTTTTACGAGGGCGCAAATCGATTAAAAATGTATAAATATTCATCACCGGGCGAGGAAAATAACTCGTTAATTAATAATGAGCATAAAATGATGGCGCACGTGCCCCAACAAGGGGCAGGGTGGTCTCCTCTGCTCACCTCTCCGCAGTGGCAGGCAGGTGGGCCCTGTGTATAGTTTTTGCTGCTGATGGCTGCTGCCCGCGGGCGAAATCACAACAGGTTCATTTGCGATGCCACGAAGGACGCACCTGCCACAAAAGAGCGAGAGACCGGGAGAGAGCAAAAAGTCTGGGAAATATGTGTGAAAAACGTCAACGATGGCCAGAGGCGGAACGCAAAACGCGGCACTAGGATGAGGATGAGGATGAGGATGAGGAGGAGCAGACCGAGACCCAGACCCAGGAGCCATAACCTCTCTGGGCTGTGGGCTCTGAGCCCTGGGCACTCTCCTGAGCCAGCCAGGTGGAAAACCCAGCGAACAGAGCGAAGCGAGTGAATAAATAAGCAGTCATAAAAACAACCGTGAGTATACACACCCAAACACCCACTCAGCCATGCAGCAACCCACATGCTGCCACGCTACCAGGTATTTCCGAAGCGTGCAAAATTCCAGACCAGCCAAAACCAGCAGCAGGACACAGGATGGGAGAGGACCGAAAGGAGAGCTAGAGCCAGAGCCAGAGCCAGAGCCGGAGGATTCGAGAGCCATTGAACAGGATGAAGGAGCAGCAGCAGGGGACCAGCAGGCAACCAAAGCGGTAATAAATGCTTCATAAAATACAAACACTCTCTGCCACAGTCACATTCACATACACCACTCACATTCGCATTCATTCAACATTCACATATTTCAACAAATGAATCTGCAAACAGAACAGAAAGGATCATAACTGAACAGAAATCCCCGTCAAATGCTGTGGAAGCTCTGGCCATAAGCGCTTCTTAAAACACTTTATGAAAAGGTTTAAATATCTTTTTGGCAGGTGCGGTGTAGATACAGGACCCCGTGTCTGCTATTGCATCTTCATGGTCTTGATGTCCCTATCTAGCATTTTTTCATCCTTCGGAATCCTTCGGATACAGGCCACGCATCCCATTCCCCCACATTCCAAACAGTTTTGTAAGCATTGTGACGGGGCTGCGCCTGCCGATTAGGCTACAGTTTACATCGCGCGGACGGACACAGTGGTCGTAGAACTGTAAGAGCACTCACCTGCTGGAGTCCTGCCGCAGACTCTGATCACCCAATAAAAGTTCTGTTCTTCCTATTGATATGCTACTTGTGGGACTGTGTTGCAGCTGCTGCTGCTGCTGTTGCAAGAGTTGTTGCTGCTGCTGCTCGTAGGCGGCACTCAGCAATTGCTGCTGCTGCTGCTGGGATCGATTGTTGCTGCTGTTGGCTGTCGCTACATTGGTGTTGTATGCATGGACATCGCTGGATTGATGAACAATGACGTCATCTAGTAACTGTTTGGGCAAAAAGAGGATGCACGTATTTAGTAAGTCTTTGAAATGCAACAGCAATGATCAAATATTATCAAACAAAAAGAACAAATAGAAAAGAACAAAAAGAAATGCGTGTGTGCCCCGGTAGCCCCGTCGCTCATCAAATAATTGAGTGCAAAATAACGAAAACCAGTTCAACGGTCTTCAACTGTCATCAATCAGGGTGCAAGTTGCGCAAATTCTTGTGGCAACTGTCATACAACTCCCCGCCCCGCCCCGCCCCCACAGATGAAAAAGCAAACCGGAAAATCGAGAAATCAAGAGTAAACCAATTACAGAGTTTGACAGCTCCACAGATCTGATGAAAAGTTCCAAATTAATGTCAAATGAAATCAAACGCAAACGAAACGCCACACCCCCCGCCAACAAAACTATGTTAAATCTTTGTATGTTTTTAAATATTAAAATCAAAGAGAAAACATATCCTAGAACAAAACAGATTCTAAAAATGAAAATGAAGAATCCAAAAATCCAAACAAAAGGAGTAATTCACCTCTCGTCTCGGTGGATACAGATTGTTGGCTATCAGTAGATCACAATTCTTCATCACGGATGCCGCTGTGGCTGCCGCCGTTGCCGCTGTGGCCGCTGCTGTCGTGATGCCGCTGGATGCGATGGAATTATTGCTATTATTGTTGTTGCTTAAAATTAAATGTTGCTGATGGAAATGTGTCTGTGTCTGTGTCTGTGGCTGCTGCTGCTGGTGCTGCTGGTGCTGCTGTGAGGTGTTGTTATTGGTGGAGTACTGCAACTGCAGCTCGGCAAAGGCCTGCTGCAACTGTCCGCTGGAAATGGCCGTCGAGTACTCGGTCTTGGGCGTCGTTGTGCCGTGGAGATGGCCGCCGCTCGGCGGCAAGGCGATGTCCGCTGCCGTCACAATACTGGTGGCGGCCAGCAGGGGCGACGTCGAGGTGCCGGCATCCACGAACTGGACATCGCTGGCACACAGCTGCAGTGGGGCAGGGCGGTTGTGGGTCTGGGCGTGGGTCTGCTGCTGCCGCTGCTGGTGGATTGCCGCCGTGGTGGCGAGGGTGGCCGCCGCCGCCGGGAGCGTCGTGCTGGCCGGCAGCGTCGTCGTTGGCAGCTGGGCATGCTTGTTGTTGTACGAGATGTAGGTGATGCCGCAATAGTTGGCCCCGTCCACGTCGTCGTCGTCGTCGTCGAGGTCCTCGTTGTCCACCTCCTCGGCCAGATGCTGGAGGCTGGTCGCGAGCAGGGACTTGGCCTGGAGGGGCTTCCCCGCAGCGGCGGCCGCCGCCAGCTGCTGCTGGAGCTGCTGCAGCTGCTGCTGCTGGGCCTGGCTCGCCTGGTAGATCTGTCCGGTGGCGCTGCTGGTCGAGCTGCTTGTCGCGACGGCGCTGATCGCTGTGGCGGTGTTGCACGCGGAGCTCGGAAGCTGCTTCTGCCTCTGCTGCTTGAGGGCCGCTGCGGTGGTACTGTTGGCATTGCGATCGGCGGCGGTGGCCGCTGCCACAGCGGCACTTACCAGTGCGGAGGCCCCCTGGCTGGCCGCCTGCTGCTCGACGGCGGGCGTGGGCATCGTGCAGGTCGCTGTGGTGGGTGCCAGCATTGGGGCGGAGATGGGGCCGCCCGCCGTGGCCGTTGTCATGGTGGAGCTGCAGCACGTGATCTGGTTGCTGGTGAAGGACGTCACATAGATGGGCGTCGAGTCGTTCAGGAAACTGAGATCCTGCGGCTTCTGGCTTGTCGTTGTCCCGCTCTTTCCACTTTGCTGCAGCTGTTGCATGATTGATTGTTTTCGGCAAGGACACAGAGGGGGAAAAAGAATCCCCAGAGCAGGGATAGAAGAATATACACAGATGTAGATTTACTAGCAGTTTATAATACTAAAATAATCACTGAAAAATGCATTGCTATTGCAATTGATAGGTTCGATCAGAAAGCAGCAAAATTGTCTTATAAACAAAACTTATTCTACCCAGCATTCCATTATCCCATTTGAAAATAAACTGCCAACAAAAATGTATATTTTCATCACTGTACAACTTACAATCAGTGCTACTCGTTACTACTCGTTGGTACTCGCTGGTACTCGTTGGTACTCGTTGGTACTCGTTGGTACTCGTTGGTACTCGTTGGTACTCGTTGGTACTCGTTGCTACTCTTTTCTATTCACTGCTACTCGTTGCTCTATTGGTGCTAGTTGGTCGTATTCCACTACACTTCATTTTGAAGATCGTGAGACCAGCAATAACGAGTGGGAAAGGTGCGAGTCGTAGGTAGGGGCTGCGACCCTATACTTATACCCGATAATCCCTCTCTCTTGAGAGAGAGAATGAATAAGCACTTAAACGGTGTAGCGCAATTTTATTTGTTCCTCCTGGAACAGTGTGATATCAGAGCTGTCTGAATACCAAATTTGGTTGCTCTAGCTTGATAGTCTGTGAGATCTAGGCGGCTATATCGACTAGTCTCTTAATGCGGATCAAGAATATATTTATATACTGTATAGGATCGGATGTAAGAACAAGAAATAATTAACGTGAAGCCCCCTGTAACGGATGTGCATAAGCGAATAGGATTAAATATACACCAATGCGTGGGCGTGTGTCTCTGTCTGGGGAATTCGGGGCCTTTGCGTGGGTTGTTGCTTGTTTGCTCCAACAAAAGGCAGACAAAATGTTGGCTGCGTTTGCTTGTTGCTGTTGCCGCACCTTTTTGGTGGTTTTTGGATGAGTACTCGTCCTTCCCCCTTGCACGAGTGCGAGTACACGCCCAATCCCATCCCATTCCATCCCAGCTTTCCAGTTTCTGTCAAACCTCGCTCGGTCCAATTAACTCTTCTGAGCCATAATCGAAGGTGTAATCAATCCAATTTGGCCTTAACCTTGTGTGCCATAGAGCCGCTCCCCACCCCACTGAGTCTCCATTGAAATGGAGGGGGGAAATGCGAGTTGCCGTGGGGGAGAGCGCCCAAAGCCAGATCAGTGTCAAGTGAAGAACAATTTTCGGCTTTTTCTTTTATTTTGATGCAATTACGTGAAAAGAAGACACCCAGAGAGAGACAAAAAGGTAGAGAGAGGGAGAGATGGGGCTGCAGTATAATGGAGGGGAGTGTGGGGGATAAAGATATACATATTTTATATATGTGATGGTCTGATGGGGTAGGGATGCCATTCCATCTCCCGCACAGAATCCTTAACGCTTCGTGCACATTTTCCCACTTGAGCGTTCAATCGAGCTTCGTTCCGCCCCCTCTTACCACCCATTACCCCCGCCCCACCACATGAAATGGGAAGTTTTTTTTCATACCCTTCATTCAGGGTGTGATATTATTGTAGGAGTCTCGTCGAATGATGCCTTCGGTGTATAAGTTTCCCATATGCGAACAGCCCCATTTGTTTCGAGTTCAAGTCGACTTGATTGCCATCAATAATCAGCACAAACATCAGCTACTTCAGAGCCAATTTGAATCTAAAATCGGTTGAGTCTATCCCAAAAAGGGTATCCAATAAGCCACGCAAAGGCAGTGAGGAGTTTCTTTCAAATGTTTTCTTATTCGCATTTTATCGGATTATTGACAGCAGACACCACAACCAGTCGTTCGGTCAATGGTCCGTCGGTTAGTGGAGGAGCGAAGGCTACTCCTTGGTTATCCTTCTCGACTCTCGATTCAGCTCTATTCGGAGTAGCACTTTTCGACTTATCGCATATACATACATGCATGCGAATATGCATACCACACACAGACATACATATGTACTCGTAGTACGATAAGCACTCATATGAACGAACCCGAAGAAGCGTGTGTCTGTATAAAAATCATTTGTAAGATTGACTCCCACTGCCAATCGTGCCGGAGAACGCATCCCGTGTCCTAGACAAAGGCCAATGGTGGCCAGGGCGAAAGGAATTGATGTAGGAGCGTTCAACTGTGATGATGAGAACCGCCCCGCCCCAAAAGTGCATAGGTGCATGGCATGGAGCATGGAGCTATCGTTTGGGGTTAATGTACCTCTCAAACTATGCGGCAGGCCATAGGCCACAGGCTACAGGCCACAGCCCGCAAGCCACAAGCTTCCCCCAATGATTGGGTGCGCAGTGAATGCACTCGGATCAATCATTTGTGCTGACCAGAGGTTTAGAGGGATTGATTGATTCCTTTGAATGCCAGGAGCGCACTTAAATGAATAGACACCAAAGAGATGCCCGCTGATCAGAATTGGGATGTGTGTCCGTTCACTTAAGAGAAGTTTGGACAACGAAATCAGCTTTCAAGGGGTTGGCGATGCCCATTGATGCAATGAATCAAATGAATACTCGTACGAGTAGCACAATTACAACTTATTCTCCAATGAATACACCCACATAATCATACAAATCGTGACACGCATTCTAAAAGGCAGTCCATGTCCATCCATCCATAACATTTTACAGGCAACCCTCAGCCCCATCCAGCAGATACATTTTCGAATACTAAGAGACTGAATACCGAATACGAATGTGGGGGAAATGAATAATTAATTAACTCGATTTACACACCCATTCATTCATTCATTCACTGAGTGACCCACACACGAGGAGAGAGCGGGAGAGAGAGAGAGAGAGAGAGAGAGAAATGGATAGCCACCGCGTCGGCTAATCTGGGGAATAGCTTTTATGTAAGCTCTTGCTCCTTCTCCTCCTTCGTCCACAAAGCGTGAATCGCTTGATTAGTCCCCTCTGAATCCACTCACTCACTCACCCGCTTACACTCAAACACCCACATGCAAATGGGATCGCACTGTGTTTTTTTTTCACTTTCAATTATCCACATATTTGATTTGCAGTTGTTTGCATCTCTTTGCTGGAGAGTACGCGAATAATCTGTACAACAAAGGGTTGCATGACACTGTCAAAAGAGTATTACGATATTCAGAATCAATAGCACAGTCTGTTCCTTCTTTAAAAGTGAGCGAAAAGAGTTCTTTGGCCAGTCATTTGCATGCCATTCAAATCGGAGGACATGGAGCCCTGCATGAACAGACAACCGAATCGATTCGTTATCAAAGGCATTCGGTGGGATTCGGTATCATCATTTTTACTGTGTCAAATCCGTAAAATTCGGTTTTTTTTCTCGCTCACTCTGCACTTGATTTTCTGTTAGAGAGAACGGGAAAGAAACACACAATTTGTCTTGTTTTTTAGCTGTGCTCCCATAAGTGAAAGGATACATTTTCCACGAATATTCAATCATTCGAACTGCGAACAATGGAGCGTAAAGGGTATCCAATGCTTCGGCCACGAGAAGGCACCGAAATTTACCTTCCTTTTTGTTTTTTGTTTTTCTTTTGCATTTTTGCGTAACTCTTGATGGCAGTTTTTTTTTGTTGCTTTCGCTTTCACGTTTATACAAACTTTTGTTTCTAGTTTTTGTATTTTATTTGTTGTATTTTGTTTCTGTTTCTCTGTTGTTTTTTTTTTTTGGTCTTATTTCCACTTTTAGTTTCAGTTTTCAGTGTCTTTCTGTTTCGTGTTGTGTTTGTTGAATTTTTAATTGAATTTTGGGTGAGTGAGTGAGTACTTCCTCATTTTTGTCCCCGTACCCGTACCCGTAACCGTACCCGTACCAGTACCCGTACCCGTACCCGTGCGCGTATCTCGTCTGTCTGTCCGTTTAGGGAGGGGCAGGCACTTTGTGGCACCACCAGAGAGAGGCAGTCACTGGGGCACTGTCATTGTGATAGAAAGCTGTTTTGATAAAACGTTTTCCCATTCGATTTATGCTTTTATGTCGGTTTCCAAATCGAACATTGAACATTGAGTGGAATCTCACATTCAAGTTTTGCTTTAGCGGCATATCCAACATGCAGCATGCAGCATGCAGCATGCACCATGTAGTGGCATGCACTCGTGCACCTTCCTGATTGACCATCAAACAAACACGAAGAGACAGAGACAGAAACAGAGGCAGTGCCAGTGTCAGTGCCTCCTGCCCTGGACAGAGAGACAGCAATTTAATTCGAGAGAAAAACTACTGGAAGTCCACTGGAAACGTTTCCCCATGGGCTACCCCTCTCTTTCCCGGTGGGGCTTAGCAGTAAAGGGTAGGAACAGAGCCCAGGAAGGAAGGTAGGAGATTCGGTTCCACTGATTGCAACTCGGAAAAGTGCAAGCAAAGTAATGGGAAAACTTTTGGTCATAGGAGATGCGAAAACCCGCTGAAAATCCCTTCAATTGCCCGAAGAACTCCCGAGAAACAGCCACAATATTCTACTGGCAAAATGATTAAAACTCAATGGAAATCCGTTTCCAATTCCATTACAAATATTCTGGCGAAAGTAATCGAAAGCTGAAATGGCCATTCGTTGGAAATCGATCCGATATGGAGGCAGTCATCCTTGGGTAAACAAGTCCCACAGTCACACTCACCTTCTTCGACAGTTGGGTTATGTCCACGGGCGTCACTCGATTAAGAGCCGCCAATCGCTGCAGTCGCTCCCGGGCGTGCTCCTCGACGGCAATGACAAACGCGTCCTGCACCGAATTCCCAATATCCCAGGCTGCAAAAGAGGATACATACGACATTAATTAGAAGTTTTATATTTAATTAGCTATAATAATTAATATATTTCATAAGAAATCAAATAATTACAAAGATATTTTATTAGCAAAAAGATAGGAATAAATTTGTTATAAATATTTATGTATGTTGAGGAAAATAAACCAAAAGAAAAGACACAGAATCTAGTATTTCTCATAGTACAACTGGGGAAATGGGGAAATGCTTTTCATAGACCGGTAGAACATAAAGAATGCTGGATCGACTGCTGGATCAAGAATATCCTACATCCCACATGCTTAGGGGAGCTCTGGACCTCGTATTATTCCAACACCAAAGTAGATTTGAGTCCGAATAATGCCTTCCCTTTCTAAATTGGGGAAATGCTTTTCATAGAAAGACAGACAGGACCGGTAGAACATAAAGACTGCTGGATCGACTGCTGGATCAAGAATATCCTACATCCTACATGCTTTGGGGAGCACTGGAGCTCGTCTTATTCCGACACCAAAGTAGATTTGAGTCCGAATAATGCCTTCCCTTTCTCCATTGGGGAAATGCTTTTCATAGAAAGACGGACAGGACCAGTAGAACATAAAGACGGCTGGATCGACTGCTGGATCAAGAATATCCTACATCCTACATGCTTAGGGGAGCTCTGGAGCTCGTATTATTCCGACACCAAAGTAGATTTGAGTCCGAATAATGCCTTCCCTTGCTCCATTCTGCTCTTGCCACAGCTAAAAGAGAAATCCCTTCTCGAAAGGAGGGTTGGAAGCTCTCCCCAAGGGCGCCGTCTACGAGCAAACATTTGCAGTCCAGCGATGAGTCTGGGATTACTCGTATTTTTCGGAAAGCGGGGGCGTGTATGAGATGTGGGTATTGCCCGGGTATTCCCCGGCCATTCATTCACTGCATTCATGGCGCTCTAAGCGAATCGTTCAATGCATATTCATGAGTGCATTCGCCGCAGGCCACAAAATGTTTGGGATGCTGCTTGAGTGGGCACAGGGGAGTGCTGCTCCCTTGTCCTCCACCTCCCTCCCTCATTTTCAATTCCGAATCCGCATCCAGTTCCAGTTACAGTTCTCCTTTTCCCCTCGCTCGCTCTCCCACACTTGCTATTTCTTTTTCTGTGTGTTTCTCTTGTGGGGAAAGTTTTTTTTGGTGAAAATTCGTCGGTTTGATGACAGCAGAGCCTCAGGATTCGCCTCAAGAATCGCGCCTGCCATCTCCATCTTCATCTCCAGCGAAAGTTGCTTCTCGTTTTTCGTTTGCTGGCTGTCGTCCTTAGACGGCTATATCCTTATTCGTCGTCGCCCACTCAACGCCTCAACTTTTCCTGTCACTTTTATTGCTTTTTTTGGCTGCACTCCACCCACTCGGCCCACCACCCCACCACCCCCTGGACCCACTCTGCCACCAGCACGTCATGACCTCGGCTTTAATTTCATTTCGCTGCCCTTGCGTTTCGCGGCTGTTGATTGCGTCGAAAAGTGGTGCTTAGAAAGGGAGGGGGTGGGCGGGTTAGGGGGTAGATTGCCCCAAAGACGCCCTCGATACGTCACCTATCCGCCCATCCACCCATCCGCCCATCCTCCCAGGCATGCCCACCAGCCCATTCGTGCCACATTCGGGCAAAAGTGGAGCGCTCGGGCCGAAATCCAATTAGGCGCCGCGTTGTCAGCCTCGACGTCGCAGCATGTCGTTGAACCTGCCCCAATCCTTCACCATGCACCCTGCCGCCCTGCCACACACCCCTCCGAGGTGGGGGAAGTTGAGCCTTGCCCCTGCCCCTGCCTCTGCCCCTGCCCCTTCTCTTTAGCACTGACTTTTAATCTCATTTGTGTCCATGAGTATGTGTGTCTGTGTCCCGCTGTTGTTGTGTGTGTGCCACTGGAGCCAGGGCATGCCTCTCATAAGTCTTGACATCCCACGCGTCAGTGTAGTGTGGCGGCACCTCTTCAAGTCCAGTCACCAAATGGGGCAAGGCACCCGTTCCGATGGTGCATGGTGCATCGCGTGGGCCATTGGACACTTTCCGCCTCGCACATGCAAATCGGGGCACAGGCTATTAATGGAGCCACACGTCAGACTATGCCATCCCCATTTCCATCCCCATTTCCATTCCAAAGGTGACTCCCCGTGTCCGTTGTCCGCAGACACCTGAGCCATTGTCCGGTGTCTGGTGTCCCCACACTGCCCCCTGCCCCCTGCCCCCTCAATCCCCCGGTTGTTGTTTGTTTTTGCTCTGTGGTGCTTGCGCAATATATTACAACCTCCCGTAATTAGCTATTAATGGATGTTGTGCCACCGAACGCAGCCGAAAGGCTCAGACGATGCTCGTGGGTTGAGCGACGGAAAGGACACTTGAGGGTAGGTGAGTGCCACAGCAAACAGGTAGGTGCAACGAGTGGCTAGGGCCCATCGAACTCCGATTGTGAGAAATACATTAATTTAAAGGAAAAAATAAACGTGTCCTTTCAGTTATGTGAAATTTGTAGAAAGATTGAGATAGAGAAGGAGATATTCTGGCTGCTTTTCTCTCTCTGGAGTGACTCAGCTTCAGCGGATTGCGGCACGTGTGGCAGGCACTTCACACCCCGAGATTTCGAGATTGAAACATCTCATTGGCCTAATGGAATTGCCATGAATGAAATCTATATATTGCGAATGAAATTGTTGGAGTTCTGTGGCATGGCCACCTTCCTTAATAGCCTCCCTCGCGGAGGTAGCTGCAACAGCAGCAGCAACAGCAGAATCGATAAACAATGGACCAAAGTGCACTCCAATTGCAGCAGCAGAGGCAGCTGCCACGTGAGAGGTGCCTGCCACTGCCACTGCCACAGCAACAGCAATCGGCAATCGACCAACAACAAAATCGAACAGCGAACAACACGATGAACACTTGAAAACATTGCCAAACAAACTTATACCCCACCACACAATACCCAATACACAGCACAGTTCTTGTCAAACTGCAGTGGTTGGAGAGGTGCGGAGGGGCAGGGGCTCGGCCCTCTCTGGAGGTTAGAGGTTGGAGGCTGAAGGTTCCGGCGGTTCGAGGCTCGAGGCTCGTGGTTTTTGCAGTACCTGCGTGTCGAGAGATTTCAATTTGCCAGCGTAAAAACTTGGAACAAAATCAGCCAACTTTCACGAATCTAGAAAACTTTCGCCTGGAATCTGACAGCCAGCGATGCGAATGGAGGAAACAGCCATACATACAATATCATACGTACATTATTGATAATATATTTCATATAAGCCGCAGATAAAACTCTAAATTCGGAACGGAATCTTCAGATTTAGTTGATTTCTGATTAAACTTTTATTTCAATTCCAAAAGAACAGCAACTGCCAAGAATGGGTCTTTCGTTTATGCGAAATTTGCTTGTAAGCCCAATAAATATTTTTAGATATCCTTAGATTCAGTATGGATGACATTCTTGTGTTGTTCTGGGACTCCTTTTCAGGTTCAAAACTATCTAAAACCACGAGTATTTTTCCCTAAATTTTAGGGTGCACAGGTCCCCTACTAGAATAGATCCCAAAAGGTCTGGTATCTCCTTATATGATATGTAATATTAGATATTCTCAGCTCTCAGCGTGAATCATTTTGAGAACTGCACTTCCTCGTCATCTGTGAATCTCTATCGATTCACAAATACATTTTTATATCTCTATTTTTATTATATCTGATGCCCCTGGCCTTTAAGCAACCTTTATTCAGTTTCAACAACAACATACAAAGTTTTACAAACAATGGCAATGAAATTCGTTTTGTGAGAATCGCAATTAAAAATTGTAAATGCAATTAAATAATGCTTTTTCGTGACCGACTGGTGGATGGATGATGCACCTGAAAGGAGGAGGGAGGAGGTTGGAAGGGGAATGGGAATGTGTCCGCTGTAGAGACTACTCGGTCCGACCATCTAAAGTTTGGAAGAACGGCTGTCTCTCTCTCACGTTCGAAACCAAGCTTCGAGTAGATGCTCGTATGTGAAATGACCTTAGAGACCCAAACACCTTAAAGATATGCAACTCATGTGCGAGCATCTTCAATAACCAAAACCACATGCAACATCCAAAGACAGAGAGTCAGAGATTGGAATTCCTTTAATTAGAAGCGCCATGGGATTCCTGTTCGATGTTTGGGCCACGAGTATCTGTGTCTGTACGGACCACAGCCCACCGTTGAATCGCTCAATCGCTCAATCATCATTGAGCAGGCATCACATACATGCAATGGCAATGGGGAGGAATCTCTCTTTTGGGAGATACATTCCGCATTCCGCACTAAGAATCGAACAGTAGTTTCCGAACCGAATTAAATAAGTTTCAGCAGATACAGATAGAGAGATATATCTCGTACTACCTGTACGTCTGTTTGGGACTACGATTATAATATGTATAATTATTTCTAAATGGTTATTATGTTTTTTGGCATTCTTCTTGCTGGCTTTCGTCTTGCGTTCAATCGTATTTCCTTTCCGCTTTTGATGTGAGCGAAACTTGTTTTGGATTCGAGCAGAAGATTTTGGATTTTGTTTTATATACTTTGCTTTATCTTCGTCTCTCTGCCTCTCTTTCGCTTTCGCTCTCTCCGCAGATACGCTCTCAGATATAAAGATACTTGTATGTTTTTATAGATTGTCTTTCTCTCTCTCTCGCTCGCTGTCTGTCTCTCTTGTATCTACGAATCATGTGCACGGGGGTTATGTAACCGCACAATCGAGTATCGAGTGTCGCATTTCCCTTGACACTGAGTCTGCCTTAGTGCCTGCCCCAAAGCGCACCGCATAAGTGGGAGAGCATCGACTTGGACTTGAAATGGAGTCGGGACTCAACAGACTCGAAGGCCTGAGGCCTTGACTACAGGTGCTGCCGCACCATCGATGGTTCGAATCGAATCACATCGGATCGTATCGGATTGGCATCAATGGGAAAGTCTCTGTGTGTACAGTGAAATCTGCAGCTGCAACAGTGGCTACTAGTACTGGAGAAAGGTGAATCATTCAGGAAAATAACCATAAGATACATGCACAGGTACTAGATACAATATTCTAGACGGCGGAACATAGGAACTTCGATTCACTTAGAGCCCAAAGAATAAGTCTCTTTACATCTTCCATGCATTCATAATTCCTATTCGTCTATTCGTGTGATTTGAATCAAAAGATCAGCCCGGAACATTCCACTTGGATTCCGAATCTAAAGAAAAGGAAATCCCACACTTCCCACACAATCTATTCCATTATTAATTAACGACGGCAAAATGCATATCAATTTGTGTCACAGCCGAATTTGATAGCCCCCAATCGAAGGGTTTGAATGGCTGTGTCTGCTACCCGTGCGCACCCACCCCTGCAACCCCTTTCCATTCCCCTATTCATTGTTTTGGGCCAATTACTCATACGCCCCATGGGCCGACGCCAACGCCAACGTCGACGCCGCTGCGGCAGCTGCTTTATCGCTGAGTATCTCTTATCGGAGATTCATTCGTTTGTTGTTAGTCGTCTGCTTCTTTCTGTGGGGATTTCGGAGTAAACAAGAAAGTTATTTAGTTGCGATTACGAGTACAAGAACGCGGAATGTGGCATGCGATGGGATGTGGATGTCTGAAGATGATGGACAGCCAGAGACAGTCGCATCTTGCAGATGTGTTTATCTGTTTAACTTTTCCTTAAGATTGAATTCGCCCTGCTTCCAGTTCGAGCTCCCAGTTCCCACTAGGACACATTCCCATGAATGAAATTCGACATTCATTCGCTATAAAGTTGAAGGCACACCTTTAGCCGACAACGAAAACTTTCAAAGATTGATAGATGAGGAAATTATAATGAAATATATACAAACATGTGTGTACATTCTATGAAATGGAAATGGAAATGGAATTGGAAATGGAAATAGAAGCGACCGACAATCATATCATCTCAGGGTCAGTATTTGTGTTGTCGTCTGGCTGTGTCTCAGGTGCGCATTGTCTCACGTTTGTGTGTTTATTTGGCTTGCTCGATTGCTCGATTGCTCGACTGCTCGACTGGTGGACTGGTGCCACCCCACAAATGGGTTGGCGCTGTGACGCCATCTTCAAAGTGCAATTAGCTCCAGTAGCCCACGCTTTATTTGCCTCGCCTCTCCACCTGCTCCCCATTCTACTGCCCCGACTTGCAGCCCACAGCCCACTCCCTCTCTCTTTTTTGTATTGCGTGCCGCGTCTCGCCTCGCGTGGCAACAAGTGCTTTAGTGCTTCCCCCAATATCTCCAGAATCTCCAGAATGGAAATGGAAAATATAATAAATAAAATGATGCAGAAAAGAATGGATGGATCGATGAATGGATGAAAAATAGCCTTTAGATGCGATTTGGGTGTAGTTTTGGTCGGGCTCTAATTTCTCTTCCGTTAATGAAAATGTAGAGGAGAACATGAATGAATAGCTATGAATAAAGATGAGTGTTTATCGAATGAATCGAATTGGCATTGAAAGGTATCTGCGCATATCCAATTATTTGAAGCCACGCTGATGGATTCATAGCGGTAAATCGTTGGAGCATCGCAAAGAGAGAGAGAGAGAGAGCGGGTGAAGGCACTCTACGGCTCTCTCAATCTTTTGAGAGATGCTCTGGAGAGGGGAAAAGAACATCGTTTGCCACGGTGAAAGGTGCATTCGGAAAGAAGAAACAAAAAGCAAAAGGCAGAAAACAAAAACAAACACGCAAAATAAAGAAACAGATAAAGAAAACAACGAAAAGACAACGAAAGAGGAACAACAAATGCAGCTGCTAAAGCAGCTGATAAAGAAACACAGAACACAAGGCAGTAGAAGAAACAGAAACAGAAAACAAGAGGTGGAAGCGAGAGGTCGAAAAAGTGATGGAAGACGATCCAAAATAAGGAGAAGAAAGGAGACAACAATTCCCAAAAAGTAATGCTTATAAAATGGATTCCAAGTATGAGTACTAGTGTGAATTTCGAATGGCATTCAAAGACATTCACTCCATGAAAGAAGGGGTAACAAATCAGCTCCCCCCAAACACGAAAGGTGTTGAGTCGCTGTTGTACGAATTTCCCATAAGCAAACGGACACAGAATCGATCTTGGATTCCCCGAGAATGTCAGATAAACATATATATTTCGGTGGCGAGGGGGCGTTTCCTTTAACTATCTTCTCAGTTTTCCCATCGTTGAGATCGGAAGACCATACCATACCATACCATACCATATGAGTATGTAGGTTGGTTCTACGGGAGAATACAAAATTGAAGGGAGGCCATGGCATAGTTTAAATCGAATCGCAGTACCAAGATATCGGCTGCACATCCCGTTCGCAACATCAAAACGTATCCGTAGCCGTATCCGTATCCGTTGCCGTATTTTGGCCGCCTCTTCCACTGATTTTGCCCGCATTTCGATGCAAATCCATGGTCAATACGATTTTGGGTCTCTTCCTATGTCTCCCCCTCTTCTTCTCTCTCTCTGTCTCTCTTTCGCTCTCTGTTGAGGCATTGACTTTTACACATCGCAGCACATGGCCATGCTCGTAGGTACGGTAGCCTAGCCACCCACCCCCTGCACCACACACGACACCCAGAGCATCGGAGCATCGGAGAGGCGCTCAATTGTATCGTCATTGACGCTGACTGCGATGCTGACTGCGACGCTTGCAGCGACGCCACTGGCACACGGCGTGTAAAATAGAAAGACTTACTCAGGGTGCATTGGTGTGGGGTGAGGCCTAGCTGCAGCACCATGCTCTTGTCGCTTAACTTGTTGTTCTCTATCCACACCTTTTATTGGTATACCCTGCGACTTACTCACACAATTGACTGCTCAGCGGCGACGTGGAGCCCAGAAACTTGCGTTACCGGATTTCGGATGCTGTTTGTTAGTCGTCGCCGCTGCTAAGCCTCTCCCTCTCTTTCTCTGCTTTGCACATATAAACACACACACACACACTTGATGAGAGGTAACGTTATGCGGTTTTTCTATCCCACTTGCACCTGCAGGCCCCACCGGCAATAGACAAAACTTCAGTGATAGCTTCCCCCTCGCCATCCTCTGTCTCTCTACCTCAACCTCTACCTCTCCCTCTCTCCGCCTCTGCCTATATTGATTTCGTTTTGGAATGTTTCCAGTGTGGGTTTCGCTGGAAACTGGAAATTCTTTTGGGGTCCATTGAGGTTGACCCAAAAATAAAAGAGCAGACCAGAGAAAGGAGGCTTTGGCTGATACTCCCGAGTACGGACCCGTACTACTGCTACAGGCAGTTGGTCGCGTAGGGGAGGGGAACGAGGAACGGGGGACGTATGGGTACGCCCCTCGGAATGCAATTTGAGTAGCAGTGAAGCCCAAACTGTTGGGAGGAGGAATATATACATAAATAGATTACATCTATAATGAGGCATGATAAACACTGAAAATGATTGATATTATAATATATTAGAAATAATTTTCCTTATGGTTATTGTGTGGGTTTTCCGCTGCAGATGATCGATTACCATTTGCCTCCAATGGCCTGATGGATGATATTGTGTTGCAGACTATTCAGAGACATGGGCTTTACTAGAACACATTCACTTTTGATTGATTCACTTGGATTATACTTCAATTTCAGTACATTTGTACCCGGTACATATTTCTTAAAGAATGCTTCCAATACTCCAATTTGATTCCTGTTTTAGGTGGTATGTGGCCTTCCATAAATGTGGGATTTTGCTCGGAATGAGATTCTGGTGTGACCTTTAACTGAATGCTGTTGAATCTACGTTTCAGAACAGTTGAAGTGTTCGGGAAGTATTCAAAGAATAGGGTCTTTATTCTAGTTCCAGTTCTAGAGTTGAAAGGCTGTCATGAATGATCTTCCCTGAGAGAATGTTTGTTTGTTTGCATGCTATGCGGTATGGGGGGATCCATTAATGGTATTTTATGTTTCTTTTTCCACACTTTTTTTCTCGTCTTTTTTATTGTTTTTTCTCGTTTATTTTTTTTTTTTTTTTTGACAGTTGATTTCCACATTCAACAAAACTTGTTTCGTTTTGAGGTTAGTTTTCTTTTCGGCCCGTCTCTCTGCCTCTGGCTCTGGCTCTCCGTCCGTCTGTCCCTCTGTCTCTCTGTTTTCTTGTTTAGCCGCTTTTTACAACAACAACGACAACAACACGTGGCACACAGCGCTGCCAAAACTGTAAGCAGCGCTTTATTGCCATTTGTCCCTCTCTCTGTCTGTCCGTTTCTCCCTCTCTCTGTCTCTCACTATCTCTCTATCTGAGTCTGTCGGTCCCTGTCTTTCTTTGTCTGTCTATTTTTTGCAGTTATTTCCAGTTGGCTGAATTCGGTGGGAGGCAATGGCAATGCCTCCGCTGGCTCGGAGTGGAGGCTGCGAGCCGGCAGAGGTAGTACATACACACTCGCGGAGAGAAATAGAGATAAAGATAGAGAGAGAGCAACTCCCACCATTCCCAAACGATTGTCCAACGATGGTCCATGGGGAGTGGAAGGAGGCAGCGGGCGTCACTTTTTTGCACACTCACGCCCACAAAAAAATAATGGACATACATACATACATATACCTACACATACTACATTGCCGCCGTGTTAATGGGTTAAACAGAAAACTGAAGTTTTGCCCATAAAATAATAGGTGGAGACAGTAAAAAAAATGGCTACAAACTTTCCGTGAATCGAAGCCGGCTCGAAATTATTCATAAAGACACAGGAGACGAGAGATAACGATACCCTCGGATCAGGTGCCGCATCGTTTGATACCACTGGCAGATCCATACGTTCCCAAGAGAGCCACATGATATGGTATGTTACGATAATTCTATGATGATCAAAATGGTTCTCGGATTGTTGAGTGTGATTCATGGCATTACGAGTACGAGTGGGGCCACAAAAACCCCATATATCTGGTTGTCTATGGCTTTCGGTAATTTTGTGCACCGTTTTTTGGAGCCGTTAGTGGAGTTGTATAGGAAAAATCAAGGGAGAGATTTTTGGTTTGGCAAGCATTTGGCGAAAGCCGCCATACCCCCGTGCATAGGGTATAAAATACAAACACACACACACATGTAGAGCCAGGGGCGGACATGACTGTGCCTGTTTCTCAGGTACTTGAAAAAGCAGAGAGGAAAAAAAACAGAAGTAACAACAACTGCGACAATGTTGATTCAGAGCAACCCCCCCTGCCCATCGCACGGACCCACCAAAGTTCCAGAGCCCCAGCTGGCAGCTGTGACGGTAACTCCGTAACCCCATCCCCACCCCCATACCCATCCCCATCCCCGTCTCCGCTGTAAGATTCGTACAAACACCTTTTGGGGAATCACTACCCCCACCGCCAGCAGTTTGACAGCCATTGGAAGGTTACTCACTTTGCTGGAGATTGTTCTCCTACTGCTGCTGCGCTGCAACTGCACTGCAACTGCGCTGCGACTGGAACTTCTATTGCTGCAACTGCGACTGCTACTGCGCTGCTTTGCCGATTCTACGCTTCTGCACTGCGGACGGCGGACTGCTTACTGCTGCCACTGCACTGCTGCTGCTGCTGACACACACAAACAAATCGAATGAAATTCGTAACACCGAAAAAAATTGATATCTGCCAGAGGGGGAGGGGGGGCGGCGTAAAAAACGCTGGAATGATGCTGCGGAATGGCGCAACGGCAAAACGACGACTACGCCGACGCGAGCAGAGCCGAGAACCGCGCGAAACACGTACGAAACAGAGACGCCAACGCGTGCGCAACGCGGCGCGCACTTCAAAACGAAAGCAGCGCAAAAGCTAAGTGGAGGGACGTGGGGGGGCGGCCCACAACTAAAACGGAAACCGAAACCGAAACGACCGTCGACACACACACTCCGACGCTGACGCTACGAAAACGTCGACAGTCGCCGCACAACTGACGCGCGGCTCCAGCGCCAAGCAGCCGGAGAGGCCCCAAAAGCATCGCCCGCTGGAGGGCTCCACATACAGAGAGAGAGAGAGAGAGAGAGAGAGAGAGACGTACGGTAGAGAGAACGAACGCGAGAGAGGGAAGAAAATGAGCGCAAGCTTTGCTCTGAGCAGTGGTGGCGATAGTGGGGATAGTGGGGGACTTACCACAAAGTCAATTGCAAAAGCAAAATGCCAAAAAAGGAGAACCAAAGAAGCAAACAAAAAGCAGCAGCAGCTACGAGTAGAAAAGAACCAAAAAGGCCAGCTTCGAGAGTCGAGAATTTGTATACCCTTTAGATACAGATCGATTATGGATGGCCACCAAATATCGGAACGCATGATAAAGCCATCCTACAGCAGAAAGTACTCGTCGATATATCTAATGGGATCGAAGATGGCAATCAGATGCTCCATATCATCATACCCTCGTCCAGCGGATTCACAGAGTAGGTTCTAACGGCCCCACCGTTTCACTATCCGTCCTAACACACCTGAAAACAGCTGATCAATCACTTGATATGGCTGTAAAACTGTACAGCTGAATCGATAGATCGCACTAGAGTATTGCAGTTTTACAAGAACTTGGTGGAGAACTTTTACACATCTTGGCACGAAAACAGTATCAATTAAATAGTTTAAGTTTATGCAGTATCCCCAACGCTTTACAGCACTGTACATGATCAGCAAGGGATAACGTTAGTGACCGCCAAAAAAGACAGAATAGCTGGAACTGTGTTGTGACGATGGTGGAATTCAAATCAAAGCAAGAATGAAGATATGAGAATAAAACATTGCAATTAAAAGTCTTAACAAAAGTTAACCAACACTGTTTAGCACTTATGTATCTACACTCACCCAATCGGGAATCATTCTTCTTGCGCACCCGCAAACAGATCGTACAGGATTTGATGCACTGCAATTGGAGTTAAATAAAGGTATCAGAACCACCATACCATACGAGTACTAAGTATACCCATAGCATGATCAATAAAAACGTACATCGTGTATGTGGCGTATGACCTCCGTGCGCGATATGTTCTCCAGGGAAAGGCCATTAACCTCGAGTATCTCATCGCCCACTTCCAGATTATCGCGATCGGGCGGTGAGCCATATAGTTTAATCTTCCCCTCCACATTCTCGACGAGTATGATGACATAGCCAGATAGTTCGACAACTTGTTGCTGCAACGAAAAACGAAACGAAAAATGTTTGAATGCTTCAATGTTGGGTGTATGACATTTTCATTCTGGAGCTACAAAGTAATTTCCCCTTTCTGTATTTATAAATTCTGGGTGGTAAATGTGGGGCATAAAGTAATTTTCATAAATGCTTCACTTACAGCACCGCCCCCGCTGGTAAATGTCTTCTTAAATGGCAACAACTTATTTATGCTAGAAATGAAGGGAATGACTAAAAATAATACGGAATAACGCCGAAGTTCCTTTACTGTACCCAGGCGCATTTCTTCATGTACATATGTAGGTAGTATTTTGCTCAACTTTAAAAATCCAAAAAAAATAAGCTCCGAGTATGTCGTATGGAATGGTTTTTTATTCTTTTAGCAGGAGTGAGGTTTGTTTTTTATTCGGAGAAGATAAGTTTTTGGTTGTTGGTTGGTTTCCTGGAAACGAGTGTATAAAACAGTCCTCCTTTATAAATATACATATATATATATATATATATATGTATATGTATGTATTTTCTGCTTCCATTGTTGCTGCTGCGTGGCAGGGTTTTGGTCGTAGTACAGTTACCCTCTTGGTTAGGGAATACAAATCAAATTAATTACACAAAAGGATAAAGGACCAGGGCAGGACGCAGAGCACCACGCCACACCACACCACACAACACAAACCAAACCCCGTACACCCACTCACATCTCCGCCCATGCCACCCCCTGTCGTGCGTGTGCGTGTGCGTGTGTATGTGTGGGAGTATTTGGCCGTTATTGCTTGGGCTGGCTCGTTATGTTAATTACAACAAATTATGCTCATGCGGCAGCCTCCCCCTCATTGCGAGGTGGTGGCATTAAACCATCACCTCCTCTGTCTCCGCACCAGGTGGCTCCCAAGGGGATGCCCCCCCACGCTGCCCTCCGCCACCGCACACTCGTCCTAGTTTCGATGCTCTCTGTTCTCTGTTCTCTGGCTTTATGGCCACTAAATTTTGTGATGCCACCCCCGCACTGTTTTACAGAAACAGAAAAAACAGCCATGGAATAATGATGAATTAATAATAATGTTGAATAATGATAATAATGAAAAATCATCCACTTAGAGTCCACTTTTAATCATTTCTTGTAAATATAATACATATATTAATAATACCAGTCCATCATAATTATGATAAATAATTTAAGGTGAATAAAATGCACAATAAAACGGATTTTGATTTTGAAGAGAGGCATCTCCTTTTATTCGTAGTAAACCATATATTTTGTGCCTAAGCTTGATTTAAAAAAAAAAAGAAAGAAGAACTCAAATGCCAATTTAAGTTTAGACTTGGGTCACTTTTATGTTTGAATCATTTTAGAATGTCGTGCATCGATGTCTCTTAACAGTTTTTTGAGCACATTTTTCTTAGGTTTATAAAAGATCAAAATAGATACTACATATTTCTGCACATTTCAGACTCCAAATTATATTACTATTTATTTTTTTTAACACAATAAAGGTTATCAACGAACAGGGCACTTTCATGATGCAACCGTGCCATACGACCATGGTAAGATTATCCTTATCTTTTGTGTGATAGAAAGCCAGCTTCAATAGTTTCATGGATGCCACATATTAAAGTCTCATAGCAACCAGTCTCATAATACATAATCTCCCCACGTAAGTGCATCAAAAGAAAAGAAAAAGCAAAAAATCATTCTGGCTGTGGGCGCCCCATCCTCGTCCTTCACTCGCATTTCCCCCTCCATTTCATGGAGACTCAATGGAAGAGCAGCGGATCCATGGCACACAAGGTTAAGGCCAAATTGGATTGATAACACCTTCGATTATGGCTCAGAAGAGTTAATTGGCACCGAGCGAGGTTTGACAGCAACTGCAACTGGATAGCTGGCTGGGATGGGATGGGATGGGATTGGGCGTGTACTCGCACTCGAACACCAGGGGGTAAAAACGAGGAGTACAGTTCTCCTCTAAAAACCACCAAAAAGGTGCGGCAACAGCAACAAGCAAACGCAGCCAACATTTTGTGTGCCTTTTGTTGGAGCAAACAAGCAACAACCCACGCAAAGGCCAAAAATCCCCCAGAGAGGCACACGCCCACGCATTCGTATGTATTTAATCCTATTCGCATATCCACATCCATTATAGGGGGCTTCCTGTAAATTTTTTCTTCTTTTTTTTTTTAAGATATCCGAATAACGAATCTTTGAAATCTAAATCCCCAAAGCACACCCGCTGTAAGGGTTCTTGATGGTTTTCGTCATCCGCATCATCGGAGTCAACAAGACGCGTCCGCGATTCGGATGCCCTATGGCCCTACGGGGTCTTTGTGGAGATCCGTAGCATTGACTGGAACGGGTCGAAAGACCTGAACAGCTTCCTGCTTTCCCTGAGCCTGCCCAGCGCTGGCCGGATCAGCCACCAGGATCTTCAGCAGTTCGAGCTTCATCTACTAGGGGGAGATGAAGGTGGATTCCACTCGTAATACAGCAGGGTGTGATTGTGCGATTAAGAGCACAGCAGAGAAAAGAGAGCTACGCTGCTACTGCCGTTCTATCCTTAAACTACAACTACTGTTCCCTGTGAACCCTGTTGACAGTGAACACCTCTCTGCACTGTACTGCAGTGTGTTAAAGCCAGATTTAATGTGCTAAAAAGTCTCATAATAAAATTAATGGTTTTAATGGATGGGGCGATTACACAGCGGATGCATTTATTGTACATTAATCTCAGATACTTTAAACTTTTAGCAACCTCAATGCATAAAAATATTGTATTTTAAATCACACATCATTCGGTCAACCACAACATCGTCTCCTGCAACGGAGCTCCTTTTTACGCATACATTGGCTCGTGTGCACAGGAATAAGTAAGGTTCTAAGCTAGGGAAAACCCTATTTCCGTGGAAACTGATGTTGCTGGTGTTGAAAAACATTTTCCAACAGTGCATAGCACTGGATTGGATTGGTATTTCAAAGGATATACTCGTATAGTCGATTGAGCTACTGCATATTTCCTTTGACAATAATTACTCGTCTGACTCTGCTGAAAGCGGATCGATATAGCCAACCAAAGTCTCCTGAAACAATGTCATGTTCTTACAGTCTTTGATTGTGATAATTCTAGGGAATCCAATTCTCTTAGAGGATGGAATGCAGCGCACTGCTGTGATACTTTGGAAATACTCAGTCGACACTCTCTAGGACTCAAGCAATTATATTTTTATTAATAAATAAGTTTCTCTGAATTCAACCCAGTTCATAGTGAAATAAATGTCCGCTTCCAAGAATTTTGAAATCTCCTCGATTTATCACGGCGATAAAATCGCTCGAATTCCCGGAATCTAAACAATTAATTTCACTTTTTTGTTCATTTATACCGTCTCCATCTGACAATTTAAGACTTAAGTTTTCAGTTCTTCCCGCCGGACCTTTAGGACCGCCAATAGAGGTTGCGCCCTGAGAACAGTATCAGAGTATCGACTATTGGTCGCGGCATTGACTGAAAGTTGGGAAAACATTGCATTTTTGAGCATCACGGAGCATTCAGTATCTGAATGATTCAATTTGCCATGTGGCAGGGCAGGCCAGGGAATGTGGCAGACAGTTGCATCCGAAACAATTTCAATCAGATGCAAAGTGATGTGCCACACACACCACAGGAAAGCCCCCAAAAAGGAAAGCGACACAAAGAGGGAGCCAGAAAAAACCACAAAATGCAAACCGAAAATTGCCAAAAAACATGTCAGAAATCATTTAAACCAGTCCCAGAAACACAGACACACACACACACACACAGGCTGAAGTCCAACAAGTAAGAGACAGAGGCCAGAGCAGAGGTACAGTGACCGCTCGACGAGTGGATGGTTAGCGTTGGGCTCTGAGGCATTCGATACTTTTGCTAATTGATAAGTCCGTTGATAAGGCCTTGTTCCTTAGTGCTCTTGCGTCAGACTATCCCTTAAGCGAAAGGATACACGAACAGTGCAGTGGAAAAACTATCGTCCTCGAATGTAAATTGAACGGCTAACAGACTAGTTTCATCGTAACAGACAGACAGATAGATGGTTATGACGATTTGTAAAGTTTTTTGTATCGAAAGGTATTTCTTTCCCTCTACTGATGGAACTACTGGACTTCTAGGAAATTTTGTGCTCTATGGAGGAGATTACAAAACAAATTCCGTGCTTAGAATATTAGGAGCTTTAATGAGTTGCTGAATGATGCTGAAGCTAAAGAAGATGTCTGAGGAAATGGGGTCAATATACTGGAAAATGAAGATCCTTTGGACTACGGTCGGATAACTTTTTATGCACTAAAGTTGTATGATTATGAGTCCACATGGGATACTATACTCTATGAGCAGGACGAGTACTCGTTAAAAAATATGAAAGCAAGGCTAGTTTTTTGGGGGAACGATTCATATTACAGCCCCATTCGATTGTTTGTTGTAAGTCGAGTATTTTGTGCATTGGAAGTAAGTCTTCCAATCAAATATACACGCTCTCAGGAATATATTTAGATACATATTTCGTGGCATCAGAGATACCGTCCAGTCCTTCCTTCCGTGAGCAATTTTAACGCGTAGCATCCCCCCGCAAAGGACTAAAAAACGAAAGTGTTTCCTAATTGCAAAACAAAGTGAATAAAAAACAAACGGAAATCAAAAATTATGCCCCATGGTGCGGGGGGTCACAAAACTGAATGGACGACAGGGGAGGAGTGTGTGTGTGCGGCAGACGGGGGGGGGCTGGGGCGTGGCTGGACAACAATTGTTGCAAGTGGCAGAGAGTGCAACAATGGGACGGCGAAAACGGGTGGGGGAAAACACTCAACTGGAAGTGAACTCGAGTCGAGCTGGCAAGCGGCCAAAAAGGACACACAAAGCAAAGCCAGATCTGGTCCTGGACCTCCACCTCCACCTGCACCTGAACCCCGTAGCACCTGGCCAAAAGAGCCCCAGCATACAAATGAACAGGAAGACAGTGCTCGGTGGAAACGGGGAGAAGGAGCACATTTTCCAAAAAAGGGGGGGGGGGGGTTCTCCAGCTACTCATGTTTCACGCCTCATTCTCGTTCGGCTTTTCCCATTTTCCACCTGCTTTTTTTCACTCGTTGGGGATTAACGTGGCAGAAAGTCGGGCCAATTGATGAACTGCCGCTGGCCCCGCCAGAAGGCGAGGCTGCCATTGCGGGGCCGAGTCTTTATATACCCTGGAAAACGATTTCGCGGCATCTGATTTGGAACAAATTTCAATGAACACGGCATCCTCACTAGGAGAGAGCTGTTTGGGGAAAGAGAGAGAGAGAGAGACACTTGGTGGACTGAAAATGAGAGAGAGAGACGTACAAGGTGTGAGAGTCATCAGCAAGCATAATGTATTATGCATCATGTATCATGTTTTTGAGTGCTGGTGGACCTATCGATATTGGGCTCGAGGCATCGCGACTCGCACCAAAATACAGTCACGTCAAATAGGTATAGTTATTCGAAAAACCAAAGTATTGTGATCAATTCAATCACGCGACTTAGTGCTTGCTTTGGTGCTTATAGATATATGAACTATCGGTATAAGCCAACAGAAATGAATCATATACATACATATATCAAGAAAATGGATGGTACTATATATACGTTCCTATTCTATTCACCAGCACTATCGTAGGATATCCATCACTGATCCCTGATCACATCCCTGCTGTGAGCGCACACTCGATTGCCAGACCTGCAGTTCTAGAATATATTTAACAACTCATGGGCTTCGGGACAGAAGAGAGTGACCTCTGTACAGGGTACATGTTGCAGGGTATAGGGTACTAAAACAAAGGAAAGCGAAAGAAAGAATAAAATCCAAACCTAAGCTGCATAATTATCAGCGCTTCAACGCCGGATGCAGGCGCTCTCACATTCACATAAACAGATAGGGAATGAAGGAAAAAGAAGAAGCAAGAGAACAGATGAGAGTGAGAGTGAGAGGCATATAGAAGAAGAGAAAGAAGAGAGTGGATGAACTGTCTAAGGGATTGACGGAGGGCCACTATGGCGACATAGACAAACTGGGGCACTTGAAACAGAGCAAAAGCAAAAGCAAAAGCAACAGCAACATCAGTGGCAGTAGCCCCCCTTGAACACCCCCATACGCCGTACCACCACCTCCTTCTCTTGCCACATACTCTTTTGCCACACTCGAATGAAAAATGACAGCAATTACGCTTAAATTATGCGTTTGTTTTCATATGAGCGTCCTTGTCAGTGGTTCTTGTTGCTGTACTTGAAGCTCATTTCACACATACGACACATATGGCCAAGACTCTAGGACACATGCCAACACATAGATACACACACGCACACACACACGCACACACACACACACACACTATGACCTAGACCAAGGGACAAGTTTTCTGTTTGTCGGGGCTTTATGCTTTCTTTGGCCATCTTTCAATGCTGTGTTTTTTTCTTTTCAGTAATTTTTCTGTTTTTTTTGCGCTTTCTTTTGAAATGCCCTGAAAACTGAAAAAATCCTGGAAATATATATACACACAGACAATTATACTATATATTAGCCGCAGATATAAGTGTGTATTTGTCCGAAAAGCTCTCGCAGGTGTGGTGTTTTTGTAGGCACTGAAAACCACTCTTTCCTGATCACAACCCATTTCCGTAGCACACATTTTTGGGGATCACACAAAGAAATTCATGAAATTCAGTGGAAAGAAGTAAGGTAGCATTTTATAGCACTGTTTACAAGTGGCCAAGCCTAACCAACACTGAGTGCAGGCTCTGCACTAACCAACACTGGTTTCTGGCTCTTCACTGCCCAGAACTGATTTTCAAAATTTTGTTGTTTTCTCTCGATCAACTGTAAATGATACTCCATAAAGACACTCCATGAGTTTTGTCCTACCATCGTTTCCCAACACTGATTTTTGACCAGAACAGTTTCTTAAAGCAAAGAGCATTAGAGCCGGACTATAAATAATAAGACATTCCGTTAAGACATTCCTTGTTTTCCGATCTTCCACCGCTGACCAACACTCGTTTTGAAAGCAAAGAGCATATGCTATTCGAGCCGGAATAAGTTATTTTCCCTCTCGCTTGACTGCTAATGACAAAGCCAGGAACAAAACCAGAAACGAGCAAATAGAAAAGAAAAGAAAAGAAAAGGAAAGGAATGGGGAAGAAGACATGGACAAAAGGATGGGAAGGCAAAACGCGAGAACAAAGCTCACACAAAACGTGAGACACAGCGTGAGAGAGAGAGGGAAAGAGAGATAGATAGAGAGCGAAGGAAAAAAGAGAAAACAGCAAAAGAGGAATGAGGAATGAGGAAAGAGAAATGCGAAAAGCGAGAAAACAAGAACAAAACACTTGACTTGTCATTTTTGACATATAAATGGCGAAACAAATCTTTGGATATTGTTTTAAATGAAGCACACACATGCACACATATACACACACACACGCAAAAAAACCCAGACAGAGAGAGAGAGGGAGAAGGAGAGAAAGAGAACGAGAATGAGACAGAGAGACGAACATAGATAGACACACAGACAGAGGCACTGGCTAATAAGGCACTGAGAGGCAAAAGGGATGAATGATGTTGAGGTTTGGATGAGCCTCTAGTGGTGGGGGTTCGATGGGTGGTGGCACGGGCAACGGGCCACGGGGGGTTATGCAACAAAGTTACACAAATGATACGCACAATTGTCGCCCTTGTTGCTACTTTTGTTCCGAAGATGAAGCTGAACATTTGTGAGCCGCAACAGAAATCAAGCATTCGAGCCAAGGACCACGCATGGAATGCCTTTGGATGGTTGAAATTGGCATAGGGTCTGAAACTGGTATTGGGATTGGGATAGACAGTACGATGTACGATTAGGTCGGGGTAGGAAGTATCTTCTTTATAGAATGGTCCAGCACATGCGCATTCACAGACACACACACAAACGCACACGCATGTGCGTTGTTTTCTTTGCGTTCAGACCGCTTTTGGCACCCCATGAACTTGGGAATTACGATTAGGATTGTGCCCCGTAGCATCATTCGATGTCTGTCTGAGTGCCATCTCAGGCCCATTCTTTTAATCACATTTTAATGTTTGCATCGGAATTATTATCGAATTCCATTGGGAAAGGGTTAAAATGTCACAGTGCATTAATATTAGATATATTGTTCCATGGGAATGCAAGGAATCTACAGATCTGCAGACAAGTTTTCATTCTTTTTATTCACCCCGTAATTCAACACTAACCAAACCGTTAGCTAACAAACACCACTCGGTACAACAACAAACTCTACAACAACAACAGCTATACTACTAACCATATCAACGAAAACTACACCAACAGCAGCAATAACTACACCAACAAACATTATAACAACTACAACTATACCAATAACTGGACCAGTAAACACATCAACAACTACATAACTGCAACAATAAACACAGTAACAACTACAGATATGCCCATAAGAGTACCAAAAAAAACTCTACAACGACTATTGCTGCACTAATAACAACACCAGCAACACCTGCAGATACCACAGTATTGGTATAAAAACACCAATAAAGGCAACAACTAATACACCATCATCTACGACATCTTCACCAACAGTACACATAGAACGCATTCACATTGAACATGACCATAGTATCATAAAAAAGTTATAGGAACATTGCATGGTAGTTCATGGACATACATACAAAAAACAACTTTCTTTGACAGACACCGCCTCCCGCTATTCGAGTCAGATGATGGAAAGCCAATGATGGCAGGAGGCAGGAGATTGTAGAATGGGAGCGGGGCAAGATGAGACGTACATCCCAGACACCCACACATCCAGAGAAAAAGGGGACACGGGAGGAGACAATTGGCAGGCGGCACATGCGGCGTATGCGTAATGCAGAACATTATTTATACCACTTTCACATATCAATTTTCTCCAAGGCCAAAGAAATTTTCTGGAATTGTGCAATTATTTTCAAACTACAAAATAAGAAATAGATGAAGAAAGAAATTTCAGAAGAAAATAAGCAACGAAGGCAGAGCAAGCCTCAAACTGATGAAAGAAACTTAAAGAAAAATTGAGAAAAGAAAAAAGAAGGGAACGGAACAAATAATAATAAAAATAAAGTAAAAGATGTAAAATATATATCAGCTTTAAAAAAAGGAGCTGTTATTCATAAAATGATAAAACATTAGCTGAAGATGGAAAACAATTTCCCATGCCCGTATCCGTATATGTGAAACTTTCTTCTTCGTTCTACTCATAGTACATTCGTCGAATGATGCGAATGACATTCGTTCGCTGCACTAATCTCTTATTATCTCAATACTCCACGTGTATACTATTCGGTATTCGCAGATTCCCCGTAGAACGAGCATTCTGTCTTTATATTTAATGGAATTTCCATGGCACCGAACATGCTCCCTTCTGTTGTTCAACATCAAGCACCTCTTCATGGCCCGGGCAGGCGAGGGAGACTATGACATAAGAGGATGTCGAACTAGAAGAAAATAATAATCCAACAATAGGTAAACTTTAAAGATGAAAAAATATCTATTTAAGTAAAAGGGAAAACATTCACAGAGAGGAGAGCAAAAGAACAACGCCACAGACTTTGAAAAATCGAAAGAAAACTTCTGGAAAATGAAACATATGTTGAAGGAAAATTCATCGAAGTGCACTAAACATTTATGGGGGAGCGGCACCAGGAGCACCAGAAACAGCAGAGGGGCAGGGGAAATGGAAGAGAGGGAACGCACAGGAGATGTGGGCAAAAGAAAAACTAAGTGGGGAACATTCTGTAGCAGAAACTTTTCCAGAGGGTCAGCGGCAGAAGAGGCAGAAGAAGCCAGTGAAAACAATCCACTGTTATACAGCTCATTTCATGAATAATGCTTCACAAACGCACTATTCACCATTCACCAGCCACCACTGAGCATCCATCCACCATCTCAGGACTTTTCCATCCCACAATCCCACTCCTCCTGCTGCTCTCCACAAAAAAAGAAACTGCAAGAAGCTGATAAAAGTCGAACGCAGAAAAAGCGTTGCCTAGTTTTTGGGGCACAACAGAAATTGCAACTTTACATGAAAATGGAGGGTGGCGGACGACGCGGGGTTGGGGTCGAAGGAGAGTACAGTACCGGTACTGTGTGTGTGTGTGTGTGTGCGTGCGTGTCTGGGTTCAGCGAATATGTTTGTTTGATGGACGATGACAATTATGACAAACGTAGATTTTTACCCATCATTTTTTACGACTGCCTCACACACACACACGAACACCCATCCTGTTCATTTTTCTTTCTTATTCAAACACACTCACACACACACATATGGTGCCAGTATGAAAGGAAGCTCCTCCATTCAAGAGAAAAGTAACAACTTCAAAATGTGTCAGGGCAATTTCCATTGCAGGCAACAATCAGCCAAACGAAACGAAAAGAAGATACCCTTTAATTGATTTTAAAATCTCTTTTTAAACATTTCCAGTCTTTAAACTGAGAAATTCCCGTTATCTCGCACTCCTTCTTCTTGTTTTGTTTACCCCAAAAGAAAAACCCATGAATTCTGCTGTTCCTGGAAATAGTAGTTCGAAAATAAACACCATAATTTACATTAAAGCTTTTGTATATATGTTACATGTTCTAGTTTTAAATCATTTTTGTTTCCATTACGAAAGTGCACCGCCCTGACCTTGGTCCATAAGTTCTTCAATAGGATTTAAGGCAATAATTCACCCACTCCCAACTATTTGATTGCTTGATTGAAGTGTGATTGAAAGGCGGGTGTGATTCCATAGGGTATCGCAAGTAAAGCAAAGCAAACAAAAGTAGAAAAAAAATTCACATCAGATCCGAAAAGGACGAAGTACAGGAGCAACATACATACATATGTGTGTGTGTATGTTTTGTGTTTGTGTGTGTGTAATAGCCCAAAACGGCAATGTTTAATTAAAAACGATAAAAGACACAACGGCGGCGAATGGGCAATACAAATATGTAAAAGAAAGCGACGGAGACAGGAGTAAGGACAGAGGGAGAGTTCGGGGCCAAAAGGATGCAGAGGCGGTGATGAGAGCTACATACATACGTATATGGGAGCGTGTGTTGTTGGGGGGGGGGGGGGGGGGGGGGGGGTTGGCTTGTGGGTGTTGTCTCATCAGTGACAAGGCTGCGCTGCATTCATCCAGCCGAGGCGGTCTCCCACTCCCCATTCTCCCACTCGCACTCCCACGATTGACAAGCAGCGGATGCAGTTCCTCACTTACATTTATGTTCCTTTCCATCTTCTCCTCCCCTCGCCTTCGCTTCCAGTCTGCCCATCTTCCTGTCTTGTCCTGTCCGCCCCCTCCATCATTCGCATCCGCATACGCACACACCCAAGCAAATTGAAAGCGGAAATGTGCTGCAGCAGCCCCCCCATGGGTACTGCTCTGGTACTACTCTCAGCTGCCACACTGGCAGACATCCAGCAGGAGGAGGAGAAGGAAGAGGCGGAGGCGGAGGGAAGCTGTCAAATAAAATTTCACTCGGATTGAAAGCGATTTCCCCCAATGGGACGCCGATGCACTGGAATCTTTTGCACAGATCAAATTGAGATCTTTTTGAGAGACAAAGAAAAACAAAGCGAAATGAAGAAAAGGCTGGGAAAGGCAAATATATGCTTTATACATATCCATATTCATATATGTATGCACTAGTTGACCCGGGAAACCATTTGCCGCAGTATTGTATGATTGTATGCATTGAATAAGCGAATGAAACAGGTTTAAATGGTTCAATGCTTCTGGTAGTGTTCCAATTTTGGATAGTTGCTCTTTGAATCATTTGAGAATTTATCTCGTGTTCGAATTTGAGCGCACAGCCCCAATCAGCACTTTCGAATAAGCGAAATATTCAATATTTGGTTCTAGATCAAGGCTTACATGCTTACATTTCGTATGGGATATTTGGGTATTTTTCACACAAAAATGCGAAGAATAGTATAGACAAAAAGTTCATCGAAATCGGTCCAGTCGTTCCACGAGATTTTTATACATTTCAGATATGTATTTATGAATGTAAGTGTTTCATTGATATTAAGCACGATGCTGGCTGCGTTTGTAATAAATAGAGAGGGGGGACTGCTCTACCGCTTTCACTAACTAATTGGTAGATAATCAGAGACATCGTAAGGGGAATTTGCAGTTCATTTTTCAATTTTGTGGACGAATGAATCACTTGGGGCCAATTTCTTTCATTCTGATTCAAATATCAATATTGTCTGATGGGAATACGAGTACGCATACAGAAAATAGCGACTCGAAAGAGTCCTGTTCCTATTGGTGCCTGCTGAAGTGTGGAAGTAGAAGAATGTGATTTGGTAGAAGAATCATTTTCAGCGTCTTGAATAGTGTATATACTCGTTGTCATGTTAATTTGATTGAATTTATTGCTGCTTTTATAGGTTTCCTTTTCCGCAGACTGCAACCAGAGTCAGTGTCAGAGACAGAAACGAAAAGGAAAGAGTGGCCCAAGGGGTATCGTAACTGGAGACTGTCGCTAATGATGGGACGCCAGACCAGGATAAAGGAGACCATAGTTGAACCCTCCCAGTCCTCGCAGACGCAACCATAGTTGAAGATTGTCTTGATGGGTTGAGTCTTGGCGCTATCCCAGTATCAACTTTACACACTCACCTTTCCCTGCGACGAGGATATCGTGGAGGCCGACGGTGTGCCCGAGGATTGTGCGCTTAACGTGGATCGGCTGCTGTTCCCTTGCATCGCGCAGCGCGGAGGCGCCAAGGCAACGGATTTCGCTTCCTCGCTGCTCAGGAACTCCCTTCCCACAGCCGGGGGCTAACGACTTGCTTCCACTTGTTCCCCGACTCAGGTTCTTGGCATCAATGGTCACTCGGACACTGCTGCTGTTGCTTTCTCCGGTATGCAGGAGTTGATGTCGATGGAGTAGACCCACTGGAGAGCATTTTTCCCTCACACAATATGTGCTATCACCGTATGGGAACCTCCGCGTGTATACAGTATTATATCTGAACCTGTATCTCCTTGGAATAATTATGGATTTCCTTACAGTAATATTTTTCCTTGTGCGTTGGCTTTTGCTGTTCTGAAAAGTACAAAGGGTTGGGAAAATTAATATTGATTGAGCAGATGTATGAGTCGAAATAAGTGCAACAACAACAATTCTTTAGAATTGGAAGCCCTTCTAAGAAGCAAAGTTGCATAGTTGATGAAGGTAAATGAGTGATACATATATATAAATATAAAACTGGATCACTAATAACTATAAATATGAAAAGAATCAGTAACTGAAAGAGAAGAAGACCTCTCTTTCAGTACGACTCTGCACCTTTCCATCTAGCCTGCCCTGTAAGGAATTCTCTGGCGTTTTGCTATTTTAAAAATGAATGCATAGTTTCGACTATTTTTCAACAATAGACCAATATTTTGAGAACGGAATTGGACATTTAGTCTTTATATTTCCCAGGTAACAACCCCAACCTCAATCCGCTAGAGAATGTCTAGGCCCTTATGACTGCCAAAATAAGATAACGGAAGCCAAAAATTATAATTTAGCTAAGGGAAATTATAGAAAAAGTATGTTTTGAGGATATAAAAATCGGTAAGTTGGTTGTAAAGATATAGAGGCTTTACTTGGTGAAAGTGAATGTGCGTGTAACACCCAGAAAGAACAGTCCGACCGTATAAAGTATATATATTGTTGATCATCAACAATAGTCGTTGGTCCGTCGCAATGAGCGCCTAGATCTCAGAGCCTATAAGAGCTAAAACAACCAAATTTTGAGTCCAGACTCCTTTGATATCACACTGTTACAAGTGTACTTAAAGTTTCGCCCAGCCCCTTTCCGATCGCACAAAGAATGAAAGGCAGTGGCACCCACAATTGTGAAGATACAAGACAATCGGGAAATGCGAGAATCATAGAAAATGACAAATCTGGCTTAAATAAGATCATTATTATAGGCAGAACCCCTAGAACCCCCTACCACGCTCATTCTCTTTCTCGCTCACACACTCTCCTCGTGCAGTGTGCGCCCTCCGGCGGAGGGGAGCGAGATAGAAACATACTGACTAAGTGTCGGGTCTAAATGTAGAGCAGCGGCCCTTGCTGCGGCTCACAGCGTTCCCGCTCGTCCTTTCTCATCTGCTGTTTCCTTTGCTTCGTCCTTTTTGTTATTCGAGCTGTCTTCGCTGTCATTCGTTGTGTACTTCTCTTTTTTATTGCCATTCGCATTCTGTTTCTTCTTTTTCCTTGCCATTCACTTTTTTCTTTTTGTCTGTCAACTTATTCTTTGTTTTTTCTTTCGGTTTCTTTTTCTGCTCTTCTGCGGTAGCTCTTCTTCTAGTTGTTTTTCCCGGCTCTGCTTTATGTCCAGTGTTCTCTTCTTTGAAATTGAAGCTGAGCTTGAACCGCAGCTGAACAGCTGAGTCTGAGGCAGCAAATGCGGCAGAGAAAGTGGTAACAGCAAAATGTGCTGCCAGCTGCGCAGCCACATCACACCCGCGGCAGCATAGGAGACTCTGCAGTGTCCAAAAATAGGGCTAGGTCATCTACAGCAGCAGCACCTCCCCAACAACACCGTCCCAGAAAACGGAAGCAGGGGACGGAGCTGCGAAAGGGATGCTGCAGTCGGCACGCCCATAGAAAGTGGGCGACAACAAAGCAGAGCAGAAGCAGAAGCAAAGCAGTGCCAAGGGCAGCAGCAGCACCAGCACCAGCACCAGCAGCATCCCCCATCTCAGGCCCCTTGGAGCACACTTTGCGGCGCAGACATAACCTCAACTTCTTGCGCGCTGCTTACCACGCTGCCAACGCTAGCGCCGGCGCTAGCAGAGCTGCTACCAGCAGCAGAAGCAGCCGAAACAGCCGAAACAGCAGCAGGACCGGCAGAGAGGCAACGGCAGCCATTTTAGAGGCCAGGCAACAGCTTTACATGGATTTATGTCTATATATACATATGCATATGTGTGTGCGTGTGTGTATGTGTATTGGTTTGCCTTCATTTATTTTGGTTGTTTTTTGTTTTTTTTTTTTTATTTGTGGCAGCAGCAACTACAAAAGGGGGAAAATAGTGTCAAGGAAACTATTGAGAGACAGCGAAATAGATTAAATAAAAGATTATAGCTTTCAAAACTGAATTGAAACATCAAAACGTATCAATGGAAACCCAATAAACCTTTAAGCCATTTCGGGCTAAACTTCAAGCAAAATCAATAGAACCCCAAGGATACCCAAAGCAACAATCTACAACAATTTGTATAAACTTCAAAACCAAATCAATAAAATCCCAAAATAACTTGACAAAATATGACTTCAGCCAACTTCAAAACAGAGCCCAAAATGGGACCACCTTCAATAGAAAACCCTGCAAATTCTCGTACAGCAAACGAATGGATTTTGGAGGGTGGCGAGAACTATTTATGATGGAATTCAGTACAAAAAATAACCAATTTTCATGGTATTCTAACACATACTAAATGAATTTACGCCGAGTGTCTATGAATTAATCCGACATCTGAATGTAGTATTTATAATGAATGAATAGGAATGATTAAATATAGTATGGACATGGATTTTCCTTACGTTGTTCTCTCCAATTCCTTGTGATTACTTAAACAATTACTTATTTCGATATGATTTGGCTTGTTTTTTGTGCGTTTCGTTTCGTTTTAAGGGCGAAAGCTTAAGCTAAAATTTATTATTTATTTCATTGGGTATTTTTTTTTTTCTGCGCTTCTGAGACCGTCTTGAAGGCGGGGCTGTGTTTTTACATTTTTCTGCTTTGGCTTTTTGAAAAAAAAAATACAAAAAAAAAGAAGGAAATATGTGAAAGAAGGGCCAACACACTCGCACAAACACGCACGGAGACGCACACTCCAACACACATAAGCATACGCACACGAACGAACACACACACGCACACACACAGTGAAACGCGCACGCGGCGAGCAGCACGGAAAAAAAATGTTGAGAAATTTTGGCAACGACCGACTCTACTAGGGCCACGGCGACGGCGACGGCGACAGCGACGGCAACGGCAACGGCGACGGCTCCGGCAAACCTAGTAAAATCTGTAAACTACCATCAGATCCGAAATTTGTATCCATATTTATTTAAAAAAACATTTTAAACTATTCCGGTCATGGACCCGGGGCATCGGAAAGCAGTTTTTGACTTCAGTTTTCTGGCTTTTCCCTGTGCCGAATCTCGATATTGTTGGGTCCGTTCTGGATTCCTTACGTGCAATCTGCCCGTGCGCTGCGCACGCCGCGTCTGCCGCCGTGAAATGGGCTACGATTTGTGTTGAAATCTTGCGCGTAACTGAACCGAGCCGTTTTCCTATTCATTTCTATTCCACTTTTTCCGGAGATGCTGCGCTCGTTCGGGGTCGGATCCGGTCGGGTCGGGTCGGGTCGGGTCGGGTCGGACTTTGCCTCTTTGGCGGATTCATGCGAACAGCAGCCGTTGCCGTAGCCCCGTGCAGTGCCACTGGGCTCTGTGTCGGGCTCTAGGTCCGCGTCCGGCTATGGCTATGGCTCTGGCGCTGGCGCTGGCTCCGGCTCTGGGTTCAGGAAATCTGGCTGCGATGCCGATGACGATGCCGATGTCGCAGCAGCCGACAGCGATGGCAGCGGCGCGTACGATGATGCTAATGCTGATGTACAGTAGGTGTGAACGGGCATTTGTGGTGACATTTTATCGAAATCCTAGAGGCTCGTTCACAAATCAAACAAATCATCTTGTTATGTACATAACAATATTTAAAATATATAAAATAGTTTATTCTTCGTATGGTTTGAATGGTAAAATCAAGTACAAATTACCATTTCCCACGAAAATGGTTTTCATAAACATTCTAAAATGTTATGGTAATGATTTCAGCAAATAATATACATTTTTTTATCAGATGGTGGCCATTGTTAACTGTTCCTGATATTATGAAAGGCATTTTAATGTCTAAAATATTAAAATACTGGATGAAAATAATAAAAAACAGCGAACGCTGAATATTTGATGCACTTTAAAATTAGAAGCGTTACCCACTTGAATATTAATCTGCTTAATCATATAAAATACATATGTACATAAAAAAAAATATCACTCATTAACTAGTAATAAAAGACCTTCCGTTTATCCATTTATTTAAACGAGAATGTTACAAAATAAAATAGGGAATTAATTTTGTTTGTAATATACATTTGTACACATGCTAAAAATTTGGCTAGAAAAATCAAAATTCATACAAAAAATCCATCAAAATGTATTAAGTTAAATACATTTTTTGTTTAAAGAAATCGCAACAGATGCTACTGTGCAAGGCCGCGGCTGGACCAACCCGGCAGAGCAAAAGCCGTTTCGGCTCAGGCCGAACCAGGCCGAGGCACAGCGGAGCCGATTATAGCAGAGCCGCAGCTCCAATGGGTGGGTGGGAACAAGGGTACAAGTGTGCAAGGTGGGGTCATGGGTTGTTTACCAGCCATTCTCTTATTCTCCCGCTCCTGCTCTCCTGTTCTCTCTTGCAGCTGAAGCCAATTATGCCAATAATGAAGAGAACAATGAGAACACTAGCATTGCCTTACCTTACCTGAGTATACCCTGAGTGGTTAAGTGTTTGGCTACCTCGCAAAACACATGGCATGGCATGGCATGGCCCAAAAAGCCTCCCGCCCACACAGGGGCACGTGCAGGCCGAAGGGATGTCCCAGAGAGAGTACAAGCGAACAGCAGCAAGAGAGTGTGCGGCGCTGCCAGGATACACAGCGGGACGCGGCGAAGTAACATCAGAGGCCGCAGCAGATTTTGTGTTCCCCCGGCCCATCCCCTGCACGAAACATGCGCAGAGTCCGAGGAGATTTTTTTTAATTAAATAACGAGTCAAAGAGGGATGCAACAGCAACAACACATATCAGCCAAACAATTTTGAATAAAGTCTAGAACAATTTAAGCAAAAACCAAGGAAGCGATCGTTCGAAAAAATAAAAATAGTTATAAGAATAAGATTAAAAGAACGAAAACCAAACGAGTATAAAACGCGTGCGCTTCCAAGCATTTGAATTTCTGTTGAGTGGGTGGCCAATCGATAGATTGGCGCTGCTCATATTTGCGTCGCAGAACATCGTCATCCAGTGACGATATGTTTTATATATCGATACTGATATCAAAAAAGTATCTTTAAAAATATCGACAATTTCGACAAATATCGCGCCGCATATCATATCGGTTTTAACTGCAATAATACATCGATACTGTATCGATATTGCCATCGATACCCATCCCATCTGCACAACTCTGTTTTTTTTATGTTTTAAAAACATATGCGGAAACAAAAATCAATACATTGCTAATGCATAGCGATTGCAATTGATTAACCCAAGTATAATTAAATCCAGCCCGTTGCAGCCGCATTACCCCAACGACGTAACAAACGTAACGAAAAGACATCGGGACAACGACATCTCGACAATGGTGTGCTGTGTGCGTGCGTGTATGTGTGTTTTGTATCGTGTTGTCTGATTGTTTCGTGCGTGCCTCTGCCTGCGTGCAGTCGGTCGGTCGGTCGGTTGGTCAGACGGTTGGACAGACGGTCAGACGAAGAGGGTGATACGGCGAGGAACAGTGGAGCAGTGCAGGGACGGTAGCGGTGGCACCACTGCAGCAGCAACTACAACCACAAAAGCAGCCGCCTCAAAAAAGGAGTGCAAGGCAATCTCTCTTTCTAGATCTGGGTGAGTGGAAAAAAGGCGCGCTGCACCCGAACCCGCAAAGACGGCAGGGCAGTGCAGTGGTGGGCGTGGTGGGTGGATGTTGCATCGCACCACACTGCTCTCCTCCTTCCAGCTAATGCTATTGTTAAGCCTCTTTTCTTCCATTTATGTTTATCTCGCAGAATTCGCAGAATAACGCAACGCAACGCTCGACACAAAGACTGCTCGAGACGGCAGCGTGGATATCGGGGCGCGGGCCGGACGCGATCGCGATCCTATGTGGCCGAGCGTGAGCCTTTGATGCGGCCACAGCACAGTCGATAAGGAACGGCAATACCGGTAGCAGGAGCAGACATGCTCCCCATCAGCGAGGAGCAGAGCCAAAAGCAGCAGCACCACCAGCACCAGCCGAGTCCAGACAACGGTGTGGACGATGCCGATGCTCAGGTGGGTGACGGCAGCCTCTGGACAGCCCTGTACGACTACGATGCCCAGGGCGAAGATGAGCTGACGCTGCGCCGCGGCCAAATTGTGGTCGTCCTCTCCACGGACAGCGAGGTCTCCGGCGATGTGGGCTGGTGGACTGGAAAGATTGGTGACAAGGTGAGTAGCGGCACCGAGGTACCGGCAGGGTACGATCAAGACTGCGAGAGTCCACTCACTGGCTGTTACTCCACCCACAGGTCGGTGTATTTCCCCGTGATTTTGTCACGGACGAAGATCCGCTGCAGCTGAACGTGCCATCGGCCATTGGCGACATCCAACCGCACGAGATCGAGTACGAGGAGATGGACATCAAGGAGGTGATCGGCTCTGGTGGCTTCTGCAAGGTACATCGCGGCTTCTACGATGGCGAGGAGGTGGCCATCAAGATCGCCCACCAAACAGGCGACGACGATATGCAACGGATGCGCGACAATGTACTTCAGGAAGCGAAACTCTTTTGGGCCCTCAAGCACGAGAATATCGCCGCCCTGCGCGGCGTCTGCCTCAAGACAAAGCTATGCCTTGTGATGGAGTATGCCCGCGGAGGCAGCCTCAATCGCATTCTGGCCGGCAAGATACCGCCAGACGTTCTGGTCAACTGGGCCATACAAATTGCCCGTGGCATGAATTATCTGCACAACGAGGCGCCCATGTCTATTATACACCGTGACCTCAAGTCCTCCAATGTGCTCATCTACGAGGCCATTGAGGACAACCACCTGCAGCAGAAGACGCTCAAGATCACGGACTTTGGACTCGCCCGCGAAATGTACAACACGCAAAGGATGAGCGCTGCTGGCACCTATGCCTGGATGCCGCCCGAGGTGATCAGTGTCAGCACGTACTCCAAGTGAGTGTCCATCTACGAAAAGTCTAGCCAAACTGTGCTCTATCTCTGTCTGACTGTCTCTCTCTCTCTGCAGATCCTCAGATGTTTGGAGCTATGGTGTGCTGCTGTGGGAGCTAATCACTGGCGAGACCCCGTACAAAGGGTTCGATCCGTTGTCCGTGGCGTATGGCGTGGCTGTTAATACCCTGACATTGCCAATACCAAAAACCTGTCCCGAAACCTGGGGATCTCTCATGAAGAGTAAGTCTTCCGCATCCCCCCATACAGATGCATGTTTGTGATTGATTCCCCTCATATATATATGCTGTATTTCAGGCTGCTGGCAAACGGATCCGCACAAACGACCCGGATTCAAGGAAATACTCAAGCAACTGGAGAGCATTGCCCGCTCCAAGTTCACGTTGACGCCGCAGGAGTCTTTTCACTACATGCAGGAGTGCTGGAAGAAGGAGATAGCCGAGGTCCTGCACGATTTGCGCGAAAAAGAAAAGGTATTTGCCAACGAGCCAGGCAACCTTTGGAAACATCTCTACCCCGTTCCACCTCCAGATCTTTTTTTGTGCTCTCTCAATCTCTCTCTCTCTCTTGAGTTCTCTTCATCACCCTCCCGCCCTACCTCTTATACTCGTTTTATTATCTCTGATGGCATTCTAATCATTTGGTTTATACTTTTTCTTCTAAACAAAAACATAAACCAAACGAAATTATCCCTCAAAAACTATGTAAAGCGTTTCCAAACCATCGAAGAGGTAAGAGGTTGCACTCTTTCTCCCCCTCTCTCTCTCTCTCTTTGTCAGTCTTTCCCTTGTCTTGCTTGAGTTTTCAGTTTCAGTTACAGTTTTTTTTACTTATTCTGTTTTTGGCTGTTTCCGATTCGTTTCCAACTTCCAATTGGTTGATCAACGCACCCACAACACGCACCTCTAGCCAACTTATGCATGGTTCTTAATTTCGTGGTGTTTTTTTTTTTTCGTTTTTTTGTTCCTTTCTGGCATTTTCTTTGACATCCCCGCACTGAATATTATACCCCGTGTAACTCCCCGTATAGGAACTGCGCAACAAAGAGGAGCAGCTGCTTCAGGTCCAGAACGAGCAACGCGAGAAGGCGACCCTCCTCAAGATACGGGAACAGAATCTACGGGAGCGTGAGATAGAGCTGATTGGACGGGAATTGGTCATGATGCAGCCAGTACCGAAACGAAAGCCCAAAAAGGGCAAAAAGGTAACCCAAAAGCACAGCCCACAAGCCACTAGCCTTACATAACCCACTGGAGATCTAATAACAATGCTAATACCACGAATTTTGATCTTGATAGCAACACAAGCCCCTGCAGATATCATTGCCCACGGAGTTCCGGCACACCATCACGGCCGTGCGCGACAAGGCAGAGCCGCCTGGCTCACCATCCTTCTCCGGACTACGCCTCGTTGCACGTGAGTACTCCAACACTCTATCAGCGTTCTAATTGGGTTCTGTCTGTATTCTGATTAGATGCGGATCTCCAGATCTCATGTTTATTGTTTCTGATGACTCAACTCTAAATCAGTATAAAGTGCGTTTCATTTCCATAAGCCCAATCAAATGAGAACAACAGATGAACCTAAAACCTTAAGGCTAACTGCGTCTCACAAGTTTCGAGCAACATTGTTCTTCAGTTCTAAGTTGGGAATAATTTGTCTTAGAGCAATACCATTCTAAATTTTCCCAACCAAGACAATCTATTATATGTATCTATGTTTGTAGTTGTTCAAAACGAGAGCCTGTTAGTCAAAGACTGATTGCAAGGGCCTGCAAGAGAGAGCCCCAGACCAAAGAGAGCTAAGAACAAGCCCAAGAAGGGTGGTCTCGTCTTGTGCTGTACTTAAGGTACTGAAACGCACTACACTGGGTTTTGCACTTGGAGATTAGATTAGAATTAGATGCGTAGTCGCGAGGGCAAACACTCATGACGCAGGAATGTAGGCCGTAATCATTTCTTATTCTTAATTTTGAATTTTATTCTTGTACATGCATCTTTTGTTAAATACCGATGGATTGATTTGCTTTTTGTTTAATTTCTTTCTTTTTTTTCTTTCTTTATTTTACGTTTTTTACGTTTCTTTTGGTCACAAATTACCTCTGGTTATCTCTGGTGGGCGAATGGGCCAGTCACCGATGGGCACAAGGGCAAGACGTGGGGACCCTCGACGATGCACCAGAGAGAGCGCTCGCTGCTGCCCTCGCAGCTGGGCGGCGGCCAGCCGGAGTGGCCCGCACAGACCTCCACCCACTCGTCGTTCAGCAAGAGTGCCCCCAATCTGGACAAAAGCAAACAGCAGCAGCAGGGTCCGGGCCAGGCCATGCATCATCCGTCGTCGGCCTCGGCATCGTCGACGCCGCCGCCCCAGCAACAGCAGCAGCTGATCGGGGGAATGGGCATGACCGTGGCCGTGGCTGGTGCTGGTGTGGCGACCACGTCGTCCTTCTACGGGGGCGAGGCGGCTGGCAGGGCCACAGGTATACCATTGCCATATTTTCTAACGCGCCCCAACCACAACAACAACATCTCCACCACAACCTTCACCACCAACAACAACAACAACAGCTATAACTCCGCCAACAACAACAACAACAATAATAGTAATAATAATATTAGTAACCAGAGCAAAACTAATCCGATAATGCTGCCCACATCCTCCAACGCATTCTCACCCGCATCATCATCCATCATCATCCACTCGAACGCCTCATTGCCCCACTCCAACTCCAACTGCAGCCACAGCCACATCCAGACAATCCGCAAGAACAGCACCCAGAGCAACAGCAACCACAGTAGCCACAGCCACAGCCACAGCCAAAGCAAATCTTCAGCCAAATTCTACCATCGAGCCAGGAGCCAAGAGTACGGGCTGGACAGTGCCACAACGGCCTACCAACTCTCTACCGCGCCGCTCTTTCTACTATCGGACGATAGCTCGGAGACGGACACGGTGACACCCACCACGGGCTGTTTTCATTTCCTCAAGTCCAGCACCTCCACGGCCGTCGCCACCAGCAGCAGTGGGGCAGCAGGCATCGGCTCGGGCGTGAGTCTGATACGCTTCGGTGGCAGCCTCGGTAACAGTCCAGCGGTGGGCCGGAAAAAGCATTCGCTGGACAGCAGCCACCCGCAGGCGGCCACTACCAGTCTGGCCCTGCCGCTGGAGGCGAGGGGAGAGAATAATACCTACGATCGGGCCTTCTACCGTCAATTGGTCAAGAAAATCAACGCCAGCAGTGAGCGGGTAAACTCCAAGTCGAGCGGAGACCTGACCATGTACAACTGCACACCGCTGACCACTACCATGGCGGATCCCCTGAGCCTGGACTACGACGATGCAGAGGAGGCCTTCGAGGGCGGGGGCGGACGCTTCCAGCGGAATCACTCCGTTTCGCAGTTCCCGCGTCATTGCTTCTTTAAGGAGCCAAACAACAGCCAGCCGCAGGAAAGCTCCAGTGACGAGGACGGGGTAGAGGACGAGAACGAGACCGATGAGCGTGGACTGGAGCAGACGTCGATGGATACGTCGTCGGCCTCGAGCCAAGTGCGCCAGAACTCGACCACTTCGCGCAAGAGCTCGGTGACCTTTCAGAGCGTCAGCTTCGAGGAACCTACATCCACAAGCACAGGCACTGCCAAAGCCGATCCCTATGCGTCCAGTGCATCGATCAGCTTCTCCACCTCCTCCTCATCTACGGGCGGCAATGGGGATTTGAACGATGTCAGGCATGAGCAGGCCATGGCCATGGCAACCGGCAGCCAGAACGGCTATAACATGCAAGAGAACTCTATTCTGGCCACACGCCGCATGCAGGACGTCCAGCCCCACCCGGATGTGATCAAGATGAAGCAAAATCTACTGGAGCAGGAGCAGCGCCTGCACATCAAGAACCAAAAGAAGCAGCGACCCAAGCATATAACCAAATCAAAGTCCGTCGAGGCGCCCGCCGAGCCACAGAAATCTGGCCCCCAGCATCCGCACCACCATCACCATCATTCCTCCGGCTCCAACAAGATTCGCTCGTTGATAAACATCTTTTCGCGCTCGAAGAAGAAGTACAGCAAGCTGTCGGAGCATGCCATGGGCGGTGGCGTTCACATGGGTAGCACTGAATTCAGTGCCATCGATCCGTACGAGGCTGATCTGGAGGCGGCCCAGGGCGGCAGCGCCAGTCGCAACCTCAAGCGCAAGAGCAAGAAGCCCCAGACTCAGTCCTGTGAGCAGTTAGAGCGCTGCTGAACCCGAGAGACGATAGATGATATGATCTAGATGTGTTGGTGTTGGTGCTGAAGTTGGACTTCTGGATCCTGGTTAACCTCGCTGCCTGGTGCACACCCACACCCACACCCATACACGAAACACTACCCATACCCGCACACAAACGCATAAATTGCTCATTGTTTTATATTAAAACCCTAGAATAAGCCAGAACCCGACTACATATCCGATTGCATTGATCCGAAAGACGAACGACAGATAGATAGACCTACTCTAAAACAGGAGTAGCAGGAACATCCCGTTAAGGGCTGGATTTGGGGATCCCTCCTCGATAGAGAGATGATATCAAATGGAATCGGACAATGATACGATAATTCAACTTGCAACCGAAGGCCCTCGATACGGTTCCTAAAGAAAGTAAAGCAATATTCATCCAGATTAGAGATGAAGACCAATCGATTCGTAATTAGTCCAGTGATCTGTGTGAGGTATTAGAGAAAAAGTTTAAGGATTGATTAAGAACAAGATTAAATCTATTAAGGATTGACCACTACGAAGGTACGGATTCACCATTAAAGGGTGTTTACGAGTAGCACTATGGAACGAAAGATTACGAGCAGGAAGCAACTGCAAACGAGTGGCAATTGAGAAGAAGAAAGATACAATAGTAAAGGAGTGACGATTGCACAGACGACGAAAACTGGCAAGGAGGGACTACTAGGAGAATGATTTGCTTGGGGGACTGTTTAACCACGAATCAGTAACGTAATGACGTGATGGAGGGGATACTAACACATCCCATAAAGATGCATGGGACGATGGCAAAATATTTCAAGCTAAACCAATATTCATAGATGTTTAACGACTTGGATTAACCTTAAGGAAACAACATACTATATATGTATACAACTATATTTATACCGATGCATACATGCCTACCTACACGACTCCGATGTAGGCGTATAAATCCCTACCATACATTACATTACATACATCTTAGTTGAACTAAGTTTTAGTCGTACGAATCCGTGTGAATCTTTTTTCTTTTTTTTCATATCTTGCTTTTACTGTATCTTTGTGGGAGTTATTTTCAAAATTCAAAGGAAGGGATTTCATTCCGCAGTGCTCCACAATTTGTAGAATCTTTTTCTTTTCGCTGTCTGTATACCCTGTACTCAAAGCGTATAGGGTATATTCGATTCTTAATATTAATATGCATAAATGAGTACCGGGAATTAGTAGTGTTGACTGGTTTGAACCTAAAATTAATTAATCTATCATAATGGAGTTTTTTTAAACAAACGAAAACCTCATACATTTTAAAAGATACTCCCATAATTACAAATTAAAAATATAAAAACAAACCCCTGCATCAAAGAAATGAAGCGAAGGAGGATTAAAGCGTTTTGTGGAGCACGCAGCGAATTTAATTTAATTTCAACTTCAATTTGATTCGATTTAGTATTTTGAGCACAGTTTTATTTTTACATCGGTTCGTGTCCTTCATATATTTATGCTTTCTTTCAAACAACAAACTAAAAAGCAAAAAACTAAAAAAAAAAACTGTGATCAAAAATGAAGAAAGAAAAAATGATGAACTTTTTTTGTATTATTTTTATGGACATTTTTTGTTAGATTGTATTTACCAATTTTTTTGTCTTCTTTTAACGTTTAAATTTCGATTTGATTTCAATGTACTTTGTATATGAATGTATTTTCCATTTGGGCAGGGCCCCAGCCCGCAGGGGCCTACCCAGAGAAACACCCCCCATAAAAAGATCATAGAATTGGAAATCCAGTAATAAAACGAAGTAAATAGAAACTGGAGACAAGTTTTGATTGCTATAAGCCGTAACACTACCCGTTAGCCGTAGCCGTAGCCCCCACCTAATACGGACAGGGAGACACTTGAACGGACTCCGAAAGGTACATGGATGGTACTTGGTATGCGGTGGTTATTGCTATTGGTATTGCCTGCGGTGTCAACCCCTGTTCCTTGTTCCCCATTGCCCCACAACAAACAACTGTAGACTGACTGTAGATTTCCTTGACCCAATTATCGATTCGATCCTACTCAACACCGTCTCGTCAACTGCCGCTCTTCGTGTGGAATGCGATCTACGATGCCATAGGATACCAAAGCAACAACAAAATGGACAACTATCGCCCGGGAGTCACCACGAACATGCCCATCATGTCGCCGTCGCCATATCTCCTCAGCCGCTTTACCAGCAACGTGCCACTGCCCACCCTGTACGCGGGCGATTCGGCCCGGAAGCCGAAGCTCTCGGTGATCGAGCTGCTCCTGTACAACATGGCCTCGCTACTGGCCGGCGTGGCGGCCGGCTACGATGTGCGCATGTCCAATGTGTCGCCGGTGCATCCCACGCTGCTAAGCGAGTTGCCGGCGCTGAAGGCGGCCCCCAAGGCAGCTGCAGCAGCGGCAGCCGCTGCACTGGCGCTTTCGGCTGAGGAGAATTCCCTGACGGAGCAGGAGGAGGATCAGCAACAGCAGCTGCAGCTGCAACTTAGGCAGGAGGAGGAGTTGCAGGAGACGCCCCGCAAGCTGGTGGGTCACGCAAGGTGAGTGTACGGGTTAGGATAACACTCATCGAAAGCACACTAACGATCCATTCGTTTATTTAATATCCGGTCAGGTATGGCAGTCTGGAAGTGGGCGTCAGCTCATCACAGCCCACCTCACTGGCCCGTCGCATCGGTGGCAGTCAGCCGTATTACACTCCAGTGCAGCGCACGCCTCAGCACCAGATGCACCACCAGCAGCACCAGCACCAGGCGGCACCACTCGCACCTGCGGCCGCCCCCATACAGCCGCAACCCGTACAAACCGCTGCCATAACCGCTCTCTATGCGGGCTCCCAGCCGCCGACGCCATCGCCGCGGCGAAAGCTGAGCAACAGCAGCTTTGGCAACACGGACGGTGCCTTCGAGGAATTTCGCGTGGGCGGCGGCATCGGACCGCCGCCGCTCTACGCCCCGGCCGACTACCTGAGGAACGGACCGAGCTACTCAAACGATGGTGCCGGCAACTATCGCAATGGTTACTTTGGTGAGTGTCTGTCCTCTGTTGTCTGTCGAAGATTCAGGTTTGGAGGCTAATTTCTCACATCTGCTCCAACCAGGTTCCAACTACTTCCCGTATCGGCCAGAGCTGAACTATAGCTACGAGCGTGACTGCAAATCGTATCCGGACTACTCCTACGACTACAATCATCGGCTGCCCGACTACTACGACTATCAGTACGAGGCGCCAGTGGTCCCAGTGCCTGTTGCCGTGCCCGTGCCCGTACCCGTGCCGGTGGCAGTGCCCGTTCAAGCGCCCACATCCTTGCCGCTGCAGGCCCAGACCCGGACGCCGCCGCCCCGCGTCCCCCAGATGGGTGTGAGTGCCGGTGGCCATCGGAGGACCCCTTCGACCGTATCCAGCAACTCAAATGTACTGCTGGAGCACGAGGAGCTGCTCTACGACTACAACAATCTCAATCTGAATGTCGACTACGAGAGGGATAGAGAGCAGGCGCCGCCGATGCCGCCACCCACGAAGCAGGAGCTTTACGCCGGCTCGCCCAAGCTGCTCAATCGCCTCATTCACAGCCCCTTGCCGATGACAAAGAGCAAGTATGCGTCGGTTGCGCGCCCCGCCAGCCTGCCCTTTGAGCAGCACGCCCTCACCCTCACCTACCAGCAGCCGATGGTGGTGCCACCGGCCACCGTCAGCAGCAGCCAGGCCAAGCTCCGCAGCTCGCTGAAGAAGTACAACAAAAGTAGCAGCAAGGGCACGGGCACACCTCTGAACGGCTCCATATCGTCGCAGCAGGGCACTCCCACGAATCCCACGCCCCCGGACTCGCTGACCAGCGACGATAGCTCCTACCTGAGCGCCAAAGAGGGGTCCATCGGATCGCAGCACAGTCGGGTACGCTTCAGTCCGGAGGCGTATCTGGATGCCAATTCCTTGCCATTGCCGCCCCATGCTCTGGTTCGCCGCATGACGGCCCCGGCCATGCAGCAGCCGCATCAGCAGCAACAGCAACAGCAGCAGCAGCATCATCATCATCGGAGACATCGTCAGGCTTCCAGTGCCAGCACACCCTCGCCCTCGACATCCTCCTAGCAGGCGCGACTGGCGCTGACCCTTCAGTTGGCGCGCAGTCCGGGAGCGGACATCGGAAGCGGAGGCGTAAGCAGTGTGGCAGCGGCTGGCAGCATGGGCTTGTCGCTGCACCAGCAACGTGTTCCCTATCGCTGGTACTCGGGTGCTCGACGCTCCCGCTCGGCCCACTACGAGTACCGGCTGTGAGAGAGCGGGACACCAGCAGGAAAGAGACAGCAGCGGCACGAAAGCGAGTGGGATAGCAATAGCCCATTGTACGGCTTATACCTCAAGGAGTTTCGGATCATTGCCGTGATGAGACTCCAGAAGCAAACCCCTTAGGAGGGGACAATTTTTTGATGTGTGAAAGTTGAAATAGTCATCGAGGTTGTTCATATGCGTGTACTTATGGATTTCGATGTTTCGATGTGCCCCCGACTTGTGCGATTTGCCTTAAAAGTAGTGTTGAAGACTAGTTCCCGAACCCACATCCTACATCCTACAATCACATCCGATGGAAAAAGAATTCTATAGACAATTGTACTCGTCGCATTTTATGCGCGTAGATAGCGAGACGGTTTCCAACTCGCAAAACAACAACACCAACAGCAACAATAATAATGTTAAATAATACTTTGTAATTCCGTAAAGAACATCCACAACATCCCAATATCAAGACACAGACACGCCAGCCAGCCGCCGTAAGCTCCATTTTTAAGTCTGACAAAATGTTTATATATAATCATACCTTATACCTTATATATATACACATATACCTAGACTAGAGACCGATATATATATATATAGCTGCGTTAATTCCCCAACCACTAGCTCTGAATTGAATACTATATTATGATGTGTATTGGTATAGTATACTCGTACTCATTCAAGATAAATACTATACGTTATATGTGTAAGCCCATGCCCTATATACAAAAAAAAACAGCATTCTAACGAAGCGCGCTATTTTCCAAATAACAAAACGAATGTATAATATCCAGAAAAACAATATACATATACTCGTATACCCATGTTCTTCTGCTTAGAGGTGTATAGCTTATACTTTGTCCTTGCAGAGAGGAATTGTAATGTCCTGTCCGTCTGTTCTTAACTTTTTGTATCGGTTCTATCAGGAACAATCCATCTGCAAGGGTATCAGATGCTTCGGGCTCCCGAAGCTAGCCTTCCTCCCTTGTTATATATTGGAATGGTCGGTCACAAATCCACTCTACACACACACACACATATATATATATAGATATATACAAATATGATGATTATCTATAACTAATTAATAACTATAATTTAGACAAATTGTTGTTTATGCTCACAGGAGAAACGCAAACGTTAACCAAACAAGAAAAGAAAGGGGAAAAAGGAATATATGTATGTACGTGTCTGATAGTTGATAGAGAACCAAAGCAATATATCTACATATATACGCAGACATACTATACTATACTAAACCATACCATACTATATACATATATATATGCTATATATATTGTACGAGTACAGGAGACAGAAAAGAACCATCAGATACAAACGATAGCCAACATTTTACCTTCTAGTTTAATTGCAATCCTTCCCGTGCCCCCGTACACCCATTATTTATTTATTAATCAGCCCCAAGTCCGGAAAGGAGACCAGACTCGCGTTTCCAGTATATCCGTATCTGTATCCGTATTTTTTTGTGCCGTTTAATTGCCATGAATTAATGAATTAGCAAGCGGCAGCGGCTCCCCGGTGCCCGGCGCCTCGAAAATAATACTTGAATGCAATAATAAATGCTGCTTGTGACTTATGTTATGTACAAATTAGCAATTAACGTTTAAAACTTAACAAAAGGACAACAAACTCATTTAATATTTAAACCATTCGATTCGGAGACCAAAATAAGTGACAAAATAAAAACTATTTTTTATAGAAAACCAACTATTCCTCGGCCTTCATTCTTCTTTGGTCAGCCGGGAGCATAAAAGGCTCTGCTCCTTTCTGAGGGGCCCCACAAAAGTCGCTCGCTCGCTGGAAGGTCGCAACAGCAGTACCCCAAGCCAGGACAGCGTCCTGGAGTGTAGGGAGTCCCGCCGGGCACTGGATAACCTATGCGCTCGGCATGCAAGCCCCCGAGGACAGGCCAGGAGCCCGCTCTGGCGACGGATCTATCGCTGCTTTGCCGCGATCATGTACGTGTGGCAGCTAACGGTATATGGGGGGGGCATGGAGATCAAACAGGTGATGACCTCGCTGCAGGTGGCCATCGATGCGGTTATCCTGCCCGAAAAGATCTTGGCTCTGGTCTGGGGTCTGCCGATGCTTCGACGGCCCTGGATGGTCGGTGCTGGGAAACGATCGAATTCCATCGGTGTGGTTCTACCAGCTGCTGCTCTTCTATCTGCACCAGGCCCAGCAGCCTATCGCCCTTACCGCCATGAAGATATTCCCCATCAATCTGGCTGTCCTACTGCCCCACTGCCCCACGAAGCTATCATATCTCTCTCTCTCACCTGCAGATCGCCAAGTTCTCCTTCTCGCTGTACGCCCTCATCAAGGGCATGAATCTGGGCGAGAGCGAGTGAAGCTGGAAACAACTTATCGCACACCGATCACTGTTTCTGAATTACAAGTGAAATCGATTTGGCTAATGGTCCTGCGCTAAGAACCAACCATATCAGAACACTGCCCATCCCATCAATCACCCCACCATTCCCAACCAAATGCAAAACAGAATCCAAAACACAAGGCTGCGGCAAGTGGCCCCAATTCGATGTGCCACACTTTGTTGTGTACCGTTGGCTCTTGGCCGGCAACCTGCTGCAAAAAAGTGGAGTGGAAAGGCGGTACTCGCTCTCGCTCTTGCTCTTGCTCTGGCTCTGGCTCTGAATGTGGCTGTGGCAATTTCTATTCCTCTGCTGGCAGGCATCTTTCGGATGCCAGGCTCGGTCCAGTCCAGTCCAATCCAGACCCAGACCCAGACCCCGATCCGGCACGGCCAAATGTTCTTCTGCTCTCGAGCCGACAAGTTCTGTTTTGTGGAGTCAGTGCGCGTGCGCCTGCTGGATCCGTCGATCCGAGCCCCCTTTCTGTTTGTTTGTTTCTGTGTGACTCGTGACTGTGCTTGCAATATTCCAAAAAGTTTCTGTTTTATTTGGACTGAGACTTAGGGCATCCGAGGCCCATCTGCCTATCTGCCAGGGAAGGGTAAGTGTGACTTATGATTAAATTTATCCAATTACTGGCCGAAGGGACGGACGGCCCCGGGCAGCCTAGCAGCGATGCCCCCGAAATTCGCACTCTGCAGATCCAGTTTCTGGCCCGCTCTTGGACTTGGCCTTCGCCTATTTTCACCCATTCGGCCAACAGGTTTTCTTCTGTGGCATGTGCCACATTCGGTGGCTGAAAGTAAACCACAAACGAAGCAAAAAATCCAAACAAAAAAATAACAACCCGCAATGAAGGCCACCTGTTTGGCTGTTCGGATGTTGGTCTGGGACTTCTGCCGATAGATACCCTGGCAGATGAACCGTTGCCATGACATCCTTTTTTCGTACCATCGTATACAGATAATACAGATATTTGAAAGGGGAACATATCCACTGGCCAGTGTGTACATATTCTCTGCTGATAAATTGGGGGGAAAACATAGCCTGGCAAAGTGACAGATGTGGCCGTAAGTTGACAAGTAATCAATCAATACAGTTTTTCCTTGGCACTCAGCGAGTACTGTGCTTAAAATAGGAACCCAGCAGTTCTCTGATATTATACAGCTCTATAGAGCTCTACAATAGCGCTACTCCAACAAAATTCAAAGCGTTCATTGAAAATGATTCGAGTTACGGGACCAGTACCGGTGCCGGTGCCGGAACCGGAACCCGCACAGAGTCCTCGCCCTTTTGAAAGTCCTCGCCCCTCCGATGAGGAGCGAATCTGCTGGATTTGCCTCGGAGGCGACGAAGAGCTGCCGGCTCGAATCGATTGGCTGCATCCATGTCGCTGCCGCGGCAGCAACAAATGGGTGCATCGCGTCTGCCTAAATCGATGGATCGATGAGAAGCAGCTGCACGATCCGGAGATGCCGATGGCCTGCACCCAGTGCCGCACAAAGTACATTATTGTGACCCCGCCGCTCAATGCGTTCGATGCGTTCCTGGACCAGATCGACCAGCTGTACGAAACGGTGTGTCCCAGCGTGATGATGGGCACGCTCTCGGCCGGCCTCTACTTCGCGGCGATGACCTTCGGTGCCCTGACGCTGATCCAGGTATTTGGGTACCGCGTGAGCCTGACGCTATTGAAGGACGAGCCCACAGTACTGATGATCGTCCTGCCGACGATCCCAGCCGTGCTTCTGCTGCTGCGCAATCTCCGATGGGACGACCACTTGACGATGATGTGGCGTGGCCTACGCGGCCCCCGCCCGGTCGCACCACGTGATGATCTGGATGAGGACGGCGAGATTCCGCCCGGTGCTCCGCTCGACGAAGAGTACTTCGATGGTGGACCCCCCGATCAACTCGGTATGAACTTCCTGGATCAGGGACCAATCTTTGGCGACGAGGGGATCGGGAGTACTTCCGCCAGCTTCATCGTGGCCCTCAGTCTGCCCAGCTTTGCCGTCCTGCTGGGCCACACACTGTTCTCGAAGATGGGCAATAGGCTGCTGGCCATCGTGATGGGCGGCGTGACCTTCTTGGGCATCAAGGGGCTGTCCAGAGCCTATCTGCGCCACTCTACCATGCAGCGTAAGAGAGGGCGTTCCGTTCTGGATTACACTCCGTTGAATGTGGAGAACTACATCTCGCTGCGCGGATCGGGCAGCCGCAACATCCCCGACATACGCTAAAACAAAACCCCCAACCCTTACCCCCAACTGCTGCCCAAAACACACTCACAATCGACACTCAATACTCTACACAAGTGGGTCTGGAAGTGTGGCATTTCTCCAAAGGATGGCGGCGGAAAAGACAAAATTTGGACGCACAAGATTCTACTGTATTCTGAATAACAACTTTTAAGTGTTCTAAAAAATTTATTTTGTATAAAAAACCATGGGAACACCGACAAAAAGAGAACGGAATTTGAATTGAAACAGCGGGTAAGTACCAACCCGTAAGCCGTTCGATAACTGCGATCCACACGACACAGGTAGGCTGATGAGATCCACTGCCATCTGCGGAACAGGGCAGGGGGCACTGGTGGCAGTAAATCCAATGCAGCATGAAGAAACATCCTTTGACGTGCAGTTTCCATCGTTTACCTTTACTTATGATAGATAATACAGGATACATAATGAATTGCGGGCTAAACGATTTGAACAGCGTTAATTTCGATTCAGATTTGAACAAATAGTAGGAGTATGTATCGCCAGAAGCTGCGCTCGACTGTTGGCTGTGCCGCAGCCAGGACTGGGGTTGGGGCTAGCATGAGGCCCACACATATCGCTTGACAGCGACCAAGCCAGTCCAGAATGACTGGGCCCAGGCCTTGATCTTGCGGCCGGTTTCGGTAGTGGCCCTGTGCATGGGCCTATGAGCGGCATTCATGCGCTGTTGTTGGGGAGACATCTCGATTATGTGACCCGGCCAGGACATCATCATTTTGTTGGCGGTAGCTTCGTCGTAGAAGAGCAGATGGCAAGGACGGAGACGACTGGGATCATGGACTATATACTCAAGGAATTGGTTTGTGGCCGACATCTTTAGCGGTCTTTCCAGTTCTGACGGCAGGGCGCAAATGACGAGCGCACGCTGTGTTACGCCGAAGCGCGACTGAAGCCAGCAAGTTTTCATTTGCTCTGGCTGGGGCTCGAGGCACTGCAGCAGGGCAGACTCTGGCTGGGCGTACAGACGAGTGTAATCTTCCGGTCCTGAATGATCCAAGTGTCCAGTCGCAAGAAAGCGATACAACTTGCCGAAATTCAAGCCCAAGTAAGCGTGGCTGCGCCTGACTTTGCGGTCCGGGAGGGTGACCTGCTCATCCTCATAGCAGATGCTCATTAGCTGGACGGGCATTTGCGAGGGCCGGGCCACGCCAAGATGCTTGCAGAGACTGCGCAGATGGACGCCGGACATGCGCCGCAGCATGGGACTGGACGGATCAGCGAGCACCCAGTGGAGCAGATGGACGGCCTCCACGTCGTCATCAGACATTTCGTCCAGCGTGTCCACCGCACACAGGTTATCCATCATAACAGTGCAACTGGGCCAGTTATCTTGAACGGCTTTGCGCAGGCGTTCCATGTCACAGCCGTCGTCGGTGGCGTCATACAGGTCGTCGTCAGTGCTAGTGTTTTTGAACGCCGGTGGTGCGGGCACCATTGTGTCCTCGGGGCACTCGGTGCTTGCTGCGGCCGCAAAGATTAGCAGCTTGGCATCGTATGCCAACAATTGGCTGCGCAACATGAAGCGTATGTCGTTGACTAGCATCCGCAACTCGTTTATGTTCTTCGGACGTGGGCTCTCAGACTTTGGCAATCCGTTCCTAATGGATTTAGGCACTCGAAAATGTACTATGTATTCACGCATATGCAACTTACCCATAGCCCAATGCCACATTTAGGGCATCTGGGGATGTTTGCAGGTCCTCCAAGCTCTTGACGCGACTGCAAGAGGGCACATCATCTTCGAACAACTCCATGCTAGGTTTTTTTAGCAATTTGGTCAAATCCACAAAAACAATTTCTACGTATTGTTTCGATTTAACAATTTTGGTGTCGAATTTGAAATGAATCCAGTGTGACTGGTACTGCGACTAGATTTATTGTAGGGAGACTAAAATATAAAAAGCAAACGGCGAACTCAGCGCCTACTTGGCTTGGCAGGCTGCCAACCTAATTTCTACTGTTCGCTTGCTTGCAGTTGCCGTTGAGCATTTGAAAGTTGACCCATCGAGCGCCTACTTGGCTGGGCTGCCAACTTAATTTCTGCTGCTTGCTTGCTTTGTCTATCTAATTGTCTATCGATATTTAAAAGTTTGCCCAACGGACCTTGAATGTCGTGTGTATGCGATTACAAAAAGCATGCCTTTTGTTATGCCTTGCCACCATCATCAAAGAACAGATGTACTGCACCTGGGCAGAGCATACACGTGGCGAAAATCAGGAATCGAACACCCCAAGCGTCGCGTCACCAATCTATCAGATTACAACGAAATGAGGGTGGAGGGGGATTATCAATTTAGAGCGAAAGCGAAAACGTTGATTACATTTTGCTGACATTGACCCAAACGGGCAGGAAGTACGGACAAGCCAAGCCCCTGATGTAAAACTAAATTGCACAATTGTTTATTTATTTTTGCAATTTTGTGGATGACGCTGATCTATTTTGATGCTCTCAGTGTGCAGTTCTTAGAAGTTCCTCATCCTGACCTAGACCCTCCACTCAATATGACGCATCTGTGGCCCAGAAACAACAGGCAGCACAGCCTGAACAACAACAGATTTAGAGGGAAAAGCAATCAGGGGTAAAATGCTTTCGCGTCGAGTAGATGGGTACGGGGTACGGCGTACGGGTACGTGTACGGTTACGGGTCAACTGGTCATCATCTTCATCGGGCAACAACGACGTCAATGCGGCAATGATCACAGTCTCCGCCTCCAGACACATACTCACTCGTATGTACTACGTTCCGTCCTAACGGATCCGATCCATACGTATGGGGATTATATACATACATATTTAGGTATTTATATATGGTATATATGTATGTATGCATGTATGTATAGACATACTATGTGAGGGAATGCTGCTGATACCGGCTGGCCCCCAAGTGCAAAGTACGAAATTCCAATGCGGTTTGCCGGATTAAAGACGTTTCCCATTTCATGGATAGATTGGAGTGGAGGCTTTCTTTGGAAATTGCTTTTATTTGAATTACGACTAGCTCGTAGTAGACTAATTAAGGGTTCATGCATACTTAGACAATATTTTTGTGTTGTTTGTCTACAAAACTATTTGAAAAACTTTGTTTTTCTGGCAGCCTATATATTGGATTTGATTGGATGGCCTAAACTAGACGAATGGCTACAGCTACAGCTACATCTATGTATATATCGACTACTACGCACTTATAATCATATACATACTCGTACATAAGCTTAATACATAAATGGGTATCGTATCGTATCTCTCTCTCTCTCCTCCTTTTACTACAAGTAAAAAAAAACATTTTGCAATGATCTTCCCATTAAGTTGCAAACTTAATTGCAGCACTGTAGCTGTAGCACTGGTGGAGTGGTTCGGGTTTGCGCTCCTTTTTCTTAGCTATGCTGCTGACACGTTTGGGACACTGCCAGACCAAACCTGATAGTGCCCTATTGGCTATCATTTGTTGTCGCTGTCCAGTGTAGGTCCAGTGCAGGTCTGTTCCACCTGTGAGAGAACCTTCTAGAACCGTTTGTTGTTTCGCAGAACGGCCTTTTGGCGTAGGTCTTCGCGCAGGCACTGCCCCGAGCTGCCGGCACCACGCTCCAGACACACCGTCTCCACCCTGAGGCTGAAGCACTGCGTCTGCACCACATTGAAGAAGAGCTTGCCAATGGCATTCGCCGCCTCATCGCCGGCCATCTTCAGGCAGGTGCGAAAGCGGCGATCGCAGCTGCAGTGGGACAGCGTGTAGGGGCGGTAGTTGAAAAGATCGTAGCGAGTCGACATGCCATCTATCCACAGCTGGCAGTGGTCGTGCTTCCGGCAGCATTTGTCAGCCATCGATGCGCCGCCCAGGTCGTTGTAGGTGCCATTGGCTAAATTCCCACGTCCGCACCAGCGTGTGTTTGGGGCTATTAGCCAGTCGGATAACTGGCGGCGTTTTCGGACCAGTGCAGCAACGTCATCGTTGCCATTGTCGTACGATCCGTGACGAATTCCGGCATCAGCAGCCAGTGGCAGCTGCTTGGCCTCTGCTCCAACCTCCCCCGCGCCCAGCTGCCATGCCATGAACATCAGCAGAATGGGGCAGAGTAAATAGATGCAACTGTGGCTGTGCCTGCACTTAATCACCAATGCCATGTTGTCTGTTTTCATTCAGCTTCGCGTATCGCGGTGGGTATATTTCTATGGTTTCGCGTCCGGCGCGCTCTTAACTAATTGCTGTCCACGCCGCGCGCTTCTGGCGTTTTTATACGTTCGGACCCCACCGCAAAAGTGGGAGCTTGGAGACTGCGAGAACTGCAGGTGCGACCGGCCGTTGGGGCTGCTGCTTGTCAGTGCTGGCAGTTTGGCGGTTTGCGTATGCACTTAATTTAGCAGATGGGCAGTGCCTAGATTCAAAAAGAAATATACCAAAAAGAAGTAAACTACAAAAATAAGCTACAAATTTGGCTAAGATTAAATACCCGCCAGTAATAAACCCGAAAAATTCAGAACATCGTCAACTTCGAAATCCTATCCTCCCTTTGATGCAATACAATAGCTTTTTTTTTAGATTTTTAGATAGATTCATTTAGATGTTAGATGTTCATTTAGATGTTACCCTAAACATGTTGAAATCATGTTAAATTCTTAATTAACATTAACATCCATTGAGTGGAAAATAGACGCTCAAGTCGGAGTTTGACTCGAGTTTCGTCGGGTTTGAGCGTGACTACCTTGCGTGTGACCATGATATCGTTTGACATCGGAAATAACTAATTACCAAACGCAATTTCGCTCAAATCAAGCGTGTGTTTTGAGATTATCTCTATAGAAAAAAGCTGTTTCTTGTCAGTTCTGGTTTTGGAGGTTTTGGCTAGAAATGTATCTAGTGTACAGCTGCGAAAGTGGGCAGCACCGCACTTTTCGGCCAGTGCTGGGCAGCAGACCAATTGGATTACAGCTGTTCGAGAAGGAGTCATCGAAGCAATTTCGAAAGCAAAAGCAATATATTTGTATATACATGTTAAAATTAGGATAATCACCAATTAACGTTTTGAGTGTGCTTCCCGTGCAGTGGCCCATGCACATGTGAGAGAGAGAGAGAGAGAGACTGCGAGCGGCGAACATGCAGCGACCACAGACAGACCATAAGCAACTTAAGCTACAGAACCAGCACTCGGAGCAAAGCGAGCACAATAGCAATAATGGCACACGCATCGCGGCAAGCAGCAGCACCCATAACCATGACATGTCCACGCCCATATTGGCACAGCGTTCGGGCGGCGGCGGAAGCTCTGCTCCAGTCCAGCCACCCAAGAGCCTGTCCCTAAGCCAAAACAACTATGCCGCCTCGGACACGTCGGGCGAGGAGGAGTTTCTGGACTCGCGCTACGAGTGCGCCATCTGTATCGATTGGCTGAACGAGCCGGTGCTCACCTCGTGTGGCCACCGCTTCTGCAAGCGTTGCCTGACCGACTGGCTGCAGAACCACAACCAGTGCTGCCCCTTGGACAATAAGCAACTCTCTGCGGAGCAGGACATCTTCCCGGATAATTACACGCGACGCGAGATCGAGCAGCTGAAGCACAAGTGTCCCAACTCGCCGCTGGGCTGTGCCCTGGTCGCCTCCCCTATAGAAGTGCATCGCCATCTTCCCAGCTGTCCGTACCGACGACAGCCGCAGCCCGAGCAGCTGGAAGAGAAGTGCCCATTTGCCAAAATCAAGTGCGATTTTGTCGGTCGGCCCGAGACGAATCAGCTGGAGGAGCACCTCAAGTCGGATATGCCGCATCACATGCAACTGATGCTGCAGGCCTTCCAGCAGACGGCCATCGCCACCTGGCAGCCGCAGAAGGCCAGTACCAGCACCGGCGGTGGCTCGCTGGAGAATGGCCATGGCCATGGCCAGCTGGCACCGCCGCCCCAATACGCGAATGGGGTGGACGAACAGATCGTCCAGACCATGTACCAGCGAATCGTGGTGCTGGAGCAGCGTACGCGCGAACAGGAGACGCGCATCGAGAATCTCAATAAGCAACTGCGCCTGGCCCGCCAGCCCATCGATCCACGCTACAGCAACGGCACCATTGTCTGGAACATTGGCCATCTGGGCAACCTGGTGTCGCGCCTGCGGGCGAATGCCAACAATCAGGTGTACTCGCACGAGTGCTACACCTCTCCATATGGCTACAAGTTCTGTGCCCGTCTCAACATTCAGCCGAGGAAGCCGCATGTGCTCAGCCTGCATGTGCATCTGATGCAATCGGAGAATGACTTCCACTTGGACTGGCCCTTCAAGGGGCGCATCAAGCTGTGCATGGTGCATCCGACGGATGCGAGCCAGTCGCAGCATGACACCATCATGACCAAACCGGAGATACTGGCCTTCCATCAGCCGCGCGAGGCGATCAGCACCCGCGGCTTTGGCTTCCTGGAGTATGCCAACATATCGAACATCATGCACTTGGGCTTCGTGGCCGATGATCGGCTGCTCATCAAGATTGAGATCAATCTGGTTTAAGAACGGAACTGGAAACTGAAAGCTGGACACGGAATTGGAACTGGAAAACTGGAGGCGCCAAGGAAGAGAAGAAAACATTCCACATCGAATGGATCATTGCATCACAATATCCACATATATATATTTTATATAGGATATATATATATATATATACATAATCGCATTTGTAGTATAGATGCAGTCGATCATTAATCAGTTTAGGCGCCTCATCTACCTACATACATGGCTACTACTCAAACTAATCGATATTATCTCTACTACTCGTAGACCCTACCTTATAGTAATTCAGTTATATTTGTTCAACCTTGTCGATCCCATTTTAAATGTATTTCTATATCGAATTAGTTTTTAATATGCAATAACCAACCCGTCGACCCCTTCAATTCGATGGATTTAAGCATGCGTAAACCGAGTACGTCCACTAATTTTATAGTCAAATCTCATAGTAATTATAGTACCCTTGAAATGCAGAGAACGACCACTAAATAACATTTAAATTGTTTGCCGTCTATCTGTCTGTCTGCTTATATTCAATCTACTATTCTCTAAGTTCTTTGCCGATAATCACTAGATCATTTAGTAGCTGCCAAGCAGCACGCTTCTATTGAGATTTATTGGTCGTCTACCTTCAAGGGTATATAAACATCGGTGTCCCGATTTTTTCCTCCTTACCGGTTAAGGCTTATGTTACCCCCAAAACCATCTGTAGAACCTACTGCATACATACAATACACATAGCGATAAGTTGTTCAAGATCTACTCACAGTTGAACAGAATCTGTCTCTAGGTCTGGGTAACAGCTGTGAGGTAGCTCTCTTGAGTAGGGAACCCCGATTAAAGGACATTTTTGTACCGCTAATTGAGGATTTCGGCCGTCGCTTTTCTATTAATGCTCCCAAAGTAAAGAAATCTTTATTGGATTCTAAAATGGCTCCCCATAAGGACTCTCCTCATGGGTTTTGAAGCTATAGATGCCCTCTGTACGGCCAACATCTAGAGGGTCACCCAGCGCAACGCTCTTCGGGGCGGCGCCGTCGCAGTTGCCGAGCAGGAGCAGGAACTCGGGGTATCCGGTGCAGCGGGCGTAGGGCGTGTAGCGCGATACGTGCTGAACAGCCTCCGCATAGAAAAGGACGGCACGGGCATGGGCACAGCTGTTGTTCAGATCAAAACCGCAGCCGGGCTGCCGTCTTCCACCATTGGCATAGAAGTCGCTGTGGCCCATCGGCATTAGCTGTCCCTTCATAAGCCCATTCGTATGAATGGCCACCACATATTTGGCATCGGTGCTGGATAGGCGAAGGCTCTCGCTGGGTATGCGAAATAGTGGCAGGGCCGGATCCAGGGCGACAATATAACCCAGGGGATGCTGCCCTTTGCTCGTCGTGTTCAGCTCCTTGCCACAGAACCCGGCCACATGAGCGCCCATGCTGTGGGCAACAACCACCACCTGGCCCAGATCCAGGCTGAATTCGTTGGCCAAAAAGGACAGGAAACGTGCCACCGACTTGCCCACGCCCGGCACCATCGGCCTGGCCTCCAAGTACGACAATGCTGCAATCACACCCCAGTCCACGGCGATGATATTGAACGCTCCACGCGCCTGGTAGGCGGTGCGCAGCTTACTGACGGGTGCGTCCAGATACGTAACGCTCCAGCCATGTATGATGACCCTGAGGAGGACAATGATTAGGAAGCGTCTTCCCCAAACAGACACACATCTCGTTTTGCTCACTTTGTCGGAAGATGCGCATCAAAGTGGGAGGCGTTAACCGATTTCGAATCGTTGGTGTACACCCTCTGGGGATGTTCGGGACTGTTGGGGGTGTACATATAGAAGCTGGCCATGTCCCCAACTTGGCCGGTGGCCAACACCTCTATCCCAGAGAGTCTGCACAGGCACAGCGATAGCAGGGCGATCCACATCATTGTCTGACGACTGCCCGTCGGGGACTGTTATGCGGTTGGAATAGTTGGCCATGCTCAATTTGAGAAAACTCTGATCCCCCCCTTCGAGCATGCAATCATCAATGGGCATCGGCATCTCTAATCTTGAACCTCTCTGAGGTGTACTTCACGGCAAATTATTCGATTTGCGTTAAAATTAAAATTCGTCAAGTTTTCTGTTTGGCGTTTTTAATAACGTCCATTGTGGATTGTTGCACTTGAGCGTATATAATTCTATATAGACGGCGTGTGCAGGCTATCGTATACCCGCCACTATCTTGTTTAGCGACTGAAGAGGCTGATACTCCCTTGTGGTACCCTGTGGACAGCAGGCAGACGGGGCAGGCATGACAGCTACTTAATGTCTTAATCTCTTAAAAAACTACTTAGTTTCATAGACGTGTCTACGAGACATGCCAATTGACAGCACCTGCACCAGCAGTTGCACTTGCACTTCCAGCAGCGCCTGTCGGAGTGCCAGTGTCGGAGTGGGAATGGGAATGGGTGTCCGCTCCCTCCACATTCAAGTCTATGGCCATTGTGATGGTTGTCGTCGACGCGGGCGCATTCTCGTCGATCAGCTCGATGGTCACCGTCTCCATCTGCCCAACATCTTGTTGGCTTGCGACACTCTTGGTAGTGGTGGTGGCGGTGTGGGCAGTGCCCTTGGATTTGGGCAATTCGTGGGTGCGCATATGGGCATTGAGGCCGCCGGACTGGGCAAATGTCTTGTTGCACATCTTGCAGGGGTATTTGCGCCGCTCGGAATGGAGCAGCTTGTGGACGCGCAGGGCTTTCTTGCGCTGGAACGTGGAGCCACAGACGTCGCAGACAAAGGGCCGATGATTAGTGTGCGAGACGGCATGAACGTTGAGGTCGTGATAGCTGTAGAAGGCTTTACCGCACACCTCACACTTAGCCGGACGCTCACCAGTGTGCCGTCGCATGTGGGCGGTGAGGACACCGCGATCGCGGCAGGGCCGGCCGCACACCTCACAGATGCACGGCATCCGGCCCGTATGGCAAATGTTGTGAGAAGTGAGCTCCTTCTGGGTGTAGAAGGTAGCCTCGCACTCCTGGCACTTGTATGGCTTGATACCGCTGTGGCGCTGACGGTGGCGCATCATATTGCCCGATTGGGTAAACGGTTTGCCGCAGATGTCACAGAATATGCCCGTGTGCTTCCATCTGTGGCCGTGCAGATCGCGCTCGGTGCGAAACGTCTGGTTGCACTCCTCCTCGGGGCATGTGTAGACCTTCGCCGGTCCACGCTTTCGCTTCCGCACGGTGCCATCCTTGTCGTTGTGCTTGACACGTCTGTGACTCTGCAGGCTTCGCTTGCTGTTGTAGGCACGATCACATTGATCGCACTGGAACAACATGTCTTTCGTGTCGACTTTGAGGTGGGGTGGTTCTTCATCTTCTTCGGCGTTTTCAATTGGCTCGCTGGCCTCTCCCGTCCATTCTGCGTCCGGGTCCAAGTCCAAAAGCGCCTCCGCTGTCTCCACAAGAGTGTTTTTCATGGCAGTCTCTCGTTCACGGCGGCCTGTGGAATCTGCATCCACGGCCTGGGCCTCATCGATCGCTGATATGTGCTCCAGATCAACATTCTCCTGCTCATCCAACTCGAAGCTCTCGTGGGCAATGGGATCATCTTCAATCTTTACGGTGGCATCGAATATCTTGCAGTCGTCGTCCGCCGCCTCTCCGAGATGCTGCAGTCGGAAGTGTTGCGGAAAATCGCCAAATGGCATCCGCTGCCCGCATAAGGAACAGCATATGTCGTAGCTGGTGGGGCTATTGCACAGAACCTCACCGCATCGAAAGTTGTGATAAGAGCCGGTTCCTATCACCGGCAATGACTGCAACTTGATCATCTTGAGCCAATACTTATGGCTGATGGTTAGGGGGTCCCTCTCACTGGTGCCGCTACAATAGTTCAGTCATTTGGTGTTAGGCGTTTAACGTTTGGCGTCGTTTTTGTTTCCTCAACTCCAGCTCAAACCGTTGGTTGACATCCAAAAATCACATCAGCTGGGCGGCTAGTGTTGGCAAACGAATCGAAAGCGTTGAATAAATGGGCGCGTAGTTCAAGTTGCAATATTTTTTTTTGCACTTTTGATTGATCCGAATAGGAGTTGATGTGCCGTTTCTTTGTATCTATAGTAGCGTATACGAACGTAAAGGAAAGAAAATAATTATTTGGTCAGTTAAGTTTGTCAACAAGCTGTGTGCGGTAGCAAGAGCAATCTGCTAAAGCTTTTCATTATTATAGACAAACCAATCGTAATTAACCGAATATTAATGTGACTATAATTTGTCCTTACCAAATGGCTTAAGAAACATATATCTTTTATCAATTATACATAAATTATGGCGCTTTCAGCGCCAGCTGTACAACAGGGTTGTCCGAAAGCTCGACAAAAAATCGATTTAAGGCAAACATCTGCAACTCTGACCGCACAGGCGCTAGTGCGCAAGGGCCCGTTGTGTATTCAGATTTGGTATACATCTTTTTTCACCATTGATTCTTCACTTGATTTTTCGCCTTGACACTGGAAGTAGCAGATGAATCGACGCTGGTGAAAACGTAGAAAACAATTAAGTGAAAATGTCGGAGGGAGCTGTCTCTGCCAGCAATGTTAATGCCAATGAAAAAATGGCAAACTTGCTGAAGGAGGCGGAAAATTTGAAAACCAAATTGGAGGAGGAGCGCTCGAAGCTGAATGACGTCAATCTGTCGAACATTGCGGAGCGCCTGGAGCAAATTGCTTACGTCAACATCAAGCCTCGCAAGGTGCTGAAGGGACACCAGGCAAAGGTGCTTTGCACCGACTGGAGCCCTGACAAGCGACACATTATCTCATCCTCGCAGGACGGCCGTCTTATCATCTGGGATGCGTTCACTACGAACAAGGAGCATGCCGTGACCATGCCCACCACCTGGATCATGGCCTGTGCATACGCCCCGTCAGGCAACTTTGTGGCCTGTGGTGGACTGGATAACAAGGTAACCGTCTATCCAATCACCTCTGATGAGGAGATGGCCGCCAAGAAGCGCACTGTTGGCACCCACACAAGTTACATGTCGTGCTGCATTTATCCCAATTCGGATCAGCAGATCTTGACGGGCAGCGGTGATTCGACATGTGCTTTGTGGGACGTGGAGTCCGGTCAGTTGTTGCAAAGTTTTCACGGCCACTCTGGGGATGTGATGGCCATCGATTTGGCACCCAACGAGACGGGCAACACCTTCGTCTCGGGCAGTTGCGATCGCATGGCCTTCATTTGGGACATGCGCTCTGGCCATGTTGTCCAGTCCTTTGAGGGACACCAGTCCGATGTGAACAGCGTCAAATTCCATCCCTGCGGAGATGCGATTGCCACCGGATCGGATGACAGCAGCTGCCGTCTGTACGACATGCGGGCCGATCGCGAGGTGGCCGTCTTCGCCAAGGAGAGCATCATATTTGGTGTCAATTCAGTGGATTTTTCGGTTAGCGGCCGCCTGCTCTTTGCTGGCTACAATGATTACACCGTCAACCTGTGGGACACTCTGAAGTCGGAGCGCGTCTGTCTGCTGTATGGCCATGAGAACAAGGTCTCCTGCGTCCAGGTATCGCCCGACGGCACAGCCCTATCCACGGGCAGCTGGGATTACACCATACGGGTCTGGGCGTAAAAATTTGTTAACCATATTCCCCTGTTAAGAGCATCTGTCAAGGACAGTTGGTCGATATAGATATAAATATTATATATTTTTGATTTTTGAGTTGATTAGTTGCAGTTCAGAGGGCTCATTTTTCAAGTGATGGCAAAAAAGAAAATGACAATTACTTAAATGCAAAAAGCATACATACATATGTCATGGACAAATGATGCATACTTTTAGCTTTGATCTATATATTGTAATCAAATATTGGCCTACACCTGACGGTGTAGCAAAAACATAAATTGTTGATAAATTTAAAAAAATTTATCAGAACAATGCAGTTTGCCTAGCACCTAAATTAACAGATTGCATATATATTATACTACTCCCACTTTGTGTCTAGACGGATACCCAAGTATTGTATTGTATATATGCTTATATGTACTTGACGTATTGTATGTACTATAACCAACAGATATTATTGTGTATGTCTATGGTGTTTCAATCCAATACTGTATCCTGAACAAGTGGAGTCAAAACAACAATGGTAAACCTTTTCAAAATATGCATTTGTACTCAAGGGTCATCATGTAAATGTGTTTTTGTAATCAAATACTGTGTGCAGGATGGCCCTAAGCTTAAGTAAAATGCATACTATACAATATGTGGTGCACAGCGGCTCATGTGTGACGAATAGGAATAGGTCGTTAGGAAGTACAGGTATTGCAAGAGCATTCCAATTAAATACTGGTTAGAGGATAGGATACCCAAATATGTTCGGCGCAAAAAGAGTTCTTACTGTTCTCTCTATCTCTGATTTTCTGGGCAGAGAAGGGAAGGCCAAAAAATGTAAATAGTTCCATATGTAACTTCTCTGCCCACTCTTCGAATATGGAGTGTATTGTAAAACTCGGAAAAGGATGGAGTCTCGAACCAAAACCTTAAACAAATATTAAAATCTTGTGTAATATCGAATATTACATACATATATGCGCAAACAAACAAACGACTTTATATAAATGGATATTTAACTGCAGAACAGACATTAATTGTGTACACTAACCATAAAAATATAAAACTAGCATAAAACATATGAATATTACATACCTATATGCGTGAAAGAACAAACTATATTCAGTAAACCGCTGAATTGATTAATAACCAATAACCATTTTTCAATGAATAAGAAAACAGATACGTGTAATATTACATACATATATGCGCTTAAAAACTATTTAATATCGGAACAAAACTTGATATATATGTATAATACATATACATAAATGGACAGATGGCAAAGGAAGGAGTGGAAACCAAATTAACATCGGTTATATGTAACTTTACATACATATATACTGTGTGCATAGAAATAAGTTCCTGTTTGAAATAAATGTTGAAGATGTAACCACACGTGTCTATCATTCCATAAACTTTGCTTGAGGTTATTCAAGGAAGGGTTTTCCGACATCCTTATATGTCCAATAAAACAGGATATATTAGCCGCTTTGTTTAAATGAGAAGGAGCCAGAAGAAGGAGTTTCCGACCCCATGAAGTATATACAGCATCAATTGCAGGGTCGATAGACCTACGTCTGTCTGTCTTTATAAGCGCCCAGCCCTAAGAGACCCTGTCTGCACCACCCACACTTTTGGAGATACGAAAAAACCGTTAAACGCAGGGAATAACCATATTTACTAGATTAAACAAATCAATCCACGCGCTAACTTTCTTTCTCTCTCTCTTTCTCACACACTCTACCTCGTTTAGTGGGTGCCTCCTGCCGAAGAGAAGGAGATATGATTCTGGTATTGGTGTGAGAACAGATAGAAAGACAGATGTAGCGGAATCAAGTTCTTATCAAATAGATCATTAGGTGGAAAGAGGATAAACAGAGTGAAGAATTAACAACATAAATCATAGGATAATATACATATACACTGACTGAGTATTGGAAATATTGTTTTATGTAGTATTCTATATGTACAACGTTAGCTTATATATACACCACGTACTCCGTGGTTCTGCCCGGTTAGCAAGTAAATAACATATCTATTTCTTTGCCGTCTGACACACCGTTGGCTGCCTGCTGCTTGTGTCCCCGCATGTGGGCCGAGAGCCCCGCCGCCTGGGCGTAGGCATTGCCACAGACTTTGCACTTGAACTTTTTGATTGCCAGGTGCAGATGCTTGTGGTGATAGAGAGCCTTGGGCCGGGAGAAGGTTGCCTCGCAATCGTTGCACTTGTAGGGCCGTTCCGTGGAGTGCATCGGCTGATGCTCGTTCAGCAGCGACTTCGAGGCGAAACAGCGCGCGCAGGTCTCACACTTGAAGGGCTTCTCGCCCGTGTGGGAGCGTCGATGGACGATGAGAGCCTCGCGGTATCGCGACCTATAGCCGCACAGCTCGCAAACATAGTTGCGCTCCGTTTTGTGGATGCGGCGGTGCGAGTTGAGGTTGTGCTTGTTCGTAAAGGATTTCTCACAATTCTCAAAGTCGCACTTGTACTGCCGCACACCAGAATGTCCCTGCACATGACGGAGGAGAGTCCGTGAGTTCTTGAAGATCTTGGCACACAGTTTGCAACTGAAATCAGTGTGCAGTTTGCGCCGATGCGCCTCCAGGGCCCGTACCACATCGAAGGCGTCTCCACAGTCGCTGCACTTGAACGCCTTCGGGTGGGGATGGCTCATCTTTATGTGGGTATTCAGGTATTTCGCCGATGTGTATTTTCGATCACAGTGCTTGCAGCAGAATTCCTTTGGCTGTCGCTGCATTAGATAGTTTAATCAATAGTGTAATAGAAAACCAAAGGGAAGGCCATGATCATGATACCTTGAAAATACTTTGCTGGTCCTCGATCTCTTCATCTGTCCTATCGCAGGGGCTGCTTAAGATGGCCTCTGGCTCTAGGTCGCAGTCGTCACTGTCAGATTTTGGCGAATTCTCTCCACACTCCCAGAGCCCTTCAGTTTTCTGATTGTCTCCCGTCTGCAACGAGATAGGGACTTTCGCTGCCTGTACATCATCATATTCCCCTGCCAGGAGGAGCTTCTTCCCCGCAGTGTCAGGCAGGGGCTGAGCCGAAGCACGCACAGCCACCGCCTGCGTCTGCGGCCTTCCCTGCTTGTCTAAGTGTACGTTGCGAATGTGCCGCACGAAATCATCGAAGGAGAAGTGCTTCATATCGCACAGGCAGCAAGCCAAGTGGAATCTGTTGCACTCCTGCTCGTAGAAGATCTCGCCGCATTTGGGTTGCATTTTCTGCTGGGCATGCAGACGCGTGTAGTCCACATGTGTTAGGCAGTGTTTCAGCATGCTGAACACATGCAGAAAAATCAACCAGAAACAAAATTGTAAACAAACGGGCCACCGAGGATTTAGATAGATCGCTGGAATCACCACCTATCGATAGCAGATGAAACAGACGACAGTGCTCGAAACCGTCGACACAAATTAAATAGCTAACGGATTCGGTTTTACTAGCAAAATTTATTCGTAAAGGAAAGCATTATAGGTAATTAACAATTTGCTGATGCAGCATGTGGGCGCCCAGTCAGTTTTCGTTAACTTTCTGACTTCCCGTATCCATCTTTATCTCCATGGAGCTCTCGGCCGTTGCACGCTGATTACGCTGACGATGCCACCGCTTGTGCTGTGCGTAGCCCGCCGCCTGGGCATAGGATTTGTCGCATTGTGAGCACTTGAACCGCTTCCCCTGCCCATGGAGTGGCCGGTGATGGTAGAGAGCGCGCGCACTCAGAAAGCCAACATTACAATCCTTGCACATGTGACGACTGCGTCGCTGTTTCACGTCCAGATGCAGCTCCCGGTGCGTGTTCAGTTGATAGCGGGCTGCAAATTTTGCCTGGCACGTGTCACAGCTGAAGGGCTTTTCGCCGGTGTGTCGCCGCTTGTGGACCATCAGATTGCCGCGAATGCGCGTCCTGTAGCCGCAGTACTCGCACATATGCCGCAGGAGGTCTCTTGTCTCCTTCTTGGGTCTCGTCTTTGCCGTCATCTTACCGACCATTGCCACGCTGCATTTAGCGTATGGGCCTGCCAAGTGCTGGCTGCCGCTAATCGCTGGCACTATGTTTAGCCGCGCTCCTTACCCATTTGGCATTTGCTGCTCGCTCGCTCGCTCGATTAATTGTTTGTCAAAAGCAAATTGTCTAAATTTAAATTCGGCCATTGCCGTTCGCGCACACACAGAAGCGGCATCAACTTCAAAACACACACCATTCAGGTGCAACCTCCGCAATGCGCACAAAGTACAGTGGTAGCAGGGGGCCCGCCACATGAATTGTTACGAATTAAATTATAGTACAGTAGGTACATATATTTTTATCAATACAAAAAATTTTAAAAGCAGTTACGGAAATCGTCAAATAAACACCAGTGGAGTGTCGTGTAGAACTAAACTAACACTAAATTTGAAAAGAGTGCCTGTATGGCTGTAGACTATGCCTGAGTTCTTAAACGTAGTCGGAAATTGTACAATAGAAGGTCGTAAATGATTTGGAAGATATATAAAGTGTGTAACTTAATCCCATATCCATCCGATCGTGAGCTCTCTATATTTATCTGTTTCCCGTTCGCTCTACGATCCACCATTGAGCTCCTCGCTGCGATGCTTGCGCATATGACCAGCCAATCCGGCCGCCTGGGCATAGGCATTTCCGCACAGCTTGCAGACAAACTGCTTTGTATCCGAGTGCAGGAACTTGTGATGGTACAGTCCCTTCTGGCGGGAGAAGGTGGCATTGCAGACATTGCACACATACGGCCGATCTGTCGAGTGCATGGCCATATGCTCGCGCAGTCCCGAATGAGATGGGAATCGCTTGTCGCACACCTTACACCCAAACGGACGTTCGCCCGTGTGACTGCGGATGTGAACTCGCAACGTCTCCTTGTTGCGGCAGCTGTAGCCGCAGTTCTCACAAATGAAGTTCTTCTCATCCGTGTGGACCTTGGAGTGATTGCGCATGTGGCGCTTGGTGAAGAAGGTCTTTCCGCAGCCGGGATGCGAACACAGCACGTTCCGTTCGCTGTTGTGCCTTAGCTGATGGCGCTTGAGCTCGTGCCGCGTTTTGTAGCGCCGTTTGCAGATCGCGCACGCTGGTCCGCCGTGTACCTTCAGCATGTGCTCGTCGAGCAGACGCAGGCGCGGCAGCTCTGTATCGCATTCCACGCAAGTGAACGATGGGGATGCGGCCGAGATCGCTGCCTCGCGTCTGATCTTATGGTACCGGTTCATATGAACCACCAACGTTAGCTTTGTGAAGAATGTATTGTCACATTGCTCGCACTTGTACACTGGCTGAGGCCTCGAATCAAGTATCTGGCACATCCCGTAGTCTGCTTCCACCTCGGGATCCACGGGCTTGTGCTGGCGTGCCATGTGCCGATCCAAAGTTTTCTGCTCCTGATAGGTCTTGTCACAGTGCGGGCAGGAATGTGGTTTCTTGGTCGTCGACTCGTCGGGATTGTCCAGATCTAGATCTATATCCATATCTAGGTCGATTGTACAGTCGTCGCCCTCTGGGTCGGACTCTTCCTTGTAGTCCACTTTGGCAGAGCGCATTTGGCGCGAAGAGTCCAGTGTGGTTGCATTGGAATTATCCCATTTCAGAATGACCCTGACGGGATCGGGATCATTGTTCTCCTCGTCCGTCAGAAATTCATACTCACTGTCACTGCCCAGGTCATCTTCATCATTGTCACGTTCGATTTTGTGCCACGCAAAGGTGTTTACTTGTGGCTCAGGGGGAACTGGCGAGGCCTCCGACGGTTCTTTCTCCTCCTTGAACTCCTCCAGCTCTGTCCTGAGCAGGCCGTTCTCAAAGTGGACGTTCTGGACGTGCAGCAGAAAGTCATTAAACACAAAGCTCTTCATTTCACAAAAGGCACAATCGATGCGAAAACTGTCCAGGCTCTGGAAGTAGATCTCGCCGCATTTGGCATTGGCCATGCCGGCGTAGGTGTCCGCTTTGAGGCTCTTTAGCATGGTTGGTGGTTAGATCGTTCGTCCTCCGATATGCAAATTTGTTATTAGTTAGACGGGACGATCCCCTTTCCTTTTTTTTCTTTTAAAATTGTATGTTTGAGAATCAACGCGAACGCTTCTTTTCTTGATGCTATGACAGTACAGCTGATTTCTACCTCACAGTGTCTTGCAACACTTTTATTGCCGCGGACTGGTCACACTGGTTACCGCGGTTACTGGTTACATTTTCAAGCAGAAGCGATGGTGTCCTGGTGTTTCGAATGTAGAAGATTTTAGGGCACCATTCGCATGGCCATCTTTGCTCCTCCACGTGCCTCGTCTCTAGGTTCTGCAGGGCACTGCGATGGAAGAATAGCTTGCCATACATGTCGCACTGGTGCGGCTTCCGACCATCGGGGATGTTCAGATTCGTTTTATGGAAAATTTCGATTAGCTGCAATGTATTTTGGTACATTTTGTGCTGAAAAGGGGAAGAGAAAACAAAAATTCATTCCAGAAATTGAAAATATTGCTAGAATTTGCTGCTGTAAGCATCGCACGATCAGCTGATTGATGCGCACAGTTTTGGGTCATACCGTAGCTAAACGCACGCTTGCCAACACTGTCGGCTTTCTTCCTCTTCCTGCGTGGCAACACGAGATTTAGTAGATTTTGTGTGCATTTATCATAATTTCATTACCGGCCAACTGCGAATTGATAGTGGTAAGATGAGTACCGAACTCACGGAACGTATTCTTCAGCATCTTGATAACACCGACAAGGTGGACACTCTGGACCTGGCCTCTCTCTTCGACATCGATCACCAGAAAATTGTCGGTGCACTGAAAAGCATCCAGGCGCATGGTGACCTGGTCAATGCCACGACAGTCACACACAAGTCCCTGGAGCTCACCGAAGAGGGTCGTCATGTGGCCCTATGTGGCAGCCATGAGGCTGTCATATTTGCAAATGTTCCAGAGGGTGGAATCGAGCAGCGTGTGCTCCTACTAGTCAATGGCAACCCCAATGCCAAGGTTGGCTTCAGCAAGGCCATGGCCCACGGCTGGATACTGGTGGACAAGAGCGAGAAGCCGCCGTTGGTCAAGCGCAAGGTGGAAAAGATTGTGGATACCGTCAAGGAGTTGCTGAATCAGGTGGCACAAGGAAAGACCGACCTGCCGGCCAATGAGGTGGCCGACTTCAAGAAGCGCAAGCTGCTGCAGGAGACCACCATCAAGAGCTTTGTCCTGACCAAGGGGCCAGAATTCGCGACCACGCTCACCAAACTGGAGACTGATCTTACCGTAGAGATGCTCACGAACGGCCTGTGGCAGCAGCTAAAGTTCAAGTCGTACAACTTTGATGCCTTGGGGGCACCGCCGACCCGTGGCCATCTTCATCCGCTGCTGAAGGTGCGTACCGAGTTCCGACAGATATTCCTGGAGATGGGCTTCTCCGAAATGCCCACCAACAACTATGTGGAGTCTTCGTTCTGGAACTTTGACGCCCTGTTCCAGCCGCAGCAGCATCCGGCTCGCGATGCCCACGACACCTTCTTCATCAACCATCCGGCCAGGAGCCACAAGTTCCCCCAGGAATACTTGGAACGCGTGAAGAGCGTCCACTCCAAGGGCGGCTACGGCTCCATTGGCTATGGCTATGACTGGAAGCTGGAGGATGCACAAAAGAACCTTCTGCGCACCCACACAACGGCCGTAAGTGCTCGCATGCTGTTCAAGCTAGCCAACCAGGAGGGTGGCTTTAAGCCGGCCAAATATTTCAGCATCGACAAGGTGTTCCGCAACGAAACCCTGGACGCCACCCACTTGGCCGAGTTCCATCAGGTTGAGGGCGTCATCGCTGATGTGGGCCTCACGTTGGGCGATTTGATTGGTACGCTGTACGAGTTCTTCCGCAAGTTGGGCATCACTCAACTGGAGTTCAAGCCGGCCTACAATCCTTATACCGAGCCGAGCATGGAGATTTTCTGCTACCATCCGGGTCTGGCCAAATGGATCGAAGTGGGCAACTCGGGCGTCTTCAGGCCGGAGATGCTGCTGCCCATGGGTCTGCCGGAGAATGTTAATGTGATTGCCTGGGGCCTGTCGCTGGAACGACCCACCATGATCAAGTATGGCATTAACAATATTCGCGATTTGGTTGGACCCAAGGTCGACCTAAAGATGGTGGAGGAGGGACCTATTTGCCGGTTGGATGTTACATAGAATTTAAACAAGAAAAAACTGCGATCAAATTGCATTTTATTCACAAATGTTCCAGAAATATACATATTTATACGAAAAATGAAAATAAAAAAACGTTGAAACCCAATTTGCAGCGCGTTTTTTGAATCTCTGAAACGTTGTTCAACACTAGCTGCAGGTATCGGAAGTATTTTCTGTGTTGCTGGGGTATATTCCAATACAACCCTGCTCACAAACACAAGCAAACGTCACAAGAAAACCAAAACCATAACAAAACATATTGCAAAGAGATTTTTCGGTCCCGTTGGCTCTATCACACAAACACTAGGCTTGAAATGGAGAGCAATCAAAATCCGAGCCTTCACCAGGCGATTCAACAAAAGCTCGGCCTCCAAAATGATTCGGAATCAACAAAATTGAACACATCCGCATTCAAACTGATCATACCCCAGCTGAAGATACCGCAGCTGAACAAAGGCAACCCAACGCCCATCGATCTTGCTGAACAGGAGAAGGAGCGTCAGGCAGTGGATGCCCGAAATAAGCTCCTCCTCAATGAAATGAAGCGTCGTCGTCAAATATCCGAAGGTGAAAAGACGGCAGGCCAGCCATTTTCTGGCTTTGTTATACCACAGCTCTGCGTTGCACCGGGAGAGCCGTCGGCGGATGCGGCCAAACTAAATATTCCATTGCTGAACAAGCTCCTCAGTCAGAACAAGAGCAGCGGGCCGCTGCCCAAACTGGAGCGCGCTGTGGATCGGCTGCACATATCGGGTGGCGACGGGGGCGACACAATCCCGCCCGTGCATCCTGTGCCAACAGCCGCGCCCCTTATTGACTTGACCACAGCCGTGATAAAAGGCAACCAAAATGCGCCGCCCAAGGAATATGCAAGCAAAGCTCGACTTAAGCGAGCGCAAAACACGCACACATTTGATATACCATTTATTGCCTATGATCCTGTGAAGCGGTTTGCCCCCTCGATATGCCTGTTGACGGACGACAAATGCTCAATGAGCGTCGATGGTAGCGATTTGCTGGCTCCAGAGCATCACAGTGTCATTGGGAGTTTGCTGGATTCCGTGGTAGGTTACCCGGAGCCACGGAAGCCACAGGTCAAATACGCCATTTCGCTACTGGAGAAACAGCACCTGAAAATGTATCGGCGTGAGGACTATGGCAGCAATGTGAAACGATTTCGCTTTGATACCCCGTCGCCTGATGAGGTAGTCAAACAGGCCCTGCAGAAAACCTGGCGCTCTTCAAAAACTTAAGCTTATTTGATTCGACATTCACTGACAATTTGCAATAAGTAAAATTTTAAGTAACAATAAATTATCTGATATAAAAGGGAATACCTCTACGCACGTTCCATGGACGTGTCCAATTTTCTTAGCATCGAAGGAAAGAATCGGGAATCGCTATCCGTTCCACAGCTTTGAAATTCGCTAGCTTGGCGTTTCGATTTATCGCCATACTACATCTCGCAGAGGTCTACCTGATCTATTAGGAGATTATAAATTATGACTATTATACATATTTACATATGTATAAATAAACGGTATACACGATGTTTATGATGTTTTCAAGATAGAATCTTTTGAATTAGAATTAACTTTCAAAAGATTGACGTTATGTAGCAGCGTTGCCAGGCAGAAAATATCCGGCAAAAGTTGAGTATCGATAGCTGAAAAAGTACGTGCGGTTGAACGTGTATAATCAATTATTAATACACTCAGGCGACCTCAGATCAATTTAAAAAAAAATATTTTTAATCTTTTAACCGTTTGGTTACAATTCTTTTACTCGGTTGCATAATAAGTGAAAAATAAACTAGTCCCGAGAGCAATTCGTATCGATAGTCAACTCGATATCTGACAATCAGATAATGACAAAGGCAGCGGGCACACATACTTGCACACATACACCACTACAGGCACGCACGCCAGCATATGCATAGGGAAAAGAAGCAAGAAGCAAAGCAGAAGCGAATAAGAACTGCGTATATGTGAAATAAACAGCAGCGACGCAGACACAGTGGTGTGGTTTTTTCGGAATAGATCTCAGCCCAGAGGAAACGCATTATATTACGCACTATCAGAAAAGTCAAGTAAAAACGGGCATTAAGTAATCAACAATTCGGACGAGAGCCAGCAGAGCCGACTCGAAAAGTGACAAAAACAGCTGTGGCGGTGGAAAGGGGACTAGAAAAGTATCCATAAAGTGCGAAAGGTCAGCAGTAGCTGTAGCAGCAGCAGACGGCGCAAAGGAACATAGAATAAAATTCTTTGTTGTGACTGTGTGCGTGTTTGTGTGTGTTGCGGTTCTTGTGCTTTTGCTTGTGTGTCTAGCTGTCACTTTCTGGCGCGCGCAAAAGATATACACAAATTGAAAAACGGTGGCCACCCCAGCTAAACACCCCCCTCTGCTCCACCACCTTGATGTACGCGCCCGGTTCCGGTGCCGCTTGGTTGTCGTTGTCGTCGTCGTCGTCGCTGTCGTGGTTCTCGTCCCTGTTTTCCCACCAACGCAACGCAACGCAATTGCAATTGCATTCAAAAGTGGAAGTGTGCTGCTACTTGTCTTAATTGCCCGTCTAACTCTTGAATTGCCATCGGCTGGCCAGCGGAGCAGCGGAAGTGGAGTTGGAGAGGAGTGCAGCTCAGGTGCCGGTGCCAGTGCCAGTGCCGTTTGCAAAAACGCTTGTACAGGTAAAATGGATACATTCAAAATCAAAGAGCCCATGCTTGTGTGCGTATGTACATGCGTGTGTGTGTGTGTGTTTAATTTCTTGTCATCCCCCATTCCCCTTCGCGGCATTGCAGAAGGGGAAAAAACATAAAACTTGAAATAAAGTGACAAAATCTCATGTTCGCGACATGATATATAGCCACCTCTGTTAATGGAAAAATCCAAAAAGTCTGCCCCGCAAATCTCTCAATAGCTTTGACGAACAATAATTTAAAGCGTCTTGTTTTCAAAGTGTCGTCTGCGTTTGTGTATCCGTGTGTGTCTGCAGACAGATATTTGACCTTGTTTGGCTCACACAATACATACTATAACAGCAATAGCGACAGCAGTAATGGCAAATAACAACAGAAGCACATGCATGCACACACACACACAGACACACATGCCGTAGTGTGTAGATGCGATGTTCTGATGTCTGCCCTGCCTTTACACCTACACACACAGAGAAGCATGCCAAATCTCTCCCACAAGACGATTGCATTTTATGGCCCAGAGTTGAGGCTGATTCTGGTAATCGAAATCAATGGCCAAAATTGTTAGATTACCTCGATGCCATATCATATCGCCTATGCACAGTGCTAGCAACACCAAGCAGCGACCCGTGTAGACCCGCCAATTATCACCAGCATCGTCATCAACACATCGTTCGGTAGTGTTTTTTATCAGATCCAGCCAGTCCGCAGCGCAGGCTCATGTACAAGTGGAATCAAATCATACACACACACATGCATGCAAATTATCAAGTTTTAATTATTTTAGCATGCCGCACACACATGTACCCGCACACACACACAGACAGATCCAAAACTAACTGTATAAAACAATTCTAGAAACGCTGACAACGCTCTACGCCTCGCCAAACGCCCAGAGGGAGAGGGAAAGCAAAGGAATTTTTAAATTTGCACAAATTGCATACAAAGAAAATTCCCCCAGATCATAGAGAGAGATAGAGAGCGATCGTCTTCAACTGCTTGCCCACGCACCCGATTTGGCCCGAGCTTCAGCCAGGAGCCGCCAAGCACCAGCAGCAGAGAGGAGCCAGCACCAGCCCCAGCCCCCACCCCTTGTGCCGTTGTGTGCGCGTGTGGCTCTGGTGTCCACCGACCGTGAGATGTTGCCATTCACCCCGCAAGTGGTCAAACGATTGTTAGCACTCAAAAAGGGCAACGAAGATAACACCGTCGAGGGCAAGTGGTCGGAGAAGGCCGTCAAGAATCTGGTGAAGAAGATCAAGAAGAACTCGCAGCTGGAGGAGCTAGAGCGTGCCATTTCCACACAGAACTGCCAGACGCGCTGCGTGACAGTGCCGCGCAGTAAGCCCGTCCCACCCGGCGAGCATCTGCGGAAGGGTCTGCCGCACGTTATCTACTGCCGTCTATGGCGCTGGCCGGATTTGCAGTCACAGAATGAATTGAAGCCGCTGGATCACTGCGAGTACGCCTTCCACTTGCGCAAGGACGAGATCTGCATCAATCCGTATCACTACAAGAAGATCGAGCTGTCGATATTGGTGCCCAAGTCGCTGCCCACACCGCCCGATTCCATAGTGGACTATCCGTTGGACAACCACACGCATCAGATACCAAATAATACCGATTATAATGCTGCGATAATACGCAGCGCCTCGTTGAGTCCGCCCCAGTATATGGAATTGGGTGGTGGCAGCGGTCCGGTCACCTCATCCTCAGCATCAGCCTCCGCTTCAGTGTCGGTTTCGGCCACCTCCTCATCGTCATCCTCGTCGTACCAGCAGCCACTATCGTTTGGCCAGAACATGGACTCGCAGTCGAGCGTGCTCAGTGTGGGCAGCAGCATTCCCAATACGGGCACCCCGCCACCCGGCTACATGAGCGAGGATGGGGACCCCATCGATCCCAATGACAACATGAACATGTCGCGCCTGACGCCGCCCGCCGATGCCGCCCCAGTGATGTACCACGAGCCAGCCTTCTGGTGCTCCATCTCCTACTACGAGCTGAACACGCGGGTCGGCGAGACCTTTCATGCCTCCCAGCCCTCTATTACGGTGGACGGCTTCACAGATCCCTCCAACTCGGAGCGCTTCTGTCTCGGTCTGCTCTCCAATGTGAATCGCAACGACGTTGTCGAACAGACACGCCGTCATATCGGCAAAGGCGTTCGACTCTACTACATTGGCGGCGAGGTCTTTGCCGAATGCCTCAGCGATTCGTCCATATTCGTGCAGAGTCCGAACTGCAATCAGCGTTACGGCTGGCATCCGGCCACCGTTTGCAAAATCCCGCCCGGCTGCAATCTGAAGATCTTCAACAATCAGGAGTTTGCCGCCCTTCTCTCCCAGTCCGTGTCGCAGGGATTCGAGGCCGTCTACCAGCTGACACGCATGTGCACCATTCGAATGTCCTTTGTGAAGGGCTGGGGGGCCGAGTATCGTCGCCAGACGGTCACCTCAACGCCCTGCTGGATTGAGCTGCATCTGAATGGCCCACTCCAGTGGCTGGATCGCGTTCTCACTCAAATGGGATCGCCGCGACTGCCCTGCAGCTCCATGTCGTAGGCGGCCACCAAAAAACACACAAAAATGTAGGGCTGCCCCTCGTTCCCATTCCGGAATTCCACAATTCCCGAATCTGCATTGCATTGCATACTTTTGCGCGTGAAGGGAAATGGCGAATCGGGAATCGGGAAACGGGAATCGAGAGGCAGAACAGCAGAGCACATAAGAAATAAGTTTTCAGGCATACAAAAAGTTATGAAAAGAGCCAAAAGTAGATGCAGTCACAGATGCGTATGTGTATCCCATACACAAAGAGAACAACCACTCACACATACATGCTATATATAACAGATATACAGATGCACATATATGGTATGGTAGAGACCCATATATGTACATACATATAGGAGAGGACATGTTTAGGTCTAAACTGTGTAGGTGGAAACGTGAGAGAGGTTGCAGTGTTTTTTTCGATAAGTTAATAATAATCCAGGCAGCTTCGGGATAAAAAATTTTGTTTTTTTTCGAGATACATATATTTTATGATACACAAAAAACAGGATACAAGAGTACGGAAATCCCCCGCACCTGTGTGTTGGGGGGGGCCAGCGCTGGAAGCGACAGTCAAAATTCTTTGTGAAAGAAGCAAAACAACAAACATACATACATATAAATGGGTGAGGCAGGACCAGAGAAAGAGAGAGTAGAACAGAAAAACAAAGAAACAAAAACACAAAAAAGAACACAAACTGGGATTTATCAAGCTGGAAGCTTACACACAAAATAGTACAGAAAACAGGCCCCACACGCTACATATTGTACATAAGAAGAGCGCACCCGAAGAGGGAGCAGGGAAGCAGGAACAAATTTATACACAGGATAATCGGTTAAACAATGGAGGGGGAGGAGACCTGTTGCCATTCGGATTGTGGAAAATTGGGATACAAAATGTCATATTTGATGGTTGTTAAACGTTTCGATTGTATGTGTGTGTGTGTTGAGGAAACTCTTTAAAGAATCAAACAAACAAATTAAAGCAAACCCCTTTTGTTAGTCGTAGATTATCCCCATACATATGTATATGCAAAGCACTTGCCCCAACAAAATGAGCGAACCACAAACAACCAGAGCCAGAGCCATCCCAATCCCATCAAGGAAACCCAACCCAACCTCAACTCACCTCACCTCTCCTCTCCTCTCTCCGCTACTCGTAGCATGGGGGATAAAGCTCTCCCATACAATTTCAAAACTGCATTTATTCTGTAAGGAATGGAACCATAGCTCAAATGTCAATTACAATTACACTCGCTCGTCTCGTGATGGATGTGTGTGCTCAGAAATTCAATATACTCGTATACCACACGTGCATGGACTGTTGGACTGTTGGACTGTTGAACGCGGCTCAGATTTTGCTTGTGGCAAGTGTGCGCTCCTTCTTGGGTCATAGCTTTTAAGTCGTCTTCTATAACATGTAATTAGATTTAGCTTGTCTAGACCTCTAACGTGGACATTCGCAGAGCCCCGAACCCAGTTTTAGATGTAAGTTTTTTTTATTATTTGTTTGTTTTTTTTTATATATCATTCAACCAAAAATATTTGTATGCGAGTGGCTTCTATTTTTCTGTTTTGTTTTCTGTTTGTTTTTTGTTTGTCATCTTTTGATCGCTCAAGTGATTCGATTCGGGGAACATCGGCCGAATAAATGAGAATCGCCGCGGAAACCCCTTAACGATTATTATTTAAGCTAAACGAATCGCTTGTTTTTATATATTGTATGTACACTCTTGCTAGATCAGATCCCAGACCCACAAAAATCATGTAATGTAATTTAATCTATAAGTTATGCTTACACATCACACACAGAGATCAACAACAGAGAGCCCTTAAAACAGTCAGATCAACGGGAGGAGAATACCCACACCGTACATACATATATACATATATATATATAAAACGTATAAATACAAGAATATATATATATATATACATATATCTAATATACAAAACATACAGATAAAGACAAACATATGGAACGTATATTTAAATAAACACTTACATCAATTAAAACAAACAAGAAGATAGACCCCAAGGCAAAGGCAAAGCAAAGGCAAACAATCAGAAGTGGACCCTCAATCGTGTCTCAGCGCTCGTGTATTTTCAAATGCTGTTTGTAATTGGATTTCCTGAGGAATCGGGCCGGGCACTCGGTGCACGCGTACGGCCGATACTGGGTGTGGGCGATCTGGTGATGCTTCAACTCGGAGGAGCTGAAGAAGCGCTTGCCGCATTCCGGCTGCGGGCAGGGAAAGTCACGCTGGTTGTAGTGCCGCTTCATGTGCGTGTTCAGGTAGCACTGATCTGTGAGCACCCGGCCGCAGATGGTGCAGGTGTAGCACAGTGAGGAAGTGGAACTGGAAGTGGCTGTGGTCGTCTCTGGCTGCTCCTGCTCGGCATCCGATTGAACGGGAGCCGCATGCTGCAGCTTGGTGTGGATGCGGCGCGCATGAATTGAGTGAAAGGTCAGATCGCACTCCTCGACCGAACACGAATACGGCTTCTCGCCAGTGTGGAGGCGACGATGGACGACCAGGTAGTTGGCAAAGCGAAAGCCCTTGCCGCAGATGTCGCACTTGTGCGGCCGATCCGGCGTATGGGTGACATAGTGGATGCGCAGCTTGTTCAATTGCCGGAAACCCTTGCCGCAGCCATCGCACACGTGCGGCTTCTCGTCCGTGTGCGTCATCTTGTGTATGCGCAGGTTGTAGGCCTCCGAGAAGCGCCTGCCGCACACGTCGCAGGCATGCGGTGCTCCCTGCGGTCCTCCCTGTTTGGCGGTCCGCTTGGGCTTGCTCTGCAGTCGCGTGTTCGAGTGGTGGTGATTGCCTGTGGGATCCAGGGCCTGCGTGTGGCACGGTGTGGTGCGTGGTTAGTGTCTTGTCGCGCCTTAGTGGGGATTATTGTCAGGAAGAGCTCACCCCGTTCACCAGATCGATCAGGTCAAAGTCTGCCCCCGGCGACAACATCATCAGCTCCATGTCTTCAGTGTCTTCGTCGCCCCTCAGCTCGTCCAGCTGGCCAAACAGCTGCGCATCCTCCAGGCAGACCGAGTAGTTGGCCTGCTCGTCCTCCCGCTGGCGGGCCAACACTGCCAGGGCGGTCATCTCCTGCTCGGCGGCGGCAATGGACACCAACTGGGTGGAAGGAATAATCGTGGGCTGTCCCATTATGTTCGCTGCTCGACCCCTGTCCGTGTCCCCAACCGTTTGCGGTGTTGCGTGCGGCGACACCACACAAAAGTGCCAAACACAAGAAGAAAAAAAAAGAAGAAACAGCGATGATAAGATTACGCTTCTGTTTTATGTGTACTAATATTACAACCGTTGGCCGTTGACCAGCAGGGAAGTCCGCCCCAACAACAGAAGCAACCTTCAGCGCTCGGATCAGATCGGATCGGATCGGCGCCTGTTAATTTTATCGAATGCTGCCCAATAAAACCCACCGATAAATGTTGTTTATTTGCACTTTAAACATTTCTGTTCGTTGGTTTTTTTTTTTGTTCCCATTTGCGTGTGGGGAGCGCCGTGCACTTTGAGCCAATTGGACAATCCACCGGCGGTCCGGCCCCGTAGCAGCACCGATCCCGCGACAGAACCAACATTTTATGGCAGGCCCAGGCACTACTTTATCATCGGCATGTTGGACAAGACGACGGCAGTGGGCTGATAATGGCACTGTGCAACAGCACTTTGGCCCCAAGCGAAAGAGAAAGGTAAAAGGTGTGCTTACAGATCATATTTGTTGGGACGCGAATACCTTCAGAAGCAAAATATCTAGTCTAGGTAAATGATATGGCTATGATTTAGATTTTATTTTTCCGAAATATGTAAATATAAAACAAAAAAATATATATAAAGTGTACAAATTTGTTCCTAGACGTAATTCGGCTTTGACCACCAGAAGGTATACAAAAGTATAGCTTGAATTATTTATTCACAAATTGATGATTCAAATTGCCTAATTTTACCCCATCCCACGCAAATGTTACATATGTAGAATTGATCAAATATTGTGTTGAGTAGTGTAGAAATGCAGCTTTGAGCGATTTCGTTGAGCCACAGCTAAGAGCGGGACGGCACGATGTCAAAGAGCGAAAAGAGGAAAGCACAAATTATAATTTATCGAGCGCCAGATCAAAAGTGCAAATGAGAAATAATTTTGCGATTAGAAAAATCAAGCTCGGGCATCAAATTGGCAAATATTCGCTACTATACTCGGTAGGGTAGGGGGAGAGCTTTTAAAGTGCTCATGATCATGTAACGGTGAGCAAAGCTAGGAGATGGGTGGGGGACTGTCAAAGCTTAATTTGGATCCGAAAAGGGTATGGAAAGTACAATTGAAATTTATCGGGCGCTTGTCGAAAATGGCATCAAAATTTTGTGATATGAGTGGAAAATGGAGTGGAATAATGAAAAATTAAGGATTATACTTTGAACTTCTGCAGCAGATGGCGCAGCTCATCGTTCTGGCGGCGCAGGAACACAACCTCCGCGTCGTACTGGACACGCATCTTTAGCACCTCCACGTAGTGATTGAGGCCATGCTCGAGGGTCTTCCACAGCTTGCATTTGGCCGGAGGGAAGCAGCCGGCAAACTGGCGCCAGAAATTGCGGATATCTTTATCGGAAAACGGGATTAAATTGACAGCGATCGATTGGCGGCCGGGCATGTTGTGGTACATTTGCTTGTGCATCTTGGTCGTGTAGAGATTCATGGCGTGCAAGCAGAGGGCCGGCTCCATCACCAGATAGTGGTTCTTACAGGCTTTGGCCGCTTCATAACCCTTCACCATGAACGTATCTATATGGTGCTCCTGTTCGCGATGCAATTCCTGGTCGTCCATCTGAGCCTGTACGTCCGGGTCAAGTCGGCTCGAAGTCTGGTGTTTCATGAAGACCTCGGCGCACTTGCGGGGACTCAGTCCGCCCGGCTGGCAATTTGGACAGTACGTATAGGGCAGAAAAACCTGCGTCAGTTCCTGTACATCGGACAGACGCTGAATTCGCAGAGCCGCGAATATGTTGTCCAGTCGCACCAGGCACTTGTCCTCCTCCGAGTAGGGCTCGAGTATCTTGATCAGGCGCTGCTCGATGAGAAAGCCACCGCGGTCGGACAGCTTTCGGACCAAGTTCCGCATCAGACGCAACGATTCTACAGGCAGCTCCTTTATGTCCGGCTTGAACTTGGCTCCATCTTGGGGCAGCACCCGGTTCTTGGGCAGCCGACCTATACGCAAATCGAATCGCTCCAAGACGTTGTTGTGCTTCTGGCGCGTCTTGTTTATGTTGCGTATCGGAGGAATGGGCCGCTCCCAGTGAAGGGCCAGCTGCTGCTCGTGAATGATGCGGTCGATGTGGTAGACACGATCTACAAGCTGATTCAGCTCCTTGAAGTTGATCTCCCAGATGCGGTTGAACTTATCCTTGTTGTTGAGGCGCGCCTGGTGAGCCTTCGTCTCCATTTCATGGATATTGGCGTGCAGCTTATAGATGTCCTGCGACAGACGTTCTATGTTCCGCTTGCCCGAAAGCTGAAGATTCTTCAGGGCGCGACGGATGCGTCCAATCGACTCATGGAGGCGGGCCACCCGCCGCTTCTGCTGGTTGTTGATTATCACGTTCTCCTCGTTGCGCTTTTGCAGAACCTGGTAGTTGTAATCGAGCTTCTCCGAGTTCATCAGCACATTATCCCGCGTGCGTCGTAGCTCAAGCTCCAAGCGCTCGCACTCCTTTTCTAGGCGGATGCGTGTGCTCTTGGTCAACTCCTCCTGGGACTCGTTGATGTGCTGGGTCTGATTGGCATAGAACTGCTGACGGGACCGCACCAGATTGGCCTTCTCATCAAAGTTCTTGTTGAGGGCATCGAAGAAGGTACGCCATTTCTCCACGGCACTGACGGCAAACAGCTGACGCTCCTCCTCGATAGTGTGACGAAGCATTTGCAGATGCTGCTTGTAGGCCTCCTTCAGCACCTCCACCTGGTGGTCGACGCGCTCTACTAGGCAGCACAGGTCTTGGGCCTGGCGCTCCCGATCGAAGTCGTATTTGGCATTTATGCGATCGACCTCCTTTTGGCAGGCGTCAATCATCTCATCCTTTCGCTGCATTATCTCAGCGATGCGCTTCTTTTGCTCCTCTATCTGATCCCAGAGCATCATCGGCTCGTTTATTTCCTCCAGCTCCGTCCAGCGTGCCTTAATGTCCTCGAATTTTGCCATCGTCTCGATGCTCTCGCGTTGCAGCTGCATTTGTGTCGTGGCCTGCTGCTGGGACTCGAACATCCGCCGGTTCAGCTCACGCCGCTCGTTGGCCACACGCACATTGCTGACCAGTTCGTCCCCGAAACGTACCAGCTCGTCTAGCCGCTGGCTGGACAACTCCAGCTGTTGATCGATCAGCGGCTTCTCTGTCGCACAACGCTCGGCTGTTCCCTTCGGTGCGGTTTGGAACTGATGGCGCACCCGGTTCAGTACAGTCCGGCGACGTTCGTCCAGGTTGCGTATGGGTGCATCGCAATGTTCGTTTACGATGAGGGCATCGATGTGCTCGTGGAAGCTCTCCCAGCTGTCCAGGGGTTCGGCGTCCGTCTCCACTTCCTCCTCCTCGCCGATGCTGGGCTCGCTGAGCAGATCCGTGTCTGGATTGATCTCGACTTCATCGTCGTCATCCATTATTCATTCGCTTTACGTCTAAACCAATAACGTATGCAAATCTGTAGAGAAATACCGGCTTTTTTTCTTTTGCTTTGCTCTCTTAGAAATTTCGGTGAACTGCTTTCTGACATCCAGCGCTGTGTTATGCTCAAAATAGATGTTTGATCGAAGCATCAACGGTTGCCAGGCTCCCGAAAATAACATTTCTATGTCTCACAACAAAATTCTCGTATGATAAATGGTTTGTTTTGTTTTTTTCCACAAGACAAGTCGCATTTTCCAGAACTATCGATAGCATCGAAATTAATATATTTGCTTGGACTATCTCCATCTCGCTTTCTCCTTTTCTGGGTGATATATTTACATCTTGTTGACGTCATCAGCCATTGCGAATGCCATGAGTGGAAATTTTTCCATTTGCCAAGCATGGTTTCCGTTTTCCTTATCAATGACTCCGACTCCAGCACTATCTTTTTATCCTAAGCCGCCCTGCGTCAGCGAGGTTGCATTTGTAGCACTCTGATGCCATGTCGAATACAGCCCTGCTGCCAGGTCGCTGGGTTGCATTTTCAACCTGAGGGACAGTAATTTTCTTCCAAGTTAATTGATTCATTAAATGTATTTCCTATATAGTTATTGATGATAGCTTTTATACTTATGTAGTTATGTATACATATATGTTCAGTTTTGCTTATTTACATATTACCGAAATGTGCGAAAAACGTGTGTGTGTGTGTGTGTGTGTGTGTGTGTAGGGAGGAATTGGGGACAGTTTTTGTTACTTTCTTAATTATCATCATCAGTTGCATCCTGCCAAAGTGTATGGGATGGTGTGGGTTAGTGTGGAGAATAGGGGTGTTGGCCGTCTACACCACTTTCTTAAATGTCATCCTCAGTCTTCAGAGTGATTTCATAAATCAGCTCATCAGCATTTGTTTCTTGTCCAACGGAATGCTCCTGCTGGCTGTCCCGTGGGATAGTGGTATAGTATTTTTGCTCGTTGAAAGAATCTTCTTCTGGCTCTTCTTCGTCCAGAACAACGCCCTCAACCATCTGGCCATCATAGTCAGATATCTGAACATACCGCGGATCAACCTCTTGGAAATAGGCACCATTCGCATATTCATTATCGTCTGGATCATCGGGATTCGCCTCTTCGAGCAGCAGACCAGCATCCTCATCGAAATCTTCCTCCAGGCCCATTGCGTCCTCATCGTTCTCGGCCAGTCCACTTGCGACCCCGGAGCCGGACGCCCCCGGATGGAGCTCCTTGACATAACGCTTGGTGTTGGTGCGGCACTGAATGGAACGCTTGTGCGCATCGAAATAATTGATATCGGTGAACTCCTCTTGGCATAGGTGGCATACGAACGAGTCCTGATTGAGGTGCATATCCTTGCGATGGCGAGCCATCTTGTGCGCGTCGCGACACTGCATACCACAGAACGGACACTTCAGCATTCGGCGCTTTCCCATGTGCACGTTTCGTATATGCTCCTGCAATGAGAAGTTCTTGTAGTAGGCCTTCTGGCACCTTTGGCACTGGAAACGACGCTTCTTCTCGTGTGTAGCCTCCCGATGGCGCTTGAGCTGCGTGTTCTGGGCAAACTTTTTGCCGCACAGCTCGCAGATGTGCTCCTTCTTCTGGTGTCGTCGCTGGTTGTGTACTCGTAGATCCTGCTTGGTAGAGAAATACAATTTGCATACGTGACAGACATACGGACGTATGCCCATGTGTCGACGGGCATGACCGGCCAGGTATTTACAATCACGATACGTTTCCGCACAATAGATGCAAGAATAACGATTACTTCCAGGTACCAGATGCAATTTTTGATGCTTGGACAGCTTGGACTTGTGCATCACATCTGGGCATATGCCGCACTCGACGGGAAGCTTTTCGTCCGGCACACCGGTGCTCATTGAAAACTCCACAATCGGTGTGGTGTTCTCATCGAAGTCGACAATTGTGGCCAAGAGGTCGTCAAATAGCAGATAACGGCGAGGTCCCTTGAACACATCGAGCAATTTTTTGCTGGGCTCGATATACTGCGGGGGCTCATCCTCGTCGAGGATGTTGTTGTAGGTCCGTACGACGCTTTGTGGATTGGCTTTGAATTTTTTGACTGGCACTGGAGGCGACTCTGACTCCAGCTCGGGTTCGGGCTCTAGAGTAGAGTCTAGGTCCAGCTCTGATTCCGGTTCCGGCTCGGGCTCAGGCTCATGCTCTGGCTCGGGCTCGTCTGCCTCTTCGAAAACAGACGGTTGTGTGTAGAGCTGCTCGAAATCATTCTCGCCGTCGTCGCATTCGTCGTCTTCTTCTTCGATCATCTCCTCGGTCTCGGACGGTAGCTCCGTCACCACGTACTGGTCCTGCGCCAGAAACTCCGTATCGCTGTCCAGCTGTTGGTCAAGGTCGGGCTCCTCTAACTGCAACTCATCTTCGCGGAGTTCCTCGTTGACGACGAGAAAGTCCTCATCGTATTCATTGCTCAGGCCTTCCAAAACAACATAGGTAGCGTCCTCGTTGACATTTACATCCACATTTCCCACAGAAATGTCATTGTCTTCATTGGGATAGTCGCCTGGAGGCAGCACAAACTCAATTATTTCAGACATATCCAGATTCATCTGATACGGTCGGCTGTCGGCTTCTTCCCGAATTTATATATTATTTATTATTTACTATTTACACGGGCAACCCCGTCTGTCACTACGAAAAAATGTGATGAATGAGAGGAAAATGGAAGGGTATGGACAATGGGCAAAACGGCCCAGAAAGTACAACACATGGCAAGGTAAATTCCACCCCTTTTGACTAATATACCATTAAGGGAAGTTTATAGAGAAGGGTATGGACGACGGGCAAAACGGCCCAGAAAATGCAACGCATGCAAGGTAAATTCCACCCCATTTGCCCAATATACCGTTTGTCATCAAGGTATATTGTCCACACAAGCGTGGTGAGGGATAAAAATATTTTTATGAATAAATTAATTTATTTTGTATTTTCTATATGATTGGTTAAATTTAAGGACTCCTTTTTGTTGGAGGTTCAATAAGGTTTAAACAAGGAAGTAAATAAAAATGTACATCTACATACATAGTATCTACATGGTAACTACACAACGTATACATGCATGGCATTTTTAACCCTATTTTTGTTAATTATTGTCAGCTGCTTAAAACCAACATAAATAATAATGATCTTTTCTCAGATTGACATGTCTTTGAGATATTGATCCATATAATTCGATTTCTGTATATATTTCTCGATCCCATCTCGATACTATCGATTCCACTTAGAGCTGCGCGCCAAAATAATATCTTTTGAAAGTGATTGAGTGACAAGGATATGACTTCAATCCAGTGAAATAAAGGATGAGTATTCAGATAAGTAATAGGCTTAAGTGAAAGAAAAGTCCGAATCGGGTTGAGAAATGCCTGGACTAGACTAATAGTTCATTAAGGTTTGTTAAAATGGAATTGAATGTGCGTCAGGTTGGCTTTCTAGTGGATCTGGTGCCAGCGCAACGGCAGAGACTATTGATACTTACGCTTTTCAAATTAAAGTTGGCTAATCTAATCGGTTGTAATCTATCCTTTTAGCCCTAATAGTGCCACGGCTCTTTTACTTATAGGCAGAATACGTGACTGGAGACAGTTTTTAGCGTCTTGTCTTATCGTCTTATCTGTTCTGCAGATGTAGAAAAATCTTGTCTGATGTGGCCGTACCTATTAAGTTATACCTTGCGAAATGGGAGAATTGTTCATCGATATGTTCCGATGATTCCGATAAGTCATACCTATCGATACTATCGACTCATTTGAACGGTCTGATCTCGCCCCGCCAAATCACAGAGCATGCGTAGCCTCGACGTCTTCTGGCTCTTCCATCAAGTTTGCGGTTAGCGGCCGCCTACCAACTTGGCTAACTTCTTGAATCGTATCGCTCTTCTCCGACTGCATTGCATTTGCACACTCGGTGGCGCGCGTTTGGCCTGGCTTGACTTCTTCATTTTCAAATCCGTTTTCTCTAGCAGTTTTTTTTCGCACATTTCTGAAACGTGTGAAGCGAGCGCGCATGCGTAGTGGCAATAATCAGCGAATTCCAAAATTGCGGTTCTCTCAGTTATTTTCCCCCATTTGAATTGACCGCAAAATTGTGTAAGAATACCGTTTTTTTTGTTTTGTTTATCTGTTTGTTTGTGCTGTGCGAAATGTGAAGTGTGAAAATAAATAAATTAACTGATTACCAGGAATTCAGAATACAACAATAATCATAAGGGATTATTACATTACGAAGGACTTTTTTTCATATTTCCCAACAAAGTGAAGGGTAAGCTAATCCTAGGTCTGAATTTGAAAGGTCTTGTCTTCGTTTCCCGCTCGGGAGGGAGGCTGGGACATTCAAAGTTTTATTGTTAATTGGGATGATTACAATACTCGCACCCAAATGCAAACAAAATTGAGCTAATAAGAGATGCGAAGCACAACACACAAATAGGAGACACAATAAATGGACAAACAAGCCAGCCATCAGCCATCAGCCACCAGCCAGCAACATCAAATAAAATAGGATTACGCAAAGTTGCAAACGCATTATGTTGATGTTGATTTAAGCTCTGGTTGTTGACTTTTATCGCATTTTTTATTTGGTTTATTTGTTCGTGTGCCGTGCTGCAACATCTTCCTCCCAATCGATCTCTCTGAGCGCTTACGCGCGATCACTGGGTAAACTTGACCCGCTTTCGGATCGGAATTGGCATCGCGATTGGCTTGGGATTGGGATGGATATCCCGTGGGGGAGGGGGGGACTAAAGATTAAGCCGTTTTGGGCTTAGGTTGACCTTAAAATCATGTCTAAAGCTGGAAATTTTCATCATCTATTTTGCAGACGACACGACCAGACGCGACCAGATTCTCTTCTCGCACTCGGAGTAGGCCAATTACGACACGCCCACCGCCCCACCCCCTCTCTGCCACTCTGCCACACGCTTCATCAACTGGGCACAACAGCAGCAACAGGTGTTGGTCGATCCAGCAGGTAGCATCATCATTTGCGGTTTTCATCGCCGGGGCGGGCCTGGGCCGGCGGCAAACGGGAAATCGGAAACATGTTCTTCTTCTCCTTCTTCTTTGGCTTTGGCCTCCACCGCGGGCTGCTGCCACTTGCCGCCGTTATCGGCCTGCTGCATCTGCCGCAATTTGTGTGTCATGCTAGCTGGGCAACCAGAACGACGCTAACCGCCGCCACTACCACCGTCACTGCCACTTCCACTGACACCTCCCCATCCCCCAGCCCAACCCAAACCCCAACCCCCACCCCAACGCTAGCTCCTTCTGCAGTCCCATCTATGCAAATCCAGCGGCTGCAAGTGAACTGCAGTAGGGAAATGCTGGATATGCAGCTGCTGCTGAGCCGACCCTTTCGCGGCCTGCTCTATGCCAAGGACTTTCCGCTGGAGTGTCGGTCCAGCGGCAAAGACTCCACTCACCTGCAGCTGCGCATCCCCACCTCCGGCTGCGGCGTACGTGCCGATCCCCTAGCCGACGGCGGCATAGAGTACACCGTGCGGGTGATGCTCCAGATGGAGCAAAAGCTGCGCCAAAGCACGGACATCCTCAGCTCGGTTAAGTGTCAGTTGCCGCCCAAGGCCATGGGCATGCCGCTGCCTGGAGTGCCAGGTCTGCGGAAGGACAGTGGTCGGGAGAGGTAAGCCAAAATAATTCCCAATCTGTCCATATCCATATCCATATTCATTCCAGGAATGCAAGAATGCGTGCCTTGGCTGCAGCGTCTGCCATCCATCTGGCCTCCTCTACGGTCCCATCTACAGTGCCTCATCATCATCATCATCATAATCAGCATATGGACACGCCGCGCGTTCGGATTTGGCTCGAACTGGGCGGTCCCAATGGCACTGGCTCTGTGGAGGTGGGCGTGCCCACCACCCTAACCGTACGCGCCATTGTACCCGGCACAATCGGGGTCCGTGTGGTGGATTGTGCGGCACTCGATGGACTGGGAGAGTCCACGCAGCAGTTGCTCGATGCACGCGGCTGTCCCATTGACGAGCAGGTGAGTACAGTCTCTCGGAGATTCCCCCAACCATTTGCGTAACCAGCGCCGGCGGCGAGACATTCTACAAGACGGAGAAAAAAACATAGAGGGAGAGAGAGAGGGGTAGATATGTATAGTATGTGATTAACCGTTAGACCAAAGACACAAGACCCAGACGAGACAAGGCAAAAAGTCATTAATTAATGAAGCTGAAGCTGAAGCTGCTGTTGATGCTGATGCTGATGATGCGATTGATCGCATTTAACTTTCATTTTTATAGACGGGTATCTAGTGGGTATCAGAGAGTTTACACAACAACCGCCAGATCATGGGCCGATAATCTCTAGTCACTACAACAATCGATTGCAGGATCACAGAAACTCCCACAATCGATATTGGGACTTGCACATCCTATCCATAGTCTCTCTCTTTCTCACACACACACACATACCAACATGGACTCTCTGCGAACTGCAGCAGCGACGCCTCATTAATTGTAACAGTTATTACAGCACCGACCGCGCGGCATTAAATGTGAAGGCAAAAGGCAGCAAAACTGTTAGCCATAATTACGCGATCATCGTTAGAACAGTTTTCGTTGCCCAGCCAAGCAGTGGAGCCCCTTCCCCCTTAAAAGTCATTAAAGAAACTACGAAACTACGAAAAACAACTAAAACAAACGCCTGCGAACTGTTCTCTGGGTTCTTGCTTCAGTTCTTCTTGAGTAAATTAGGAGGTCACAACAATTAGCCAACAGTGAAATACATAGAAATATTTATCGTTTAGCATTTTGACATCCAGTTGTTTCTGTTGGTGCTGTTGCCCCATCTCCATCTCCGGACAGCACCACCAACACCAGCGGAACGCAGCGCAACGGAAGGGGCAATGGCAATGGCATTGCCAGTCCAACCATTTGCATTTTGGTCTCCTCTCCGTTCCGTTCCATCCGGGGGCGCGGCGGCGGTGCGGTGGTTCGGTGTTAGCGTCGTCGCAGCTTTATGCACATGTCATTCATTTGCGGCCTTAAATGGGTCAAACAAATCTTTTTCTGACGCTGCCTTGCTGCTCTTCTCTTCTCCATTGTTGCCTTTGCATTGGAGAAGCAGCAAAAAGATCTCACGGCTTAATTTTTGTTTTAGTTTAACGGAATGAAGAAAAAAAAGCACAACAGCAACAAAAACAACAACAACAACAGATGAAACCATTTGCATTTTATGTTTGTTTTATTGTTTGGCTCTGCCTCTGTCTTGTCTTGTCTTGGAACTTACCTTCCGTTTTAGCACATTTCATTTTCTTTTGCGCTGGTTTGCCCCCTTCGCCTGGCCTGCCTGCCCACCCCTACACCCGCAAACAGATTGCAAATTTATGCGCACAACCATCACAAGTTGATTTGTTTGGTTTAGAAACACTTCTGGGTCAGAGCGTGGAAGAAAAGTGAAATAAAAACTTTTGTCTTTTGTTTGTTTGCGCTCGCGCAGCGATGGCACACTTTTTTTTTCTATCTACTCTTATTTCTATCGAGAATGTAACCCACAAGAACAGAACCGTTATGACACCAGATAGATCCTGCCAGCCAATTTCGATGCGAATTTGAATTTGATATCGAATTTGAATTTAAAAAACGCATTCCATTGACTCCTCTTTGCAAACTCTGCAGTCTGTGTCGGAGCTGAAGATTAACCCATATTTTTGGTCTTGATCTGACTGCAGTTCTAACCATATCTATGCATAATTTACACTGACAAACATTTCAGTGGCCGGAAGACAACAGATTATCACTTTTCCATCCGTTTCGATCCACTTTACACTTGGTTACGTACACAAATACACAAATGTAAATATTTGCCATCTTTTTGCACGTGAACTCGTTTGAACTTCCGCAACAATTTGCTCTTATTGTTATTGTCTCAGGTTTCGCAGTCACACAACCATCCCATACCATCCCATAGCATCCCATCCCACAACCCACCCACACATGCGGCAACACGTGCTCTTGGGGGTCTTGTAAATTGAAACCAGACATCATCACCGGGCTAATCAACGTGCCGCGGGGGCCCTCTTTCGGTTTTCCTCCTCGGTAGCAACAATGGGCTGGAAGACGAGATGTAAATCACATTGTCTTGTAATTTCATACATTTGCACTAGGTTTGGAAGCGGAGCACCGCACACCTACTCGTACTGCGAGTACTACTGTGCTACGTTGTAGTAGTACCTCAATCTGCCATTGAACTTGGCTGCAAAACATGACTTTTGTTGCCGTTTCTTGTGCGCGTACGCCACGTAACGGAAGTGGCCAAATGTAAGCGTGTAAAAGAGAATGGTTAGCGCGGGATTTTGTCACCGCATACACATACCGCGCATATATTGTATAAGCGATCATAAAACCTACAATACACTACCTACCCATTAAAACGTAATGGTTCAGGTTCAGGGACAGAGACAGCGACAGAGACAGGTACATGCACAAACAGGTTCACGGACATCCCCGAAAAAGTGTTGACCCGAGACCCTGTCTAAAGTTCTTGCTGTCTATGACTTTCGCAGGTAATGCCCGCTCTACACATACACCACAAGCCCGCAGAGGAGGGCTGGTCAAAGCAGCACGAGGAAGATCTGGTCGAGCGCACTTTTGCGGCCACATTTCCCGCCTTCAAGTTTCCCGATCGCGAGCGCCTTCATGTCAGCTGTGGCGTGCAGCTATGCAAGGGGAAGTGTCCGAATGTAAGTACCAGTACCATTACCAGTACCAGTCAAAACAAGGCCCAATACGAGTATGTGCATCTCAATTGGTTGCAATGAAAAACGAAAGTGTTGCCTATTGCCTACTGTCGGCTGACGGCTGTTGGCTGCCGGCTGCCGGCTTCTTCTTCTGGCCCAGGGCGCGCACTGCAGTGCCCAGCGTAGCGTGTTAGGATTTAGTGCTGTTGCGTCTGCTAATTAATGTGGTTATTGCACCAAAACGCACTCAACTGAAGCTGAATCGAGGAGGCAACAGGCAGCACTAGCTCTGCTGTCACCCATTTTTGCACCCACCATCCAAAAAAATAACTCTGATTTTTGAATCTTCTTCAAGTTGAATTGTCGCCTCGCCGAGCAGCAGCAGCAGCAGCTGCAACTGAGTGCCGATCAGCACCTGGCACGCATTGAGGTGTTCAACTCGCTGGCCGTGACTGCGCCGCAGATCGAAGTGGATCGCTTGCGCTACGACCGGCGGTACAACATGAGCGGTAAGTACAATGCACTGCAATCCCGCGCAATCAGCCAGACCACGACCAGCCACAATTTTTGGGCTAATTTCAGTGGAGGACTATCCACCCCATGTGCGTCCCCTGCCGGGTGAGGGCACTCTCTGCCTGTCCATCTCGAAGCTGGCCATTTCGTTCTGTATTCTTGGATTGATCTTCCTGGTGGCCGTCATTGTGGCCATCTTTTCACTGATACGGACCCGTCGCCGAGAGCGTCGTCATGGCGCTCGATTGGGCTTCGGCTTGGGACTAGGACTGGGCAGTGGCACTGGCACGGGTACGGGCATAGCCGGAACGAGCACATCGAACAGCAGCAGCCGCCTTCATCGGGATCGTGCCGAAATCTGCACATCAATGTTCTCCTCGAGCAGCGAATCGGCCCAGTCCCAGCCCCGCTTTGGGGGCAAGTTTTTAATGCCGTATTATCCCAATGCTCTGCCCTATGGCCGTGTCTATTAGTTTGTTCTAGATTAGATTAAGCTACGTTACGCTTCCCATAGACTGATGTGGCGTTAATCTTCAAAATTCGTCTAACGAGTATCGTACCAAATTAAGTCTTAACTTTAAAAACACTTAAAACCGTCTACAATAAGTGGAAAAGACCTTGAAAGCGTTTTCTAATTGTGGTTAAAATGTATTTTGATGTCTTTTCGTTACTTTATATTAAGAACCTTCATTTAATTAGCCTTTAAATAATTGAATAAAATTAAATTTGATTTTCGATAAGCTCAACAAGTTTTTCCTATCGATTATTTGCTGTTATCGGGCTCGCCAAATCAGCTGTTTTTCCCTCAAGCCGAAGAGGAAGAAGCAGCACGTGCACGTTGTTTTTAACAGGGACGAGGGCGCACTTTTGAAAGAAGTTCACTTCGTTTTGTTTTCAAGAGTTTTGGTTAATTTTCAGCTTTGGCACCATGTCCAAGGTCCCGCCAAAAGGGCGTGCGAAGCCCAAGGCACCCCACAAACGTTACTTCGACACAGAGAGTGCCGCTGCCGATGGCGACGCCGCTGGACTGCAACCAGTCAAATTGAAGCGCAAGAATCAACAAAATTTTGTGGGAGATTTCATCAAAATGCAAAATCAGTCCAAAGTCAGGAAGCCACTACGTCCAACCAAGGTCAAGGCCGAGGCGTCTAACCCAGCCGAAGCCCAAAAAAGCCATGTACCACCGGAGCTGCTGGCCAAATACTCACGTGGCGAAAAGGTAGAGGCGCGCGGCGTCAAGACCAGACACTTTAAGGAACAGCAAGAGCGCAGGGAGGTGTACCTGGACTATGCCACAGAGCAGGCGGCACGCACAGAGTTGCTGCTGCAGGAAACCGCCGGCCAGCTGGGAGCCGATGATGGGGAAATAACGGCCGAGTATCGTCAGGAGCAGATTGCCGAAAATGTGGATCTGCAGTCGGCGGCCAAGCACTTTAGTCTTCAAATGGAGTTTGGCCCATACACCATGCGCTACTCAAAGAACGGCCGTCATCTGCTTCTGGGCGGCAGGCGAGGACATGTCGCCGCCTTTGATTGGGTGACCAAGAAGCTGCACTGCGAATTCAATGTGATGGAGAGCGTTGCCGATGTCCAGTGGCTACATGTGCCCACCATGTATGCGGTGGCCCAGAAGAGCTGGGTCTACTTCTACGACAAGAAAGGCACGGAGCTGCACTGCGTCAAGCGACTGACAAGTGTGAACCGGCTTGATTTTCTGCCCTACCACTTCCTTCTGGCTGCCGGCAACAGTTCGGGCTATGCCTCCTGGCTGGACGTCTCCATAGGCGAGCTTGTGGGCAACTTCAACACCGGCCTGGGCGACATACGGATCCTGCGACACAATCCCAGCAACGGTGTCCTCTGCGTGGGCGGCAGTCGTGGCGTAGTCTCCATGTGGTCGCCCAAAGTGCGTGAGCCGCTGGCGAAGCTGCTCTGCCACTCGACAGCCATGACGGCCATGACTGTAGATCCCAAGGGTCAGCATCTGGTAACCGCTGGCCTGGATCGCACCGTCAAGGTCTGGGACATCCGCATGCTCAACGACCAGCCGCTGGCTCTCTTCCGCCTGCGTCTGCCCGCCAACGAGCTGGATGTGTCACAGCGTGGCATGCTGGCCCTGTCCCAGGGCACCTATCTGGAGACGTACACGGATCTGCTGTCCGGCGGCGGCACAGGGGATCGCAGCAAACTGCCCTATCTTCGCCAGCGCTGTGATGCCTTTGTCCATGGTTTGCGCTTCTGTCCATACGAGGATGTGCTGGGGGTATCCACGGCCAAGGGCTTCCATTCGTTGCTGGTGCCCGGCTCCGGTGAGCCCAACTACGATGCACTCGAGGACAATCCCTATGAGACATCCAAGCAGCGGCGCGAGCACGAGGTGCATGCCTTGCTCGAAAAGATTCCTCCCGAGCTGATCACCCTGGATCCCAATGAGATCACCGGCGTCGATGCGCCCACGTTGCAGGAGAAGGTCGATGCCAAGCGACAGCTATTCCACCTCAAGCCGCCCGCCATACGCATGAATTCCCGTCGCAAGATGAAGGGTCGTGGCGGCTCCGCCAAGGCGTCGCGCAACAAGCAGATTGTGAAAGATATCAAGCGAAAGGTGAGTGTCATCTGATCCAGCACTCCATCCTATCCGTCCCATCTGATTCAACGTCTGATTTGTGTTTTTATTTCGTTATTCCAGGAGTTCATAGCGGAGGTGAGGGAGGCCAAGAAGAGCGTGATCAGGCAGCACAGCAGCAAGGAGGCAGGAGACGACGCCAAGCCACGGCCAAAGCCCCCGCGCTCTGTACTGGATAGGTTCAAGCCCAAGCCCCAAAAGAAGCACAAGACCTGAATAGATGTTCCATCATTAATCGAGAGAAAATATATTATAATATAAACTAGATTTAGAAACTATGTGGGTTTTTGGGTAGAACCAGCCCCGCCTTGGTGTTAGTCATAGGCCAGCACCGACTTCAAGTAGCTGACGATTTGATCATTTGTGGGGGAATCGCCATCTCCATCGCCAGCTTCATCGGTGGACTGCTGTGCCTTGGCCAGCTGCCTAAGAGCCTTCTTCAGTTGGTTTTTCTTGTCACATGTCCGAGCGTAGTAAAATAGATTGAGAACACGCCTCTGATTCTCTAGCTTGTCATCGCCTTGGGCACTGCCCGTAACCTGAAGCTGCGACAGGTGGCCCAGGATATCACCAGAGCTTTTGACGAGGGCGGACATGAAGAAGCCGTTCATTTGGCGGCAAAGGGTGGCCATGGCACGCAGCGTGCCCTCGGCCACCGTTGGCTTCAGCAACAGCTCCGGCAGATACCCAAGAAAGATGGCGAAACGCTTCTCGCCGCCAAAGCGTGCATACAGATCCGTCGTCTGCACAATCTCGCACAGCAGACTCAACATCTTGGTGGCCACGCCCTCGCGTGTGGCAAAGCGCTGCTCGACATATGCCTGCATAGAGGCATTCAGGAGAGTCGTCAACTGGTCTGGTATCAGATTGAGCAGCGCCAGCGCATTCTCCAGCAGCAGCGAACGTAGGGCGGCGACCAGCGGCAACTGGTGCTCCGGCGTTAGCTTTTGCAGATGCTTCAATGTGTCGTTCATGTACTGGACCAGATGGGAAAATTCCACAGCCTGCTGCTCGCTCGGTTCTGGAAGGAACTGGCAGGCAATCTGGACAATGGCTAGGTTCTGGGGAAGGCACTGTTCGCCGCCGTCGGCTGGACCCTTGTCCTTGGCCAACTTCTTGCCTTGCTTCTGCGTCTGAGTCTGAGTCTGAGGCATCTGCTGGTAGGGGAAGCGTCGGCCGTCCTGGTCGAGGAAGTTCTTTAGAAACTTTTCAGAATGATTCTGCCTGAGCCAGATGCTCAGCTCGTTGGTGCTGTTTACTTCCTCATGCTGGTTGATGAGCGTCCACAGCTGGCTTATCAGCTTGACCACAACGTAGAGGCTGGCCGCGGCATCCGGCGGGAGGAGAGGCTGCTGTTGTTGCGGCCTCACCTCCAGCCATGTGTCATGCAGCAGGGGCATCAGTTGCTCCACATACGTCTGCAGCTGGGTGCCCTCCGCGCTCAGCTTGGGCTCGTGCAGGATGGCATACAAGTCGCGGGTGTCTTGCGCGTACGGGCTGAGCAGACCATAGTAATTGGCACGGTTTTCATCAAATTGAACGACATGAACTGGATATTTGGTGCTGGCTGTCTTGGCGCTGTGTTGCGCCAATGTGCCGAGGATTTGCTGAAGGCGCAGTAACACTTTGGTCCGCCACTTGACGGTCGTCTGCTTGCCGTGGCCCAGGTTCATGGTGAGCGTACGGTTTGACTTCTCGTTGTCGTGACGGGAGCGCGAGATCATGTCAATGAAGTTTCCCACAATAGTGCTGGCACTGCGCTCCGCCAGCAGTGAGGGTGGCACTCGCTGGATCAGCACGTCCAGCATCAGCAGGGAATCCTCCTGAATGGTGGGATGGATGTGGGTCATGGCGCATTTGAGGTAGGTGGAAATCACATGGAAAAACGGCGTCACCGCCTGGGGAGTCAACACCTCTAGCAGTACATCGAGTGTCTTGAAGGACTCCTGGCGTACACTGCGCTCCATGTCGAGAGCGCCAGCGGCGATGCCCTGGAACAGCTCGTTCAGATGGCCGATGAGATGATCGGCCTGGCCGGACTTGACCGACTCGCGTACATTGCGCATGGCATCCGTGCGGAACTTGAAGCTGTGATGTTTCAGTCGGGACAGGGTCTCCTTCAGGTTGAATTGCCGCAGACCAGTTTCGGTGTACGACGTTTCCTTAAGCTGCTCACGGATCTCGATTTTACGCACCTTGAAGTCAGTCTTGGTCACATTCAGACCCTTTGGCAGTTTGGCTCCCTTGAGCTTTACTTTGGCCTTCTCGGCACGCAAATTCTTCTTGTGGTGGCCTCCCATTTTCCAAAATCTAACAGCAAGTGGAAATGGAAATCAAAACGTGCGCTGGCCGAACACACAGCTGACCGAACACCTTTCTGACATTTGTATACGTTCACACTAGTGAGGTTTTAGTGCAATAGACAAGGCTGGTCAGTCTAGCACTTGTCAGTTTTAGGCCGTACATTGATACAACTACAACGCATTTATCGATAAATGCGAGTTTCATACCTGATTCCGTCTTCGCTACAATATTTGCCTTTACCGGTTCTGCTGGCTTGCAAAATCCAATCAATTCATATAATTTATAATAATTTAGGTGAGTCTCCTAGCGGCCATGGACGAGCAGCAACAGGCCCAGCCAGCAGCAAACAATGAAACTATTAAGTACTAAATTGTATAAACCGTGCCTGCGTTTCAGTGTGTGTGTGCGTTCGTGTGCATGTGTGTATATGTGTCTCTTTTTTTTCTCAATTTCCACCAGTATGCTCTTCTTCTTACTGCTCGGCACATTTTGTATGAGCGCTTGTCAAAATACGAGAAATTAAAATTGACTTCCTTTTTATTCCGCTTTCGAAATTGCAAATCAGTTAAATATTCGGCTAGGAGTGTGTGTGCTCAAGTAAAAGCATAAAATAACTTACAAAACGCGAAACGTTGAAAGATCGTGGCGGTGAAAAAGCAACAAGAAGCCACCGCGAGACGAGCATAATTCCAAGAAGCAAACGAAAACGAAAAAAAAGAAGAAAAAACTCGTGGACAAAATTCACTGCGTTTGCTTTCGTTAAGTTACGTTGTTTTTTTTTTTACGTGCAACCGCGTACCGTATCGTAACGTATCGTCACGTTCCGGCGGCCGACCCCCCCACACAGCGCACCGCACCGCACTTCGCCTCACCTCTCCTCTTCAGCGTACCGTCCCCGCCCTAGCTCCCGCTGTCGCGCCGCCCGCTAACCGCTCGGCCCCCTCCGGCATTCACGTTCTATGGTATTTCAACAATAAATTCGTTTGCCAGGCAAATTACGCAAAATAATCCCCATAATGTATGTAATACTCTGAAATATACAATACACATGTGCATCCATCAATGTTGTGAATGTGTGCGTAAATGTGCGCGTGAATGTGTGTGTGTGTGTGTGCTGCAAAGGACCGATGATCCAGGGTTCCTTCCAATTTGCTTCGATACTGCCTAATAATGATATATTGTGTATATTCTTCCCCCCACCCCACCCGCAGCAAAATGAGCAGCTCCGAGGAAGTCTCTTGGGTCACCTGGTTCTGTGGGCTTCGTGGCAACGAGTTCTTCTGTGAGGTAAGTGAAGAGATTTGTTTGGTTTAAATTCTATTTGGAATTGGAATTTAGTTGTTATCTAAGCAAGAGCAGGCTGGCAACGGGTGACGACGCGCGACGCGCGGCAACTAAGGTGGCGGCAGCGGCGGCGGCGGCAAATGTCGAGCGCGCGCTCGCCTTCAGCTCGGGTGCAACAATTGCAAAGCCAAGTGCAGGCAGCCCTGGGCCTGTGTGATGTGGGTGTGAGCATGTGTGTGTGTGTGTGTGAGTGTGTGCCACAAGGTGGGGCACAGTTGTGTCCAACTGTACAGAAGAGACCCCCCACTCACACACACACACACACACTCACTTATCACGCAGCTTGGTGTCTTCCTCCATTTCTCAAAATTAATGCATTTCTCTTTCTCCCTCTGTCCCTCTCTCTATCTCTCTCTGTTGGATCATTCCCTCCCAGGTGGATGAGGATTACATACAGGATAAATTTAATTTAACTGGATTAAATGAGCAGGTGCCCAATTATCGCCAGGCCTTGGACATGATACTAGATCTGGAACCGGGTAAGCGTCCAAATCGAAGCCCCCCCCGCCGCCCGTTCAAAGAATTATGTTCACTTACTTTTACCATTCCCTCCTTCCCCCACAGAGGACGAACTGGAGGACAATCCCTTGCAGTCGGACATGACCGAACAGGCCGCCGAGATGCTCTACGGCCTCATACACGCTAGATATATATTAACAAATCGCGGCATCGCTCAAATGATTGAGAAATATCAAACTGGCGATTTCGGACACTGCCCACGTGTCTACTGTGAAAGCCAGCCAATGTTGCCTTTGGGTATGTAGTACCCTAACCCCCACCACTGCCCCGGTCGATCCTTAAGCAAGGTCGCCCTCAAATATCCCCCAATCGTAGCATCAGAAGATACGATTTGTAGGGCTAGTCTTGGACGAATTCAAGGCCTTCAAATATGACCATTTCGTTGGAATTATCCAGAAAGTTGTTTAAAGTTGTTTGCGCCCTCTACAATTGTTTTTTTTTTTGCTGCTGAATCGTCGAGTATTATATTTCTTCCTAAAATTGATATTGAGCCTTTTTGCTTTACGCTGAAACGGCATTGTTGGAGGAATGTTTTGTATAAACATTTGTAAGTCTAGCACTAATACCCGCGAACATCTAGCAGATGTCGCGACAATCCGCAGTGTGGGATCAATGATAAACAACGATACCAAAGTGAATCATCAGCCAATCAGGTGCTATTCAAAATATGAGAACTTTCCTTGCACTAATGATTGAATATCATTTGAGCCCGTCTCGCGATCATCATATGCTTGAGACCTATGTACCTTTCCACTATTGGTTTTTGTTGTTTGACATACACGATTGACAATACCTAATCGCTGTTTCGTTTCGTTTCGTTTTTTAGGCCTTTCGGACATACCCGGTGAGGCAATGGTGAAGACCTATTGCCCAAAGTGCATTGATGTCTATACACCAAAATCGTCACGTCATCATCACACTGATGGCGCCTATTTTGGCACTGGATTTCCACACATGCTCTTTATGGTGCATCCCGAGTATCGGCCCAAGCGTCCTACTAACCAATTTGTTCCACGGTGAGTGTTGCCCCGCCACAGCTGCAATCCATTCCGCTAAAAGCGTTGCATTCAAATAATGTTTATGTTTTTCCGTACTCTATCTCTTGATGCGTTTCCCTCCGGATGGATACTGACCAACACCAACACCACCAACAACAAAACCAACAACAACATCGACACCAATGCGAACCAACCAATGAACCAAAAACCAGGCTGTATGGCTTTAAAATTCACAGCTTAGCTTATCAAATTCAGCTGCAGGCAGCAGCCAATTTCAAAATGCCACTACGAGCGGTAAATTTAAAACCTTAACTATAACTTAACACTAGCTTAACATAATTCTCACAATGATTTACACACCGAAACGCCCAAAACGATCGATGCATTATTTTTTTGTTGTGATCTTTCTTTCGTTGACTTTGATTCCTGATTGACTAAAATCCTCACTTCTTTTAACACCAGAGAATCCATAATACTTCATAAGTACATACTACCTATATCTGAACTAAGCCTCTACTCTATATATATATATATATACATTATATCTTTTTTTATATTTGTTTTCTCTCCCCAAACATACGACCACCAAACCAACAAAAAAAAAAAAAAAAAAAAAAAACAAATCAAATCGAAAAAAAAAACCCACCTAATGGTCATGAATCCACATAAAATCCGAACGACAACCGATCACGATCCCCTTGTCGGTCAACCAATCTCCTCTCTGTTCGATCTGCAACCGATCGATCTGTTCGATCGATTCTAACATTGTGTGTAGAAAAACTAATTCAAACAACAAACACACCAACACCACACGCATATACGCACCAACAAACCAACCAACAACACACCACAAAACACAAGAACTACAACAAAAACAACAACAACAACAACAACAACAATCCATTCAATTGCATATACAAAAAAACAAAATCTGAACAACAAAAAAACAAAATTAAAAACCACAAAAAAAAAATACGAAAACGAAACAAAACAAAAAAAATAGTTTACAACGGGAAGACCAATAGACAACAAGAACAACACGGCACACTGAGAGACATGGTAGAAGAGAAGACGGAATAAGAAGGAAAGTGGAAAGAAGAGAGAGAGACAAGAACAACTGCTGTATTGAGAGGTTTTGAGCGCCAGGAGCAAAGAATCATTTATACAAATATAGAAAACAAAACAAAAAAAACAACAACCCATTGCGTTTATATTTAAAGAAAACAACAAAAGCGACAACAAAAACGCTGACGATTAGTAGAATGTATTTAAAAAAAACACACAACAACAACAAAAAGAAACAAGTAGAAGAAAAATGATAATGTTGAGCCGAAACGTGTACGGGAAATGATATGATGAGGTTTTCTTCAGCCACACAACAGAAACAAATACACACACACACACACACACATACACACACAGTCAAACAGGAAACGGACAGGCACACACGCACGTTCCGTCATGCAGATTTCATTCATTTATTTCATCGACACTGAAGACCAACCTCCTCATTAAAACACATTTAGTTCACGTTGCAAACAACAAAAAGAAAACAACAATATTTTACTGTTGCTGTTTTTTTTTGTTTTTATTTTTGTAGTTTTCCATCAGCTATATATGTATATATTTTAATTTGTCAGATTTTAACGGAAATGAAACATATGGATATGCATTTATGTTAGCTTTTGTTTAGTATTAGTTTAAGCCAGCACTGGCTCGGCGCTCTAAAGTACATGCATACACACATACACATGTGGGCATACACTAACACACCCAACACCAGCACTCCATAGCTCCATAGCTCCATAACTCCATAACTCCATACATGTATTGCATATGAGTTTGGCTAAGTAATAATTAACTGAATTTGTTTATTTATAATATGTGTGCGTGTGTGTGTGAGTGTGGGAGTGTTCGTCTGCCCTTCGAATGTTTGTATGTATGTTTGTGCGTGTTGCATATGATATTCACGCCTTGGCATTTCACAACACTGGTCATACACAAACAATGAGCAATGAAACGAGTATGAGAATGAGCAAGACAGATATACAGAATGAGATGATTAGAGGGGAGGAGAAATAGTAATTAACATTAGCGATATACAACGATATATGTATAAGAAACGTAGTACTTCCAGATAACAATGCAAAAACAGCAATAATAATACACACACACCACACACACACACCACACACACACACCACACACACACACACCACACACACAAAGACTACATACATATTTAGAAGCATTGCTAAATGAATTATTATTAATGATAATCCTGTATAAATGCCTCCCAAACCCCACCTCCCCTCCGCTCCGCTCCAACCAACCAACCAACACCCCATAGCACCTAGAACTCAAGAATTCCCAAGAATCGACCAATAAGAGCAAACAAAACGGGACACAACCACAATCCCCCACAGCTCTAGTGTACACTATGGTGCCCAAATACTATTATGCCACAAACTATGTCCTCGAATCCGATACGTGCTCATCCCTCTCGTCACACATTTCACTGGCGGAAACCAACCCAGTGGTTCCACCAGCAGCAGGAGGTCGCACTACAACAGTATCGGGATCCGAGGGAAACGGGCCATCGCCCATCGCATCAAGTTCAGTATACTCTCTGCAGGAGGAGATCGATCAGAACAAGAGCAACGAAGTGATCGAATACGCCCGCAGTGGGGGCTCAGGGGTGCACCAGCAGGAAGAAGATACCCAAGAATAGGATACACCACGCGCAGAGGAGAAACCAGTAAATGAGAGGCAGAAATGAAGTGAGAGAGGGAGATACCACTGGATGGCGGCACCGCACGGCACGGCACGGCACAGAACCTTACACACACACACACACACACACATAAACCTTACCCACACATTCATACATAACACACATAGCAGAGCACAAGACAAAAGCAAATCCGCAAGATTCTCAAACGAAGACAAACTTCCATGTGGACACACTGGGCTGCGGCAAGTGTTGCCTTATTCATCGCAAAAGCAATAATAATAATACATACCTTTATAAAAATTATAATCGCAAACAATTGAAAAAACAATCAATCAAAACTGAAAGACAAACAGAACGATAAAAAGAGAATAAAGCGCTTAACGATAACCGATAGTACACCCGATTGTGCGGAGTGTGTGCGATCAGTAGTGTTGTACTCGTAGAGTTTTCCCCCAGTAAACGGTTGTTCGAGACCTTGTTCTAGTTAATGTACAAGTAGAAGAGAGTGTTGTGTTGCCACCACCAACCGCCACAGGTTTAGTTTTAGTTCTTTAAGAGGGTCCAAAATTTCAGAGTCGTTGCAAACCCAGCCCAACCCCGCCCCCCGCCCCCCCACACGCCCGCCTGCCACCATGTTGTTTGTTTCTGTTTTTTATACATTCTAAACGCACTGTACTCTCAGAGGATTTCACAATTGTACTATTGTAGAAAAGAATTTGAATTGGAATTTGAATTTGAATTTGAATATTGCATACATTTTTAAATCTGCCAAAACGTAATAATATACAAACATACATATATAATTGTACAATTTTTATTTTGTTTTTTTTTCTGTTAAGACATGAAATATTAATACTTGCGTAACGATTAATTATTATAAAAAAAAAGTCGCAAAACAAACGAACGAAAGAAAAAACATAAAAAAAGAGAAAACAAAAACACCTATACAATAAATTGAGAAACATTTTTTAAGCAAATTAGGAATTAATTATAAAATATATAGTATATATGTGTGTATATATCTACATATATATATATATATTTATATATAGATATGTATATGTATATGAGAATCTATATAGAGATCGATAGAGAGGCCGAGGAGCGTTGATAATTTAATGTGAGATTGCAGAAAACTGTTTACAATTAATAAATGATCGATGTGAACGAAAGACGGAGAAGAGAAGATATGTAGACGATGTAGACGAAACAAAAAGGAAATGAATATAATGGAGAACAAAAGTAATAATAACAATAACTAAAAATAAAAACGAAACTGATATTTAATACAAATCACAGTCTATCATTTTGCCACACTCGATATACTACCCTCCCCGCAATCTCATGATCCATTATACGATAGCGTAGCCCATCCATCCATGCTTGAACTGTAATCGAATCAAGTGTTTCACGAAGTTCCCGTAACCGTGCCCGCCAAATGTCCGCCCGGCTGTTACCACTGTTCCACGTCGTGTGTCGTGTGCCGAGTGCCGTGTGCCATGTTTCATGTTCCATGTTTGATGTTCCTTTTTGCTTTACTTTTAATTTATTTTCACTTTTTTCATGCCCACTATGCTATGAATCTACGACTGTATCTAGGACTATATTGCACTCTGTCAGGAGATCCTTAGTCGTCCCGATCCCGAGGCAGAGGCTGAGTGATCGTCGTTGTGCGTGACACTACTCCTACTCCCACTCCTGCTCTCTCTCTCCAAATCACACTTTCTCCATCACTCTGCTCTTATCTAACTTTTTATACATCACACTCTCTCGCACCCATTGAAACACACACACACACACACAAGCAACGACGACGCTAGCGCTGTGCCATGCTCTAACGGCACGGCCAACGATACGATGGTCGGAGAGACAGCAGGGACAAAAGCTAGCTGCTGCAGCACCCGTACTGTACTGCTTGTCCACATATTTACCGTCTTTTCTTACCTCCCGCTTACCCCCCGCTCGATCAAACCGAATGCGAATGTGAAATCCGAAAAGAATAATAATAATAATAATTGTTTGATAAATAAAAAAATATTTGCTAAAAATACTTTTACTATTGCTTATGTATTATACTATATTATATTTTTATCCATTGGCCGGGCCCTGAGAAACATACCCTAGCATACCTCACCTACACTGCAATCTGCCTGCTTTGCCCTGCCATTCGGTGGAGGTGGACAACAACATACAGTATACATTAACAAATCCATATAACTGGCACCCAAAGAAAGCCATACCCCCATTAAACCACATTTAAAACCTACAACCGAATCACGGACAGATCACAGTACAGAACGACACACACACACACACACAATACTAGATGGTTGCTCTAAGCTTCGAATCGAATGAGTAAAAAAAAAACTCCTTTTTTTTGGGATCCGATCCTCCAACATCCGAAATCCTGCCCATTGAACATTTGCGATTTGATTTGTGCCCCACAACAACAAAACATTTTTCGTTGGTTTAATGCCCACCATAATATTATGGTTCTCGATATAAGCATTCATGCAAACATACATATACATACATATAACATACATACATACATACATATATACCACTGATTCATTGATTGATATTTAGATGTGTGTGTTTGATCACATTTATATACATTCTCTTTATCTTCTGCTTTCTTTTTTACTTTCTTCTCTCTCTCTCTCTCTCTCTTCCATTGTGTCTTGTGTGTGTGGTTCGTTCTCTGATCCGATCCGATCCGATCGGATATTGATAATGATGGTATTTTTTTCCGATTCGATGGTAAAACGATAGCAACGTGGTCAGCCACCCAAGGACGAAGAGCCTGAGAATAATGCCATCGATACGATTCCAAAGCGCATCTAAGCGCATCCCAAGATCCAAGCAGTGCAGCCCCAAGCAAGCAACAATCCAGCAGAGAGCCGATACCAAGCATACACACATTCAAACAGACACAACACACACACACACACACACACGATACCCACACCCACACAAACAACAACAAGAAACAGAAATCATCGTTAAATTGTGGATGCATAGTAAAATGAAGTAAAGAAATAGCCTTGTTAACAAGGCCCCCTTAGCCCACACAAACACACACACACACACACACGAAACGAGGACAAGGACCAACATCCAAAACACACAACACAACGCTGGATATCACTTATCGATGAAAGCTATCGATAATGCACACTCACATACAGACCTGTTCCCGAAAAACCTATAGGACACGGCGCGCATTCAAGTTTATTCTTTGCATTTTATTTAATAAGTGAAGGGCGGCTAAACGAGTTTAGAATAGTTTTTAAAACAACAAAATATTTAGTCAAGAAGTGGCCGGACCGGATAAAACCCACCTCACTGTCCTCTCTCTCCTCTCCCCTCCCTCAACCCACTCCCTGTCCATATCCTTATCCATCTACTGATTCCTATACGTATGCCCCGCCACCCCCCACCCGTAACCGTTCACGTTTAAAACCGCTTTGTCTTCTAGTAACCGAAACACTTAAAACTACAGAAAAAGAACTAACCCAAGCTGCACGAAACATTGGAATTATTACAGCAACAAAGTTTCAAAAAAAAAAAAAAAAATAGATAAAAACGCAACCCGCAACGCAACCAACAATACCTAAACAGATAATTAAAATTTAAAAAAAAAAACAAAAAAAATCTGAACGTGAGCCGAATTCTAAATAGAGAAAAAGTAAATAATATATATGTGTAGATAGGGTTTCCCTATTTCTTTCGAGATCCGAGAGTGCATACTTACATATATAAAATACATATACAACATAAACATATAAACAATATACTGTTAGCTTATTTATATACATATATATACACACACACACACACACACACATACATACATACATATTTAAAACAACAAAACCAACAACAACAACCAACAAACGGAAAACCAACAACAACAACAAAAAACCAACAAAATATTTTATGTATTTTTTTAATGTATTTAAGAAATAATTAAGATTAAAAAACAAAATGAAACAAACAAAAAACAAAAACGATGAAGAAAGTTATGAGGAGGAGGAACACTATAGAAACCAATAAGAGAAAAGTCGAGTGTTCGCCACAGAGAGCAAGAGAAAGAGAGAGGGAGAGAGAGAGATACCCTTATCGCAGGAATTATATAGCAAAGAGCTCTTGAGTTGATGCCCAAGGAAATGAGAGATAAAATCCGACGAAGAAGAATATTGATGAGGAGAAAACAAAGAAGAAGAAAACAATAAAATGATGAAAACCAAAAATCAATCAAAATATTTTGTTTATTTCAATTCAATGGCATTAAATCTTTTACCCTTCTTAGCCAAGACCCGAATATCCTCCGAAGATCTAAAGGCTTACCTTTTTTCCAGCCCAGCGGCCAACTATCCGTCCGGACTCAAGCCACCAATCGCACGTGTCTTTGTTGATCGTTCCTGACCTACCCTGTAACTACTTCCAATACTGGTCCAGGCAATAGTGTTGATTTCCTCTTGTTATCTTTGAAATGAACAGCTTTGGTATCCAACAAATCGGATGTGTTTAATGGCCCTTGGTTTGGGGCTAGATATACCTGCAGCTATATCAAAAGAAAGTTCAAGTTTGCTGCCAATCTGTAAGGTTTTTCAGCTATGACACTTTTTTTGTATGGTAAACTATTTCTTTTTTCGTTGAAGATGTGTTTTTCTTTGGTAGGTGTAAGATCCATCAAAATATGCTGCTACTTAACATCAAAATTGTCCAAAGAATGACAGGGTCGAATCTTTTTTTAGTTAAACCACCATTATCTTATATTATACTATTAATTTCTCAGAGTTCCGCAGTTTTATCCAGAAACGAAGATCTCAATAGACCCAAATGCCGCTAGAGGGCTTGAGTCTGCGCACCAGGACAGGCGTTTTTTTTTTTCAATTTTTAAAACTATTTAGCAAGTTCTAAAGATGGTCAGGAGATCTGCTCAACCAAGGCCTACAACAGCCTTGTGTTTGGCTTTGTAAAGTAGAGTGCAATCAGTCCGAATGGTAAATGGAAACCATGAAAATAGTGGACTGCTAAATGATCCTCTCCCTCCTTCTGGTACCCTTGGATCCGCATGAAAATCGTGTACAGTTAAGAGGACTACACAATGATGGTTACTTTTTCAATTTTTTTTATTTTATTTTTAAATAAATTAGAAAGTTCTTCGTAAAATCGAAGAATCCATTATGTTGCTGCTAGGGCCTGCTGCTGGTTGGGAGTTGTTGCCGAATCATCCTGCGACTGCGGCTACGGCTGCTGCTACGGTTTTATCTTTCTTTTATATCATTTATTTGTGTTGTGTATTTTCATTTTGTTTTTGCATTGTCTTTGAATCATTTTGCTTATCGCCAGCCCCGCCGCAGCTCTCGTTCTTATTCGTCGTTTTGTTTCACGTTTCCTCTCTCTTATACATATAACATTTTTCTCATTTGCTTTACCTATCCTCCCCCTTCTTTTCAATCTCTGTGACGATTTCCAGGGTTTCCTGTTACAGTTATGTGTATGTCTATATGTATATATAAAAAAAAATTTACAGTTTTACATAATTACGGATGGTTTGGAGAGGGGTTCGTTCGCGGGTCCGCAACGCGGAAGGCGATTAAACACACATAAATCATGATCAAATTTCTTAGTTTTCGAACAAAAGAGAATTACAAGTACTCAAAATTTAGAGCTTAAAACAAAACAAAAATGTATATATATATATAGTTAATTTTGGAAATTTCCTTAAAGGTCGAATGGATGCTTGTGGGCGGGGGATGATGTCGGCCGGGTGTAGTAATAGTAGTAGTATTTGATGCTGTTCATTCTGTTTGTTGTTGTTGTTGTTGTTGTTTGTGGTTGTTGTTAAGTTACATAATTGTGTTATCAGTCTGAAATGATCTTCTAGCCATCGTGGTGGGGGGCGCTAGGGCCGCCTTACAGCTCGTCCTTGAGATCGGCATCATCGCCGCCCTCTGGAGGTGGTGCGCCGCCAGTGCCCTGATAGAGCTTGGCAATCACCGGCTGGACGATGGCCTCGAGGTCCTTCTTCTGCTTCTTGTACTCCTCTGGATCGGCGTCCGGGTTCTGCTCGAGCCACTTGATCGACTCATCGATGGCCGATTCCAGCTTGGTCTTCTCGTCGTCGCTCAGCTTGGCGCCCAGCTTCTCCTTGTCGCCGATCTGGTTTTTCAGGCTGTAGGCATACGACTCGAGCTCGTTGCGGGTCTCGACGCGCTCCTTGAGCTTCTTGTCCTCATCGGCGAATTTCTCAGCATCGTGGATCATGCGATCAATGTCTTCGGGCGTTAGGCGGTTCTGGTCGTTGGTGATGACAATCTTCTCCTTGTTTCCGGTGCCCTTGTCCTCGGCGCTGACCTGCAGGATGCCGTTGGCGTCAATCTCGAACGAGACCTCAATCTGGGGAATGCCGCGTGGTGCTGGTGGGATGCCAGTCAGATCGAATTTGCCCAAGAGATGGTTGTCCTTGGTCATGGGGCGCTCGCCCTCGTACACCTGAATGGTGACGGTGTGCTGATTGTCAGAAGCGGTCGAGAATACCTGCGACTTCTTGGTGGGGATCACGGTGTTGCGGGGAATCAGTTTGGTCATCACACCGCCAACAGTTTCGATGCCCATGGTCAGTGGGTTGACATCAAGCAGAACGATGGCATCGGTGTCCTGTTCGCCAGAGAGAACGCCAGCCTGAACGGCGGCACCATAGGCCACAGCCTCATCGGGATTGATGCCGCGAGAGGGTTCCTTGCCTCCGAAGAAGTCCTTGACCAGCTGCTGGACCTTGGGGATACGAGTGGAACCGCCAACCAGCACAATCTCGTTCACGTCCTTCTTGTTCATATCGGCATCCTCGAGCACCTTCTGCACGGGCTTCAGGGTGGAGCGGAAGAGATCCAAGTTGAGCTCCTCGAACTTGGCACGGGTCAGAGTCTCGGAGAAGTCATCGCCCTCGAAGAAGGACTCGATCTCGATGCGCACTTGGTGGGAGCCGGACAGGGCGCGCTTGGCCTTCTCTACCTCACGACGCAGCTTCTGGACGGCACGGTTGTCCTTGCGGATGTCCTTACCCTTCTTCTTCTTGTACAGCTTGATGAAATGGTCCATCACGCGCTGATCGAAGTCCTCGCCTCCCAAATGAGTGTCACCGTTGGTGGCCACCACCTCGAACACGCCGTTATCGATGGTCAGCAGGGAGACATCGAAGGTACCGCCGCCAAGATCGAACACCAGCACGTTCTTCTCGCCCTCCCTCTTATCCAGACCGTAGGCAATGGCCGCAGCAGTCGGTTCGTTGATAATGCGCATAACATTGAGACCGGCAATGACGCCAGCATCCTTGGTGGCTTGACGCTGGGCATCGTTGAAGTAGGCCGGCACTGTGACCACGGCGTGGGTGACCTTCTTGCCCAGATAAGCTTCGGCGGTTTCCTTCATCTTGCCGAGGACCATGGCAGAGATCTCCTCGGGGGCGAACACCTTGGCGCCCTGCGACGTGTCCACGCTGATGTGCGGCTTTGAGTTCTTCTCGACCACCTTGAAGGGGAAGAACTTAATGTCGTGCTGGACATTTGTGTCGGACCACTCGCGACCGATCAGCCGCTTGGCATCGAAGACTGTGTTCTCAGGATTTGTCGTCAACTGGTTCTTGGCGGCGTCACCAATCAGACGCTCGCCATCGGCAGTGAAGGCCACATATGAGGGCGTGATACGGTTGCCCTGATCGTTGGCAATGATCTCCACGCGTCCGTTCTTGTAAACGCCAACGCTGCATAAATGGAATGGTACAAAAGGAGGCCATGAGTACCGATCGATTCCAATAGGATAGAATGGGGACAGGAGGATGGGCTTTAACGAGCAATAAGAATACCTACCAAGAGTATGTGGTTCCCAGATCAATGCCAATAACGGTGCCCAGTTCCTTGTCCTTCTCTTTCTTCTCCTCGCCCAGCGAGAGGCCGACAAAGGCCACCACAGCCAGTAATATACATAACCTCATCTTGAAGATTCTTCAAAATAAACTGTAAGCGAGAGAGTGAAAATTATTTGCGATTAGTATTTATTTCGATAATTCCTTAGAGCTTGACTTTTGTACACGTCAACACACTGACTAGATGGCACACACACACACACACATACACGCGCACCGTGGGGGAACAAAGAGAGAGAGAGAATAAAATTGCTGACGTCGATTTCAACAAGTGTCAACAGGTACCGTTAGGTGTCCTACTTAAGCACTGAGCGACGACGACGTCAGCGCCGGCCTATAAGAATTTATGGTACACTTCCTAAATGGCACACTTGGCTTTTGTCTCTACCTGGAATAATTTGAGAGATGGAAACGCTGCGAGTACTAATTAACAAGACACACGTCTGCTTCAGAGGCTAACTGGCCAACAACTGTAAACTGTAAGGCGCTGTTCAAGACGTGTGCTGCCCCTCGCTGCTGCCGGCACTGACATTGACCGACGCCAACGTCAACGCAGGCAGCGCAGTAGCATTGGGGGGAGACTTTTTTGTATACGTGTAACATTTTTCTGGTTCTTTCTGTTGCTTAATCTCCAAGCGAAGGTTGAGAGAGCGAGAGAGATAGAGCGGGAGAGTAGCAGCCGGCTCTTGGTGTGGGGCGAGAGCAACAAAGATAGCAGCAAACTGGTTTTTTTTTATTCTTCCATAAACATCGTGCTCTAAGAACAATGTACTAGCAAACAGACTCGGACACACATGTGGTGAAAGTCTCTGTGGCGGCAGAACCGGCAAGAGCCACTAACAAAATGAATTTGCACAGCTGTTTTATTATTACTCTCACGCTCTCTCGCACACTGCTTTATCTACAAATTGCTAACCGAGTTTTTGTTCCTATATTTTTTCACTGACGTGTACTTTGCCAAAGACCAAAGAGAGAGCCGGATCACAATGCGTGGAGGAAGCTTTAAATCTGCTATAAATGACGTGTAAAAAGCTGATTGAATGGCATGCACACATACATCCATACGTACATGATGCACGCACACAACACAGCCAGACAGAAGAAGAAGAAGGAGCGGCAGAGACGGCGATAAAGTTGGCGCAAGCGCCCTAGTCTGTTCAGATCAAATATTAATATCGCAATTTGTTGTACCTATTTTATAAGGAAATTGATGAAGATTATAGAAGCTAGACTACAGGAGTTTGGGTACAACAATAGCTGAGAAATGGGCCTGTAGGGACCGTTCGCCGCATACGTCAGAGTTCCCAGACATGTCCAATATGAACAGCGGAATATGTGAATGAACTTTGCGGCTAATTTGTTAATAACATACGCTACGGTAATTTATGCGTTACCAACTGCTATGAATAGGCACAGCTTTGCGCATAAATTGGTTAATTATGCACAGCACGGCCAGAAATGCCACACGTCACAGTGCCGCATAGGCCGGAATACTCGAATAAAAAGATGTTAACGTCAACTGAATTTGTTGCAATGCAACCAAACGAAAGCTTTGCCTATTTCTGGGGAATTCTCTTTGGGGGCACGTGTTGGTTTTCATGCAGGCTGCTGCTGTGGCAATTTTTTTAGAGGCCAGGACCACCTTTTGCCAACATGGCGGCAGAATTGCATTTGTCAGCCGTCCCACTGCAATTACTCTTTTATTCGAAGCACTACTCACTATTCCTATTGAACCTATCTAGTCTTCGCACTGGATTATTTGAAATTTTAAAAACTTACACTTGGAATATTTTCGCTTAAACCTTCTCGAATTGTCGATTTCTGAAATTCTGAACGACCCAACACTTCACAAAAATGTATTCTAATATAACTACACATTTGCTACACATTTGGTACATACTTGCTACATAATGGAAGGAAAAAGAGGGTATGGACAACAGGCAAAACCGCCCAGAGAAGTCAACTAATGCAAGGTAAAATCCACCCCATTGGCTCAATATACCTTGCACGAATACAGCTTTGTGTATTGAAAGTATATTGTCGTCACACGCGAGGTGAGGTTCGTATGAACCTTGCACTTTGCCATGGCTGTTTTTGGCTGTTGTCCATACCCCTTTTTATAGCCCAATTAAAAGCTACGACTCATTTTTTCGTTGCAGGAGAGAGCACTTATCGATAAGATCTCTCAGAAATATACCAAAATATACCGTAAATTTGCCGGTGAAATTCTGACACTCTGCCGGCTAGTAGGGGTGAAAGACTTTCGATTATTGTCTTGGATCTAAGGATGGGAGTACTAATAGTTATGTCCCTCAAAGAGGAGTGTATCAAATCAGTGTAAAAGGACACATGTTACAGACAGAAGGAAGCGTGTCCACCCACATTTCGTTTGTTTTTTTTTTTTTAGTTGATAACGTATTTGTTTTCTATCATATCCATAGTTCTCGATAGTTCCCAATTACAATCGATATACAAATTTGTATATGTAAAATAATACTTTTGATAAGTTTGAACAATTCCAAGAGAATAAGCGCAAAGTTTACGGCTTACAGACAGTTTTTAAACATAGCTGCATTTTTTGATTCTGCACGCATGCTTATATACCAAACACACACAAGTTCAACTTCGGGCCACGTCAGTGCTCAACTGCGTCGAATCAGTATTGGAGAACGCCTGTCTGTCCAAACTGATTTTCAAACAAACAAAATTTCGCCGCCTTCGTTGGTACTTACTTTTGCTAACTTAAACTAATGCTGCACGCAAAAAAAAATATTATGAATTAATTGTCACTTTGTTGTGCTCCGCTTCTAAGTGGTTAAGTCTTTGTTGTCTTTTGGCTTGGTTTCATAAAATTAATGGAATTATATATTTTGTTTGTAAATTGTATGATTCAGTCACGCTTTTTTTTGTTTGTTTGTAACTTTCTGGTATTCTTGTAATCGCACTGTTTTTTTTAATCCAATGTAACGATTTTGTCGCGTCTTTTGTCTCTTGTGCTCAATGTTGTTTTCCGCTGACGTTTGTTTTGAAACTGATTCTCGCTCTCTGCGGCGGAGGCTATTTATACGACGCCACAATGACGTGGTGGGACACGTCAGTGCATGCAGCAGCTGTGATTGGCGGCGTCGTCTCCGCCCCACCCACTGGAAAGTTCGTCATTGAGCACGAAAGCGCGCGAGCGAACCTCTCTGAAAGCTTATTTTTCCACTTCTTTCCCCCCCTTTGTTGTTTAGACAAACATTTTCGGTTTCGAATAGTTTGAGCGGGGAGGGTTGAGGGTGGTAAGTTGCCGTGATTTGGGTGGCGAATGGAGGTGAAACCGATGTTTGCCTGATGCAAATATCCGTTAACCGTTGGTAAGACTCTGATAGCCGCCATCACTGACGTGTACATTGCCCAATTATTATCCTACGATGATGTTTACCATTGAAATGGAACTGCTGTCGGGCACCGCCAGCAGGTTGAGCGCATATTTACCGTTACCCTAGGGCAGCGTTGTATTATTTACTGCTAACAAAGCAAGTGGGACATTTTTGGGAAATTTCAAAAGTTTCGTGGCGTACCCTGTATTTGAGAATTGCAGATATTCTCCAATCCATTCCATAATGTAAGCGAAGCAAAAAGCTATGCTCCCTCAATTCTATATCGTTCCCTTGATATACTTTATATTTTCATATTTAAAGCAAAGCGTTTGTTTACCTCTGAATAGAAATGTTCAAGAATCTTTCGAAATATCTCTCGATTCAGAAATATTTTGATGTCTTCAAATTCGTTTGGATATTTCCAGAAATTGTTGGCTTTCCGTTTTATTCAAATGCACAACAATTCGCATATTTGAAGCGATTAGATGTTGGGTTGGCTGTTTCTGGAAATTGTCTCCAACATTCGCGAAACCGCCAGAGCACTTGGTGATTTATCTGGAAACACACGCAAATGAAACGCTCAGATTTTCTTTGGTTTTCTCGACTTTTGTAATGACACTCAATCAATATCAATATATTTTCATAACAATACATAGAGCATGTAATAATCATAGATCAATGACGAGTCAGGATCGTCTATCGCCAGCCCCCCCTCTTGGCCCAAAAGGTATCTGTTGCCAAGCTCAGGTTCAGGGTTCTATTTCCAAACCCCAAACCCATTTCCATTCTCATATTTGTGTGTGTGTGTGTGTGTGTGTGAGAGAGGGGGCGTATCATTTCATTCAGTTTTCTTTTCTTCTCGTTTCGTTTCGTTTCTTTTGTTTGTTTTTTGTGGGGAGAGTGCAGGACAAGCTATAGCTATGGCCACAAGAAAACACATTCAATAATCTCTATTCGTTAATTTTGGTATCTAATCGTATAATAATATATATGTATATGTATGTATTTATGTATAAAAAAAAGATTGTAACAAAATGTAATTTATCTATGGCAAATTTGCTTGATTCGCGCGAGTCCCCTCCATTATTTTTTTTTTTCTGGACAAATATTATACGGGATAGTCAAAGTGAATGGACGTGGTCCACTATGTGGGAGGGGAGGGGGGTGTGCCACCAACCATCATCCAACTGGCCAGACATTATATGCATATAGAAATAGTTCTTCTTTAAAGCTCAACGACAATATCTTCGTTTCATTTTATCTTATTATTTGTTTTTTTTTTTGTTTTGGTCAAAAAGTTTTTGCTAATCGAAAATGAATTATAGAAAAGAATTCTTGATGTATATATATATATATGTATATAAAAGTCGGAGCATACGGGGTGCGGGCATGGGGGAAAAGCACATCGAAAAACGATCAGTAGTTAATACGTTATATATGTATATAAGAGTACAGTTACAGTTACAGTTACAGTTCTGGGCAATTAGAGTGCACAAAAAGTGTGTGGCGTTCTTGTATTTTGTTGCTGTTTCTGCTTGTACAATAATTTGTTGAATTTTCTTTTCTTTTCTTTTTTTTTTGCTAATTGCTGAAACTCTTGAGTTGCATAGATCCGTTATTCCAATTCAATTTCCAAGTTTTGTGGCTATCCTCTGTTTGGTCCGAAACAATTTTGGGTTTGTGTTTCCACGTATGTGTGTGTGTGTGGTGGAGATACAATATAGACAGCATGCTGTATCCGCCGGATAACCAAAAGAAGCAAGCGACACTGCAAGCTGCTTACACATATCCATTGTACATATATAGTCGTGTATATATATATAATCTATATTCTGTTTGGTGCGGTGGCAGCAAATTGTTTCCTTTCCTACCCACTTTCACTCCTACTCCTACCCCTACTCCTCCCCTATTCCTACTCATGCCTCACACCGCATATGGACAGGAACGTACTGAAGTTGTGCAGACTGCACGCCGGCAGTACGGTGTATACAATGGAGGCCATCTCCTGGCATTTGACCCGAAAGTCATGCAGCGACTGCAGCAGCAGCTCTGTTGGTGGGGCCGCATTCACCTGATAGAACAGCTTCAGGTGTATCGCTGGCTTCTGATGCTGTGACTGCTGCTGCTGTTGTTGCTGCTGCTGCTGCTGGTGCTGTTGCTGCTGCTGCTGTTGCTGATCGCCTCCAGCACCACCGGGCACCGAGGGCGTTGAGGGCGGTGTCTCGCCCACTGGCTCGCTGACAGCCTGTGCTGGCTGCTGCTTCAGCTTGGCAAGGGGATAATCCTTGAGCAAACGATTCACAATGTACGTCAGAATCTCATCCATATGCTCCGCACTGACCGACTGCGCCACGCGGCAATGGTTGCCCAGTATATCGTCGCTCAGTTGCGTTAGCTGTGTGGTGGACGAGGCCAGGCCGGTGGACACATAGCAGACAATGGCCGCACAGTTGTTCTCATAGTTCCAGCGGCGACGTATCGAGATGGTATAGTCGCTAACCGAACAGCCAGTTTCCTCATCTAAATGCAAATGCAAATGAAAATACCGAGATTAGATACCAGGACAGACAAAACAGAACAAGCAAACACTTACAGTCGAAGCGATCGTTGTGGGTATGCGCCCAGACCTGCCACTCGACGAGCGCCTCCCGCGGCAAGGCGGGCAGCACAATGTAGTCCATGATGGCGTTTGTCGTACGCCGCTCCCACTGACGTCGCGCCTCGCCAATGAACGCGGGATGCGTAACAAAGCAAATGCCATGGACCACGTCCCGCAGCTGCCCATGGGCATTCATGGCCTTGGCAATGCGACTGATGTGGCGCAGCGTTAGCTTGCATTGCGGTCGTATGCCACCCTCAATGATTGTCATGCTGCCGGGCACCAAGGCGATCTGTCCCGAAATGTATGTGATTTCCCCAATCTGCAACGGGCCAAGGGGGACGGACGTTCATTATTGATTGATCAAAGAGGGGACTGGACTGGAGTGGACTCACCCTTGTGGACTGGCTGTAGGGTCCTATATTGGCAGGCGCCCAGTGCGAGATGCCCTGCACATGCATCGTGCTGCGGCGGCCATTCAATAGCGCAGCGGCCGTCTCCTCGCCCTCGCGATCCCGCTCCTCGACTGTCAAATGGGCCGTATTGGCCAGACCAATTGTCTGGCGATAGGCAATCGCCTCCATCACCACATGACAGCCATCGGGCAGGGGGCACTCCACACAGACGCGTGTCGGGGGATTGTGAAAGTCAAAGGCCTTCAGGTAGACCCGATTCAATGCCGGATACTCGGCAATGGAGCGCACGTAGAGCGTAATGTAGCACAGATCCTGCAGGTCGTAGCCCTTGCTGGCGCACAGTGCCTTTAATGTGTCCAGGGCCCTCTGCATGCCCTGCTCCATGCCCTCAGAGTCGCAGCCTGTGGCAGGGGGAGAAGCGGAAACAGATTAGCAATCACAAATGGCTCGGCCGAAGGAATAGAAAAGGCGGGGTGGAGGGACATGATATGGGTGGGTGGATAGGTGGTAGAGGGAGATTGATTGATATGATACCCTGTATGCCGGCCAGCCACATCCAGCCCTTGGCATTGATGGCCGCTCTGGCCTCGTTCGCTAATGGACGGAACTCTCTCTCGTATTTCATTGGACTCGGCGGCTGGGTCATGACACTGCTAATGCCGCCAGCTCCTGTCCCTTGCCCAATCCCTGGCCCAGCTCCAGCTCCAGACGGATTATGGCATGTGTTCGCGCTCAGCCCAAGCGAGGAGATGGCCAGCGACATCGAGCCGCATACGGCGGCCGTGCTGCTGCCGAGCGGATTGCCCTGGGTGCTGCTCGCGTAGCTGCCGCTAAAACCCAGGGCACTGCCCGAGGCCGAGGTGGCCGATTGATTATTGTTGGCCAGCGATGCCGCTGCCGTCAGCAGCATGAGCGATGCAGTGGATGCCGCCGCCGAATTGGCCGTCGGTATGGGCTCGTCGACGCTGGCGCTCTTCGTGACAATGGGTATGGGCGAGGAGGCGGACGTGGCCAGGTGGCGCCCGAACGAGTTGCTGCGCGATATCAGCTCGTTCTGGCTGAGCGATTCCCGCAGACGCGTCTCCTTCTCGATCAGCTCCAGTTCCGTTTCGCTGAAATCCGGATCACTCAGATCGCTGTACGTCGACTCGTTGAGGTCGCTGATATAGTCGAGGGAGCGCTTCACAAAGACCACATCGCTGCCGCTGCCGCCGCCACCGCCGCCGGCTGACGAGCTGCCCGGCTCCTTTGGCTGGAGGGTTAGCTTCGTGAAATTGATGTATCCCACCGGGCAAATGGGATCCGCACTGCTGATGATCGTCTGGATGTCCTCCACGGAGATGCGCTGCCGAAAGAGCGGGCAGTCCAGCGTGAATGTCTCGTACTCGCCGCCCTCGCCGCACACATTCAGACCGTACTTGTCGCGCATCTTGAGCAGATGCGGCTGCATCTCCCGCAGCGATTTCCCCAGATGACGGTCCGGCACCAGTCCCAGGGCAGCCACCTGTCGACCAAGCGGATGTGGGTTCGGAATGGAGAAATAGGAGCTGTGCCAGCGGCCACCATTTATGGCTTACCTTTATGATAATGGCATGCACCTGGCAGTCGATCATCTCCTGCAGCAGTTCAGTCTGGTCTCTCCGCCACAGATAGGCCAGCGATATCAGACCAAGACGGCTGCACACATTCTCCACGCGCACGCGCTGATAGTCCGACAGGATGGCGCCCACGGCCACGGCATCCACCTGAAGTTCGTGCTATTGGTAGAACGAGAGAGAGTTACACTAGTTTCTACACAATTGGCCACACAACCCCACGCCACCCCACCCCGCTCTGGCTGCTGCCTGCTGCCTCTATATATAGTGCTATAATATTATTATCATTATTATTATTATTTCTGTTCACGTGCACGGCAACAGTTTGGCTCCGTTTCGCGATAGTCCCGCGAATCAAGAGAGATAAGATTACCGGCAAAACGACTTTCAACAGTATTCCATCCAATTACTGTTGTTATCTTAGGTTTTTGTTGCTGCAGTTGCAACAGTTACACCCCCCCCATTAAGCGGGGCCCAGCCAAGGACATGGCTCAATGATAAACAAAGCCCACAAGGAGGATACAATACAGAAATGGGGGGCTCTAAACGATGCCAGTTCTATCACGCCTTAGGCTATCACTAATACTAAATTTACAATCCCAAAATGGATATCCTAGAGCTTAATGGAATACCCCTCCCGTGTGTGTCATGACCTGCTCTAGGGTAAACTTGTCCAACGGGGAATCGCTGCACTGCACTCTCCACCATTCTCATACTCAGTCCAACCAATCAATCAATCAATCACCTTGCATGTCTCCAGCAGACTGTAGAGATCCTCCACCTCGTCATCGTCGGTGGGCACGTACTGTTTGCCTGTCTGTGTGCTCTTGCCCTTGGTCTCGCGCCGATACAGGGGCAGTCCCATCGCATTGGCCAGTATCTCGATGCCCATGTGGCCCACTGTCTGGTACATGAAGCTGTCCAGTTCATCTGGGAGAGGGAGAAGGAGAGTAGATAGTGGGAGCAGTGGTATCAGTCAATAATCAGTTGCGGGCTTGTTCCATGGTAAATGATTGCACAAATACTCGTTTGGCGTAAACAGATTTAAATGATGGTCTGTGTGGGGGAGGGGGGGAGGGGAGGGGGTGTCGGTCTGGGTCTCACCTCTGTCCTTGGGATGGAGATTGGCCAGGGCGACGATTTCATGGCCCTCGGCAACGCATTGCATCATGTTGTAGCAGCTATCCTTGCCGCCACTGACCATGGCCACGACCCGCATCTTGGTGGAATTTGCTCGCCTCCCTTTCTGTGTGTGTGTGTGTGTGTGTGTGTCCTGATATTTAGCTCTTTGGAAGAAGCTCCTTCCTTCTGTTCTTCTGTCTATTTGGGAGTCTCTCTCTCTCTCTTTTTTTCTCTCTTTCTATCTTCCTTTATGTAGATCTGTCTATTCCCTTGCTGTGTCTTTCGGTGTCAGTCTCTCCTCCCTGTCCCGCCTGTTCTCTCCTTCTTTTATAGTAGTCGCTACTTTTATTCACTATTCACTATCTCTCTAGCTGTGCAAGGTGTGGGTGTCTCTTCTCTCTCTCTCTCTGTCTCTCTCCCTGTGAGTAAGCGAGTGTGTCGGCGTTTACTCTCCTTTTATTTTTGGCTTAGTTTGTGCTGCTTGTTAGTTTTGAAGTGCGTGCTCATTTGGTCTAATTGTTGACTAGACTTATTGGCTAAAAGAGAACGTATCTGTAGCTGTATCTGTAGCTGTATCTATATCTGTATCTGTGGCTGTAGTTGTGGGTGCTGCTGCTTCTGTTTCGTGTGGTGCGGCGGTGTCTGTTGCGGGGCGTGCTGATGTGGTACGGTGTGGGTCGGGTGTCGTGTGTCGTGGCTACAATATTATTAACACAGTGCGGCGGCTGTTCTGCCTCTGGGATCCCACTTTGTGGCGCCGGGCGGCTGGGCTCTTGTCAACTGTAATAGAGAGAGAGAGAGAGCGAATGATGGGTTAATTATTGTGAGCTGAACGGAGGATCACTGTAAGGATCACCCTTTGCAGATCCGATATTCCTAATAAATATAGGGTATAAAAAGGAGAAGAGAATATTCTAAAAGTGTAACCAAAAGAGAAAGCCATCAACCCTGTAGCCCGTACGGAAAGAGAGAGAGAGCGATAAGCGAATATCTTTGCATTTGCAACTGGGAAACGAATCAGAGAGAGATCTAATGAGGATCAAAGAGAGTGAACGAATTCCTGTCAAGTTCATGGACAACTGTAGGAGAGAGTCAGGCTCATTGAAGAGAGATTCTCTCTATCAGTGCATTGCCAACTGTCACCCATAGTGCATCTTGAACTGTAGGAGGTGTATCTATATGGGGGAAAAAGGACTGCGTAAGAGCTTGTTGCTGCCGCAGAGGAAATTCAATTATGCGCAAAGTGCATCCTCATACCATCACGCCACAAAAACACAAGCATATGGAGAAACGTGGCGGACACCTGGGCACGCAGGAAATGTTGGCCCCTGATTGCATTAAAATCCCCAAAGGAAGCAGACCAGGCCACCACCACAGACCGACAAGGATTCTGAATTGTTCTCTCCTTATGCTCTCCACCCACTCCTATTACCAGATGCACTTTCTTATTGCCACTTCTCAACAATCTGTCCTCTCGCCCACTTATTTTCTTGTTGGTTTTGGCTTTTTCTTGGGGAGGGGATGCAGGATGCATTCTGCAAGGAAGAGTTTACAAGAGATTCGATTCTAATTGGAATACTCGACCAACCAAAATGATTGCACGAAGGTCACACACACAGGCACACACACTGTATATGCACACACACGGACATCTATTTATTTATTTTGTTTGCATTCTTTTGATTTTGTTTAAAGACATATTGAGACGTTTGTTTGTTGTTTGGCTTTTTGCTCTAGCATAAATGAACATTTATAAATAAATTGAATTAGTTTCGCCGGTGTGGGTGGGTGGAGGGAGAGAAAGAACACACAAAAAAAATACACAGAAGCGCGTGCGTTTTCAACAACAAAAACAAAAGCAATAGAAACAAAATGAAAGTATAGAAAGAAAAGAAGGACCGCAAAAAAACGGACGATAGCACACATACACACACACTGTCACACAGCTATATTGCACATACGTATAAAAATATATTTATGTATCAAAGATTTGACCCAAATATGCAAAAGAAATGTTCTTTTGCTATAAATTTGGACACTTTTCTTGTTCTGTTTGTTTTTTGTTGCCGATGGCTGAAAACACTCACTGAATACCAAAACACATACACCGACTTCTTTGCAAATAAATTCTTGACAACAACAACCACAAAAACAACAACAAAAAATGTGGATTTCGAAGAGGATGCTTCCGTTTGAGTCCATCGAGAAACCTAAAGCTTAGAACGTAATTCGAAACAAACCCGTTGTTGGGGGGAAAAGCAAAGCTGCTCCGTCTGCTGCTACGCAGCTGAAAAGTTGTGCCACAGACTACGCGAAATTTAAGTGGGAAAAAAAAAATTATTTTGCCGCTAATTAAAGCTGGAGAACAGTGTGACCGCGCACTTATCTAAAAATACACGGTCTTCCCTCAGAAATATACCGAAATAAACTGACAAGTTATTGGCATTCAACTTGCATCATATTTCTGGCTTTTGGTATTTGGTTGAATATTACTAGCTAGCTAAGACACTCAGCGCTGAACTAAATTTTCGACAACACAAGAAATTTTTAAATACTCCTTTTGATTGGATTTGATTGCAAATTAAGTTTAAGCAACTTCCACTAAATTAATGTCTTTACATGGTAACTACACGCCAAATTCGCAATACATTAACTACATTTGGAAGGGGAAATGTGTACGTACGTTTCAAAAATATTCAATATTTGGCCCATGGCAGCGCCAGTGTGAAAAACCTCCGTTATCCACTTTTTTACATGATTTTTCCGACATTTTTGAAACAATTGAAATTTTGATGGCAAACGATCAGGAATTCGATGCTGATCACGAATTAGTATTCAGTATGGGCTCGAAAATGGTTCTCCATTGAGGCATTGACTGCACTCAAATTCCAACCGTTCTTTGAAATCCATCCGCTGGGAAATTGCTGTAAAAAAGCGGTATGGACAACGGGAAAACGGCCTACAAAATGCAACGCCTGCGAAGTAAAGTCCACCCCTTTCCGAATATACCTTGAGACGAAATTGGCTTTTTGTCTTCAAGGTATATTGTCCTCACACAGTGCGAAACAGTGTGACCGTATAAAAATAATTACTCCCTTGCCTTGTACTAAAATCGATAACAGGTTATTTATCAGCTGATTTTTAGATCAATACACAAATTCAAATATCAAAAAAAAATTTGTTTTTCGTTTGCATGAACATAATCATTAATTTCATAAAAATATGTGGGCAAAGCTGAGAGATCTATATAGCTAGTAATATTTGTCGTAATAACCGGTTGACAACAATAATTCATACCCTAGGGAAAAGGATATTATAGAATTGAGAAAATGTTTGTCATCCTAGGCTCCGTAGGCATCAGGATCGGGATAAATATATACAAGATACTAATAATATACATGAATATGTCTAAAAAATATAAATTTGAGGAAAGGTCTTTATAAATTACGTTTTATCTTCATATAAAATAAACGAAATAGGGTATATGCGCAACTTTGTATTTTGCTTAAGCCTTGTTTTAGTCAAAATACAATAAAAGCAACAACTAAAAACTAGCCAACCTTGAAGAAACTGTATTCATCAACGGCATAACGGCCTAACAACGGCAGAACTAAGGCCTTTAGTTAGCCAGAATTATTGAAGGGAATATACAAATTGAACAATATGAATCCTCTTTGGCTTTTTTGCTTTGACCTATTTCGCTAAAACCTTTTTTTACGCAAATACAATAAAAGCAAGTATTTAAAATAAGCCAGTTAAGTAGAAAAATTATTAATGAATCGTATAAAATTATGTGGGCATGGCTAAATGAGCTATATAGCTGAGAATATTCCACGGAAGATCAAAAACGAGGAATATGTAAAATGGAACTTGTATTCGTCAGTATATGTACGGTATAATTTTGTAAATGAGACGTTATTTTTCGGTATATTTCTGAGGGTCGAACGGTATATTTAATAGATAAGTCCGCGGTCACACTGCAGAGCAGCGACAGCGACAGAGCAGCGACAGAGCGACCAAAAAAATAACATAAATTGTGTAAAGTGCAAGAGGTTATACGTTATACAAAAGAACTATAAGACGAAAATCCGTGGAAGAGTAGAAAGGCTGGCCGAATATATGAACATATATATTTGCATAAGTAAAAGTAAATTTTTTTGTTTTTGTTTGGAGGATTTTTTATTGTGTTGTTGGTGCAGCAGCAGCGCAACGCAGAAGTGAAATCGATAAATAACGGCATAACGAAGAACGTAAACAAGGCAAAGCAACAGAATAACCCCGCAAACAAAACGCAACAACAAAACGTATAGATTTAATGTCGCAGTTAATTTGTGTGTTAGAAAGAAACAGCAATAGCAAAAGCCACAGCAACAGAAACAACAACAACAGCAGCAGCAGCAGCTGAGGCAGCAACAACAAAAAATCATAAACGAAAAACGTACGACGCAACCGACTGCGTGTGTGTGTGTGTGTGTGCAAGAGCAGGATAGCCAGAAAGCCATAGTGCGAGGCTACGTGTGTGTGCAAGCGAGCGAGCAATAGGGCTCTGTGTCGACGGCGGCGGTGGCAGCGACAGCGACAGCGACAACAATTTCGACACAATTTAAAAAAAAAACTTTAAGCGCTTTGCAGTTGAAAGTTTGTTTCTAAGCTCGACTTTTGTCTGCTTCTAAGAACAGAAAAAGAGCACATTTGTGTGTGTTTCCCTCCCACACGCACACACACACACACACACACACACTCACAAACCGACCATTTTACGGTGGGCGTGTCGTTAGTGACGCAGGCACTCTCCACTCTGCAGCACCCAAAAAAAAAAAACTCAAGACGCAGTTTTGGATTGTTGCTGCCGCTGCCGCCTGCAACAACGGATGATAACAAACCCAACAAGACCAACAAAGAGCCACCATCATCTACTCTCTCTATGATCGCACCCCCTCCAACGAACATCAACAAATAAGATCAAGGAAAACAACAACAGCGGAAAGGGAGGCAGAAGAAGCAGCAGCTGAAAACATATGATTTTTGTTTGTGTTGTTGTTTTTGCGCGCGCTCTGCTGTTGCTGTTGCGGGGAACAATTGGAAAGGGAACGCGCGAATAGAAAGAGGGGCAAAAGAGTGAACGGTGCCAAGTGCCTGGCTGCTGATTCAGACCAACGGACCACCACAAGGCAAGAAGAGTGGGGTAAGTGTGCGCGCGTGTGTGTGTGCTCTTCTTTTTTTTGTTTGAGGCGCAAAAAGAATAAAGATAGAAGGAGCAAACTCAATATACGTATGCGTGTAATGGAGAAAAATACATAATAATATGTGGATATAAAAGCAGAGAAAACAATTTTATGCAATTGTTTTTTTAAATCATTTTACAAACACACACAACAGTAAATTGTGCAAACAAAGAGAGAATGGCTAAATTGAAAACAACATAGTGAGCGACGTGCAAGAGAGAGCATGAGTTATTTTGCAAAATATTTAAATGTCAAAAGTAGTGGAATTTTTGTTTGTATTTAAATGAAAACAAAAACAAAAAATGGAAATATCAAAACACAAACAATAAGGGAAAAAAAACTCCTCTCTCTTTCTCTCTCTCTCTTTTGTTTTCCTCTCACATACATACATCTAAGCGTTTGTGAGTGAGAGAAGAAGTGGGGAATATTGGTGCGCATTAGACAGACAACAAGGCAGTGAGAAACGAATGGAAAATAAATGAAACAAACTGATAGTGAAACACATTTTGGCACTGTCGGTATGATAAGTCAAGCCAAAGTGTAAAACCGTTCAGTTTTCGAAAATCTAGTTTTAACTGGTTGTAGGGCACTACTTTCAAACTAACGAGAAGTTCCACAAACAATAAAAATCAAGTGTACATTTTGCAGAACCAACTGATAGTGGAACACATGTTGGCCCACAGTGGTGTTTGTGGGTGTTTGGGTATAAGTAAGTTTTCCAATGTTTGGTTCGCACTGGGTGCTCGGTTTCTACAGCTTTTGTCCCACAGTACGACGCTGAGCTTTTGAGAGAGAAGCTAGGTGGATTTGTTTTGGGTGGGGGAGAGTGAAGCAAACAACATTTCGTTGCAGCTGAGTGAATGGCATTGCGCTTGTGTGTGCATCTGCCTGTGTGCGTTAAGGTTTTTGTTTTCGCTCTTGCTCTCTCTCTCTCTCTCTCTCTCTCCTACCTCTGATTTCTATACTTATTTTGATAATTTCTGCTTCTACTCCCTTCCCGCTGCCGCTGAAACTTCGCTTCTTTGTTTCCAAAATACTTATTCAAAGCAACAGCAAAAACAAGTGCATTCGGTTGACACTAAATATTGTTTTATTTCGTTTCATTTTTACAAATTAAAGCGGACGTCAACGTTTCCATTAAAAGTGACATTTCTCTCTCAATTGCCTTGCTGCCTTCGTCTTTCCCTCTCACAAAATGAAAGATGAGAGCAGCTTTACCTAACGGTAATGTTTGCCAAAAACAAAAATGTTCAAGAGTTAATCGGACGGTTTTAATGTTTAGGTGGCTGGCATTGATGCTGCAATTCCTCTCCAACCTCTCCCGCCCTGCTCTTCCAATTCTACCCACGAATTGAAACATTTGAGTGTTTCTCGTAAATAGGGTTTTAAATATATATAATACATATACAAATGGTTTCTTTGTTCCGTTGCTTTTAGCATACACTCTTATCTCTGTTAAAATTGAACCTACCCCTACCCCTCTACTATTTCTGACGCTGTTCCCCCAATATTATTCCTGATAATGCCCTAGAATATTTCACCACAATCTGTGACAACGATCAGCTGTGTATGGGTTGATGAACTTTTATAGATTGATACACTGATACACTCCCCTCCCTTAAAATAAAAGCCCCAAGTTTTCTATAACCTTGGATCCTTAAGGATCATTATTATGGGTACCAAATTTTGATCCAAATCGGATCACTAAATAATAAATATATACTTACATATATGTATATATATATATATATATTCATATATATATGTGTCAGTGTGTTTGTATTTATAGGAACACCTGTTCGCAGAATTTAAGTGAGTGTGTGTGTGAAATTTTGTGGTTTTCTTTGTCTACACAAAAAAAAGAAAAAATCGTTTTTCGTTGAGATTTTGTCAAGTGGCTTTTGGCAATGGACGATATAAACAATGGCCCCAACAATCACACACACCGACACACACAAACACACACACATTTCTGCATTGGTTGCAATCTCTCGTTCCCCCTTGCATGAAAATGCGGATTGCGTGCACAAAATTAACCCTTTGGCTCTTGCAATGCATTTGAACCTACAATATGTGCATATGTACACATACATATACAATATGCTGGATGTGGATATCGAATGTCAAGGATTGGATATCGAAACTTGAAATTATTTTGCAGCACACACACACACAGACGCGCACACACTGGTGTCTTTATGCCTCTCTCTTTGGTTGGCTCTCCTAGTGTATAGGTGACGGACTAATGCTAAACAAAGACAAATGCGTTACTGACGAGAGCCCTGGCCGTGGTGCATGGGATGAGAACGGGGGAGAGCGAGCCCCTCTGACTGACCCGTTCACCCGTTCACCCGTTGACTCTTTCACTCTCTTAGCTTAGCGGGTGTGAACAGCTGTAGGTGTGTATTTGTGACATTGCTCGTAACATGCTTGCTGTTGTTGCTGCGCGTGTGCCAAGCCAATTGAGGAATGCAGCGTTTTGCAAACTGCGCCTCTGTCGTACCCCATTATCCCGCAACCCACCCACCGCTGGGCCCAGGCGCTGTCCTCTTCTCTGCAGAGAAACTTTTTGAGACCGTTTTCGGCTTAACTCTTAACCAAATAAAACGCCACAAAAATATCAAGAATATGATGATAATGATGAAGAGGAGGTTGCGATTGCCTCTACATATATGTATGTTATGTACCTTTTGAATTTCGCAATTCTTGTAAGCACAAGCGTAATGCACTTAATCATTCAATGGCTTCAATTTTACAAACACGACTTCGTGTCTTATCGTTTGCCAATTCAAATATGTACGAGTATTAAGGGGCACCATTTTACCCCAAGTAATTACCTCATCTCTATCTTTATAGTGGCTATATAAACACTCGTGTGTATGTACATAAATATGTACATGGGGACATCTGGTAGAGTGGCATTAATTAAATGAAAGCTTTGAATAATTATTGCTAGTGATCGCTCTGAACCCTAGGGCATGCCCTGAAAGGGTTAACAGTTTGCCTTTACTCTTTATTCCTGGCGGACAGCTGTTGCTCTCTTTATTCTTTGCGTTTCCTTTGCTGTTGCTTTTAAAGCAGCTTAGCCGCAGGGCCATTTAGTCCTGTTTATGACGGGAGATAAATCCAACGGTGGCTGCTGTTTTTAACGGTAACCAACGAAAAAAGGAAATAATAATTGCTTATCGCTGGCTTCTCTTTGTGTGTTTGTTCGTTTGGTTATTTGCCTATGCATTGGGTCTTGAAGCTAAAATTTAAGCTGGAATTAAAGCTTCCAAGCTTCGACTGAAACTACACTAAAAATAAAAACTAGACTGGAACTGGAATTGTGACCGAGACTTGGGATGACTTGACGCTGATTTTTGTTGCAATTTGTTGTTGTGTTTCATTTTTGCGTTGTTTGATTTGTCGAATTTTTTGTTTGTAAAGGTTCATGTATGCATATCTATATACTATGTAAATACATGTGTATGTAAATATGTACATATATATTTGTTTTATTGCACTTAATTTACGCCCCAATGGAATTGAAATTGACAAGAGTGTGCTGAAAAAGGGGTGGGCTGGGGAGCAGAGAGAGAGGGAGGAGAGTATGCAAACAAACAAAAAAGACATACGTAATGCGCTAATAAAGTGGTAAAAGGTAAGAGCAGAATTGCCAACACTAAGGGGCTCTCAGGGCAGAGCAGAATCACTGCAAGAGAGAGAGAGAAAGAGAGGCAGGCCTGCTGGGCTGGGCAAGGAATGTGCGGGAGGCGGGAGGTGGGCGGTGCTGGAGGAGGTTGGGGGCTGGCGGTGCAACTGTGCAACTGTGCAAAGATTAAAAGCAATTTGATTGAGACAAAGGGAAAACGGAACAAAACGGAAAGGCCAAAGAAACTATGAAATATGCATATATGCACATACATATGCAGTACAAAGAGAGCTAGAGAGCGAGAGCGAGAATACGTGTATGTGTGTGTGAGGAAGCGATAGATCTTTTATTTTGTGGCTACCCTATTCGAAAGGCATTATGATTTTTGCAGGAAATGCCAAAAAAATAAAAGTATTGCCAATAAGAGTTCACCTGGGTTTCGCTTAGAAATAAGCGGAAAAATATTTTCCACAAAAATTTCTTGAAAGCATGTTAAAAAGGGGAAACCTCTTGGCAGAGGTTTAATGTTTATATACATATGTATGTATATATACATCGATGCAGGCAAATCGGAATGAGAGAAACATAACAAAAATGCATTCTTCAAGGGTATCAATCGCTTCGGCATACGATGTTGCTTACTTTGTCTTACTTTTGTCTCTTTCTTGTTTTATTCAATGTTTTTGTTTTTTTTTTTCGTATAATTTTGCTTGCAGTTGACGACAACAGTGCCAGAAGCAAAAGCAAAAGCAGCGCCGTGGGAATAGAGAAGCGATTGAGAGAGGCAGCAGCGCAGAGGCAGAGGCAGAGACAGCGCAGCGCCCATTCCCATTCCAGATTGAACAGACAGGCTGTCTCTGCTAGGGGCTTCGACGCCGACGAGTAACAAGCGTAGCAGCCAGTAGCAATAGCAGCAGCAGGAGGTGGTTCGAACAGCTGACTCTGCTGCCAGTGTGCCAGCCGCCACCCGCCACCGGCCACCCGACAACCGCAGCTGTGGAGAGCAGCGCACGTAGAGGAGAGCCAGACAAAGAGTAACAATCTATAGGAGCCGATAACCCGATAACCACAAAAATCCCATCCACATCATGTCCGCGGACTCGCCACGCCGCCATCCGTCCGGCGTTGGCGGGGGCGGTGGCGGTGTCGGAGGAGGAGGATTGCGCGGCGGCGGTGGCCTGGCTGTGCCGGCAATAGTGCCGCCCCAGGCGGTATCGGATCGCTCGATACTGGACTCGGCCATTGGGTTCATCAACGATGTCACCCTGGCCAATCAGCCGGTGCAGGATCCCAAGGACACGATCACATGGGCCCGCTTCGAGACCTGTGCGGATGTGAGTGATCCCCGTTTCGGCGATGACTGGGAGCTGGAGGGGAATGCTGCCCCGCCGCTCCTCCTAATCCTCGGCTATGGCCTGGGGGTGCAGGTCTGGGCCATACCCGCCAACGGGGAGGCCGTTGAGGTGCTGTCCTGGCGCCATGGCGTCGTCACAGCCCTCCGAGTGCTGCCCACACCGGCCACGGCGGCGGCCCTTGACGAGAACGGGCGTGCCGATGAACCAGTGGATGCCTTTGCCGAGAAGCGACCCCTGGTTGCCCTCGTCGATGGTGGCAGTGCGGCGGCAAGCGGCTTGCTGGCCGGCGTCGGCGGCGGCTCTGGCATCGGTGGGGGCAGCGGCGGTGGGATCAGTTCTGGCAGCGGTGGCAGTGCCTCTGGAATGGCCCAATTCAGTGCCGTCAATTTTCTGTCGCTCAAGACGGGCGTTCAGGTGAAGACAATCAAGTTCAAGAATGCGGTGCTCGATATCCAGGCCAATCGGTCTGCGGTGGTCATCACGTTCCATGAAAGGATCGCCGTGTTCGATGCCCGCACCCTGGAGGATCGCCTAACCATCACAACCTGCTATCCCAGTCCGGGGTAAGTGTGGGAATGCCTTCGCCATTGGTCGTCTCTCTATCCCTATTCCCGCTTGCAGAATCAATCCGAATCCGATTGCCCTGGGACCCCGGTGGCTGGCCTATGCAGAGCACAAGCTGCTGCACTCCAAGCGCAGCGGCGGCGGCTGCGATGGCGAGGGTGTGCCCAGCTATACGGCCACTGTGCTGAATGCGGCCAAATCGCTGGGCAAGGGTCTGCGAGAGCTGGGCGAACAGGTGGCCGCCGGTTTGACTGGGGCCACGGCTGGCAGCGGTGCCAGCTCCAAGAGCAGCAGCTTCGATTCGGCCAGCGGGGGTCCGGATGCCAAGCAGTCCGGCGTGGTCACCATTATCGATGTGAAGGTAAGAGTTGCGCCGAACCTCCGAAGTACTCTTTCATTCAATGCTTCAACATTTTCAGCATCCTGTAAAGGACTACAGCCCCACGACGGGCACACCCTTGAGCTCGACAGGCGGCGCCCAGGCGGGCGGTGATCCGATTGTGGCCCATTTTGTGGCCCACAGCGAAGCACTGGTGGCCATGGAGTTTGACAGCTCTGGGATGCTGCTACTGACGGCCGATCGACGCGGACACGATTTTCATGTCTTCCGCGTGCAACCGCATCCGGTGGGGCCCTGTCTGGCGGCAGTGCATCATCTGTATGTGCTCCATCGTGGCGATACGAGCGCCAAGGTGCAGCACATTGCCTTCTCGCTGGACTCGCGCTGGGCGTCTGTGTCCACGCTACGCGGCACCACCCACGTCTTCCCCATAACGCCCTACGGTGGCGCCATGGGCGTAAGGACGCACACATCGCTGCATGTGGTCAACAAACTGTCGCGCTTCCATCGCAGCGCCGGCCTTGGGGCCGACGGACGCTCCAGCTCTCCCATTTCGCACTCGGAGAGCACCACATTTGTGCAGTCGCTGCAGCCGTATCACAATCCGACGCTTCCCCCCTATCCGCGGCCGTCGGTGGTCCAGCCCCTGGCCCAGCTGCGACAGCCATTTACCCTTGGTTCGCCGCCTGGTTCGGCTGGCGGCCTTGGGGGCGTAGTGGGTGTGGGGGCCGGCGTCGGCGGGGGTATTGGTGTGGGGAGCCATGGAGGCGGCATCGGCGGTGGCATCGGTGGCGGCAACAGCAGCCAGAGACAGCGACAGCGACTCTCCTCGCTGTCGGATGACAGCGGAAAGCCATTGAGCGTCTGCTCGATATTCGCCAAATCGCGCTCCTGGCTGCTGGAGCCGCTGACGACAACAAGAGAGGCACCGCATCGCGTCCAGCGCAAGGCCGTCGACTCGCTCTTCGTGATGGCCGGCCATGGAGCACTCATCCAGTATGATCTGGACACGAAGTTACCCCCAAGTGAGTGGCCCGCACCGCACCGGACTGATCCGCCTGGACTGCATCTAACCCTGTCCAATGATTCATTCTTTTAGATGTTGCCAAAGAGAAGATTTGTGATGACACGCCCATTGAACTGGAGGTGGAGGCCCGAGCCCAATGGAATCTGGGGCGACGCAAGGATGGATCTCATGAAATCGTACCACCGCTGGCGCTAGACAATTGGCTGATCAAGGATCGCCATAGCAGCCTGCTGCTGGACAGTGCCCATCAATTCGATGAGCCCGACGAGCGTGCCGAGAGCTGGTTGGCCCAGGTCGAGATCATAACGCATGCGGGACCGCATCGACGTCTCTGGATGGGGCCGCAGTTCGTTTTCAAGAACTACAATACGCCCAGCGGGTACGATTTGCATTAATGTTTTGGATGGATGTTTTTTGACACCTCTCCCTCCCTCTCATCCAATTTCTCAGCTCAAATTTGAATCATGTGGATGCTGAGGCTGTGGAGATAGGGGTTACAAAGACGACAACCACAACGCTTCCCTCAACGGCGGCTGCCTCGTCAACTGGCGCTGGTGTAGCCACCGGAGTGGCAGCCAAGGAACGCTCGAGTCCCCTGAATATGCCACTGAGTGCGGCTGCCTCTTTGGCTGCGGCCTCTGGCGTGGGAAGCACTGCAGGTCGTAGTGGCCCTGGAGTGCCGGTGCTTATCGAATCCGGTTCGTATAGTAAGTGTCTAGGATCCTAGATCTCAAGGATGATTCATTTTCTCATTCATTCTCTCTGTATTGCGTTCGTAGGTAGCATTGAGCAGAGCCCCAAGCTGATGGATCGCTTCCGGCATGGCCACTTGGACTCGGACTATGGGCATGGCGATACGCGGTTGAAGGAGGACCTGGCCGATGCCATGCGAGAGTCGCCGTCAATGGCAGCCACCCGACGCGAAACGGGTAAGACTGAGCTCCTCATCCTAGCGATGGGAATGTAAGAATGCATGTAATCGAATCGCGACAGCCAAGGGCAGCCTTTTCGGAGGAGAATGATGCTAGAGGGTATCCCCTCTACCTCAGGCATACCATCCCATTTAAGGCATTTTATTGCATTTTATTGTTAACAATATCTTTTTTATGTTATTCCCCCTCTCCCCCATTGATGTATTTAATTTTTTTTAGTTGAATTTCTTGTTTAATTTCGAAAACTGTTTTTGGAAAGACGAAAGTTTTTTTGTTGTTGAATTTAATCGAACGCTTTCAAAATGAAAATGTTTAATTCCGAATAAGTTTTGTTGGTGGTCAACAAATACAGGTAGAAAAAAAAAAAACACAAAAAACAAAAAATCATACATTGATTATGAGACAAAAACGAAAAAAAATTGGCATTTGGTTGTTGGTTGTTGATAAGAATAATTATGATGATGGACCACATCCGTTTCCCCACCTCTTACGAGGGCTTATACCCCCCACAAACATCTCTTGGCATTTTCTACTTCATTCTCCATTCCCATTTTCTATTCCTCCAATCCTCCATTTCATTGGCGTATCCATCTTTCTCCTCTCCAATCATTCCTTTCTCTCTGTGTGCGTGTGTTGGTGTGTTGTTGTTGAACTTTAAGTTGTTGAAAAAAAATTGTTTTCTGTTTTCTAGCCGGACAAAAAACACGCTTAATAAACGATTTCTATTTTTTTTTTGGTGTCTGTTGTCTATTTAGATTTTACAAACGAAAAAAAGAAAAAGAAAAATACTTACACCCCATTTTAAATCTATTTCTAATTTAATGAAAAACTAAATTTAAGCTAACAAAATTTTTGTCACAGCAGAGCTCCCCTCTACCGCCCCACCAAAAGCACCACTCACCAATGCCACAGCCACAGCCACCCAACCCAACCCCGCAACAGTTCTTCTAGTAGAATGTTCTTTTGTCACACCACAGAATACTCTTTTCCAGACACCAACCCCCACCAGACACCCAGATTCGGTTCCATTGGTCTCTTGCACTTCGTTTCGTGTAGGGTCTTTCTTCTTCTCGCCATAAAATATTTCCTTTCTACTGCTTCCTTATACCGCCTGAAACTCTTTTTACACCACAAAAAAAAACACCACAGATCACCAACCACACCACACCACAACACACCACTAAACTGTTGTCCTCTATTCTATTCACGTTCTCCTTCTTCTTGCCGCTTGGAATGTCCTTTCGACAGCGTTTTTTTTTTTTTTGGTTTTGTTTTATTTAGCTTTAACTTTCTCCCTTTTTTCTGCAATTTTCAATTGAGAAAACAAAATTATTCCCTAAAGCGTGCGAGTGAGAAAAATCATAGAGAGGAGGTGAAAGCGATTGTGTGAGCGAACGAGACAGAGTGAGACAGAGAGAGAGAGAGAGATGGAGAGATGGAGAAAGAGAGCGAGAGAGAAAAGTTCAGGAGAAAGAGCATATTTAATATACATGAATATTTTAATAAAAAGCCAAAGTCATAACCAAAAAAAAAAAAAAGAAAAAATTCCAAAACTCTATTTCCAAAAATTCACGAACAACAAAATCAAACATTTCGAATATTATTTCTTTTGTTCTTACACAAATTGTGTCCTTACGCTATTTTTCCTAATTTAAGTTTATTTCTTTTTCGTTTCGTTTTTTCCACTAAAAAATACAAAAAAAAAAAATACTTCAAAATCAAATTTTAATTCCAAAAATCCAAAGCAAATGTATTTCCCGCGGATTTTTATAAAAATTTTTTGTTTTTTTTTTGTTTTTTCCAATATTTTGAAATATTTTTAATTTTGAGTGTTTTCCGCCTCCGCACACTGCAGCGCAGCTTAGCAAAAAAAATAAATAATAAAATATATAAAAATAAAAATACAAATGGTTGAAAATCACTTAAACAACAACAAATGCAAATGCAAATCCGAAGGAAATGAAAACATTTTCATTTTGAATTAAACATTTTCAAATTTCGAGCGATAATCGAATAATCGAGAAATAAATCGAGAACTATCGATAAAGAAAACCACGAACCGAACGAACGAACAAAGAAAAAGCATTTAAAAATCCCGCCTTTGGCTTTTTGTTTTCTGTTTCCTGTATGAACAAAAAATGCGCTTTTCTCATAATTTGTTTTCTCTTTTTCTCTATTTCTCTTTCTCTGCTCTGTGTTGTGTCCTGCCCCACCGTTGTTGACCCACCACCACCACTACCACCACCACCACCACCACCACTACCACCTGGCTCAGGCCAGCCATCAGGTTGTTCGGCCTCGGCTTCCGTGGCGGCAGCCTCCTCCTCCGTCTCGGCCAGCGACAATGTGTGCTACTACGACGCCCTCGCCGAGCACGAGCATCTGAACGAACCCGATCCCGATGCCGACATGGACGGAGGAGGCGAGGCGCCGGACGATGAGGCGGCTCTGGCGGTACCGGAGGCGCGGGCCCAGGCCAAGGTGGAGCGCCGCCACCTGATCGAGCACATGAGATTGGGCAGCGACGGCAGCCCCGGCAGCAGCAGCAGCAGCAGCATGGCCGCCCTGGCCTCGGTGCTGCCCAACATCTGCAGCTACGATTATCCCACCGGAGGACATCACTACAGCGGCGGCCATTCCAGGATCGAGAAGATCGTCAATCCGCTGGGAACGGTGACGGACGTGAATGCGGGCATCTCGGGGGAGCTGCAGACGGACATGCTGGACGAGGTGGTTTGCCAGCTGGCCGCCGAGGAGAGCGTCATACACGAGAACTGTGACGAGGCCCTCTTCCGGCCGGTGGTGGCCATCTTCTGCAACGACCTGGTCGAACAGCGCAACCATCAGCAGCAGCTGTTGCTCGCCAAGGAAGAGCAGGCCGCCGCTGCCGCTGGCTTGGGACTGGGGTCGAAGGGCGGCGAGAATGATCACTGCAAGCCGCCGGTGGTGCTGGCCAATAAGCTGATTGTCCCCGTCATTGCCAAGGAGGTGGACGAGGTGCTTGTCCAAAAGGAGAAGCAAAAGTCACAGAGGTCCCAGCACCAAAAGGCGCAGCAGCAGAAGTCGCAACTCAGATCCCTTGCCGCTGCCGAAGATGCGGCCCAGGCGCAGCGATTTGCCGAGCTCTCGCATCTCAACAAGCCCAAAGGAGGGGCTAATCCGAGTCCCAGCAACAACAGCAATAACAGCAAAACTGCCAGCAGTCAGAGGAACGCCACAGAGGAGGCGGCGGAGAAGGAGGAGGAAAAGGAGAAGGAGGCCAATGCCACTCTGAACATCAGCAGTGGTGGCAAGGCGTCCAAGAAATCCAAGCCAGCCAGGCAGAAGATGATCCTCAGCAACAGCAGCAACAGCAGCAGCACCAGCACCAGCAAAGGAGCAGACAAGAAGCTGCCTTCAGTGGAAGTGGAAGCGAAGGAGAAGCTCAAGAAGCAGTCGAAGGAGTTGCAGCCGCTGAATCGATTGCAGGATCTGGATGAAATAGTTGTAGTCATGGAAGAGGAGGGGGAGGAATCAGAGCCAGAGGCAGAGTCGGATCATGCCGATAGTTTGCTGGCCAATAAGAGCAGCATTGCCGCTGTCATGGTGAGCAGTGCCAGCGCCCAAGGATTGAGTCTCCTTGTGGAGACGACCACTCAGACGGGGGAGGATGATACAGAGGAGGAGGAGGCTGAAGATGATGATGATGTGGAGGAGGAGAAGAAGCCAGAAACCATGACAATTGAAAAAGAGAGACTCAAAGAGAAGGAGAAACTTCCAGGGAAGGAAAAGCTAAAGCTGGAAAGGGAGAAGGAGAAGCTTCGAGAGAAGGAGATTATCCAGGAGAAGCAGAAGCTAGAAAAGCAAAAGGAAAAGGAAAAGGAGAAGCTGAAGCTGGAAAAAGAGAAGCAGCTCCAAGAGAGGGAAAGGGAGAAGGAAAAGGAGAAGGAGAAGGAAAAACTGAAGCTCGAGAGGGAAAAGCTGAAGCTGGAAAAGGAAAGGCTTCTAGAGAAGGAAAAGCTGAAGCTCGAAAAGGAAAAGCAGCTCCAAGAGAAGGAGAGATTGAAGCTCGAAAAGGAAAAGGAGAAGCAGCTCCAAGAGAAGGAGAGAGAAAGAGAAAGAGAGAGGGAGAGGGAGAAGCTAAAACTCGAAAAGGAAAAGCTAGAACAAGAAAAGCTTCAAGCGAAAGAAAAGGAAAAAGAAAAAGAGAAGCTTCGTCTCGAAAAGGAAAAACTTCAGGAAAAGGAGAAGCTCAAAGAGAAGGAGAAACAGCTCCAGGAGAAGCTCAAGCTGGAAAAGGAGAAGGAGAAACTGCTCGAGAAAGCCAAGGAAAAAGAGAAGATCCCAAGCCAGGAGAAGGGCAAAGGCAAAGCAGCTGAGATCTCTCCGCCAACCGCTAGCTACTGGGTAAAAGTGATAGAGGAACCGGCCCCCAGCAAGAAACCTACTGCCGCCTCCACCGTGGCCACCGCAGTGGCCCAGTCCAGTCCCACTCCCACTCTCAGTCCCAGTCCCTGGAAGAGAGTCGGAGTCGTCGGCGATGACAGCGCTGCCAAGCAGGACTATCCCAGTCTGGGCAAGAAGCTGAGTAAGCCCAGCAGTCCGGAGAAGCTGGCCTCCGCCCCAGAGCCGAGCCCGTTCGCCAAGCCCCGAGCAGCCAAAGAGAACTTTGAGGACTTTCTGAGCGGAATGGAGGCGCTGCCACCGCTGCCCGATCTCGAGCCGCTCGAGGTGAAGGCGAGTGAGCCGCCGCACCTCAGCCCGGAGGGGGGGACGCCGCTCAGCCTGATCAATTTCGAGAGTCCGCTGCAGGAGAGTGCGACGGAGATGCCGATCAAGATCACGCCGCCGCCACGGGGATTCACCGAGAAGAACCTTGTGCTGGCCCTGTGCGGATCCCTGCACTATGAGGACGAGCAGGAGCGGCAGAGGGATCGGCTCCGGGACCGGCAGCTGGAGGAGCCCAAAGTAGAACTGGAACTGAAGTCCCACCCGTACGTGTTGCTGATGGCCGGAGAGGACCAACAGCAGACGTCGCTGGGCACTCAGAAGTCCACATCCACATCGAACAACTCATCCGGCTCCGAGGAGATCATCCTCATGGAGGAGCCGACCAGCAAGAAGCTTAGCAAGAAGCACAAACGAATGAAGCAGCTCCAGCTCCAGCAGCAGCAGCAGCAGCGCGAGAAAGAGCGGGAGCGGGAAAGGGAGAAGGAACGTGCCAGAGAGCGGGAGCCAGAGCCAGAAGATGAGGAACTGCGTCCGCTTATCAGCATCAGTATGTGCGACTCCCAGCTGGAGAGCCACTCGCCCGTTAAAGTGGCAAAGGCCAGTCGAACCGAGGAGCCAGCCGATGCGGACGATGATGATGATGAGGAGGAGGCGGAGGCGGAAGCGGAGTCGGAGGGGGAGGACGAAGAAGAGGAGGAGCTGAGCCAAACACTGCCCGAGGATTTGCTGCACTTTGGGAGCAGTGGCGTGGCGACCAGCGGCACCACCGCCACTACGAACACCGCAACCACCACAGACAGCGAGGGACCCATCCCGGCCACCACATCCGATGACAATCTCGTCTATAGTTCATCCGCAGCCGCATCGCCCCCGCACAAGCTCAAGACCAAGAAGCTGGAGCATAAAATCAATCTGATAGCAGCCATCGAGGCGGCCACCTCCTCGTCCACTTCCTCGGCGGAGGAGAGTAGCGTGGAGACGGCCGGTCCCATCGGCAGTGGACCCCATGCGGATGCGAGCCCGTCTCCAGGCACGGCCGCGGCCACGTCGGCCCCCAACTCTGGCGGTGCGTCGGCGAGCTCTGCCATTCCCGCGACCGCCTCCAGCTCTTCCGTTGTGGGCCTCCATGTGGGCTCCACTGTGGGCATGGGCGTGGCCAGTCAGGCGAGTGCCACAAAGAAGAAGACGAAGCGGCGCAAGAGATAAGAATTAGTGATTTGTTTGCTGTGCGTCTTCAGTCTTGTTGTGCTCTGGCATCTGTATGCAAGCCAGGAGAGAGTGGGAAGTACGAGTATGAGTGCCCGTAGCAGTGCCAGTGCCAGTGCCAGTGCCCTCTCCCAGGAGCTGCAGGAGCAGGAGCAATCACCGCCACCACAGTCTGACACGGACCAGGACGAGGATCAGCCGCGGCAGCAGCAGCAGCTACCGGTCAAAGACATTGCCAGAGCCAAGTAGGAGCTAAGACAACATCCAAAGACAGCAGCAAACAAAACTCCACCCTCCAAGAGGTGGCTCCCCAATCGAACAGCAAGCCGTTTGGCCAAAATGAAGTTTTAGGATATAGACAGACGACACACCGTTCCCCCTTCTCCCAACTCCGAGAGGACCCAACCACGACAGATTCTAGCTTAATTCTTTAGCGGTTTGCCAGCAAAATATCCTCCACAAAAGCAACAAACAAAACGACAAAAAAAAAAACACAAGAAAACACAAAACTCTATACAAAAAAAATTGTGATTATCAAAAGTAAAAAAAACAAAAACACCAACAAAAACTAATTGTAAAAAATAATTTAAAAAAACGATAAAAAACCAAAACAAAAGAAATTTACATCTGTAGAGATTCGTTTGGACAAAAAGCAAGACAAAAAAAATATACAACAATTGATTACTAACCATTTTTAAGTGCAAAGTTATATTGTTAGCTATATATATTTGAAAACGGAAAACAATAAACATATATGTATATATATATATATGTTGTTTACACACACACACAACCACAGACACTTATATGTACGCTATATGTAAAGGCCTAGGCTTAAAACACAACAGAATTGCGAAAAGGCTCTCCCAGAATAATTGTACATACAACCAAAATACCCAAGAGAAAGAGAAAGAAGCCCAGAGAAAGTACTAAGGCCCAAGCAAAAAAAAAAAAAGAAAGAAAGAAGAAGATTGTAATAAATACGCAATAGTCTGTAATGCCATGAAATCCAAATACTCCTGCCCCCTGCCACACCCCCCCAAACCCCCAACCCCTCACGCTACCAGACGGACGTTTCATGCTGTACAAGCTTCGTTCCACTAGGACTCTCCATCGAAAGATGGATTTACCAAACGATTTATCGATAATTTGTTCGATATCGATATGTTCAGCAATGATTTTATATACGCTACAAATCCGATGCGAGCGATCCCATCAATATATTTCTGATGTACATTTAAGATACATAAGGCGAGAGTAAACCAATCCATGGCCACGATTCAAGAACAGAATTCCCAGACATTGTACTGGCGCTTTCCAGCCGTGTCACCAAGATTGACTTTCGCTAAGTTTTCTCCGCAATTGTTGAAGCTTTCACCCGACACCCAACTGCCACCCTCAACCCCCGCCCCATCCCACTCTCAAGACGGTTTCTTTTTTAGTTTCGTGTTAATTTATTAAATTTTGAAGAATCGTTAGAATTTGTGTAATTTTTTGTCCCTTGTTTCTGTTTCTGTTTAATATTTGTCTGTAGGAAGGACATCAGACGTATTTTGTTTTCTGTATATATATATATCGTATTGTATGAAAAAGAAATATATAAAATCGAACTGGCAGTATTTATGATTTACGATTGAGAGTAAGAGTAAGAGGAGCGTAGAGACGATGGATAGTGGATGGAGAGCAAGAGGAATCGCTAAACACTCAAATTTATTTTTAATGAATTAATGTACGATTAAATAAATGCAATTTTAGTTAAAAACAACCAAAAGGCCGTCGAGAACATTTGCTATATCGGATGGGATCTAGTATACACATATATCTGCCTATATCCTGGCTCTAATCACATGCTTCCACTCTCCACATTCTCTGTATTCCACAGCCAATTACTTTACCAAGGACCAGCTGGATGGATTGTCACACAACAATAACAATAACAACAACAACAATATAATCTTCTCACCAGGCAAGGGCGGCATGAACAAGCCCAACAATGTAAATCCCAATGTAAATGCCAGTGCCATTGGCAATCACTATAAATCCCAGAGATCCCATGAGTCTGCAGTTGATTCTTCGTTGGTTGGAGCCGAGCAGCCGCCCCCAAAGGCCACCCAGGTGACCCAGGTGGCCTACGATGGCGGAGAACTGTCGACGGTTGTGAACATCGAGGTGTTTGACGACCAGCTGAGCATGAGCAGCATCAGCACCAACAGCCGCCTTTCGCTGGAGGGACCGCCCTCGCAGTCCTCGCCGCCACTCAGCCTCACCAACGGCCTGGGCCTGATGGACACCAACCTGATGCATTTCAGCGAGAGCACGGCGGCGACTAGAGCCACCAGAGCCGCCGCAGCTGGACCGCAGCCAGACACCGAGCTGGAGGTGGAAGTCGATCTGGATGCGGTGGATGAGGGCGACGATGCGGCGGTGGATCAGGGCCTGGAGGAGAGGTCGATGCGCAGACGGAATTTGTGAGAGTTAATGCAGAGGCCGACCGCCCAGCGAAGACTCCTGCACAGGATCGGTGGCAGCTTTTACTTGCGGCGCCTGTGTGCGCAGATGCAGATCCTTCAGCCCAATGCAGTCGAGGAACCCTAAACAAAGGTCCTGGCCCTAGATCTTTTAGCTCCTTTTCGTTGTGAACCCTTTTGCAGCTGTTTCGGTATCGGTATCTTTGTATCTTCGTATCTTTGTCATAATTTGTCTATCTGTGTCTAGTTTAATTCTGTTTGGCATTGGCATAACCCGCGGCGTCTCTTATAGTCCATTATTTAGTCCATGGCCGCAACCGGAGAAAGCCTCTCCACAGACACTACTTTTTTTTAGCTTTGTTTTTTTTTTTTGTATAACATATGAATTGGACGAGTGTGTCCCGATTATATGTATCTGTAACCAACCATTGTGAAATGCAAAAGCAACAAAACGAAAAGTGTTGAAACATAAAATATATAGAAGCGTAATAAATAGATCAGATCAGACCTCAGCTGAATGCCGTGATATTTAAAATAAAATTTAACAAAAAATGTGAGTGAAGAAAGAAATACATTACAATATTAAATCTATCTAATTAAAAAAACAATGATAATGGCAACAAGAGATCAAGAAAGAAATAACCATGAACCATGAACCATATATACATTATACATTATACATACATATATATTGTAGGAATAATAAATCCATTTACTTACTCTAGAGACTAAGGAACGGAATGCTTCTTATGCTCCTATGCCAGAAATTCGATTCGAAAACGATTTCAGATGTTCTTCTTCGTTTCTAATTGCATTAAGTAGTCACATAGTTTTGTATACTTTTCTATATTTGATATACATATATACATACATGAAGCAAACATCTATCTGAACAGATATACATATGATGATAGCTCTAGCCTTCACATACATATATTATATGAGATATACCCTCACCGACTACCGATTCCAAGTCTTGTTTCTGCCTTCAGCATACATCATTATATTTTGTTTGTTTGATTCCCAAACAGAACTTCATTCCAAAACAACATATGCCAAAATTCACACCACATACTAAATCCCTAAAAAAAAAACAAAAAATATAAGAAAACTAAAAACTAACTATAACTGCAAAACATATCCATATACAGATGTATGTACGCACGTATATATATTTTTTTTTCCAATATTGGTGCACCCATCATCGGAGAATACTTCCCAAACAAAAAAAAAAAAGAAAAAAGAAATACTTTTGAAACAGTTCAAACTCGCAAAGCAATCCAGACAGGCAGGGGACATACTATATATATACAATATACAATATTTTTGTAATCAAACAGATATATAGATGGTACATACACATACATGATATATTTAGAGACTAGCATACTGACTAATTCTATCCACAAATATTTAAGCACTCTTGTTGCCTCTTCCTTTTTCCACCTAAAAATCAAATCCAGTCAAATCGAATCGAGTAATCAAACAATATACATAATACACAGACACACCACTGCTGGCCAGGTTGAGGATGTCGTAGATCGATCGGTCTTGGGTCGAATCTACCATACATACCATACCATATACATGTGCATATATTTTGATATAAACCCAGAAGTAAGATGTTGCCCACAAAAACGAGGAAAACCAAGGAGAAGCATATTTTTTATACTTGTACTACTATTGTCTTCACTTTGTATTTCGATTTCAAAACATTAAGAGACCTAAGTTAAGGCGCCGACAACTGATCCTTATCTGCATATGTATTTCCATACACGTGCACATATATTTACATACCTAAAAGCATGAAATTGGCTGACAATTTACTTAAACCTCTACCCATATATACATGAATACATATATGTATATATATAGTTGGATATATGTACATCCAATCTGATGCTAATTTCATGTCGCATGTCTTCGTTCCCTTTAGTTAAATGAGAATTATGTACACAAGAAACCCAACAACAACAAAAAAAATGAAACTTTTTTTAAAAACCCCTTTGTATAACCAAAAGTGTCATAGAATTCATTTTGAGTGATTAATTTCCGAATTGATTTCATCATATTATACATATAAATAAATGCATAAACTACAGAGCTCTGTGTGTTTGATATCTGGAAGGGCTTTGGGTCGAGATTCTATTTGAAGGTGGATCTCACCTGCAGCTGTCTTCGAGGGAATATGGATCCATATCGCGACGTCCGGTCGGGCCTGACCTCACTCTGAGCCATCCCCTTCTTGTTACTCTTTACAAAATTATTAAAAGCCAACTTCTGTGGAAGGAAGATTGTATACCTTTTTGGATCGACTGCTGTCTTCTAGGCACTTCCAGGAGAGGTATGTACCTATAGGTGCATGCTTTGGCCCTTCACTGGTCGCTCTGACGCTGCAATCCATGGTTACCCAGGATCGTGGGGATTCAGACTGTCCATCTCATCTTTTGCGAGGGCCTTAATGCTTTTCGAATCCCATTTACCATCCCCAAAAGATATTGCCAAATCTTTAGTTTTGCTATACCCAAAAAAAAACTCAGCAAATTGTAACTCCAACCATCCCCCGAAGAGAAGGGTATTCGAGATATTCACGAGTATTTATTGGGGTGTAATTAGTGAACGGATCTCCGATCCGATCGGATCTTTCACACCTTAGCTTTCACCTAAGCTCACACCTGACTTTGGATTAACTCAGCTCTCACGCCTAAATCCCCTTTGGATCACTTGAACATCACGTGGTTTTGCAGCAGTTGCAGGATTTGCTCCTCCGGTGCCGCCCATCTGCAGTAAGGATACTTGGAGGCGCAGTGAGATGGTCTGGGATCCCTGCCGGCCTCGATGGCCTCGCGAAGTGTGGACTGCTCCAGCCAGGTGAGGAGCCAGGTCCAGTTGGTGGCCGCATCCAGCACGTGGTCCATGTCGGAGGCCTGGCTCCTCCGCACCCTGTCGCTCGCCTTGAAGGTCAGCGTACAGAGGGACTTGAGCAGGCAGGCGGAGAGATCGATCTCGTTCTTGAAGTACGCTCGCTCCACTGTGCTGATCACACTCGGAAGGCTGCTTTCTGTCAGAGGGAAGGGGAGGGGAGATCAATGCGGGGAACAGTAATGCGAGCAAGGACGAGGAGGACCTACCCACTCGCTCGCCTGTTTCGTTGCGGTAAACGAGCTTGAAATTCTCGAACAACCCGAGGAAGCTCCGGTCCTTGTCCAAGAGACCGCGAGCCGTGGCATTGTGCCCCGCCTCGGATGTGGCCGGTGCTTCCTCCTCCGAGGACTTTGGCCTCCCACTCGTGGGGGGCTCATCCTCGGTGATGGCCTCCAGACCCATGCTGCGGATCAGGTGTCCAACGAGGAGTCCCCCGGCTGCCACGAGTCCGCAGCTGAGCACGGCCGCGGAATTGATTATGACCAGGGGCTGAAAGACGGAGGCCGAAGATGTACAGATGACGAGGAACAGGCCAGGTCAGGTTAGGACGGGATAAAGCCTACCTTTGGTGGTGCATTGCGTTTCCGCTTGACGGGCACCTCCAGGAAGGGCACCAGGTAGTCCAGTCCCAAGGCAACGTGCTTGCCCACAGCGTCGAAGGAAATCAGCTTGAATCCGGGACTATGCTGATTGTGCGGACTGTGCGGATTATGCTGGCTATGCGAATTATGCTGATTCTGCTTTGGGAGCCTCGAGTCCCGTCCATGTTCACTCGAGGCGGATCCCTTTGGCTCCTCTTCCGCTCCCGCTCCCACTCCCACTTCCTCACTGGCAGCCCAGATAAGGGCACAGTTGGTCAGGAGAGCGCAGAGGATGTGCAGCAGCTTCATTGTTTCCGCTGGGGGCTCCGTTCGACTGCGAAGCTGGCAGACATTTGGAATCCAATTCCCATATTTCGCATATTGTGAGCTGCAGCAGACCCGTGGGTGGCTCTGGTTCGGTGGATCACATGTGGGTGGCTTGTCTTGTGCTTGCTCCGGCGAGTGCCGCTTGGCTGCCTCTTGGCTACGATAATTGGGCCTGCCCTCGGTCTAGCTCCCGATCTTCTGCTTGTCACACAAACTGCAACAAAGTGCTTCTGTGACATAAGTAAGTGGAAGGCGCGAAAGCGATTAGCTGGAGAAAGAGTGGGGCCTCACACACACCTCACACGAAAGCGGAAATACGAGTCCGCTGCTAACTTCGCTAATTGGAAGAGAGGGAGAGATTTAAATGGCTCCAATTCTAGGCATTCCCATTACATAAGATCGAGAAATAACTCCGAACTGCAAGGCTAGTGTTTCATGATCGGGTACCCGCTTTTATTGGCATATCACTGGCAAAAGCAAGGCAAAAGCAGAGGCAAAAGCCGCTAGCAACAATAAATATATGTAACTTAACAATAACATAAAAAAAATAGTTAAATAAACGGCTAATAGGATTGGGGTACGAGTGCCTCAACCGTTGAAGTACTGCAGGACTTTTGGCAACGTCCGCGAGGTCCACAGCGAGTAGCGGGGCTTCCCGAGAGAGGGCCGAGGCCATCTGCATCTCGCGTAGGTGTGGGCACAGGTCCGACTGCCTCGTGCCGTTTCGACGGCATGGCGAACCGCAGTGTCTTTGGTGAGGGAATCCAGCCAGGGAGAGCTGAGAGAGCCAGAGAGAAGCAGAGAGAACCAGTCAGGTATCAATGGGGAATGGGGAAATGGGTAAATGGGGAACCGGCACTGGACGAATGCAGCTTACGAACCTGGCGACCACGTGGAGAGCCCGTGCATAGCTCGGGGAAACACTGTGCTGCAGGTACTGGCAGATGTAGCGCTGGGCACAGGCGGACACGTCCATGTTGTGCTCCTCCAGGTGGGACTCCACAGCGTCCGTTAGGCTGCGCACTGTGAGGGAGAACGAAGACGAAGACGAGCACTTGAGACCTGCTTCTGGACTACGCCGCCCACGACTTGCCACACTTACTGCCTCTGGCGGTATCCGATCTGTAGCCGTATCCGTGTCCGTGTCCGTTGCCCAGCGACGTGATCACCAGCGGAGCCAGGAGCAGGCGCACCACGGCTGCAATGACAGCTCCCGCAGCCACCACAACCGCCGTGTTGAGCAGCGTTCCCGTGCGAAGGTTCAGGAGGTTCTGCACGGCGTCGCGGGCCAGGCCCATGCTGCGCTTCACCGGCACCTTCAGGAATGGCACGATGAACTCCAACTCGACGCTGACATCCTCGCCGCTGGCATGAAAGTGGAAGCCACGTCCCTCCCGCCCCACGCCAGGCAGGCCCATCCCCATATCCATCTCTGCATCCATCTCCGCATCCATCTCCTCCGCGAAGGCCTCGTCCAAGTGTCGCCCTTGCTGGCGGGGCTCAAAGTCTCGGAAGCGCAGAAGCTTCGCACTCGCATTGCCGTAGAAGTCTCCATTGACACTTTCTCCGCAGTAGCCCAGCAGCAGACCAGCAAAGACCGTCAACGAGCCCACCAAGTACAGTATCTGCACCAGCCACATTCCGTCAGCTCGTGTTGCCGTCGCAGCGGTTGGAAGGTGTATGATCGCATGATCGCATGACGGCATGGTCGCATGGTCGCATGGTCGGGGCTCCGGCACTCTGTCTGGGAATTACATGCCCGACGATCCGGCAATCAAGATATGATATTCATTTAATCCGAATATGAAGCGTACAAGAAAGGCGCGACTTTAGCGCTTCCGAGGGCTGGGAGGAAAAGGAGATATGCAGATATGCGGCCTGCCTGGCGCACCGATTGATCGAATGATGAACAGCTAAGGACAAACCGAGAAACTAAACAGACTGCCAGAAATGACTCAACACGTCCCCCTTCCCCCCTCACGTACACGTGCTTCTGATGGAGCAACGCCAACAGGCCGCAACGGAAGCCCAAGGGGTGGGTAACTGGAGTAAACTCGACTTATTATTAGAAAGACATTTGCAGCCGATTATGGGCTGGAAAATTTGCATATTCTGCACAGTCAACTCTGGAGCACTTGGGGCCACACTTCACCTCCACTTCCACCACCAGCTCCAAGTTATGTCACCTCTGCCGCCGACAGTGCGACAAAGGTTAGTTAAACAGGCTGCCGGCATTAAGCGTTAGGCAATGGCCCAACGGTACCCAATAATCGCGTAGCTGGATGGAGCACAGTCACTTATGGAGCTCCATTGCTGGGGCCAGATAAACAGATCGGAGCCTAGCAGAGCGGCAAAGGTTGGACAAACAAACGGGAAATGTGCCCCGCCCCAACGGAGTGTGCCAATGAGAACACACGGATCCCTTGAGCAGTTCTGCCATGGGCTTGGAGGCTATGGAGGCTCCAGGGAGTATGGTGGTATCGGGAGATGGAGAGGATCTGCATTCCCCCTACATACACGTCCGGTGGTCATCGACCATAAAGGCGTACCGAAGCCATTCGTCCTAAGCAGGTCAGGTCAGTCGATGTTACCCACTAAAAGGTCATGGAAAAAGCTATGAGTCGCGATGGTTCTTCGATCCTCGAGAGCAGAGAGATGGACGAGGCGAAATCTTCTAAGGCTTATGGCTATCTTTACTTGAATTTATTATAATATCGATCTCATCTGTTCGTGTAAATAAATGAATGTGTTTTTGGGTGATGACGATGATGGTCCCTCACTCGTGCGGGATGTCCTCCGAGACTGAGCTCCTGTAAATGGTCCCAGGGGCAGAATTATTAAATATTGCATACTGAATACAAAATAAACATATATAATAATATATATATATAATATAATTTACCAAGGCTCTACTTCGGGAATCCTACGTTGTGATCCGAATCGTCTGCCTCATACGCAGACCTTATCAACTGCTCAAGGAATCCCTATGTTCCCATTGGCACACTCCGTTGGGACGGGGCACATTTCCCGTTTGTTTGTCCAACCTTTGCCGCTCTGCTAGGCTCCGATCTGTTTATCTGGCCCCAGCAATGGAGCTCCATAAGTGACTGTGCTCCATCCAGCTACGCGATTATTGGGTACCGTTGGGCCATTGCCTAACGCTTAATGCCGGCAGCCTGTTTAACTAACCTTTGTCGCACTGTCGGCGGCAGAGGTGACATAACTTGGAGCTGGTGGTGGAAGTGGAGGTGAAGTGTGGCCCCAAGTGCTCCAGAGTTGACTGTGCAGAATATGCAAATTTTCCAGCCCATAATCGGCTGCAAATGTCTTTCTAATAATAAGTCGAGTTTACTCCAGTTACCCACCCCTTGGGCTTCCGTTGCGGCCTGTTGGCGTTGCTCCATCAGAAGCACGTGTACGTGAGGGGGGAAGGGGGACGTGTTGAGTCATTTCTGGCAGTCTGTTTAGTTTCTCGGTTTGTCCTTAGCTGTTCATCATTCGATCAATCGGTGCGCCAGGCAGGCCGCATATCTGCATATCTCCTTTTCCTCCCAGCCCTCGGAAGCGCTAAAGTCGCGCCTTTCTTGTACGCTTCATATTCGGATTAAATGAATATCATATCTTGATTGCCGGATCGTCGGGCATGTAATTCCCAGACAGAGTGCCGGAGCCCCGACCATGCGACCATGCGACCATGCCGTCATGCGATCATGCGATCATACACCTTCCAACCGCTGCGACGGCAACACGAGCTGACGGAATGTGGCTGGTGCAGATACTGTACTTGGTGGGCTCGTTGACGGTCTTTGCTGGTCTGCTGCTGGGCTACTGCGGAGAAAGTGTCAATGGAGACTTCTACGGCAATGCGAGTGCGAAGCTTCTGCGCTTCCGAGACTTTGAGCCCCGCCAGCAAGGGCGACACTTGGACGAGGCCTTCGCGGAGGAGATGGATGCGGAGATGGATGCAGAGATGGATATGGGGATGGGCCTGCCTGGCGTGGGGCGGGAGGGACGTGGCTTCCACTTTCATGCCAGCGGCGAGGATGTCAGCGTCGAGTTGGAGTTCATCGTGCCATTCCTGAAGGTGCCGGTGAAGCGCAGCATGGGCCTGGCCCGCGACGCCGTGCAGAACCTCCTGAACCTGCGCACGGGAACGCTGCTCAACACGGCGGTTGTGGTGGCTGCGGGAGCTGTCATTGCAGCCGTGGTGCGCCTGCTCCTGGCTCCGCTGGTGATCACGTCGCTGGGCAACGGACACGGACACGGATACGGCTACAGATCGGATACCGCCAGAGGCAGTAAGTGTGGCAAGTCGTGGGCGGCGTAGTCCAGAAGCAGGTCTCAAGTGCTCGTCTTCGTCTTCGTTCTCCCTGACAGTGCGCAGCCTAACGGACGCTGTAGAGTCCCACCTGGAGGAGCACAACATGGACGTGTCCGCCTGTGCCCAGCGCTACATCTGCCAGTACCTGCAGCACAGTGTTTCCCCGAGCTATGCGCGGGCTCTCCACGTGGTCGCCAGGTTCGTAAGCTTCATTCGTCCAGTGCCGGTTCCCCATTTACCCATTTCCCCATTCCCCATTGATACCTGACTGGTTCTCTCTGCTTCTCTCTGGCTCTCTCAGCTCTCCCTGGCTGGATTCCCTCACCAAAGACACTGCGGTTCGCCATGCCGTCGAAACGGCACGAGGCAGTCGGACCTGTGCCCACACCTACGCGAGATGCAGATGGCCTCCTCCTCGGCCCTCTCTCGGGAAGCCCCGCTACTCGCTGTGGACCTCGCGGACGTTGCCAAAAGTCCTGCAGTACTTCAACGGTTGAGGCACTCGTATCCCAATCCTATTAGCCGTTTATTTAACTATTTTTTTTATGTTATTGTTAAGTTATATTTATTTATTGTTGCTAGCGGCTTTAGCCTCTGCTTTTGCCTTGCTTTTGCCAGTGATATGCCAATAAAAGCGGGTACCCGATCATGAAACACTAGCCTTGCAGCTCGGAGTTATTTCTCGATCTTATGTAATGGGAATGCCTAGAATTGGAGCCATTTAAATCTCTCCCTCTCTTCCAATTAGCGAAGTTAGCAGCGGACTCGTATTTCCGCTTACGTGTGAGGTGTGTGTGAGGCCCCACTCTTTCTCCAGCTAATCGCTTTCGCGCCTTCCACTTACTTATGTCACAGAAGCACTTTGTTGCAGTTTGTGTGACAAGCAGAAGATCGGGAGCTAGACCGAGGGCAGGCCCAATTATCGTAACCAAGAGGCAGCCAAGCGGCACTCGCCGGAGCAAGCACAAGACAAGCCGCCCACATGTGATCCACCGAACCAGAGCCACCCACGGGTCTGCTGCAGCTCAAAATATGCGAAATATGGGAATTGGATTCCAAATGTCTGCCAGCTTCGCAGTGGAACGGAGCCCCCAGCGGAAACAATGAAGCTGCTGCACATCCTCTGCGCTCTCCTGACCAACTGTGCCCTAATCTGGGCTGCCAGTGAGGAAGTGGGAGTGGGAGCGGGAGCGGAAGAGGAGCCAAAGGGATCCGACTCGAGTGAACATGGACGGGACTCGAGGCTCCCAAAGCAGAATCAGCATAATTCGCATAGCCAGCATAATCCGCACAGTCCGCACAATCAGCATAGTCCCGGATTCAAGCTGATTTCCTTCGACGCTGTGGGCAAGCACGTTGCCTTGGGACTGGACTACCTGGTGCCCTTCCTGGAGGTGCCCGTCAAGCGGAAGCGCAATGCACCACCAAAGGTAGGCTTACTCCCGTCCTGACCTGACCTGACCGGACCTGTCCCTCGAATTGTACATCTTCGGCCTCCGTCTTTCAGCCCCTGGTCATCATCAATTCCGCGGCCGTGCTCAGCTGCGGACTCGTGGCAGCCGGGGGACTCCTCGTTGGACACCTGATCCGCAGCATGGGTCTGGAGGCCATCACCGAGGATGAGCCCCCCACGAGTGGGAGGCCAAAGTCCTCGGAGGAGGAAGCACCGGCCACATCCGAGGCGGGGCACAATGGCACGGCTCGCGGTCTCTTGGACAAGGATCGGAGCTTCCTCGAGTTGTTCGAGAATTTCAAGCTCGTTTACCGCAACGAAACAGGCGAGCGAGTGGGTAGGTCCTCCTCGTCCTTGCTCGCATTACTGTGCCCCGCATTGATCTCCCCTCCCCTTCCCTCTGACAGAAAGCAGCCTTCCGAGTGTGATCAGCACAGTGGAGCGAACGTACTTCAAGAACGAGGTCGATCTCTCCGCCTGCCTGCTCAAGTCCCTCTGTACGCTGACCTTCAAGGCGAGCGACAGGGTGCGGAGGAGCCAGGCCTCCGACATGGACCACGTGCTGGATGCGGCCACCAACTGGACCTGGCTCCTCACCTGGCTGGAGCAGTCCACACTTCGCGAGGCCATTGAGGCCGGCAGGGATCCCATACCATCCCACTGCGCCTCCAAGTATCCTTACTGCAGTTGGGCGGCACCGGAGGAGCGAATCCTGCAACTGCTGCAAAACCATGTGTTTCAAGTGATCCAAAGGGGTTTCAGGCGTGAGAGCTAATTTAATCCAAAGTCATCTGTGAGCTAAGGGAATGATCCGATCACTAATTACACCCCAATAAATACTCGTGAATATCCAGAATACCTTTAAAATAATGGTCTTTTCGTGACGTCCTATCTGCCAAGCCATGTCTTGTTGGGATCGTAAGAGGACGTTTCACGAGATGTTCCAGAAGAAAAATGTATTTTCTATTATAATCGTGTTGTTCTTAGAGTTTAGATAGAGTTGCAGACTGTTGAGACTATCGCGACTTAAATGAAACCCAACGATCGTGCCCATGACCACATGAGAGAGTGGCTGTCCAGGGCTTTCCATGCGAGTATACTCGTATTCAGTATTCAGAGCTCAGATCAATTGGCTACGCCTTGGCTGTCGCTGTCTGCCTCCGCAACAATGTCAATGTCATTGGCGAGTGGAGCTGGGATTTGCATGCTTAGGAGATCATCAATCATTTGGATGTACTTATGGTCAACGATGATTGATGGCCGGCTCCCAATGCCCCAGTAGTGCCCACTGGATAAGTCCCTAAATTGAGTTGCGATTTCTTGTTTGATTGATTGGCACAAGGTACGAGTCTGTATACGGATTAGCTGCGCCTCTACTCCGCTCGTTCATTAAGATCGTTTCAATTACGAGATGGTATGGACTTAAGGCATGTGAACGAGCAAGAGTTCAAGTCGGAAATTGGTCTAAAATGGGTATTCCGCAAACTTATTCTAAATTATAGATTCCTATTAATTATGGGCCTCAATTTAGAGGAGCCCGAGCCTCATTCGAATTTCTTTGCAGTGGTATCCATGCATGATGTATCTCTTTATCTTTAGATACTTTGTCTGTCTGTCTATCGTCAGTGGAATTGTTGTGGAAAAGCTTGATAGGCCGAACATTTGATCTAATGTGAGGGATATTGAGCCATCTGACTGCTGGAGAGGGACACGCCTTGATCTGTAAAGCCCAACCCCAGGACCTCAACGATCTTTGGTAGGAGTAGCGGGACAAGCGCTGGCTAAGTAGTGGCTGAATCCAGTAGTAGAGGGAACAAGTCTTGCCTACTGTCCATCTATATGTGCGAAGATGTAGACATGGTAGCCAGATCCTCTCCGATCGCAGATTAATTTGATTTTGGGAATGTCTTGTTAGTGTTGATCGCTTTCCAAGCGGATCCAATGCAATTTTTGACCTTTGCCTGTTATGAGAGAAGCTCTGTAGCTAATTCGATAATGGGCCCGACCCTCCCCCGCCCCCGTCCACATTCCCGTCCAATTCTAAACGCCACACGCCACGAGCTCCGTTGCGACATCGCCGGCACGCATGCCGAGCCAGAATCAGATTCAGAATCAGCCCCAGAAGCAGAACACCCCAGTCCATTCTCCCTAATAATAGCACAGCCACAGATTGAAATCTCTCCCGTTCAGTGATACGTAGAGCTCCGACATGATTGGATCATTGCTGCTGGCTGTGGGCGCATTGGCGACGCTGGTGTACGGCTTTCTGGTGTGGAACTTTGGCCACTGGCGGGCACGGGGCATCAAGGAGCCGAGGGCCCTGCCGCTGCTGGGCTCCTTCCCCAACATGGTGTGGCCCCGCCAGCACTTTACCATGGACATGAGGGACCTCTACATGTGAGTGGGGCAACGAGACGAGAAGAAAGAGATGAGGGATGATGCGTCTTTTGCTGCAGGAAATACCGGGAGACGGACAGCTACGTCGGCACCTTCCTGCTGCGCTCGCCGAAGCTGCTCCTGCTGGAGCCCCGCCTGGTGTACGAGGTGTTCGTCAGTGCGTTCCGCCACTTTGAGGACAACGATGCCGCCCGCATGGTGGACACCGGAAAGGACGTGCTCGTCTGCTGCAATCCGTTTGTGCTGGAGGGGAACGAGTGGCGCCAGCAGCGCGGGATCTTCTCGAGCCTCCTGACCAACGGCCGCATCCGCACCACCCACACGATCATGCAGCGCGTCTGCCGGGACCTGTGCGACTTCATTGCCAAGGAATCGCTCAAGGGAGAGCCGCAGGACGGCATGGATGTGGGCTGGCCACTGGCTCTGCTGGCCTCTGGGTGAACTAATCTCCTCTCCCGTTCTTACAGCTCGGGCTGCGCTTCACCGGCGACAGCCTCTTCGACTGCGTTCTGGGCATCCAGGCGCGCTGCTTCAGCGACTCGCCGCTGCCCGTGATCCGGCACAACCGGGAGATGTCCAACGAGAATCCCGGCCTGGCCATCGCCGGCGCCCTCAACGGCCTCTTTCCCCGCCTGCCCCGATGGCTGCGCCCCAAGATCTTTCCCCGATCCTACGACCGCTTCTTCGGGGACCTCATCCGCCAGGCCTTCTGCCTGAGGCGCGGCCAGCACCAGGAGCGCAACGACTTCATCAACCACCTGCTGGCCCTGAAGCGGGAGCACGGCCTGACCGAACCGCAGCTCACCTCGCATGCCATGACCTTCATGTTCGACGGCCTGGACACCACCTCCTCGACCATCTCCCACTGTCTGTTGCTGGTAAGTGCTGCCAAGTGCTGACAAGTGCTGCCAAGTATTCAAGGGATAATCATTGGGGGATAATCATTCACAGCTGGGACGCTATCCGGAGTGCCAGCAGAGGCTGTACGAGGAGCTGGACAAGGCCAGTCCCTCGAAGGAGCTCCCCGACCTGGACGAGCTGAACGATCTGCCCTATCTGAGTGCCTGCTTCAATGGTGAGTGCCGAAGATTAGACCGATGACTCCCCCCGATGACGTTCTCCTTTTCCCAGAGAGCCTGCGCATCTATCCAGCCGGCGGATGGGCCTCGAAGACCTGCACTGAACCGTACAAGCTGCATGGCAGCCACCACAGCCAGCCGCTGCAGATGCTGCCGGGCGACAACATCATGATACCCATATACGGGCTCCATCACGATCCGCAGTTCTACCCGGAGCCGGAGGAGTTCCGGCCGGAACGCTTCCTGGACGGGGGGCTCAAGCGGTTCAAGCAGATGGGCGTCTTCCTGGGCTTCGGGAACGGGCCACGCCAGTGCGTGGGAATGCGTCTTGGCCTGGCCCAGGCAAAGGCCGCCCTGGCGGCCATCGTGCAGCGGTTCGAGGTGCGGGTCCATCCACGCACCGCCGACGGCCTTGAGCTGGATCCGTACATCTTCGTGGGATGCCACAAGGGCGGCATCTGGCTGGACTTTGTCTCCCGTCCGGTTTAGGTTTAGCTTTAAGGTTGGCTTGGCTTCGTGTCGCTTAGATCAATAAAACAGAAATGGGTGGTATACTGAGCAATCATCTGTATTGTAAGTTATGGGTTCGACACCGAACTCGGTCACGGGTTTGTCTGTCTGTCTCTCTGTTTGGGTTTCGTTTTGCGTTTGAGCTCCAATTCATTGTGTGCGCGGACTTATGTCATCGGGCGATGAGAGGTTGTCCCAACAGAGCCCATTCATCGGTGCAATCAATCGGTAGATGAGTCCGTTGCCACATGAAGTTAGGGCCTAGATCCGGTTGGGTCTATTTGCATACTAAACGGGCTTGTGCGACCTTGATTCGTATAACATTAAGGGAATCAAAGGGAGTAATGTAATCTTGGGGTTTACTAAGCTGTTAACATTCATTAACCAAATTTAAATCCCCCTGAAGTATGACTACGCCAGGAAAATATCGTATACCTTGCAGGAAATGCCTTTGAAATGATATATATATGGAAATCTTGAGCCCAAACTCTTACTTTCATAATTTAAAATGCCTTAAAGCCCTTCTATTTTGACAAATCAAGAAGGCATTATATGTACTGATACTCGTGTGTGGCATAGTCGAACGACTGAGTGTAGGCCGGGCCTTTCACTCAGAGTCTGAGAGCGGAAGCAGCGGATGGAAAGCGATTGAAAACCCATCAAGAGATGCCACAACGAAGGTCACAGACAGACACGCCTTTGGGGACCGGCTAATAACAGATCACAGATCAACGCGAGCCCCAAGCAACCCTGGAGCAGCGTTCCCCCCCGTCAGGTCGCCCAACTCTAGTCACAGTTTAACAACCAAATTATTTACATATATATAAATTTATTAGGTAAGAAATTCGATTCGTTGGAAGCTGTTGCGCTTATGCATGCAAATGACTCCGATTGCGATTGCGATGGGGATTGGGATTGGGATTGGAAATGCTCATGGCTTGTGGCTTGTGGCTGGGAATCGAGGGAAACAAAATAATTTCAACAAAAATGCATGCGAAATGAGGCAGCGATGGCATTAACAATAAACGAAAACGAAAATATAAGCGGTTGATGATGAAATTAACAACTAATCAGTGCTAGAGCGGATCGACCTTGGTCTCCATTCCATTCCACCTTCGGGCCTGGACACCTTCGCACCTCACAGCCCCCTGGGTACCGGGAACAGGCGCAAGGTCTTGCCGAAGGATGAGGATGAGGATGAGGCTGATGTCTGGCGCACGATGCGGGTCCTTGGACGGGGTCCTCCGACCGGCGGCAGGTACCCATTGCTTCTGGGTGCCGCCTGAGGCGCCAGTCGAAGGCCACCGAAGGCTCCCGATGGCTGGGCATATGACTGCAGGTCATCGTAGATCTTCACCGTCTGCACGTGGCTCTCGGTGCCGCTGTGCGCATCCTGGGTGACCACCTTGACCACGTGATGATGCCCCTGGGGCTGCTCGTTGGTGGCCCCCAGGATCTTGATCGTCTTGACGCCAGCCTGGTCGATCGTCTCCAGTACCTTGAAGGTGCGCACCGCATGCGGCTTGACAATCTGCACGGTCCGCACTCGGGAGCTGCCGCGGTGGGGAGAGGGAGCGGGGGCCGCGGCCATGGCCACGTTCACGGCCACCTGGACATCCTTGGGCATGAACCTCTGCAGCGACTGCTGCGCCTTCAGGCTCAGAGTGGGGGCAGGTCCGACTGGCAGCAGTTTCTGGGTGACCACCTGGGGCCGGGGCCGGGGCTGCACCTGCACCTGCGACTGTGCCTGTGCCTGCACCACGCGATGGTAATGGTGGTGGAGGTGGTGCTGCTGACGAGGCAGGGCGTTGCTCACATAGGACATGGCCGGGGCATAGAAACGGGGACGCTTCGACTGCTCGCGGTACATGGGAGCCACCTCGAACACCTGCTGCTGCTGCTGCAGTTGGCGGTGCTGGTAATGATGATGATGCTGCTGCTGGCGGACAGCCACAGGCTGGGCGTAGCGGGCGAATGGCTGCACCGTGTTCATGTAGCTCCTCAGCGAATGGATGTGCGTTATCTGGGTGGGAGCCGGCGCGGGCAGTGCAGGTTTCACTGGAGCACGAACAGCCACTGGGGGCAGGTAGCCAGGAGCGTTGTACTGCTGCTGCTGTTGCTGTTGCTGGTGGCCTCGGTAAGCGGTGGCTGTAGATGAGGCATGGACAATGGCAACTGACGCTGGAGCTGCAGCTGGTGCTGGTGCCGGGACAGGAGCTGGCAGTGGGGATGCAACTGGAGCTGGAGCGGCAGCAATAGCCACTGGTGGCAAGTAGCCTTGAGCTGTGTACTGTTGCTGCTGCTGGTGCTGCTGCTGCTGCTGGTGCTGCTGCTGCTGCTGTTGCGTGCGGTAAGTGGCTGTGGCGGACGATGTTGCACGGACAATGGCAACAGGCGTGGGAGCGTGAGCGGGAGCGGGAGCCGGTACAGGAGAAGGCAGTGGAATGGCAACTGGAGCTGGAGCCTGCAGAGAAACGGCGGCACCGGAAGGTGGCAGGTAGCCGGGAGCAGTGTACTGTTGCTGCACCTGGTATCCTCCTGTCGCCAGCTGCTGCTGCTGCTGCTGCGACTTTGGTCGGCCATAGATAATATCGGATCCCTGCTGCTGCGTGGATACCTGCAATTGAGATTGGACCACAATCTGTTTCTGCTGCTGCTGTTGCTGCTGCTGCACCTGCTGCAATTGTTGCTGTTGCTGCTGCTGCTGCTGTTGCTGCTGCTGCTGTTGCTGCTGCTGTTGCTGCTGCTGCTGTTGCAGTTGCAACTGCTGCTGCTGCTTCAGCAATTTCGTCTGGGTCTGCAGGCTGTGGAGCTCGGCAATGGCTGCCTCTGAATTCTCGGGCTTCACGAAGTCATAGCCGTCAGGCAGGGCCACGGGCTGGCTCGGACCAACACTGGCCTGACTGGATGCAACAAACACTTGTTGCTGCTGTTGAGGCTGCTGCTGCTGCTGATAGATGATGTTCGTCTGGGTCTGTGGCTGCTGCTGCTGAGGCTGGGGCTCATCGTATCCGGGTGGTAGATAGTCAGGAGCACGGTAGTCGCCTACAACTTGCTGAACAGGAGCCACACTCTGGACCGGAACCACTTGCTGAACTGGAGCAACATTCTGTACAGGAGCAACGGATTGGGACTGTATCAGCGATAGTGGTATCCTATCGGGATTCTCGAAGTCGTAGCCAGGTGGCAGGTATCCAGGTGCATTATATTCCTGTGCTGCTGCAGGTGCCTGTTGCTGTTGCACTTGCTGCTGCACTTGCTGCTGCACTTGCTGCTGCACTTGCTGCAGAACTTGCTGCTGCACTTGCTGCAGAACTTGCTGCTGCACTTTCTGTTGCACTTGCTGCTGCACTTGCTGCTGCACTTGCTGCTGCACTTGTTGCTGCACTTGCTGCTGCACTTGCTGCTGCTGCTGAGGTGGCAGATAGGAGGGTGCACTGTAGTCAACCTGGCTGGAGGCAGTGCTGTGGGCCTGGATGGATGAGGTGGTGCCGGAGGTACTCACGACGCCGGATGGAGCTGTGCCGGTAGCAGGTGGTAGGTAGGCAGGAGCCCTATAGACCTGCTGCTGCTGCTGTTGCTGCTGTTGCTGCTGCTGCTGCTGTTGCTGTTGCGGATAGGAGGCTGTGGGAGGCAGATAGTCGGGTGCCCGATAGTTTGTCCCTGGGTTTGAAACTTCCGTTGCGGTGACAGGGGGCAGGTATCCTGGAGCCTCGTAGCTCTCTTGTGGGTACTGCTGCTGCTGTTGCTGCTGCTGTGGCTGGACAATGGGCGTGGACGATGTAGGGGGCAGATAGGGCTGGGCGCCAAAGACAGAGGAGGAAGACTGAGCGACAGCCTGGGACTGCGTACGCTGGAAGTTATGCTGATAGCTTGAAGGGAAGGGTACGGAAACGGAAACGGAAGCAGGGGCTGGAACTGGAGCTGGAGCGGGGGCAGAGACTGAGACTGCCACGGGGGCAGCAGATGGAGCTACTGGGGCAGCCTGGGCATGCGATTGCAGGCCCAGATCGGCAAAGTTCAGGAAAGACACATCCAAATTGTCGTCCAGAGAGGCCCCATTATGGACCTGGGTCTGAGCCTGAGCCTGAGCTTGGACCTGAACCTGAACCTGTCCCTGGGAAGGGTGGGGGTTAGGACGGGCGGCCTGCTGCTGAATGTGTACCTCCTGGTGGGGCGGCAGATAGGCGTTGTTCTTGCCCTGATAGTGGTTGTGCACCTCAAAGATTTGGTAGCCGGAGTTGCCGTAGTTGCTCTCCTGGAAGCCGCCCGTCTTGTAGTACTGCTCCTTGGTGATCAGCGGCTGCTGCTGCTGCTGCTGCTGCTGCCGGAGCTTGAGTGATATATCCGCTTGGGTTAATCCACAGGTCGCGCAGATGGCGAGCGCAAAGAAGGCGCCAAAGAACTTCACAGGAAACGAAACCAAAACGAAACGGAAAAAAAACGAAAACGGTTTTGAAACACAGCAAATAATCACAGAAAAAAAATATATACACATGTGTGTCTTGTATATATATGTATTGTATTGTATTGTATTGTATCGATCACTATATTGGGTCCTTAAACGTGTCACTGATTTCACTGGCAATCCTTATCATTTGGCACTTACATTCATCTTCACGTTGGTCGTGCTTAAGCCCTCGATGTCCAACCGTTCAATGATGGACCAGCCTGACCTGCGCACGCATTTTATACAGGGGCCACCCCGAAACTAGTCGCTGCTCATCTTCATTCACATCTTCATTGACATTCCCGTCCCTCCCCCCACCCTCCCCCCGGCCATCTTCGATGTTCGATCTTCCATCATCTTTCGCTAATTCCCTCCTCGCCTTCGCATTACTCGAGTTTTCGGGGATCGTTCGGTGATCGGCTCGTGTGCTCGGCGCTCGGCCTTTCGGTTCGCTGTCGCTGCCGCTGCCGCTGCATGCGCAACAATCTATTGGCCGCTGCGCTGCGGCCTTTCGTTCGCGTTAGCGCTAGAAATGCAGATTTTGAGACGAGACCGGACCGGATCGCACTCTCCGTCCAGGGCGGATGTAATTAATACGCCTTCTCCCAACAGGCATCTGCCGCATCAGTCATCTGTTCTCTCTCGCTCTTGAATAGGGACGGGACCTTGCATAACCCCCCCTGACCGACAATTTCCTGCATTTCGATTTCACACGCACATTTTGCATACGAGTAATACGAGTGTGGTATCGTATGCCCCCTCGTCTCGTCTCGTTTCGCAAATGCTTGATAAATATTTGCAAAAACAAAGAGAAGAAGAAAATTATTACATCTATCATTAGTATTCATTAGGGGTCAGGGGCCAAAGCCATGAATTAAACATGCTTGATAAGCATGTCGCCTCAGATTCCCATCTCCCCATCTCCGTCCCGGGGCTAGATATTTTTTTGGGGGCTTACACAGCTGGCGGGCAGGAAAACGTGTGCCGCCCCTGCCATCGATATGGATGTCTTTTCCAATGGCAATAGAAGACTATCGATACCTATTATAGAGCTCTTTACCTTGCAATGGAGCTGTTGAGTAATATTGCTTCATATTAGATCATATTGTGCTGTTGATTTCGGCTAGTACTCAATGGCTTTTGGCTGTTCGATTCATTCGATAGATGATTGATGAAACACCGTGTAAACATGTGCTTCAAAAGAGGAATCACTTTGAGGGAATTAAAGCTTCTTAAAGTCTTTTCAAAGCAATCTCCTATCAAAACGAACAACAAACACAAACAACAGAAAAGCATGAATTTCTAATCGAACCTGATTAATAGTTGTATAATCATCTTTATAGCGACATCTTTCCGCAGTAGGTTTTCCACAGAAACATATCTTATTTTCCCATGGCGCTCGCTTAGCAACTGGGGATGGGGGGTGCTTTGGCTTTCCCCCCTCGTCAGCAGAGCCCGAGCCCATCAATTTGGGACAACCTTGACCCATCTCCAGTCAAATATTTTATGCATACTTGGCCGGCAAGCCAATGCATACATTTAAGCGATGATGTGTTAAGCGATGATGGCTAGCGAGTTGGCCAAGACAAAGGGTCCACTGAGATAGAGAGTGAAAGAGCGAGAGAGAGAGAGAGAGAACAACAAAGGCACGGCTCGGAACCCGGCCCAGACATGCAAATAATTGAATTGATTCGAATTGAATGGAATTGAAACGAATTCAATTGAATTTGAAATATTGGGCCCAATAGCAAAAGCAAAGCCAAAGGTGGAGTAAGGGTGTTGGATCCGATCAAACTAGTGAGTGTTAACTGATTAAATCAGCAATATTCGTATGTTTATTCAACATTTCGTTTATTTGTTTTACGATCTCATTACGTATTTCCCAACCCAACGATAGGGCGTTTCGTCAGCACGGGTATTTCTGAAATCCGAAATCTGTTGTCCGGATTTGATAAATTGTGATCTAACGATCTAATCTTTCAACGACGACTAGAACTTCCAGGGCCTATTCTGCCAGTGCAAGCCACCCTATCCGGATCCCGAGTGCACCACCGAGGAGGAGGTAGTTCCTATAGGATACCGAGGACTCAAACAAAACGTTCGCGAAGAGTGGCATAAATCGAGACGAGGACAACACCAGCTACGGGCAGGGCTTGCGAGCCCTAACTTCCATTGCCGTACACGGATTACCTGAAGGATTTGCACTAATGTATAAGGTCTTCACCGCGGAAGCCATCATTGATTTCTTCAAAGGAATGCGCCATGAGTGGAAGCCAGCCAGTGTCAGCCAGCTGAATATTTCTCTAAATTAGAGTCAGACAAATACGAATACTCCCTTAAGTATTGATCAGATATACATATATGGTATTTACTCACTCGTAGTACATAGCCCACATATCATTCCGACTTATAGTTTATTGTAATAACTATTCTTCTGGATTCAACAACATTAAGGTTTATTTAGATTCGCATAGCAGCTGGTTATTGAAATGCAAATTAGAGCCCTGCATGACCAGGCAACCGAATCGTTTCGGATTCGAGCTGGATTCGGTATTCGCTTGGTTCGAACAGCGTCTCAGATTTTTCATCGAATCCTCGCCATAAAACGGACTGTATCCCAATGGGCATAGCCGAATGCACATGAACTCAGTGTCATGCTTCGAGTCATTTCAGAGGTATGCAAACCAATCCGCTGTGCTCGAACTCGGTTCAGTTTTGTACAGACTCGGGGTGATCCGAATCTGACTGAAGGCAGGATACGATACGTAATGAGCGAATGAGTTCAAGAGTCATGAGTATAGATCCAATACATCCAGGGCTCCACAAAATTTGGTACATATGCATGTACTCAGTCGTCTACATATACTTATCCGATGTTTAACGACAGAATGGTTGGGTCACTAGGAGTCCTGAGCGTGATAGAGAGGAAAGATGGTGCATTTACTGCTAAGCTACTCTGTGTGAGAGTAAATAAGTCAATTATTTATTTGCTTACTATTATTACTGTTACTTTACTACAATTACAACTGATTTGAGATATTCATTGAAAAAGATCAGTTTTCAAATTGTTGAAATATGATCTAATCATTTTGATGGCACACCACTATTAAATTGATTCGAATGTTATTAATGAACAGGCGATAATAAAAACTACCCAGGCCATACAATAAACAGCAAGTAATAATAACAAGCTGTTAGTGTATGGTTTAATTGATTGGTTTTTGTTTTTAGCTTTTCATGTATTACGGATTGAAATTCTCTCAGAGTTGTGCAACACATTTGCGTCGCCTGCAGCTGCAGCCCATCCCAAAATTCGATTCTTTGGGCCAATACAAATTTGCCCAATTTAAATTATTTATGTATTTATGCTCTGGGGGCTTAAGGTGTCTTGCAGTTGGTTGGCATAAGACCCACGAAATTTGATATGCATATTCCCTGCCTTGTTAATTATTTAATTTCTCCCCAACTAATCTTCCTCTCGCTCTCTCTCGCTCTGGCTCTCTTTCTGGAAATGAATATATTCACATTAACAAACATCGCCTCCCATTAGAGGGCCATCGGAGGGTCGATTTACATACTTATTGTTTATGCATATTGTTGAGATATTTATCAATATTAAATTTGTGCCATATCCAAGGGCTGGAGGCTAGAGGATCTCTGGGCTGGGGGCTGAGGTCTGGGGGTAGCAGCCACAAAAGCCCCCTCCGTCCAAATATTTGGCAAAGCTGCAGAGACTGATGAAAACCAACACAAGCACATAACACCAGACCAACAAAACGACAATGAAAACGAAAACGAAAAGGGGAAACAAAAATGATTATAGAAATGCTCGTGTCACGGGGGACGACCTAAGAGTTATCACAACTAATATAATTCGAGAGTCTGAGCTGAAGAGCCGCTCTCCAAGCTCTAGCCACTAGCTTGATGCCCTTATGTTTCTGAGACTTATGGAGCCGCTCTCGCAGCACCCAATACCGATCTACAAGCCAAATGACGGATGAGCTAGAGTCATCCGTCGGACCACTAATTGATACATAAAACATGGATCGTATCGTCTACGGATCGACAGCGAAAGCGACCGGGGCAGCCAGAGCGGCGACCGACCACTGCCAGCGTGGAAGAGGGGCATGGAGGTGCATGGAGGGGGGCATGGAGAGGGAGAAGACAGGTGGAGGGAAGTAGGAAGTTTGAGGCGTGTTCAAGTTGCTTGTTTTTGAGGGGGGGGGGGGTAGCTTAACACAGTCGATTCGACTGTCATTGATTGCCATCATCATTGATCCGGGCCTAAACTGAAACTGAAACTGAAACTGATTTGGTAATCGAGGAATACCTCTGGTTCCGTGTCCATGCGACAGAGTTGATTACGGTTTAATGGGGTTGCTTCCGTCCGTCTGAACTCTGACCTCGTTGGCCGCCTGGACACGTGCAAGCCAGGGTAAGTAAGTATAATTACACTAATTATTTCCATGCAACGTTTGATTAGCCCAGTTTTGACACCAATCAATCTCACGATGGCTCGAAAAATCGATCGTTTGACCCGACAAAACTCTGCTCTGCTGACAATTCGTTTACAAGTGTCCTTCAGCTACTGTGCTGGCACTTTGCCTTTCACTTGGGCTCTTGAGGCCTTCATTTTGTTGATATTCGTACGAAAAGAGCGGGGGAATAACCCCACAAAATACACATTTTCGACAGAGCGCCAGCATTGATGAAAGACTGATGTGTGTACCATAAATTAGTACTGATTTAATGCAAGTTACTATCTAGAAAAGTCTCCATGGCTAATCATATTGATCTTTTATGAATTCTGAATTTTAAATCAGTTAAGGTGTTCGTGTGTGAGGTTTAATATATTTCATTGTTTTGTCGGTGACAATGAAACGATTTTTTGTTTTGAGACCAATTTAAATACTATAATGTGGCATCGTGTTTTTGTATCGTATCCGAGTTCGTGTCTGTTTGTTTTCTGTATGGCAATCCATTGACAAAAGATCTGCGAGCGAATTGTGTGCGAAATACCAAAAAGTCAATCAAAGAAGATCAACAATAAAAGATCGACAGCCCCTAAAACAGTTAATAAGATTTATTGCGTGTGGAACAGCTGTTAGCGCAACTGCCGCATGGATTTATCGTTCAACATATTTTTACCTAATATAGGCAAAATTGATTGCTTGCGTAATTATCATCGTTTAGTAACCCCGAAACTGTCATAGTTTCGCAATATCATTAGCATACAGGCACACTCCCATACATATAAGAAGGAGTGGCCCTTTGCAGAAGCAGCGGTGGGAGCGGCGGAAAACATTATTCGAGGACCACTGGTCCAGCGAGGCGCTCTCTTTCGGGTCTCAGCACTACTGAGAGCTCCCTGACGACATGATTGATGAGAGCTGTACTGAGCCAAATAAGACCCGAAAAGAGAGCGCGTTGCGGGAGCGGACCTCCTTGTATAATTGTGTCATGAGCATAAAGAGATCAACAGCAGGGAAGGAAAGCACTGCAGAGAAGAAGCAGCACGTCAGAGAAGGTGAGCAACAGAGAACATTCGTAAAAGGAGAAACCGACGTAATATTCAGTAGTAATAGCCGAAATCAGTCGAGACCGAGCCAGGCAGTTTAAAATAATTGTTCTCAAACGCACCAGTCCACAGCGATTGAATATTATCAATAAGCTATCAATCAAATAATAATTACATTCATAACGATTAAAGATTGTGGAAACCTATACATAAATGTCTATAAACTCATGCATATATGAATCATATATGTACATGTATGTCTGTATGTCATCGAAAAACCTAGAGACCAGATGCCCCGCAGCTCTATGGAAACTTCCAGACACGCGATCTCTGATAAGATAACCATATCCTTGCAAGATTAATGCATTAATACTGGTATAATCACAAATTACGAATATTTATTTGCAATTTGAATGATGGTATTCCATGGTTTACCATGGGAATCAGCCGTGAAATTATTATTGATTTTGTATTGGTTCAGCAGCTTGCGTTTTAAATAAATCAAAATAAATTATTGTACAGCTTTAGTACCCTTTTAAATTACTTGCTACAAGTATTGGAACGATTGGTAAGAAAATACACTACTGGATGTATGGGAGGATGGTACGGTTGTCATGGTGTGAGGAAAAACTCCCACATCTACAAAGAAATGGCTAAAAATAACAAATAAATAAAAGCATCAAGTCTGTTTGGCCCATTTTCCTGTCGTTTTCATAATTCGGTTGTTTTCCTCGTCATCAAACACTCAAATCAGATCTTGTGCTTCCCAATGTAAGCGCCTATTTAGCGTTATTGCGCTTATTCCGATATTGATAGCAATCATTGCGATCATTGGAGTGTATTACACTGACGTTCCACATTGTCCCAGACATATTTTGGGAAATATTGTATCTGAATGGTTTAGATATTATGAAATAGAGATAGATTTGATTATAATATATAACGAACAGATACCATTTTTATTGACTATCGAATGTACGCACGTGTGCGATCCAATTCCATATAACAGCTCTTGTTCTCTCCCACGCACACGACACGCTCAGCGGTACACTGTTGACCCAGCTGTTTTGTCCCGTTATCCATTCATGTGGTTATCATTGGAGTGGAGACATCGAAGGCCACGACAGCCTCTACTGGGAGGGAGAGAGAGGGAAGAGCGAGGAACGGAACAGTACTCCCCCAGTAAAACACACGTTATCCTCTTTTTGCTATCGAATTGTGGATTGCATATATTTAAAAAAAAACATTCTGTTTCCGGGTGGGGGACAAACAACAAAAACTATTACATGTCGTTGCGATTCAGTGTACGGTGAACGGGGGGCAGGGCTGCACCACGCAAAAGCAGAAGAAAGGCCCAAAAGGAATGGATAATGGATACATTTGTGGATAAGGCGCCAAGGCAACGAGAGCACTTATCGCAAGAATTTAAATTGAGAGAAATGGTTATTTTATGATGCACTCTTGGATGATGCACTCACAGCCCTCAGCTCACACTCCTCCTCGCTCCTGGCTAGGCGTTGACCGTGCCGGCGCTTGCCGTGCGCCCCGTCTTTTGATGGAGGCCCGTCTCTTACAGGCGGCCGTAGTGCGCCTGGCTGGGCTTGCGGTCCGTAAAGAAGTTGCGCAGCACCATAATCTGGGTGATGCCGATCAGGACAACGGCCGCCGTCTCCAGAGATGACCAGACCATGACGCGCTGGTTGAGATCCTCGGCTCGCTTGCGGCCCTGCGCCTCGCGCAATCGATGATGCGTCTGTGCATCGAGTATGTCGTTGAGGCCCTTGTGTATCGCCTGCGACGAGGTCTCCATCTGGGTGAGGACCGTGGCATGCTCATCGACGCCGGGTAGGGCTGGTTCGTCGCCCACCTGGAAGTCCACGTAGACGATTTTGTGTGAAAAGGCTGAGAACTGGTTGCCAAAGCAGGCCGTGTATACGCCCGTTGTCTCGGCCACAAACTGGTGACTATCGAAGGTGGCACGCTCCAGCTTGTAAATGACTTTGCCCTGTGGATCCTTCAGATAGACATCCACATCCAGCTGCCCGCCGGCCGACACCTGGAATTCGAAATAGGCGCTGGTGTTGCGCTTGATCTCCTCGTAGAAGCAGTCCTCCGCATTGTCGGCCAAATCGAAGGTGAACTCCACCCCGGCAGCACACTGCAGAAGGGCGGTGGCGGCGAGCAAGGCCAGCACCAACTTGTCGGCGGTCTGTGTGTATCTCGTACTGCCCATCATACTGGCTGCTGTTTGCTGCTATTTGGTATGCCGCTGGCTGGAACTAAACGTAGTCTAAGCGTTAACTCTGCTATGCGTCAGTATTCTCGGGTTGGGCACAGTTCTCGTCCGCTGCCACGAAGCAGCTGGCGGGGTCAGGTCCGTACTTCTCGTGAATATTGATGGGGTTCGTTGGCGCTTGCTTGCCGTAAGCGGGAGACAGCAACTGCAAAAAAATACACGAAAAACGATGGGTGAGTACCGGGTTTACTGATTTTGCGCTTATTCATTCGATTTTACTTGCTAGTTTTTCCCACCGACTGATTTTCTGCTACTTACGTCGTTTGTTTGCCAATTGTTAAATGCTAAAAAAATAAGAGTGAGATGAAAACACTAAAATGTTCTGACACGTGTCAACACTCTTTTTGGCGCACCCTTACCAGCACTGGGGAACACGTATGTACTGTGCAGCCCTGGCAGAACAGCTGATTTGGCTCTGAAAAATACCACAAGAGAATCGTATTTGGTATTTTAGTGGTGCTTTTCGGCGCTTCTCAACAATGTTGGCTCAGTGACGTGTATTTTGTTTGTTTATTTCTGAATTTCAATTGCTCGCAGCAATCAAAGTCAGTGTGCGCTGATACCGTTGTAAACATGCCGGTGGTGGATCTAAGAGTCGACCGGAGCCTTCTCTGCCCCAACTTCGATGGCTACAAGCTCTCGTTCGACCCGGTGCCGGTCATCCAGCAGGAGCTCCTGGCCACGCCACCGCTCAAGCTGCTGCCACACTCCGATCAGTACTCGCTTCTGCACGCAGAGGCCTTCGGTAGGCACAACATGCTCTGCCCCGATCCCTGGCTGCGCGAGAACTGCTACTACGTAAACAAGAGCCGGCAGGTTGTCCTGTGCTCATACGATGGCCAGGATGGGAGGCCGCGCCAGCAGCGGGTGGTCCACACCGTGGAAGAGAAGGATCGTGGCGATGGCTACCAGCAGTCGGGTGGAGCCTACAACTACACGCTGCGCTTCGTCTCGGAAAAGTACTGCGTGCTCTGCGATGGCATCACAATGTATTATCTCTTCGACACCGGCGATCGTTCGCGGGCCAGCTCCACCGCGTCCTGGCAGCTACTCACCAGTACGCAGATTAACCAGGAGAGCGCTAATCGTGGCTTTGTGTTGTACGATGCTCGTCTGGACGTTATCCAAGAGCGCAAACAGATTTCCCTGCTGGCCGGCCATGTGGGACGTCGGGTGTCGCCGCGTTCTGATCATGCCGATACATTCTTCATGGACCTAACCTGGGGCTGCTGGACACAACAGCCAACGCCCAGCGACGCGTGGTCGTACAGTGTTCGCGAGGAGCTAGACACGACTGGATCCATCTACTATTGTGCCTTTGAGCCGCGTGCCGAATCCGTGGTCTTCTCCACCAATCGCGACCTGCTGACAAAATCCCAACGTGCAGCCGCAGCTGCAGCGCAGCCAGTCGCACAGAATGGCGAGGATGTGGAAATTGCGGCTACCCCACCATACACCTGGACGCAGACAGACGAGGATGTGGTGATCCGCTTCCGCCTGCCCGCAGGGGCCACGCGCAATGACTTCAACATTCGCAGCACCAGCCATCAATTGGAGGTGGAGTGCCTGGCAGAGATTCTCTTGAATGGAGCACTCTATGCCAACGTAGACAGTGACCTGACCACCTGGACGATAGAGGCCGATTCCTTACAGTTGACGCTGGTCAAGCAGCTGCAGCAGAGCTGGCCACATCTGCTCTCGGACGATGAGGGCGCCCCTCCAGAGGGCGAGGCGGATGTACCACTACTACCAGATCGCTCGCTGCCGATACCAAATCTGGAGGATCCCATCGAGGACTGCGACTTAGGACTTCCCGATGTAGACGTTAAGCTGGGTAAGCCGAAGGGTTCTTGCCGAATGACTATGCTAATCAGTGCCCCCTCTCCATGACAGTGCGCTTTAATTTGGAAGCCAGAGAGATAACCCACACAATTTTCTTGGGATCGACGCCGCCACTCTTTACAACGTCGCTGCGTGCCGGCTTTCCGGCCGCCTTTGCCACACGGCAGGGCGTAGATGCCTCGCTGTGGCTGCAGGTGTTCCAGCCGGCCAAGCCGGGCGAGTGGACCGTGCGCCATGAGGGAAATCTGCACGCCTTCGCATATGTGCAGGCGTCCAAGGAGCAACGCAAGTTCACTGACTGCTGCCCCGACCTAGACTACGCTGTGATCTGCGAGGGCCTCCGCCACGTGCTTATCTACAAATCACGCTACGACTCGGCAGGAGGGCTGCGCAAGCGCAACGGGCCACAGGTGGTTATTGGGAAACAGCATATGGTCTCCATCAGCGACGAGGTGGGGGAAATACTGGGCCTCTCCACAGCCAGAAATGTGATTACTATCCTCACCGAAAAGGCAGTCCTGTACTTGCAGGTTTGAAAATGATAATACCATCTGACCATGTATAATTAATTGAAGTTTTTTTTATTAAAATGCATTTCTCGGCCATAAAATTTACTCAGCGTGGGTGGGATATTTTTCAACACTTGCCTCAAAAAACATATGGTGAGCAGTGTGGCCAGGGCCTCGACAGGGAAGTGGGGGAAGGTGGCAACTCCAGCTGATAGGGTTGCCAATGGTTGCGGGGGCACAACGTGACGATAACATGTACAACTTTTTTTACATAAATAGCCGCGCAGTTAAGTGTAGCGTTTTATTGTTTTTGGAATTCGTTTGTGTTAATATCTCGTTGCGGTACCAACGCTGACAGCAGCAGTCCCATCCAGAACAATTATAACATCAAACGTAATATACATTAATCCGTCGGTAGTAGATCGTGTAAAAGAACCAGTAAACAGTGTGCATTCGAGTGGAATTATTGTGAAATACTTTTGCGGCCGTAAGCATTTGGCACATACGGCCCTCCCCACACAGCCCACTCCACCTCACCCACACTCACTTCAACCCATACACTCAACTCACGCCATTTCCACATGCACACCGCACCGCTCCGCGTCTTCTAATTAAAAAAAAAGAGGCACTTCTACTCTTCCTCCCCGCACCATTCCACCCGCCTATCAGTGTGCGGGAGGGGGGGGACTGTGACGGAGCACGTTTTGCATCAGTCTCCGCCGCCGCTCCTGTGGTGGTTCCGGTATAATCTGTATTCTATTATTAACAACATTTTTGTGTGGGAAACTGCATATCTGTTTACACGACGACACGAGGGGAGCAGAGCAAGCAGCTGACGTCGCAGTCGCAGCTGTAACGGGAGGCTTTCGACCGTAGACACCGGAGAGCGTATCACCTTCACTCACAAAACAAAAAACAAAAAAAGACAACAAATCACGCGACCTGCACATTATTTTTTATTTTCTTGTTAATATTTTTTTTAAATAATTTGTGAAAATATACATATATTTAAAGATTGGTAGAAGCGTTCTGACAAGCCCACACAACACATGCCACAATACATATGTACATGCATACATAGGTTCGTAATTAACAAATTGTGAACTGCAACAAAAGAGAAACCAAACCAAACCAAACCACAAACACACAAAACAAAAGAAAAACAGCGGGAAATTCGGCAAATTTCTGACCATTCTATTGGGGGGGTGGTCGTTACACAATCCCCGCCAATTGCAACAACAAATCATCAGAAGCAGCAGCAGCAACGGAACGAGGTCATTTTTGTTTGTGCCGCTAGTTTTTCCGATTTGACGCCAGCCAGCGTCGACGTCGCCCAGAGCAACAGCTGAGAGACACAGAGGCCACCAACAAACGGTTTTATTTATTTCCTATTGGAGCGCACGCGTCAGTGTGTGTGTGTCTGTGTGTTTCTTACATACACTTTTCCCTCATCGCATTTTGCCGGTAAGTGTAGTGTTACTGTTATTGTTGTATACCCTATGCTAATTTTATAGGGTAACACTGTTTTGGGTGGGAATGAAAGATTATTAATCTGCTCCGTGCAGATAAGACGAAATCTGCCAAATATCGTATTGCCTATCAAAAGCTGTCATATGATCGGGTTTTTTTTTCTCTAAAGATAACCCAAAGATAGCACCAAACCCCCCCAGGGACAGATGGTTTTGGAAGGGTAACAGACCATTCGGCTTGGCTGCCTCTGTCTTGTGCTCAATAATAATAATGAGTGTGTGTGGCTGGGAACCATCGACTGGACGACAAGTTTTATAATGATTTTGTTGGTTTGGGGCATGGCCTTGGCCTGAAGTCGGTGCCGGGGCCTGGCGACTAGATAATTGTTTTTTGGTGGCTAAGTTTTTTGTTTCTTCTCTGTGTGTGTGTGTGTGTGTGTTTGTGTGTAAATGCGTAATTAGGAGCCCGAGACAAGGGCTATTTTATTGATTCTCTATTTTTTGTTGTTGTTGCTGTAATTACGCGGCTATTCGATTTTGTTGATTTTTGTATTGTTGCTGTTCGGCTTGTGTCCGCGCGGCGCCTAACCTTGACATTCGATTTTGCCCCCCTCACACGCACACACTAGCAAAATGTACATACATATGTACATATGTATATGCATGGCATTAAAACACTGCTTCTGCTGCTGCTGCTGCTCATTTCCCAGTATTTTCTATTTTGGAAGGTTCTGGCGCATGCCGTGACCAGTCGAAAATAGTACAATACCACCCACTTTTCCGATTTGCCGAGTCATCATGGCATTGGTATATCTTAGTTTTCACTCATTTAATTTCATACATATGTGGCTGGTGTGACGTCACAGATTGCTCACACGCAGCCGGCATTACCCCTCTTTCTGGAATGGAATGGAATGGGATGGAACGAAGGGGCATGGGATTGGGTGTGGGTGTGTGGCTTGATAAGGATAAACGGTAAATTGATCGAGAAGTTGCCTTCAACCATTTCACCATTGAATGCAAAACTGCGGTGACGTCACAGCAGGTGCGAAAGCATTGGAATGAGACAAATCGTGCCAAATGAGTGTGAGAAAGAGAGAGAGAGAGTAAAGCAACAACAAGATATCCATATCGTATTGCTTTCCTGATCTGTCATCATGATAGTGCAGAAAATCCCCTCACGAGAACATTCACATGACTCACTCACACGTGCGTTCTCCCTCTCCTTCCCTCTCTCTCTCTCTATCTCTTTGTATATCTATGCCGCATGCCTATGCTTCTCACGATCAATTATTTACATTTTATGCATGTATGCGAAAGCCAATCAAAGGCCTTTTCATGTTCCGATTCCTTTTTGGTTATTGTTTGTCGTTTGTGACATTCGCAATTATTATCGCACGATGACTGGGCCGAGTAGTAGATATCTCCTCCACATAGATAATGTATACCGTACATACAGGTATTATTCTTTGGCCTTGCATTAAGTCAACCTTCGTTGGAGTCCCCCCCCCCCCCCCCCCCCCCCCCTCTCCAATCATTATCAAACGCGCCATAAAATCAACCACCAGCTCCATTGGTGTGCCTTGATGTTCCGCTAATTGTTTTACAGTTACAGTGTGGGATCTCTCACCCGCATATGCATGCACGTAGAACCAATCTCTCTCTGCCATCTCCCACGGGATGTCCGCGTTCAAAAATTCAATTTCTTATCGGCTTTCATAAGATTTTAAAGCATACTCATCGTGATCGTGACTAAGAGAGATCATGCCCCAAACTGCCGCCACAGACAAGTTCCACGCGTGTGACCGTTCGCCTATGCATTAGGCAATGTCATTCAATGCCGAATTAAAATTCCTTTCAAGTGTGTCCCCCCGCCAATTATGGCTTACGGCATGTGCCGTGTCCTTGCGTTGCCAGGAAATGCAATTAAAACCACAACAAAAATGCGATAAGTCACAGTTTTGTTACTCTATTGATTGCTTATGGAATTTGCACTTGCATTTAGTTGATTGTTTAATTGTTTCGGGATCGGAAACCTTAGGGAAGAACTACGAAGGGAAACGGAGGGCAGTGTCTTAAGGGGAATCAGGATGGATATACACTCCCTTCACTGGGCTTACTGATGCGCCTGGATCGAACAGCCTCGATCTTTATAGAGCGGATTGGGGCGCCACGGCACCAATGTGCTGTTTTTGTTGACACAAAATAAACACTCGTGTGTTTTTCAATTAGCAATCCAAGTCGAAAATTAACGAAAATAACTATCACAGCTGGAAGCGAAATCCAGATGTGTCACATGAGAATATTACGGTTAACGGTTAACGGATTACGGACTACGGACTACGGATTATGGACACCCGTGTAACACAATGCCCGGACAAGTGTTCTCTCGGGCTGCCGATAACGATTACGATGGCGGAGATCTGTTTTTTGTGCGAGTGCGTCACTGCGGACGGGGGACTCTTCTACGGCGGATGGCATTCTGCCACTTTCTCGCACTTGTTTGTTTGCAATTTGTTTGCACATCCAGTTTACGCAATTGAAAACGCAGATGTCAGATGTCAGACATCCCCCCTCCCGCCGAACGATAGAACAGTCCGAACAGTCCACAGGCTGTTCTGCTAATTAAACATTGGCTGACTCAAATTAATATACGAAAGTACACTCCAACAACAGTACATACGATAGTAGTATATTTATATGCATTCATTTGCACAAGTGCACGCCACACAATGGGCCGCAAGCAGCGAAAATCGTTAGGGAATTGACAAGCACGTGTTCGTGTCACTTCTGCTACGGGGGAAGAGGCATTTGGCGGTGGCGCCATTATTCAAATTACTCATACTCTTAATTAATAACAGATCATTCGAATATCGTTGCCATATGCTGTATGGCCAAAGATTGGCCATCAAATTTGCCACATGGAAATGAGAGGCACTAAGAATTCGAAGGAAACGTATCCTTCAAGATGGTGAGCACACGACTATGCATAGTTCTGAACTAGAAGAGCAGAGGGCAGTCCGATCAACCACAATAAACCCTTATCAGCGAGACTGAAGTCCAAGCATCATGCACACGACATGCATGTGGTGCTTATACCATTCACCGGCATTCCCTTTGGCAGAATTCGCTGTTCCAATGGATAGAGCAGAGGCCAGTCCCAACAACCACAATAAACCCTTATCAGCGAGACTCAAGTCATGCACACGACATGCATGTAGTGCTTATACCATTCACCGGCACTCTCTTTGCCAGAATTCGCTGGTGCCGTAGAACTAGATATGTATATTCGATCTAGAAGGCAATTTGTTTCTCTTAATGCCATAACCACATGATTATTCCGTTCAGCCTCATCATATAATCGCAATCCTGTCGTCCAACTGTAGCCTGTAGTCGCTCGATTCCCAGTCAATTAACAAATTATGAATGCATATTGAAATAATAATAATTCGCTGTCGCACGCCCTCCATTCTCATGGCTAGGGAAATACTATGTACTCCTATGAGTATTCTATACATTTTGCAGAATTTACATCCCACACACGACAGCCACTCTTGGGTTTTTGGCCTTTCGCTTTGGGTTTGGGTTTGGGTCCGGTCTACGGTACGGTACGGTTGCGGGGTTGCGGGGCCTGTACCATGGCCAAAACAAAATTTATTACGTCGCAATTTTCGTGTGCGACGACCGTTTTATGAGCGGCGTATACGTAATCTGTGTGTATACGTTATCTTGTATTATTTTTCCTATGCAACGATCAAGCAAGTGCCCGTACCCGGGCCTGTCCCCGTCCCCGTCCCCGTGCCCGTCCCTGTGCCTCCGTAGCGACGCGACGCGATGCATTATGCAAAACATTGTAACACTGTAATTGTTTGATTTCCCCATTTCCCGATTTCGTTTTCGATATTTGTATCCAAGTATGCAAGCATCTCCCTTGCTGTCTGTCTAGTCTGTATGCATTCGACCCTGAGAAGCGAGAGAGAGAGAGAGACGGCAGAAGGCTTTGCAGAATGTGTTGCCGATACTCTCGTTTGCCCTGCACTGCACTGCACTGCACTGCTTCCTTACGCATTCGGGCCCTAGGGTCAAAGAAGGAAGATCCTTCCTTTGTCCGTTGCACAAAGGTATCACATGTGCCCCGAGTGGAAGATATCTTTCGGTTCGGACAGTTCTTTTTGGCCAAAGGTTTTCTTGGAAAATCGATAACAAAACGATTATAATTGATAACGTTGTACATCAGTCGTGGTTTATCGTTCTCAAGGGTCCCCCAATACCCAATCAAAATATGAATCATCACGCCGATCCAAAGCCCCCCCACTGAAGAATCCCCTCTATTGATAGCACTCTGCCTCCCGTTTTACTGTTTTCCTATGACAAGGCGAAAAAAAACGAAGAAACGCGTGAGCAAAAAAAAAGTGTCAAATAATTGTTGATACTCGTATTGCTGCTTGCCCTTCGGTAATTTCAGTTGCGTTGGTCAGGAGCACAGCACGCCCGGACCCGGACCCGGACCCGCACCCAGACCGAGACCCACAAAGAGACACGGAAAGTGAGAGCCGGCGAGAGACGTGCCACATGCTACATGTGGGAGCGCCTAGTGACGTCGAAATTAAGGCGAATGTGCTAAAATAAAAGTATTTACAAAACGAATTGAACAAATTAGTGAAAGCAAAACGAAACTAAAAATAAAAAGAAGGCACAAATGGGACACACCAGAAAGAAACATGCGAATGAAAATCGTATTCGAATGATTTTCGGTATAGATCGATCGACCGATTCCAATGCATTTTTGCAGACTCGTTTGTATAGGGATTCCTGTTCTTAGAAGACCAACTCGCGTCACAGAAATGGTTTTCATTTGGAAAAGTCATTCAACAATCCATCAGACTTATCTGATTATGATTCAGGCTATGAAACGTTACAAAATAACTATAAATAATGTTCTAGATCGAATGCCAGATAATTATAGATAAAATACCAGAAAATACTAGATAAAATACAAGAAAATGCTAGATAAAATACCAGAAAATGCTAGATAAAATACCAAAAAAATACTAGGTAGTATATAGCCTTGGCCTATTCAAGCCGATCTCTTCATACGATGTCGGATCGCAGGATTTCTCTCAGTGTATGATCTTCTGCCTGTCAGCGTATAAACTAGAGCCCTGCCTGAGCCTGAACCGCTAGACGTATGGATTCGGCGGGTTTCGGTATTCGTTCGGTCGGTTAGGATCTGCGACGCTTCTCGGCTTTCGCATTCCATCAAAAAACGCTCGCCCAAAACGGACCGAACGAAACTAGTATCGCCATTTTTGCTGTGTTTTTCATTTGATTTTCTGCCAGAGAAAACGAGAAGGGAACACACAAATTTGCAAATCTGCAATTTGTTGTTTGTGTGCCTGAAAATCTTGATTTGTTGTGGGCAAAGACAACAGTCACGAAGCCCAAACTGTTGTTTTATGGCTTTGCAGTTTGGAAATTGAATTTCGGATATAGCAAAACAATGTTTTGCGCCAAACAAAAGCCATATATGGATGCCGCTAAACAATGTTTCAGTGGAAAAAAACCCCGTTGTATTTTTTGAGTCACTTCAGAGATTGCGTATGAAATTTGCTGATCTTCATCCGCAGTAATCGCACTCAGTGAATCGGGACTGAAGGAATGATTCATGATGATCGAAAGCATCAAAGAGGCATTAGCTTCAGGCAGGGCTCTTCCTTAGGATGTGCCTTGCCTCTCCGGCACATGGCCGTTATTCTTGTCATTTTCCTATTTCATTGCTGTGCTCAGAGAGAGCAAGAGAGAAAGCAGAAGAAGACGATGAGCGCCTGGCCTCTCAGAGAATATTTGTCATGAGGAAAACATCTTTGCAAGAAACAAAAACTGTTTGAACAACATACAATAGCAAAAACACACTGAAACATGCCTGGCAGTCGGGGCACACGGATGGGGTAATGGTAATGATGGGGCTTAACATCTAGTAGTTTGCTTAATCCAGAACGAGGGAAAGACAGAACGTAGTAGATGCCGTAAGCATTCCAAAGTCCCTCAATCTCTCAAGCCCCGCGGCGAGGCAATGCAATTACCAAATGAGGGGCACTTGGGCCATCTTATCTAACGTCGTATACTCCGTCCATGTACACCATGTACATATACTCGGTACTCGTTGCTCGTTGCTCGTTACTCGTACCCGTACCCGTACGTATCTGCTGTAAGTATCATTGTATGCTGCTTTTGTGCAATTGAAGCTTATCTAAGCGCATTTGCATTGCCATTCATCGCTCCCACACAGGGTGCGGGGTTTTTTTTCGGGCCCTGCTCTAAGTATCTCGTTTCCTGCAGGGCAGATACAGATATATCAAGCATATAGAAGCACTCCTGAACCATTTACGCGTGGAATTTGTGAAGAGTGGCCAATGATCACTGGATCGAAGTTCCCATAAGCGAACGGCAGGGGATGGTTGGTTGAACGCACAGCTGTGGCACGGTATTGGGTTTCCCGTTTAATTGGAAGCGAATGACTCTGGCACCTTGCATCTGTGACGACCAGTTGCAATGAATAGGGTCCCCAGAAAAGAGCCACAATTGGTGTGGAAATACTCGGAAACGTGGTGCCGACCCGACTGTTCTTCGAAGGAAACTGTTTCGAAATACATCTGTGTAGTGTATCGGATGATGGCCGCGAAGGTGCGAACAGGCGACGTTGAATCATATACGGACCTGGAACCGGCACCGCAACAAAACCTACAATACTCGTATATTTTAGCCATGATATACGGGGGGCAATCGAATTGAAATCTATGCGTTTCCTCTCCACCACACAATTAATAATATTATAAAATTGCCTACCGCTTGATTGGCAGTTATTTACAATACAAGTGCCACGGTTTTTGGCTATTGTTTTTCATACGAATGTACTCGCGATTCCATCCGATCCGATCCGTTCCGATCCGATCCCCATTGCCCTTTACCCAGTGCCCAGTGCCCAGTGGCCATTCCATCCCAGCAACAATCTTTATGGTACTAAATGGTTGTAAATCTATACAAAATCTATAAATATGAATAACAAAATATGTACATATATAATAAAACCCCTCCAGAGTCCGGGCTCGAATATTATTAAATATAATAAATAACAGGGCAAATAATTCGAGCAGCACTCGATCGATTTCAAGTGGAGGCCCGTGGATCCCGAAACCCGAAACCCGAAACCCCAATCCCCATGCAGTTGACGACTCTCAAGTTGACGACGCGTCGCGTCGCGTCGAGTCGCGACAGTCGGGCGATCATTTATGGGCCCCCCTCCACATAGATATGGCCACGATCTGGTGCGTTTTCCCCTGCTTTCCACTCCACAAAGCTCTACAAATGGTTTTCATCAATGGTGGATGTCGTCCGCAGTCGCAGTCGCAGTCGAAGTCGAAGTCGCAGTCGCAGTCGATGGTTCGGGTGGTTCGTGGATCGATGGATCGCTGGATCGCTGGATCGTGCCACATAATAAGCTGGAGTCTGGCCGTGTATAAATTTAGTCCGCTTTCGGCAGTGAAGCTAGAACCTAGTTACAATTTCAATATCAACTAGCAAAAAGAATTCCCTAGGGAAAGTGACAAAAGAAATAGTAACTGAAATAGTAACTAACCAGGTATATCCATCAATGATCCTATAATATTGTTTGTTTTATTTTTAAGTGATTCAATGTAAGCGTGATATTATGTTCAAGTATAGCCTGAAAAGTATCTTCCATTCGCTAATCGCCAAGTATCCTTTGAGTTGAGTTCAAAGACAATCCTAGATCTGCTTTCACGAGCTTAAAGGAGTGTCAGAGATGGGAAGCATCCAAAGGAAAGACAACTAAATGCTACTCCGAATGAGTTACCTTTAGGGATCTTTCGATCTTCCCATCTCAAGAACCTCTCGGGACCTGTCAGATCCCAGGCTATTCGTGTGTCTCCACTTACAGCTGGTTGTTTTTTTTTGAAAAACGTTCGCTTTGTTGTTGAAGTTGAAGTGAAAAGAGTCGTCAAGTGTTTGTGATCGATTGTGTGTGCGGTGCTCCCAAGTGGCTGATCGTAAATCTGCGCCACAATCGGCCGAGATACCTGGAAACTCTCAACGACAACAACAAATGATCGAAATTTCCGATTTCCCCAACACAACAACAGTGCGAGGAGCAGAGCAGAGCAGAGTAGTAGTATGATTCAATCAGTTTCGAGTGGCGCACGGCAACCTGTCGTCGTCCGAGGCTAAATATATACAATGAGAATACTCTAGAGGCAGACATTCCCACATACATACGGGTATATTATATACATATGTACGTTTATTTGAACACCTAAGTGTATATTTGATTTCGTGTGCACGCTCACAGGAGGGGAAAAGTGTAAAAGGGGGGAAAAAGGCTGTTGGCTTATCAATTATTTGATTAATATTTGGTTGCTTCTGTCTCTCGGACTCGCTCTCTGTCTCGCTTATCAATTAATTGAGTCAAATTCTGTAAATTGTCCGAATGTCAAGACCAAGAAGCAAACAAAGCCCATCCATATGCATCTTCGGGTGCAATAAATATACAATATACAACACGTTTACGTATATTTGTACGGATATTAGGTTGATAATTTGATTGACAGCTGCTCGGCCCCACAGAAAGACCCAGCAGCAACCCATGGGGGTATCGCCGACAGCAAAATCAATAGAATATTTACATTTTCATGCCTTTATACATATGTGTATGGTTTCTGCCCTTTAAAAAAATATGGTATATGGAATATCTAACGAATCGCTCCTTTGAGTCAGAACCAATGTGTCCATTTACTGGTTTACTAGCTTCCTTTTTTTATACACGTTACTCGTTACTTTTGTAATCAAATTATTTATTTCCCCCACCAGTCTCTCTCTCTCGCTCACTCTTATGCACTCGACGAATGTGCAAAACATGTTTACTCGTTACTTGTTTAATAGTTACTTGAATTATTTACTCGACATTTTTTACTCGTTGCTCGTTACTTTTTGCCCATTGTTAAACTATTTGATATGTTGACCCACCACACTTCCCAACACACCTCTATCTTTCTCTTCTCCTTTTCCTTCTGTTCTTGCTCGTTTCGTTCGATACTCGTCCGGCCGACCGAATAGAAAAATACCTACTGTCCTGTGCTGCTCAAATCAGTAGTCGTTCAGTTGAAATTCAGTTTCGTTTCGGATCAGTCCTACTCTAGTCTGGACCCTAGTCCAGCGCCCCAAATACTACACAGAGGCATCTAGCAAAATTGAAACATAGGAAACACACAGCGAAAGGTTCATTGGACCATACTTCGAGCCGGATAAGCCACAACATCCCTAATCCGTAACTGCTTTTCTTTTCGTTGCAGTTTACATTATGGGTCTACTAAGCGAGGGCAGTCCACTCTCCTGGGAGGAGACCAAGGTGCTGGCCGATCATGTGCGCGAGCATGGCGTGAATCAGTTCATAAATCTCTACCACAGACTGAAGGACCGCCAGGGGGACATCCTCAAGTGGGGCGACGAGGTGGAGTACATCATTGTGAAGTTCGATGAGAAGCATAAGGTGGCACGCGTGGCGTTGATCGCCCAGGACCTGCTGGCCCAGCTAAACGAAAAGGAGATGGCCGATCCCAAGGGCGTGAAGTCGCTGTGGCGTCCCGAATACGGTGCCTACATGATCGAGGGTACGCCCGGCAAGCCCTTCGGCGGACTGATGGCCCACTTCAATCTGGTGGAGGCCAATATGCGCTATCGTCGCGAGGAGGTCACCGAGCTGCTGGCCAAGGACGAGTGCGTCATGTCGATCACAAACTTTCCGCGCCTCGGATCCCCCAACTTTACATACCCCTTGGCCCAGCCCCGTCCAGAGGATCCCCTCAGCTCGGCCCGTTCCCTCTACTTTCCCGACGAGGCAATATTCCCGGGACATCCACGCTTCAAGACGCTCACCCGCAACATTCGCATGCGGCGCGGCGAGAAGGTCTCCATCAAGCTGAAGGGTAAGCGTCTGCGACTGCGTCTGGCCAAAAAAAGCATTCACTGATCTTCATCCTCCATCCTCCATACTCTGCAGTGTTCAAAGACGCCAAGACAAAGCTGCCCGTGGAGGGGGCACCGCCGGGCGAGCCGGATGTGGTGCTGCTGGACGCCATGGGCTTTGGCATGGGCTGCTGCTGCCTGCAGCTAACCTTTCAGGCCTGCAACATCACAGAGGCGCGTCGCCTGTACGATCAGCTGGCCCCCCTGTGCCCCATCATGCTGGCCCTGACGGCGGCCAGCCCCATCTACCGCGGCTACCTCACAGAGTCGGACTGCCGCTGGAACGTGATCAGCTCGTCGGTGGACTGCCGCACCGAGGAGGAGCGCGGCCTGGCGCCGCTCGAGAACCAAAAGTTCCGGATCGCCAAGTCGCGGTACGACTCCATCGACTCGTACCTGTCCCCGGAGGGGGCCAAGTACAACGATGTGCCCATAACCTATGACGAGCAGGTGTACAACCGCCTGGTCGAGGGCGGCATTGACCATCTGCTGGCCCAGCATGTGGCCCATCTCTTCATTCGCGACACGGTGTCGCTGTTCAGCGAGAAGGTCCACCAGAACGACAACGAGGACACCGATCATTTTGAGAACATTCAGTCGACCAACTGGCAGACGATGCGCTTCAAGCCGCCGCCGCCCAACAGTTCGATTGGTTGGCGCGTGGAGTTCCGCCCGTGCGAGGCGCAGATCAGTGACTTTGAGAACGCCGCCATCGTCTGTTTCGTCGTCCTGCTCACCCGTGTCATTCTCTCGTACCAGCTGAACTTTTTGACGCCCATTAGCAAGGTGGACGAGAACATGCAGACGGCACAGAAGCGCGACGCCTGCCGTGCGGAGAAATTCTGGTTCCGCAAATCATCAAAGACCACCGAACAGCGGGCGGCCCAGGCCCAGGCCAAGGGCGGGCTCCACATCAATGGCTGGCAGACACCCGAGGCGGCAGAGAATGGCAACGGCACGGCCACCAACGGCAATGGCAATGGCAACGAAGATGAGAAAGAGGAAGAGCCGCTAAACAATGGCACTTCGGCGAAAATGAATGGACATGAAAATGGCCATAGCCGTAAGGCCCAGACCAATGGCACATCAAATGGCACCCTAAATGGCGGCTCCACCACCTCCACCAGCACCAATGGGGTGGACAGCGATCACACCGACACAGATGATGAGGAGAACGAGCTGTTCCAGCTGCTGACAATCAATGAGATCTTCAACGGAAAGGTAGTCCCGAGTCCTGAGTTCTAAGTACTGAGTTCTGTATCTAAATCGTTGTATCTCCACAGTCGAACGTGTTTCCTGGTCTGGTTCCACTGATCCGCAGCTATTTGCAGTCCATGGAGGTAGACACAGACACCCATTGCACCATCGAACAGTATCTGCGCTTTATCGAAAAGCGTGCCGCCGGCGAGCTGATCACAACGGCCACCTGGATGCGCCAGCAAGTGCTCAATCATCCCGACTACAAGTGAGTAAACCATACCCATAAACCATCTCAGAAACTAAACGATCCAATCCAATCCGTTTTACAGGCAAGACTCGGTGGTCACTGAGGGAATCAACTACGACATGCTGAAGCTGATCCAGGGCATACAGGAGGGCAAGCATGTGGAGCCGGCATTGCTCGGCCAGGGCTATCATTCCAAGACCAAGACGAAAGATTTCATTCCGCCTGCCCTGCAGAAACAGTTGGCCAAGAACGGCTGCTGCGAGGACAATGACAAATGATCGAGGGAGCAGCATCAGAAACATCAGCATAAGCATAAGCAGCAGCAGCAGCAGCAACAGCGCGCCGAGAACCCTTCAACGACGACGCGTAGGCCGGCCGGCCGGCGCATGTGATTCGGTGCCGTCTTGTGGGTCTCTCCTGTCTCTGTCGTGTTGGTTGTCTGGATCGAAATGTTTGGTGGCACATTTACACACACACACAATACTTATCAATATTATTTCTGTAGCATAATTTATCAATTAACAATTAGTGTGCACCAAATCCTAATTGTGGACAAATGTTTCGCGGCCAAGTGTGGCCACCGCCTGATGTGGCAGGGCAGGGCAGGGCAGGGTAGTGCAGGGCATGGGATTGGATGTGACAGAGTGCAACAGCAACAGCAAAAGCAAAAGCAGAACCAATGAGAATGCCAATGATGAGAAAGTCTAGCGACTAGTTGGGCCCATAGCCCTAACAATAGCAACAATGTTCTCCCTTTTATCATGTTTTATATATATACATTTTTTTTTTTTGTGGCCATCCTATACCCGTTCCCCCCTTCCTTCTTCCTCCCCCTTTCGTTCCCTTTAAACGTTTGAAGAACTTGTGGGGAAAACAGTGAAGCAAGAACAAAACTAAATGGAAAAACTTAAGCATACATAAATCTCAACCGAAGTGCCGTTCCACAAAAACCTCCAAGCAAGCGCATGCAATAAATAAATAAAATAATAATAGTAATATGTAACAAACAAAAAAATACATGTAATAGTTAAAAAAAAAGGCCAGGTTAAAGCATCTTTTTTTTTTGTTTTGTTTTGTTTCGTTTATTAAATACATATATATATATATATTTATTATTCCTATTGATATATAAATGCAAGTACAATGTAATGTTGATTTTTTTTTAATTTACATACATATACAATATACATATATATATATATATGCATACATATATAAACAAAAACACACATATGTCTAAATGTGGCCTGCTGTTATTAAACTATATACATACACACACTATACATAGAAACCGAAACGGGGAAAATGTGAGAAACTTAAGCTATTATAATTTACGTGATTGTTTCACTATTATTAAAGCCAATTGATTAATGATTATTGCAATTATTGTGACCACAAGCAAGCAAATAAAAAGGAAACATTGTTGAATCTTAATTGTACCGAAGAAACGAGTCGAGGCAGAGCACAATACTTACAATATTCTCTACAATATGCAAGCACTCAAAGGATGGGGATACGTTAATTATGGACTTTGGACACGGGAACTTTTGATAAAATGCCTTCTGCAATGCATGAATTGTACTTACAAATAAATACTACATAGAAACATATATATTATATATCATAGTTATCGTTGTCGATAAGATAAGCGAATGCATTAGGGAAGTGCCTAGCCTAGGAAGTCTTAGAGAATTGCGAAACGGAGACGATGTTGAGAATGAATATAATGGGATGGGATTGCAGATATAAACAATCACCCAATCAAAAGCCCATATAACTTTACACTATATACAAACAAGGGATGTGTGAAACAACTCCACAAGCTGTAGGTTTTATTCAAATTTGCTAGCCAATTTATAAGAGCGAGATCACATCAGAGCAGTATTTTGATTAAATAGAACAACTATGTACCCAAACTGTATCTAAATACTGAAAGCAAATAAAAAATGTTTTGCAAAAAACAGACACAACAAAAAAAGAACAGTCTTCAAATTTGGCGCTTGATTGGTTTCAAACATCGATTGCTATCTATTTCGATAGTATAGCAGTCCTGATAAAAATGAATTGGACAACACAACCAGGGTGATCATTTACGATAAACAAGCAAACATCACCACTATACATAATATATGCAGCCAATTTCTTGCATTTGGAACATCTCGGCTCTAATATTCAAAAAAGGTATATAGCCGCCGATTGGTACTTTGACTCATCGCCCAAAAACATCGATATTTTTTTTATATATCAAGATGTAAATCAATATATGTCTTACATCCCTATCCCCGTGCCCAAACAAGATTTCATCGACAAAATAAAAATCAAATAAAAAAGAAAATAAAAAAAAACGTTGACATCGACCGCTCTTTGACTTGGCAAACTCCACCGTTGAGAAGGCGTGCGACCAAATAAACCCACGCTACTCACGTAGCGCGGTAAAACACAAAAAAAAAGGAAAAACCGAAAATGTTTGGGTTTGTGAAATATCTATTTAAATTGCAGTTTCTTTTTATTTTGGCAGCTGTGTTGGCTGGCCTTTATCGCACGGAAATAAAGCAGTTTGCAAACAGACATGCGGCTAACTACGTGGACAAAGCTGATGGCGAGACGGTTTCGCTCCAGTTCAAAGCGGCCAACGAAAACACAGCCACGGTCCTAACGTCTGCAGAACTTTCCAAATACAATGGCGAGGATGGACAGCCCATCTACCTGGCATTGCTTGGATCTGTTTTCGATGTGACGCGCGGCATCAAGCACTATGGTACCGGCTGCAGCTATAACTTCTTTGTGGGACGCGATGCCTCTGTTGCGTTTATAAGCGGCGAGTTTGAAGAGTACGACCCGCAGACTGCGGACGATGTGCTCACCCTGAAACCCAACGACCTCCTTGGCCTGGCCAATTGGAGGGATTTCTATGAGAAGGAATATATCTACAAGGGGAAGCTGATTGGACGTTTCTACGATGAACAGGGCGAACCGACGACGTATTACCACAAATACCTGGCGCTTTTGGAGCAGGCTCAAATAGCCAAGGCTGAGGTGGACGAGCTGCGCTCAAAGTATCCCGGCTGCAACATTGAATGGTCTGAGGCGAAGGGAACGCGCGTGTGGTGTACCAACACGAGCGGCGATGGCAAGGAGCGAGCCTGGACGGGCTTTCCACGAAAGCTGTATAGCCGCGGTAATAAGAATTTCAATTGCGCCTGTGTACCCGAATCGGAACTAGACCAAATAGATGCCGAAGGCCAGGCGGCTCATGGCGATGTCATGTTCAAGACGTACGACAACTGTTCGTCCCGAGCCAAGGAGTGTTTCTACAGAGTGTAATCTAAGCGCACCAGGTGGATTTGTTGTAAATATTGTACTTTATTTGTAGTAAATCGAAATTACAGACTCTACAGCTGGTTCGCTTTTTTGGTTCCAGGTCCGCTCTGTTAGCTGCGGTGGGTTCTTTTGCGTGGGTGGTCTCTTTTGTGCTGTTATGCGCAATCGTGTATTGTTTTAAAAATTTTATTTTCAACGTTATATAGAAATCCAGTAAAAGCAAGTATTTAGAATAAGCCAGTTAACTGGAAAATTGATTCATGAATCGTATAAAATGATGTGGGCATGGCTAAATGTTTTATACAGCTGAGAATATTCCACGGAAGATCAAAAACGAGAAATATGTATGATGGAACTTGAATTCGTCAGTATGAGACGGTATGTTTCGGTATATTGCTGAGGCAGCAACAGAGCAGCGACCAAATTAAAAAAAATAAATAAAAAAAGTATACGTTATACAAAAGAACTATAAGACGAAAATCCGTGGAAGAGCAGAAAGGCTGGCCGAATAATTGAACATATATATATTTGCATAAGTAAAAGTAAATTTTTTGCTTTTGCTTGGAGGATTTTTTATTGGTTCACAGCGAATCGCTGTTGTTGTGTATTGTTTATTTTAATGGATTTTGCCGCTTAACTAATGGCTACGGCTGCAGCGAGTTGCCCGGCAGTGGAGGCGGACACAGATGCCAGTAACTTAATCTCGGCTACTGTGGTGGCGGGCCTTAAAAACCTGGGCACGATTCTGACGCCCCCCATCACAAAGATTCTCATTGCGAATTCCCTCAAGTTGACCCTTCACCCGGACGCAAGTGAGAAAGACTACAATACCCGCTATATCTTCTTGGAAGTGATCTAAAGCTAATGCATATCCCTATTCCCATTCCGTAAAGCCATTGCACCGGTGCCTGAAATCTATGCCAACAATGCTGCCAGCGCCAAGCAAAGCGAATATGCCGTCGTTGCCCTCTACGCCTTGGCCACCAAGCATGCCTGGGATGGACTGACACTCCGCCATCAATTGGAGGGTCTCGCGGTTCACAGCAGTGCCGTGGATGAGTTGACACGCGTCTACGAGGACAATCGGAAGGATCTGGTGCTGCGTCAACTGCAAGTCGGACACAATTTTCCCCACATCACCGATGTCCAGTGGCGGATTGTGTGCGATGTAAAGTCCTCCACGTCCGCCACCAGCACAGGCGTTGCCCAGTTTTGCATTAATCTTGGCCGGTTTCAGCAAAGCAGCGGCGAACGGATCACAATTGTGGAGTTCGTGTGCAACGCCGAGGAGCTACATTCGCTGATCAATCGGCTAAAGGAGATCGAGAGGCATTGTAATCAAATGGCCATTAGATAGTAGGAACAAAACAATCTTATAATGTATATTCTCGCAGTATATAACAAGTCGTCTGTCTATGTAAGCCATATACAAAGTCGAAGTTAATAATCTAACCAGTTACCACAGTTCTAATCACAAATAGGCTTTTTCTTCGTAATTTAGCAGCCTCCATGCCACTCCTCTCCTCTAATGTGGTGGGCAGATAATTGTACTGAGCGGTCTTCCGTTAAAAGAGCCTGTTATAGTTCAGCTGGTCGTCGTTGGGCGACAGAATCTTCACTAGGATATCGTAGTTGCTTGGCGCAGTACAGTAAATAGTCCCTGAGAAGTGGGTATTGTCGTCCTCCTTGGCAGCAATCACCATGCAATGGTTTTTGATGGTCAGACTCATATTCAGCCCGCGGAAGCGCGAATCCTGCTTGTACAACATGGCATCCTCTTTGGGCATAAAGTAGGGTCGTCCACTGAACGGATTTAGGAAGTCCGACCAGAAGCCCATCGATAAGAGGCGATCGCTGATGTCTCTGGCGGCCAGCACAAACTTGAAAGGATGAGTAAAAGGATTAGTGAATCGCAAAAAAAATGTATTCGTTTGAACAGCTCTACCTTGGTGGCGCCTGTTTCGATGTCACCATCATAGCTCAAGGTGAGCAACGTAATGGCCGTATCCTTGCTTGCAACAGCGCGCACTGGGAACAGTTCGATGAGGGTGTCACGTATCAGCATGGGACACTGGCAGCAGGAGATCTCAAGGCTCGACTTGTCCTTATTTTCCTCTTTGTTGAAATTCACTATCTCCGAGAGTGGAGCCATCAGATCAATGGTGGAATTATAGCCCTGCCAGGCTGGGCCAAAGCCATTTGGCAAGTAGAAGCGATTGCTCTTTGAGGCAGTCAACTCCCAGTTCAGCTCGGACTCAATGCTGTTGAGATCGTCGTCGGCGAGCTCGCGAGTCCTGGTCACAATCTTAAACGGACTGCCTGCGTCCGAAGGGGATCCGCGCTTTGAGTAGTTTACTGCGCTTATCATGGCTGCCATTGGAATATCTGCGCTGAATAACCCAGTCCGGCCGCGGATGCGGGCTGTTGTCGGAACATGCCAGATGCGGCCCACAGTTTCGAGTGTGCGAATCAGTGTACGCGACATTATTATATCATAAGCTACTGCAAATGCGTAAAAATCATTGGCAATGAAAATGGAATGGTCACTGTGTCACACTCTACTATCATGATATCCCAATACGTACTTAATTTGTTGCGCCTGGATGAGGTACTTCTATATAATGGCAAGGATTCGAGAGAAAGTAAAAATTAACGTAGAATTTACTTTTAATCTGGTATAGTTTGTTTACTATAATATATTTATTTATTTTTCTTTTTCACTTTGACTTTTGACCAGTGTGACCGTAGATTTATCGTTAAAATATACCGTCCGACCCTCAAAAATATACCAAAATATGCCGTATCATTTTGAAAATATACCGTAAATATTTTGACGATTTCAAGTTCCATTATACATATTCCTCGATTTTGATATTCCATGGAATATTACTAGCTAGCTAATACCCTCAGATCCAAATGTATAATTTTTTTCGATTATTAAATCAATTTCCTACAAGACTGTTCAACTTTAAGTTCTTGTCTTTATTGGATTGTTTATAAAATAAGGTTTAGGGACAACAATGTATTTACTAAAGGCGACACCTGATGGGAAAATGTGAACGTTTCAAACATGTTCGCCCGTTTTTTTTTTTTTCATATAAGCCCCATGAGGCGCCAGTGGGAAAAACCTCCGTTATCCTCTCTTTGACATGCCGTTATTTTCCGAGATTTTTGAAAAAATTGAGATTTTGATGGTTAAAGATCAGGAATTCGATGTTGATCACGAATTAGTATTCGATATGGCCAGGGACATGGCTCTAAGTGGTGTTTCTACACGGTTTCTACACTGGTGCAGTTGTCAAGATTCAAGTTACCCGATTCAAGTTCGGTTATCAATACTATCGACTGGATACGAGTGGTGCGCGCCAAATATAAATCATTTGAAAGTGAATGAGCGAAAAGGTAGTTCTTCAGTTTAAACTCTTGGGATGCTACAAACTTCTCTGTTTTTCGTTGTTGCAAGCGTTTGCAATATTTATTTAATGTTGCATATACATAAAATAGATGTATATACGTCATATGTGTGTGTGTGTGGGTGTGTGTAAATTAAATTGTTTTTGTAGTACAAAAGTTATAACAAAATAAATAACAAGAAATTATTTAATACATACAATATTACTCAAACATACATATTATAATCGTAATGCAATCGTGCACGCATCCCACGATTGCCATACATTTTGGTTTACCAGGTGAAGTCCTCCCTCCAGCCCATTTCCCAAAAAACCCCCTCTTTCGCTTCCATTTCCGTGTCGGCCGTTGGGTAAATAATGAAATACAAGCACAGGCATGGGAAGTGAGGGCCGGCTTGGACTGGTCTGAACTGAACTGAACTGAAGTGGATGAAGGTGTAGATGAGATGCCACCGCTCAGACATTGGTGGGCGCATCCATGCCACAGATGACCGACTTGACGACCGCCGCTGCCGAAAGGGCGGCAAAGTTCTGCCACTTGCGGGTGGACATGCCGTCCTTGTAGTCGGAGATGCCCTTGACCAGAATGAAGCTCTCGCGGCAATTGCCGATAATGCTGTCAAGGACGCTGCTCATCTCCACATCGGTGGCCAGGAGGCCGTACTTGCGAGCAAACTGGGTGCGCAGATCGTCGCTGCGGACGAGATCCCGGCCAGAGCCAATCGGACCGAGATGCAGCCGCAGGCGGGGCACACCGTTCACCTCGTCGGCGGCAATGGGATGGGCCACCTCGATGACCTCGTTGTTGCCGATGTTCATGAAGAGCTTGTCCGTCTTGGGGTCCGGCCGCCCGAAGTCGCTCTCCGTCTTCTGGGCGAGCGTCTGCTGGGCCTGACCCAGATAGCTCTCCCAAGGACGCTTCAGCTCCATGTTTGCCTGCAGACTCTCGGCGATCTGCTGCAGTGAGTCGTTGATCGGAAAATAGGTCTTCACATCCTCGCCGCTCTTGTACAAATACACATACGGCTTCTCCTTGCTGTAATTGAATGATTGAATCGAATTCGGACTCGGACTAAGACTCAGACCCAGACACGTACCTGTTGCTTAGGAGTGCCCGCTGTTTGTCCACGTACGAGATGACCACATCGCCCAGCCTCACATGCTTCTTGTAGTCGGTGTAGTGCGGCACACCGCCGGCGACGCCCACTATGAAGACAAAGTCCACCTTTTGGAATGTGCCCAGGAGCCGTGTGGTCGTGTTGCCCGTGGCAGTCATCGCCTCCCTGGTGCTGCCAACCGACGGTAGCTTTGTGCTCACTATCCGGTGTGCCCCAATGTTGCCCAAGGTATAGACATTCGATTCACCTGCGCAGAGACGGAAAGGAGAATGGAAGAACAAAACTCAGTCAATCATTCATTCCTGGATTCATTGGCGTGGGTGCTAGGGGGGTACTTAACACACATATCAACATGGAACATGGGTGCTCGGATTTTGTACAGGGTGATGGAACAGAGTGCGTGACTGGTGCGTAATCAATCCCCCAAAATGATACAAACACAAACATTAGTCCCTCCCTGGACAATCCTTTACCATAACAACACAAAACAAACAGTAAAAAAACTCACGAAAACATGGAAACAAACAGAACACAGAACGAAGCATATCCGAGGAAAATTTTGAAAGTTGATCTGCAACAGGCCAGGCCCTCCTCGAATGGCGGCAGGAAGGTTTCCCCCGAGTTTGACAATTATTGCAAGCTCATACATATATGTACAATATAATGCCCCTATCCCATACAAGTGTTTCTTATATTATGTTATTTTTGCAGTCAAATCTTGGCCTCGATTTGTGTGCAGCAGTTTTAGATGTGGATGTGGACGTACATAGATATTGGATATTGGAGATGTTTGGACTCGTGTATGGCTTACCAAATCTTCGTTTCTTTTTTGATTTTCTTAGGGTGTTCGTTAGATTGGGATCGGAATCTGTTACGGGTGGTAGGCACATTCGAATGGGGTGTGGCAGAGTGGGGGAGGTTAATGTTTTGTGGTATTCGTGTGTCGCGCAGTCGCCGGGCAAGCAAAAACAAGCAATAATTTTATGCAAATTCATTCAATAATTGTTGTTGCGTAATAGTTTCATGGCGATGGGGTTGCCACCCGAGTCGTGGTTAGGATACGATTAAGAGAGGGGGGGAGGAGCGACAAAGAGAGAGAAAAAGAGAGAGAGAGAGTTGAGATATTATTAGTGAGGAGCTTGAGGATGGAGGAAGTACAGAACGTTTGCCAGCAGTCTATCGTCCACAATCGACTAATGGCCCCTCCACCTACCGACTGTGGTGTAGCGAACGAAGGTCTCCTTGTTCTCGAGCATCGCGTCCACCGCCAGCTTCTCGCAGTACTGCGCCGTGATGATGGCAATCGTCGGCTGCTTGTTGGAGGCTATCGTCGGCATCTGTTTCACCACCTTGATCTCCTTGTCCTCGTGATGGATGCGGGTGTAGGCATTGTACTCCATCGACTTGATCAGGCCCCGCTCCTGCAGCGACTGTATGACCAGCAGTACGTCCTGCTCGCTCCATCCGTAGTCCCTGCGAAAACAAATGACATGCGATTTTAGTTGAAAGCTCCACTGGCTGATGGATGCGAGCCACACTCACTTGGCCAGGTCCTCGGGCGAAACGGGATTGGGATAGGCCTGCTCGATCAGCTCGAGCACCTTCTCCTGTGTCAGCGGCGGAGATTCGAACTGCGATTCCTCCAGAGAAACTGCCAAAGAGAGGGAGAGAGAGACCACCATCAGTACAGGATCAGATACAGTCAGAGCTGGAGGAGCTAAGGCGCCTGGCTGCGGGGGTTATACGAGCATTTTCATATCGCTGCAGGGGCCGTGAACGATGCAACAAAGTTAGCAGGTGGGCGTGGCTGGTGGGCTGGTTAGGCAGTGGGTGTGGTCAGGTGGTTAGCACAGAGACGAGGACGGCACTGGGGGTGTTTCCGAGCGGTTTCGTTTGTCGAGAGACGATTAAAATGCCCAAGCAGCGTATTTTAATTGCTGTCTGCAGACAAATTGGTCTCTCAACGTGTCATTTGGGTCGGCGGAGGAGTGGGAGGGAGGGCCCCAGAGGGACGCAATGCGCAATGGACACTGATTCCTGGTTGCAAAAGGCAACGACCTGCAACGTCTGCAGTTGGAGCAGCACAGGGCGCCAGGGTAGCGTTTGAGGAGCAAGCAGTTCAACATAGGCATAGTTTGGGAAGCGCTCCTTGCAAGCAGCAAGGACAGCAGCACGTGGCTCGGCCGACGTTTGAGAGTCAGCACAGTTTGGTGGTAGTCACTTTACTGTTTTTTGAGCAGCCTACCACAACAGTTTCAAAATCAATGCATCAAGCAGTTCAGCATACACATATGTAGCTACTAATTAGGAAATACAGTAAACACAGTTGTGGGCGTCTTGATTGCAGTTGCAGTTCAGAAGCTTTGGCATTGGGTTTTACGATGACTGAAAGACCGCCAACTACAGTTCTGGTAGCTTTGGCAAGCAGTTCACCTGCCCACAGTTGTTCGAGCTTTGGCAAGTAGTTTTCTCAGTAGTAAGCTGCAGTTGCTAAAGTTTCAAAATACACGTACAGCTGCTTGATCCGAAGAGGTTGTACAGTTGCCAAGCCACTGGTTTAAGCAGTATTTATTATATTTGTTTAAATTCGCTTTAACATTTATTTATATTTTCAGTGCTTTTGGATTTTGTTGTAGTGTTGGTTTTAGAGCGTGCATTTAGTACGAAAAAACGGAACGAACAAAACAGAACAGAACAAACAACAACGAGTGGAAAAAGAGAGAGAGAGATATTGAGAAATAGTAGTGGACGGAAGGGGGGTAAGCGGCAGACACCACGGAAACGACACGCGGATTAGATGATTAGTTGCGGGAGGACCGGAAGTGCGGCAATCACTTCCGCCTGGCACTCAGCTGATCCGTGTACATGTCCAGCCAAATGGCCTTCATCAGATCGCCGCCATCACCTGTTTTCCTCTGCGCCAGCAGCGCCTCCTCGAACTTGCGATTGCAATCGCCGTAGCAGTAGATGATGTAACCATCCCGAGCTGCTTCCCCAGGAACGGGGATGACCCCAATCGAGTCGAATCGAATCGAATCAAATCAAAGATTAACAGGAGATGACGACAAAACAGGTCTCTCTGCTTCAGAGCAGGCTGTACTTACGCGGACGCGATGGCGGGGCCGATGTCTGCTCCAGGATCCGCAGCTCGATCTCGATCGACTGGATCTCCGAGTAGCCGTGCTGCATCAGCTTCATGATCTTCTTGATGAAGCCCACATAGTCTGCAAGAGAGCGGGCGATAAGTCAATCATCACTAGCGAAAACGCCCCGAAACTGTACCTCTGGGAAAGTCCTGCGGACTGACGAGCTCCTTGAAGAAGTCCTGGGCAATGTGGGCCTGCTTCTCGTCGTTGGTCAGCCAATCGCGGAACCAAAAGCGCAGCGTGCGCGACTCCTGCGAGTGCTTGCCCGTATTGGCGCTGACGAGGAACACCCGAAACTCCAGCGAGAGGGCGGCCGCCTTGCTGGCGCTCTTCTGCCCGGCGACCGTGTCCTTGTTGATGATGATGCCCGTGTGATCGCCGCCGGCCACGTGCACCCGGTCGTTGATCTCGTCCACCAGCTTCCTCTCGATGAGGATCACCGTGCTGTTGGCTGTCTTGCCTCGGGGCGTCATCACGACCTGCTCTGTCCGCGGCGGTGTCTGGCTCCTCCGAGAGGCGCTCGTGTTCTGGCTCTCTGTCTGTTCGCCTGCTGTGGCGCCTCCGCCAGCCAGCGGGGCTGCGACACTTTTATTGCCGTGCTGCCATTTGTTGTTACTGTTATTGCTGCTATAACTGTTGTTGCTGTTGCTGTTGCCATTCGGCAGGACCCCATTGGCGCTGCCGTTGCCGTTGCCGTTGCCGTTGCCTCCATTCGATGTCTGCGATTTGTTTGGCTTGGGGGGCGGCGGCGGCGGCCCCATCTGTGTGTGAGTTCTCCGGTCTGACATATTTTTACGGTTCCGTCTACGTCTCCGATTCCAAGCTCGATTCCCTCTCTCTCTCTCCTCAGATCCGACCGTCTATATGGGCGATGGGATGTCCTTGGGCCCGAAAAAACTTGATGATGTTGATTGCTGCCAAAAGAAAAGCAAAAGTTGTTGACTGTCAGCAAAGGTACAACAGAGGGGCACAGAGGGGTACAGAGGGGCACAGAGGGGCACGGGTACAGGTACAGGTACAGTGGAGCGTGCATGTCATGGGTTTTTCCTTGTTTTCGGGGGCTGCCAACTCTTAGATCTAATAGATGGTGGGATATACAAGGGAAACACTTCTGTCGGCCATTGGAAACCCCTTGCAGCCCTTTGGAAACCCTATCTTTAAAGTCCTCCTCCTTTCTTTTTTGGTGTGTATGCCTTTATCCCTCGGAAAGACTCGCCACTGTGCCTGGCAGTGTAATTTTAGGCCAGGCACTCGCATTTCCATATCCCCGTGGCTCAAATGTTGCCTCCCCCCTCGTCTCCTGGGACGGGAGGCCCTCTGACGTTGTCTCTTGTTTCGTGGCTCTGGCAATAAGCCAAACAAAATTAGAATTCATAACTAATTGGTGTCATACATCCCCCCCAAACCCCCCCACCCCCCAGACCCCGACCCACCCCCGCGCACCTGCTGGGGAAAATGCGACCCAGTGACTCGCTTTCCACCTGCAAAACAGACCGATAAAACGAGACCAAAACAAACGAAGAAACGCAAGAGGGAAAATCAATAGGAAAACTTGGTAGCACGCTGCACCCCCTCCCCCCCTCCCCACCACAGGGGTGCACGCCAGACGCCTGGCCGGGTCCTGCTCGAAAGTTTTCCCCGCAATTAAAGCCAAAAGTCAACTTCCGGCCAAAGACCAGCCGCAAAAAGAGTTTTTTGAACTCTCACGGGGACAACAGAAACCGAGAGACACCCCCACCCACCACCCACTGGGGCGTTGGGGGTGGCTTGTGTCCGCATATTTGCATAGCGAAGGGGTAGGGGGTTCCCCCCAGGGAAAAGGCGAATGAACCGGGCAAAAGGCAAAGGGAAATGCAACCAACAAAATTCCAAGGAAATGAAATTTACATTTTTCTCTCCACCATTCGAGAATGCCACATGCCACATACCACATGCCACACGCCACAGGGGTGTGCCTCAAGGGTGCTTTAAGAGTCCTTCTCTCGAGCAAAACTGTTGAATGGATCCATCCATCTATTCCAAAAGCAGGACCCCTCCTTGATCTGTGATCTATCGAAGGCTATATCTGGTTCAAATGTATTGCATTTCGATTGTAGAAGGGCTTACAGGGCTTACAGGACTCAGGAAGCAGGTTTAAGGATTGAAAGGGATCAGGTCTGTGGAGGCTGAATAAAGTCCCTTATTTTCTCTAGAAATGGTTGAGCACCTGCTGTACTTCCATTCCGCTGGAGGAATTGCCTTTTTGTATATTCCTATACGATTCTGTACGTATTTACTGCCCTCTTCCATGGTGTTCAAAGATGATTGTAGGGCTAAAAAGGCGGGGTCTCTACTTCAACCACAAGTGTCGGCTTTTGCGAATGTCTACTGTTCAATAGTTGGGATGCAAATGAGAGATGGGCATCCTAGAGATATGTGTACTTTGTGCCTGAATTTTCTGGTAATTCCCCTTTAAACCAAACCCAGTGCTTGTCAGACCCTCACTGGCAGTCTGACAGTCACAGTCGCTGACGAAGAGTTTCCGAAACTTGATTCTTAATTAGATTAAAGAGATTCTTCACAACCAAGCCCCCCTTAACCCATTCAACCCCCCCTTAACCCCTTCTTTTCGTGTGTCAAGGGTGCAGCAGCAGCAGCACTCGAATTTCATGAGCCGGAAATTATTTGCCGTCTGGTCTGCGATTTCAATTAAAAACAAAAAAAAGGCACATGGAGTACAGTCCCGCCCCTGGGTACCGTACCCCTTTCGAAAGTGCATTTTCTTCACTTCCGCTCACCCGTTTTGGGGAGTTTTCCTATAGTTGGGCGATCTTTTGGGGCCACTCGGAGATCCCATCCCTCTGGCCAGTGCCTGGCGATGCGTAACTCCCAGAGGTCGAATGGATGGCTGTTCAGAGGGCAGGGAAAAAGGGGTTTGGCTGCCAGCAGCGAAAACATTTTATGCTTGACAGAGCCCCAGTCACGTGTCCAGAGGAAAGAGCAGGAAACTGTGGAGGCAAAGAGGCGCTAAAAGGGGATCAATATGGTGGAGCGGGGCGAGCGGCGAGGGGCGAGGAGAGTACCACCATCCAGCATCGTTTCAGCAGCCCACACTTTGAATCTCTCTTTAAAGAACTCTTTTTTTGCACTCGAATTTAATGCATTGCGGGTCTGAGAGCCAGAAAAGTGGGCGAACAGGGAGACCCTGCCCACAGACAGGCCACAGACCGCCCTCATGCCTCATGCGCACAACAGCGGCCACACGAATAGCAAACACTCAAGTTGCCATAAGTGAAATGGACACTGGAGATGAGACGGATAATTTGGAGATTTAAAAGCAATCGAAAGATAGTTTTTGGTGGGGAAATAGTTAAAGAAAAAGCTCCAGAGGAAAGGCTTATCGGAACAACAAATACACACTCGTATAAGCCACAGTCCCTGCTTCCATGAGGGCCATGAAAGGAAACCTTTGGCTCCTTTGGATGTAGGAAGGGTAGGGAGATTTTTGCATAGGGAAGGATCTGAGAAGCTATATCTTTGAGCAGTGTACAGAGGGCCAGAGCTATGGAGTGCCCACCCTCGTCAGGAAAGATACAGAGCCCTTGCGATGTTCGATAGCACTCTATAGGAAAGCCAACTTCCAGCGATAAAAGTGGTTCGAAGCACATTCGAATTGGAGGCACGTAGGCATCGTAGAAACTTTGCCACATTTCTATAACTGTGACCCCAATCGTACAGGCAGTACGGGGAGGCATACTCATGGCATGCACTGTAGATAACCAATACTTGCGGTTTCCTGTTGCGAGAGTGGGAAGTGAGGCGAAGTGGTGGTGGCATGTGGCAAGCAAAACGAGCAATCTTCCAGCAACAACGATAGTTAGAGATCTTCAGTGTTGTATAACAATACTAAAGCAGCACTTCCATGCAAAAAGATTATTTTCTATAGTAAAGTATGCCTCAGAGATATTCAGTGTTGTATAACATCCAAACACTGTCTAGTGAAGCAGCAAAGTAAAACGAAAATATATTCCAACTGGAAAGTACAACCAAGAGACCTTCAGTGTTGTGTAACCACCAAAATGACACGTTTGACAACACTCTTTCATCAAGCTAATGCAAAATGGAAACGGCAAACAAGGCTACATCTTCCAACCGAAAACTACGACCAAGAGACCTTCAGTGTTGTGTAACCACCAAAATGACACGTTTTGCAACACTGTTTGGTGACGCTTACCCCACTTTCCGGTTTCGTTTCGCATGCAAATGGAGAATCGGTAATTGGGGGAATGGCAAACAACGAAAAACCGTCGAATTTACATTGTATACTCGTTGTTCATGAAAGTAAATGAGCAAACGAGTGCTGGACACATAATCTATGTGGTTTATCTACAAAAAGTAACAACCGCTAATTACCGCATAATTTGTGTTAATTTTGTGTACCTTTTGGAACGTACGGATGGATTGCACGGCTGTAATTAGCCCCAAGAAACCGGCGAAACCGGGCGGGGAGCCGGGGGTGTGGTCGGGACGTCCGGAGGTGATCCGAGGCGAAACGGAACGTGACTCAAAGTTGAAAAACTATTGAACCGATATACGAGTACGAGTACGAGTACGACAGACAAATAAGCAATTCCCTGACTCACAAATAAGGCAGAGGGCATGGGCATATGGCTTTGCCGATTGAGTGTTTCATTAATTACCAATCAACTCTGGGCGGGACGGAGAAGAGGCGATCGTGTCGCATCTGTTGAGTTTCTGGCCATATATTAATAGACCCCCGAACATCTCTGGACACTTTCATCATATTGTTACGAATCAGCTCCATTATGATGCCAAGGCCGGTCCAAAATTACGATTATTTCTCCACACCCCATGCCCTCCAGCGCTCCTCCCTCTGCGGTCTTTCGGTGTTTCGTTCTTGGAACAGTGAATTTACTTTTCATTTGTTTACAAAACAATTTGCAAGCATTTGATTATGCTTTCATTTTGGAGGCAGCTCTACGGCTGCCTCATAATTTACGATTCCGAATTTGGGTAAAGATTAAGGAAATTTAAAGATCAACAGCTATGGAAAATATGGTTTTCTTTGCCGATTTCTATGGTAAAGATCCGCTGGATTACAACAACTATTTTCCACTTGACCAATTGAATTCTCATTCCCCTGAATATATTCTAAGAACTGGTGTTTCTTCTGGCCTCAAAATCGTTACAGAATTCCCCATCAAATGGCAAGGCATCGATCCATTGGAATCAATAGTCGCCTAGATTTTTCCTTGAACTTTGGCTGCAAAAATGAAATATAATAATAAGTGAATCGTAATTTGCATATTTGAATGGCAGAAAAGCCCCCCCCCCAAGGAATGTTTTTAATTGGCGGCCCAGAGAGACCCTCGGCTGGGGTCCGAGGTCTGGGCTCTGGGGTCTGGGGTCCCGGTCTCATCGAGAATTGGCTATCAAACTGCGGATGACGTCACCGTCCCACCCAGACTCTGACGCAATGTTTGCGGCATTTTGTGATTATTTTAATCGTGAAACAAGTTCGGTGGGCGGGGGGGGGAAACTCGTGAGAGCAGCGGCGCCTGACCTTCGAAAAAGTACAATCTAAGCTTTGGCCGGGAGGGAGGGAGGGAGGGAGCGTGGGGGGGGGGGGGGGGGAACTAGATTTGAAATCTCGCCTGCCGCATGCGTCGTCGTTGTGTCTGGATCTGGCTGCTGCCTCGTTTGTGGCCAGATTCTTGCGCAAATCGGGGGAAAATATTTATACTCTCGAGACACACAATCCACATAGATACACTCGCAAGTGCGTGTGTGTAGAGGCGATCCATCGCTTTAGTGGGACACCTTTGAGTCCATGAGGAGGAGGAGGAGGCGGAGGAGGCGGAGGAGGAGGAGCATGGGGCTGTGGCTGGGGCTGGGGTGTCGTGTGGGCGATGTGTCTTCCTCTTGACGACGACTGATGCAACATTCACTTCTGTTGTGGCACCGAAGTTTCGTCACAAGTGGCATGCGTCATCTGTGGTGCCCCTCCCTCTCCCCCTGCCGCCTGCCGCCTGCTGATTGAAGCGGTTGATCAATTAGCTCTGTGGATCAATATACCCCCTCCAAGGCGTGGGTGGGTTGGATGGATGACCCACCCCTCCCCCCTCCAATGTCCAATTGCAGGCATGCACGCAACATCGCACTTGCCACGGGCTGGACCCGGCCACGCCGGCGAGATACCCTGTAAAAAGGCTGCCCCAAAAGAGGCAAAAGAAGACGAGGCTTCGTTCTGGGGAATACTTTCTAGGAACTCTCCTGAAGTGCCCCTGCTTCTGTCTCCTATACCCCCCTCCCAGGAAAAGGCTTTCTTTGTTTTGCCAACTTCTTGGAATTAGCGCCTGGGCGCCTGGGTGTGCGGGTGGTTCTTGGCTTCTTTGGGGTCTCTGCCGGGGCGGGTGGGTGCTTAATAAATTAGACCAGCAGCAGCAGCAACAACAACAACGACTGTGCAGCAGTTTCTTGACAGTTTTATGGCCACGTAATACAGCCCCGAATGCAGCGCCACCCCACACGGCCCCGTCTTCCAGATGGGTTCTACATTCTCTGTGTCAGTGGTGGTTTTCTTTCAAGAGTGGGCTAAAGTGTGACCTACATTGCGCCTGGCAAGCGGGTGGGGAGGGGGGTGGGGGAGTAGCCCTTCCGGTTCTGGGGGATGAAGGGGGATAACGCACATAAGTAGTGCCGCAGCTCGGACAACCCTTATGTTTGTTGTGGAGAGGTGTGGTGGCCCATTTCGAAAGACGATTCATGGAAGATTCAAAGCCGATTCCAAGCCCATCCATAGCCCATCCATAGCCGATTCCAAGCCCATCCATAGCCCATCCATAGCCGATCCATAGCCCATCCATGGCCCATCCATAGCCTATCCATAGCCAATTTCTAGCCCATCCATAGCCCATCCATAGCCCATCCATAGCCGATCCATAGCTGATTTCTAGCCCATCCATAGCCCATCCATAGCCGATCCATAGCGGATTCATAGCCGATTCAAAGCCCATCCATGTCCGATCCATAGCCGATTTATGGCCGATTCAAAGCCGATTCCTAGCCCATCCATACCCGATTCAAAGCCCATCCATAGCCTATCCATAGCCAATTTCTAGCCCATCCATAGCCCATCCATAGCCCATCCATAGCCGATCCATAGCTGATTTCTAGCCCATCCATAGCCCATCCATAGCCGATCCATAGCGGATTCATAGCCGATTCAAAGCCCATCCATGTCCGATCCATAGCCGATTTATGGCCGATTCAAAGCCGATTCCTAGCCCATCCATACCCGATTCAAAGCCCATCCATAGCCCATCCCTGTGCCCCAAAAAGCAGCCAAAATGTAGGCAGCTTTTGCCCAAAACCAATGCCAAAGCGGCGTCTCCATTCCCCTCATCCCCTCTAGGCTCGTATTACAAATACAACTTTCAAATATGCCGCTGCCCCACACACACTCAAGGGGGGCGAGGGTAGGGGGGCGAGGGTAGGGGGGCGGGGGCAGGGCATGTGTGCCCCACTCACATCTCAAATATCATTTGATTATCGCATTGAGTGTACTCGTGAATGAGGCTAGCTCTGGGCTCCCATTCCCCCGCTCGTGCCCCTCGTTCCCCTCGTCCCCCTTCTCAGACATCATATCAATTTACAGCAACGCCCCATTTCCCGCCTCAATCTAGGGAGTCGCTCCAATGCCCCAAAGAGGCAAAGTGCGAAAACAAATCAAATCTAGAGAAAAAAAAAACCGAATGGAAATTACGAGTACTTTTAAATGCAGAGAGGCAGTAGAGGCAGTAGAGCCCCTCAGAGAACCCCAGAGAGCACCCGAGAGCACCCTAGAGCCCGCCAGAGCCCCTCAGAGCACCCCCAGAGGCCTCCCAAAGGCCCCCCAGAGTCCCCCCCAGAGCCATAGACAGATGTTGGACAAAGCAACGGGTGTTACGGACACGAGCACGAGTATCTTCTTCAAAGGTTGAATGAACCGATTCGATTCGATCCGATCCGATCTCCGATTAGCGTAGCCCCGTCTCCCGCCTTCGGGGAAAAGGTGTCGAGCAAACACTCGCCAAAATATGGAGAGCAAAACAATGGAGATCTCCACTCTGGCAGGAGTTCTCCACTCGAAACCATTTGAAACGGCTCCCGATTATACCCAGAGAAAAAAGAGGTAAAATTTCAATGGAGGCGAATCTCTAGGGATAGCATGGAATGCATGAATAGAATAGAACTTCCCTTTCTTATAGAGAAGTTCTACCGCGGAGAAGTGCCCAATAGATGTGCTCCAAGTTGCAGAACTTGAGATATCTTCCATACTATCCATGAGAATAATAAACTATTCGATCACTAGCTACTAGGGGCCTTCAGCTCTGCTGTTTACATATCTCTAAAAATATGTTAATTAAATTAATGTTTTCAGGTTTATTAACTCTTTAAAGAGTTCTTTTGTACAAAAATCTTAAAGGTTTAGCTGTATTATAATTAATTGACTTTCCAGCGTCTTTAAATAGTATATTTAATGTTTATATATTGAATATACATACACGTTTCCAGCTAATTAAATATACATATTTTATATAAATCCAACTGAATTCTGTTCTTGGGTGGAAAAACCGTATATTTCATTGAAATATGGCAGATTTGTTCATACATTTTGCTCTGCGAATGGTACCCAAAGCTCCTTCATTAATTGGCAGCATCCCATACCATCCCATACCATCCCATTCCATCCTTCCTTATGGATAGACTTCCCAGATACATCAAATTTCATTATATTTTTAATCGAAATTTTTCTCTACATTTTAATCAAATTTTGCACGGAATAAATTTCGATTGTTGCCAAAATATGTTACAAATAAATTTCGAATGTTTGCTGTCAAAATTTTGTTGCCTCAACTCGAGAACTGGAAATTGAAAACCAAAAGTTTTTGTATGGCCGAAATTTCTGCATACTGGTAGACCCTGAGAATGAGATCATTTTTAGACCTCTATTTGTATCTCTCTCGCTCTCGCTATCGCTGCTGCTCTCGCTGTTGCTCTCGCTGTCTCTCCCTCTCTCTCTCACAGCTGTGTGTGTGTGTGTTTCTGTGTTTGTGTATCTGTTTTTCGCTATGGGACTTCGTTTGGGTGCTTTTTTGTATACAATTTGGCTGGGCAAATGTTTTTGGCATCGTTAAAATTGTTGAAATATCCCCTGGCACTGGAACAGCATCAACATTAAACAAAACAATCGTTGACCGAAATGCAGGTCACGCAGAAATAAAACAATGAACGATTTCGGGGGGGAGGGGGGAAGGGGGTGTCGAAGAGCTGGTCTCCGTGCACCTCCTAACAGCCTCGAGAGTTCCCGTTGTGGTCCACCGACGGCAGATCACGGAATGGACGGACCACGCTATAGAGCCCGTGTTCCTCCCGGACATAGCCACGCTTCACGGCCATGTCGAGCTTCTCCGCCACACCATTCCAGAAGCGCCAGTCTTCGGGCTTGGGCTGCGGATTCAGATCGACATCGTGCAAACAGTGGATGAGGAATGGCAGGACATACCTTATTCCTGCGGTACACCTCCTCAAAGATAGCCTCGAGGGTGGCTGGTTCCTGGAAAGAGGCCACCACGGGAATAACCTGAGCGGAGAATCGAGAGAACCGGGACACGGCCAGGTCCGGGTGGTATTCCAGTTTCATCTTGTTACGGTCTTTTCAGATTCACTACGTTTACAGTACGTTTGTTACGGTTTACTGTATTTTTTTTGTAGTCTTAATAGATTGAAAAGGAATTGTGAACTCCACAAGGAAAGCCGAACGATTGACTGACAAATCAAAGGTTTCTTTGGCAATGGATTTGTTTCGGTCGAGGGAACAGCACGTTCTATAGAGATTTGACGGACTTGTAGTACATCGAACCAATATGCCTTGACGCCCGTTTTCCAGGGTAGTAGTCCGGAGGGTAAACGGAAATGGACTTGGATTATTTGAGAGCGCACATAGAGAACCCAAAACAGAATAGTTATCAACGAAATTCAAGTAATAAAACTGCACAGGGAGAGGGGGAGAGACGCAGAGCGGTGGAGAACGAGACAGTCATAAAGGGTAATCGTTTTTGGCTCAGCTTAATGGAGGTCAATATCGTTATACAGCCTTGTCCCCGTCTCTGTCTCGAAATATATAAATTCAAATGCACCGAACAATTGTCTACGATACAGCCCCGAGCCCCGAGCCCCGTACGCTCGAAGCCGTAATCCGATCTTTCAGATGAGTAGAAGCCACCCATTGGAAAGGAGAAAAAGTTTCCGTTTCGGGAACATTTTCACAGTCTCCTCCGTTCGCTTATGGTACATTTTTTACAGCCAATCAGCCTGTATCTTAATTTAGGTACTACCATTTTGAGCACTCGAATGATTCACATCTCGGCGCTTGAGGCGAAAACTTTTCCAAGAACTTTTCGAACACAAAAAGCTACCCGAAAAGGGTATTGACTATTTTCTCTTTAGTCATCAGTTTCGCGGGCCCTGAAGTGGAGTGTTTATAAATAGATGTGTACATGTTTTTGGTGAAAGTACAACAAAGACATTGTTGCGGGGGCGACGCTGGCCCTAGAGGCCCCCACCACTTGTACCACAATCCCCGCATGGGACACTCACCTGTTGAAACGTTGAGGGTCCGCAAATGACGTGGTTTTTGTTGTTTTTTTGTATTATATGTGCAACCGGTTTGTACTTTTTCGGCTATTTTTATTGTTTATTTCTTAATGGGTTTTGTTCTTCTACACGGAGAGAAAAAAGAAGAGCTTTACAAACACGAAGTGTGCGAAAAATTTCATATCTTATCTTATCGGAAGAGGGGAGAGGGGAGAGGAGAGCATAAAGAGCACGGAGTGCGGTGTGCGGTGTGGAGCAGGTGGAGGAATGTCTCATTATCATCAAATGATAAGAGGCACATCGATATAGTGGTTTCGTTCTGTTTGTTGTTTGGTGATTTCGGAACGCGACTGTGATGGGGTTGTAACTACAATAAATAGTCCCGTCCCCGCTGACTGTGCTCTAAAATTGCACGCTGACGTCAGGCTGCGCTCCAAAAAGGCAGGGAGGATGAGTCACCTCTCACACTCCCTCTCTCACTCTCCCACCCTCTGTCTCTCTGCCGATCTAGCGTTCTTCCACTGACGTCATAAGCTCAGCAGCGGGTAGGACAACAAGGGGGGGAGGCAGAGAAGACAATAGGGTTGCACTTGAAACGGTATCCACAAACCGAACCGGTTCACCTTCAGCTGATCACAGCCCCGCGCCATCCTACCACTGCTCTGGCTCTCCTCACTCCATTCAAAATCTCAAAAAAATTGCTGCTGCGCCGTTTACTTGCACAACACAACAACACGAAAACAAAACAACAAATACCAACAGAATTTCCAACAAACTAAAAGATAACATTATCTAGACATAGGTACAATGTGTATTGTGTGTGCTTATACATAGGTACACACGCGTTCCGTTTCAAAAAACTCTCTGGTTGTATTAATAAATTACAGTGTCCGAAAATGCGCGCGCGTCACTTACACTTTTACACTAAACAGCACGCACAAAACAAAAAACACACAGTCGAGTTCTGCTCAGTACACTTACGCCAAAATGCCGGCAAAACAAATTGGAGAGAAATAAAGTGTGGACCCGTCGTCGGTACGTGCGGTTCGAAAAAAAAAACAAAAGTAAACATCCAACTCTACACGGGGAACTACGGATTTGCTACAGAATGGGAGGAAAAAGAGGGTGTGAAGAACGGGCAAAAACGCCCAGAAAAGCCAACTGATGGATTGTAGAATCCACCCCTTTTGCCCAATATACCTTGGAGGCAAAAGCCAATTATGTCATCAAGGTATATTATCTTCACTCACGAGGTGAAATTAGTACGAACCGTGCAATTCGCGTTGGATTTATTGCCTGTTGTCCATACCCTTTTTTATAGCCCATTCTAAATTACGACTCATTTTTTGGTCACAGGAGAGAGCACTTATCGATACAATTATATATCGTTTGACCCTTAGAAATATACCAAAATACGTTACAAATTTCAAAATATACCGTGAAAATACTGACGAATTATATTCAAATTCCTCATATTCTTCGTTTTTGTCATTCGGTTAAATAGTAATAGTTAGCAAGGACCCTCAGATCTAAACTCATAATTTTATCCGATTGATGAATCACTTGCCAACAAAACTGGCTAACTTATGGTTTTCTTTTTATTTAATTATTTGTTGAAAAACGGTTTAAACAAAACCGGTCAACAACAATAGCCCCTAAATGTATTTCCTTACATGGTAACTACACGCTAACTACAAATTTGATACATATTAACAGTTTATTTTATATAAGCCTCATCAAGCGCCAGTGTGATAAAGTTCCGTTATCCACTTCTTGAGACGGTTTTATTCCGGCAAAAAAAACATTAATTTTGATGGATCGGGAATTCTATGTTGATCACGAATTTGAATTCGATGTGGTAAATAGCAATTCTTCACGATTTCTACATTGGTGCATTGGACAAGACGGTGAGTCCTATCACTAACCATACAGCATACTGTATGTGGTTAAACCGCGGAAAATAATACTAATAAAAATATTAATAATCCTATCCTTCATCTTTACTTAACTAGCTTTACATTACTAGCTAGCTAATTCCTCAGCCCTAGACACATTATTTTACACTATTGATGATTCAATGACTTTAAATGCTTCCTCTAACTTGATTGTGTCTAAAATAAGGTTTGATAAAAAAAAAATAAAATTAATATTAAAATTATGTTTTTCACGCTGATTTGAAACATTACTAATGACTTAATCTCAAATTGACATGTTTTAGACCTATTTATGCATTTTAATAGTCGCAGAGTGGTGGAGGAGTGCGAGATAAGTAAGTATCACGCCCTGCCCAGGCCATGGTCACATCAAGGTATAATTTTCCGAATACTCTACCTTCCAATCAGATGGCAAACGCATTCCCGCTGGCACAAACATCGGCATCTCACCCCTTTACCTGGGTCGCCGCGTGGAGCTCTTCAGTGAGCCCAACAGCTTCAAGCCGGAGCGCTTCGATGTAGTCACAAGCGCCGAGAAGCTCAACCCCTATGCCTACATACCCTTCTCTGCGGGGCCGCGCAACTGCATTGGTCAAAAGTTTGCCATGCTCGAGATTAAGGCCATTGTGGCCAACGTTCTGCGTCACTACCACATCGACTTTGTCGGTGACACAACGGAGCCGCCCGTGCTCATTGCTGAACTGATATTGCGCACCAAGGACCCGCTACTGTTCAAGCTGCAGGATCGCGTCTACTAACCACAAGCACATTCTCGCGTTAAAGCGGTTTCTGTATCTGTAAATAATACTGAAACCCCTTAAAACGTACAGCTGTGCTCGGCTTTCATCTGGGAAAAAGATCCTAAGTCAATGAAAGCCAGGAACATCTTATATTTAACACCAAATTCATTCCTCATTCTTCCTTCCGAAGTTAAAACTAAACAAAAACAAATTCAGGAAGAGGCTCAGATGACTAGCAGAGCATTGGTACTGTATCGAATTACAGTATTACAAATAAATGCGCATTGTATCGTGTATGTCCTGTTCCATGTTACACCTTGGGCACTTGTGAGAGTAGCGTATGGCGGTTTCGATGCATGGGCGACAAAAAACGTGTCCACATTTTGTCAACAATGGCTCCCGGTCGCATACGATTTCCAGACAAACCGGGCACTTGTAAGCCCCTTCCGAAGGCTCGTTTTCGTCGTTGCGCTTGCGCATCGGACTCGAAGGGTCATGGGTATTGGAGCTAGCAGAACTAATATTGGCTAATATTGGAAAAGCGGAACAAAAAAAAAAAAAATTAGTCTCTTGAATGAGGTTAAGATTTCGTAGACATACATGTTTCAACTTCCTCCTGGGAATTATCTACCCCGATGATGGCGAATGACACGGAAACATTCGGGCTAGATTGGGAAGTATTGTTGCTCACAGTATTTTGAAAGTTCTCCATGTCGGAATATTCCAAGAAGTTTTTTAATAACTGAAGACAAACGTGTCTAATTTTGAACAACCTCTTTGTTCACAACTCAACCTGCTAATGACACAGTTTTTAGTTTTCTCTTTCTATTGACAAACGGGATAAAATGGTTGAAGCAGGCGCAAAAGCGCACACACATGCATATATACACATATTTGCACATTTGCCCATATGCAAACACAAATATATGGCGAATGGCAGAGTAGGACAGAAAATCAGCAAAGGAAAACGCAAGAAAACAGCAGTACGCACTTGTATTCTCCGCCGAGAGGATGCCATCCCGCTCACACTCGCACTCACAGGCCAGACAACAGCTGTATCCTCTTTGAAGCAAAACACCTATTGTCTCCCTCTTACACATACTGAACCCTACATTCTCGTGTGGCGTCAAATAGCCCATCAGAAACCACGAAAACGGCTGGCAAGAAGTAGTTGATCTGCGATTGAGTAGAAATTTGGCAGCAAGAGCGACTGCGCGTTGGAGAATTCAGAGATGACGTTTGTAAGTAGATCAAATCTGTGCGAAACAGTTAATATAAATATGCGTGTCCATTTGTATTTGGAACTTGGCAGATTTCTGAGACTAAGGCTAAGATACGCCTCGCCACTCTCCCTAAATGGCACGAGCGCGTGGAGGAACAGAAGCTGAAGCGGAAGCAGAAGCCTAAAATGCAAGAAATGGGGCTTATTAGCCGCCAAATGGAATATTATGCCTGGAAGCATCGTGCTTACATTGAAAGCTTCTCGATTTCGCAGGAGAATCAAGACCACGGTGAAATTACACGCTATATGAAGTCGCAGGATAATCAGTTACCGTGGGAAAGGAAGAAATCGAAGGACGATGCTATTAAACGCTGGGTGATTTCGCAGGAGAAATACGTCCCGCTGAGGTCGAATGAGATGCCCAGCTATGAGACACTCGACAAATCCCAAAGTGAAGATGTGGCACAGGAAAGTCATTCGGAAACTTCGTGGAGACAATATCAACATATCTTCGAAAACCTGTGTCCGCAAGCTGAGTGACCTCAAGTTGGATGACTTCAAGTTTTGGTGACCTCAAGTTGGGTGGCGAACAGCCCGAGGAAACTCCTAACAATGAGTACAAAGGCACATGCACTCACAGTATGTATGGCTAGTGGATAAGCTGAAGAGAACTCTTCAATTTCAATAAAGTCTGTACCAATAAGCTAAAATTAAATCTGTTTTGTTTCGCCGAATACATAATATAGCCAGTGTAGTAGAGATGGAAAAGCAATGTCATTGACGTTTTATTCAATCTCAATTCAAAAGATGTTTATAGTCTAGTGGAATACAATAATAATATATTCATATAAATAAAAAAAAACAGGAAAAAACTACATTGGCGGCCATTTTGGATAAATAAAAATGGCCGTGATTTCTACTGTGGCAATAGCAATAGTTTCCACTATCGATGGTGGAACCCACCAATAGTATCGATAGTACTATCGGGATATTTTAAAATTCGCTTCAATTAACAACTTGACTAGAAAATAAATACAATAAGAACCATTTTTAATGGTTTGCGCCACACCAACGCATAGAAACATGCATATGTAGATGTATATATAAATGTTTGTATAAATATACATAACATATTTGATTAACTGAACAAATCTCTCTATTCCTTCTGAGCTCCTCCCCTGACTTAATATGCTAAATGCATCAATGTATTTTATGAAATATGTAAACAATATCAATGTTCAAATTTCCCGCTCGATTCTATCGATGGTGAACCGAAACAATTGATGGTCGGCAAATTTTTCAACCATCGATACTTTCGATGGCACTATCGATTTTTTCCCACACCTAGCGATTGCAGTCAAAGTTTAGGCCGCGCGTTTTTTTTGTAATATATATTCAATATTTGCGCATCGAAAAATAAAATATGCACAGTGATAATGATAATGCGTGCGCCCTTAATGGCAATCAGCAGGACTCCAAAGAAGTTGCTTGCGATCCCGTCTCAACGATCCAGGCGTATTTGGCGGAGATGCTGCGCCAAACGGTAAGCGGCAGCCATCATTTTACAAAATATTTGTTCGAAGGTTGGCTTGGCTCATATGAATGACTTCCAGCGCGCCGAGAATACTTCTTTGGAGAACGAACTTAATGAGCTGCAAGAAAACCAGAAGCTGCTAACTGATCAGAAGGCTGAAGCCATCTGCAGTATGAGTCTTCCAATCGCTGGGGAGAATTCGATAGAGCTGCTTCCCAACTTGGATGAACTGACTGCGAAGGAGACTACCCTGAGCAGTCAACTGAGCGATCTGGTGAAAATAAAGCAACAACTGAGTCTGGCCTATGCTGATCACTGCCAACAGGCCATACATGTCACCGAGGAGCGAGACGGTAATGTTACCTATGATGAGTTCACATCGATGGTATGTAACTGTGCACCTGCATTCTCGCATCGTTATTTCACCTCGGTGCATGTTTTCAGAGCTATGAAGATCTTAAGAAGCTCATACAAGAAGATTCTATTAAACTGTGTGAAATGAAAAGAAAGTCAGAAGAACTGACCGAAATACTACGCTCGAAACGCAAGGAGCAGGATGCCAATCATAAAGCCTTGCTGGAGCAAATCAGTGTACTCGAACTGATCGCGCTCGAAGCCTTGTAAGCATACACAATTCATATTCATGCATATATGGTACATTCATATACATATATGGTAATACTTTACACATCTCTTCTCATGCAGCGAACTCGCGAACGAAGTTAAAGTTGACTTAAGCTATTGCAACGAAGGCCGCCAATTAGATTAGTAGAATACTACCAACTAATTTAAAGAACACCACTGCAAACTGTCTTATATGCTTACATATGTAAAACTTTCATTCAATCAACCATTTTCCTAAACAAATAAAAAATACATATTTCCATCACATTTCCGTGCAAGCAATTTGCGGCAGGGGGCGCGTAATATCGTTTATATGTGAAATTTTGCACAAAAACAAACATACACCTGTTCCCAAATAAGTGGCAGCGCGGCGCCGGGCTGAAAAAAACAGCTGATGGGCTGCCAGAAGTTTCACGTTTTTGTGAAATTGCCTTTGCTCGAGCCTTATTTAACACCCCATCCCTGAGTCGTAATTTTCAATGCGTTATAAAAAGGGTATGGGCAACAGGCAAAAACATTCAAGACTTCAAGGTGTCCAAGAACCTGCCCCCTCTGCTCGCGTGAGAGGACAATGAACGTTGAAGACAAAAAGCCGATTTCGTCTCAAGGTATATTAGGCGGAAGGGGTGGATTTTACCTTGCCATTCGTTGCATGTTCTGCACCGTTTTGCCTGATGTCCATACCCTTTTTTTCCTCTCATTCCTCACATTTTTTCGCGGTGACATCCAACCCTCACCCCGTGTAAATTGTAAATAATATTTAAATTCCGGATTCCAGGAAACAACCGACAGCAACCGTATCCGTATCAGATGACCCTGGATATGTAATTTATTATCATTTAGTTGTGAAATTTTGATATTATTTGATATTGGTGATTTGAGAGCGACCATGGACGAATCCTCAAGGCAGCACATGGAAGACTTCTGCTTCATGCGGGCTCCCAGCGACGTCCGCACCACGTAAGTACTTCAGTCAGCCGACCATTAACGTGGACGAAATCATGAGCGCGTTATTCTTTTCATTTACTGCAAAGCAACGTGCCCGTTGCTCCCCCCAGGACGGTGGCTGACAACAAATCACGAAAAACAGAGCTGCACGTCGTACGGCTGAGCGATGAGGCCAAGCAGATGACCATGGACACTTTGCGAACCATACATGGGCCGGACTTTAAGCTGGAGGACATCAGCAAGTACAAGGACCGGGGGAGAGGCGGCCACGGTGTCAAGCATGCCTACTGGCAGGACCGGGGCACACTGATGGTGCAAAGTGTCCAGGGCGTTAGTTCCACCAGAGGCGACAGCAACGACGAGGATCGCATTCGCCGCTATGCCCTGCTTAAGCTTGAGTGCTATGGCTTCCATCCCGCCCACTGCCTCGAGGCCTACGAACACTGTAACAACGACACGGAAGCGGCCCTCCTGCTGCTCTACAAGCGATATATGCGCGTCCCCGAACAGGAAAAGCTGAACCTCGAGCCACCCAGCGAGGCAGAGCTGCTAGACATGCGCTCCGATGAGAAGGAAGCCCTTGAGTCCATCTACGATCGGGCGTATGAAGAGCGCGAGAGCAATCGGGTCTGGAATCTGAAGTTCAAGATCGACCACCTACTGGCCCACAGCCCATCGGAGGTGCGAAAGGCTCGTGAGGCTGCCGCCGCAGCAGCAGCCGCCTCTGCCCAGGCAGCCCTCGACAAGAAGAAGAAGGCCCCGCAGCGGTGTCGCAACTTCGAACGCGATGGCACATGTAAATACGGTCCCAAGTGTCGCTTTGCCCATGTGCCGGCCCAGCCCGTTCTTCCTTCCACACCAAAGAAAGGTGAGTGGATTACCGCTTATCGTGGGCATATTTTTGTTTCCCACAGATCTAAAAGTCTCTTGTTTGCTTCACAGAGAATCTGGATGAGAACGATAACGAGCTGTGGTTCCATGTGGAGGTGCGCTTTCCGCCCGGCAGTCACTATCCGTACGAGGCGCCGTTCATCTACTTGAAGACCACCTGCCACGACATACCGCACGAGCTGAGGCTACGCTATGCGCGCCACCTGTACCGCGAGGCGAGGGAGATCTGCCGCGACGGCATACCCTGTGTGTACAGCATCTGTGATCTGTTGCAGTCCAGCGAAGATCTGGCCGGCAGGCTGGACACGGCCCGGTTTCCCTCGCCCAAGCGTTCACTCTTCTACAACGAGCCGGAGACGGGCGAGGCGATGGACAATGGAGTGGGCGAGCAGACGGTGAAGCCCTCGCACTATGCCCGCGGACAGACGTCCCGTAATGAGGGAGCGTACCAGCGAAATACAGAGGCACAGGCCCGAGAGAATCGACGCCTGCTGCAGCAGTTCGTAGAGCGGCGGAAGGACGAGCGCTACCAGAAGGTGATCGAGGGTCGGCGACAGCTGCCGGCCTTTGCCGAGATCGAGAGGATTCTGGCCCTCATCGAGAGCTCGCCCGTTGTGGTGATATCTGGCGAGACGGGCTGCGGCAAGAGCACACAGGTGCCGCAGTTCATTCTCGACAATTGGTTCTTCCGGGCGCTTCAGCTGCAGCCCAAGGAGACCCTGCCCCATGTGGAGATCATCTGCACGCAGCCGCGCCGCCTCTCGGCCATCGGTGTGGCGGAGCGCGTGGCTGCCGAGCGGCTGGACCGTATTGGTCAGCTGGTGGGCTACCAGATTCGGCTGGAGAACAAGGTCTCGCAGAGCACGCGACTCAGCTTCTGCACCACTGGGATCCTGCTGCGGCGCCTCGCCTCCGACCCAATGCTGGCCGGCGTCTCCCATGTGATTGTCGACGAGGTGCACGAGAGGTCCGAGGAGTCGGACTTCCTGTTACTCATCCTAAAGAACATACTGCGCGAGCGCAAGGATCTCAAGGTCATCCTTATGTCCGCGACTCTCAATGCGAGCCTCTTCTCAAACTACTTCGGAGGGGCACCCGTGCTCGATATACCCGGCCGGACGTTTCCCGTGCAGCAACTCTTCCTCGAGGACATTCTCGAGCTGAGCGACTTTGTTATGGAGTACGACACCAAGTTCTGCCGCAAGCTGAAAAAGTCGGAGCAGGATGTCCTGCAACGAGAGCTCGAATACGCCGATGTCCAGGCAGCCGGCCCGCCCCCCGGCAAGAAAATCAAGGACGAGAAACTAACTCTGGCTGAGACATACAGTCGATACGCGGGTAAGTACAAATCTACTTAGATCTATTCGGATCTCCTGCAAATTCCGGCTCATCCCTGATTTTTTAGAGTACAGCAAGACCACCTGCAAGAGCATCTACTTGATGGAGCCCATGACCATCAATCCGGAACTAATCGAATCCGTGCTGAAGTACATTGTGGAGGGCGCCCATGAGTGGCCGCGCACGGGCACTATTCTTATCTTTCTGCCCGGAATGCATGAGATCCAGACGGTGCACGACGCCCTCCTCGATCATTCGCTCTTCTCGCCACGTGCGGGCAAATTTGTGCTGGTGCCGCTTCACTCGGCCCTGTCCGGCGAGGATCAGGCGCTGGTGTTCAAGCGAGCGCCAGCCGGCAAGCGGAAAATCGTGCTAAGCACCAACATAGCCGAAACCTCGGTAACCATCGACGACTGCGTCTTTGTGGTGGACTGCGGCCTGATGAAAGAGAAGTGCTTCGACTCGAATCGGAACATGGAGTCCCTCGACCTGGTCTGGGTCTCGCGCGCTAATGCCAAGCAGCGCAAAGGTCGCGCCGGCCGCGTCATGCCCGGCGTCTGCATACACCTGTATACGAGTCATCGCTTTCATCAGCACATCCTGGGCCAGCCGGTGCCGGAAATACAGCGAGTGCCGCTCGAGCAGATTGTGCTGCGCATCAAGACACTCGAGACGTTCGCATCGCGCAATACGCTCTCCGTCCTTCTCGAGACGCTCGAGGCACCTAGCGAGGACAGTGTGTTGGGTGCACTGACGCGCCTTCGAGATGTGGGTGCCCTGGATGCTGACGATCAGCTCACACCGCTGGGCCACCATCTGGCCGCCCTGCCGGTGGACGTGCGCATCGGCAAGCTGATGCTGTACGGCGCCATCTTCCAGTGCCTGGACAGTGTGCTCACCATTGCCGCCTGCCTGAGCAATAAGTCGCCCTTTGTCAGTCCGCTGAACAAGCGGGTGGAGGCGGACAAGTGCAAGCGCCTATTTGCGCTGGGCAACAGCGACCATCTCACTGTGCTGCAGGCGTACCGGGTGAGTCATCATCCATTACCCAGATGGATCCTCCCGGCCATTACTCATTCCTTTTTTTGTTCCCCCACAGAAATGGCTTGAAGTGGCAAGGCGTGGCAACTATGCGGCCAGCCGGAACTATGCCAGCGAGCATTTTCTGTCCCTCAACACGCTGGAGACGATAGCCGACCTAAAGTATCAGTACCTGGAGCTGCTCGTCTCGATTGGCTTTGTGCCCATCGATGTGCCGCGCAGGCGCAAGAATGCCAGCGACAACATCCTACAGCTCACTGGTAACCCACATATACAATGATCTGTGTGCATCCCTGAACCATCCATCTAACCGTATCATTTGTATACCCGAAACAGGTGCGGACCAGAACCACAATGGGGACAATAACCGGCTGCTCACGTCGCTCCTTTGCGCCGCCCTCTATCCTAATATTGTCAAGATCATGACGCCGGAGCGTGTGTATGTGCAGACGGCTGGCGGGGCAGTGCCACGTGAGCAGGGACATCATGATCTACGATTCAAGACGCGTGGTGATGGCTATGTGAAGATCCATCCATCGTCGGTCAACTCGCAGGTGGCCACGTTTCAGTCACCCTTCCTGGTGTACCAGGAGAAGGTGCGCACCAGCGCCATTTACATACGCGACTGTTCGATGCTGCCCCTCATTGCCCTCGTCCTGTTCGCGGGCAGCGATTTCAAGGTGGAGCTGCACGACGGCGACTTTCTGTTTCTGCTTGAAACCGGCTGGATCATACTGAAGGCACACGATCACGAAACGGCCGAAATGGTACAGTGCTTGCGCTCAGAGTTGATCAAGCTGCTCGAGGAAAAAATCCGGGATCCGTGCCTTAATCTACTGCACCACAAGAACGGTTGCCGAATGATCGCCAATATTGTTCATCTGCTAAGCAAAAATAGCTGAGACTCTGTGTCTTCCAAATACCATGATATGATTACGACCCATATGCCAATATTAACCAAATTGTTTGTAAATTGTATGTTATAGATGCTATATACCCCCCGCCCCGATATTTATACTGATACTGATCTGAAGATCTGTGTTCAATCGAGCAACAAAGAGCAATAATGAAACACCGAATCCGTTGGCTATACAAAGACTCATTTGTGGATATAACTCTTATTCAAATGGGGCGGTGTCCTTGACAGATTGGAATATACATTGATGAAGAAAAAACGGCTTGGAAACGGCATTATTTTTATATCCTATGCTTAACATTTGTGAGGAAACTGTGGGTATGTGTGTGATGCATAGAAGGAAGCGTTTCCGACCCCATAAACACGTAGAAATGGTTCATGGACAAAAATAGTTCCATTTCACAACCGAATTCCCTTCGACCACCTGTGGGGGATTTAAATAAAAAGGATTAATGGCTATAAGTCCAAAGATAAGGATGATTTGTGGAAAAAACTTAAGTTCGAATGGTAGTCCATTGATCCATCTATTTGTGACAAGCAGGGAGATGCCATGCTGGGGGGAGTCACTGAATACCGTGGTGCCACAACATAATTTTTGAAGTTCAAAGTTAATCCCCTACCCTTTGAAGCTAAAACATTTGTTTGCCCAGCCCAGTTTAAGTCTGCCGCTTTTTCTATATACGAAACACATGCCGTTTCGATTATGTTTTCCACGTATATTGGCATATTCAGATTTGTAATACTAGTAGTACTAGTACTATAGTAGCCCGGCGTCCACCTGTGCACATAATTCATCAAATGTTCAGGCTGCTATCGATCGATCTACGATTTGATTGATTTTTAGATTTGTCAACAGTTTGGGACAGAAATCAGCTCAAAAATCGATCACTTGCGAGGTCTAGTTGCATCGGTTCATGTGACCGATCGGTGACATCCAAGAAATGCCAAGGGGGCAGGCCCGAGTGGAAGGCCTGCCTGGTATCAGGTGTGGTATCTGGTATCTGGTTTTTGGTGGTCTCCCATCAATTACAATTCATTTGAATTTATTTAAATACACTCGGATTTACAGGCGGACACTTGCGATGTGTCGATACATCAAAGCCAAATAGCATATGTACTTGACTAGTAATTAATAAACCGCGATACTTATCAACGTTTTGGGTAATGCCGCCCAATGAATCAGTTGCCCAATTTAAATACGAGCATGTGTGTGTGTGGCTGGGGCCTTGGGCACCAGTCCTCTCATGCCAACTCTCTGTCGCTCTCTTGGCCGATCTGGTTCTGGATCGATATTTCGCACTTTCCGTAGCTTGTCTTTTCAATTTAAGGCCTCGCCGACCAAGTACAAATGATGATCTTTTAGCACCTCGTTTAGTTATTTGCTCGCTCTGATTTGATGGCTGTGGAAGAGTCAAAGGGGGTGTCACAAATGGTTTAAACATGCCATGCCAGTACATGCATACACATACCCTTTACAAGGAGGTATTATGTTTTTGAGCAGATATTTCAATAGTCTACAGAATCCACCGGAAATAGTCAGTCTTAGCCTAGAACAGAGCCTATGTATATTTCTTTGATATAAAGTCAATTAATTCTCCATTTCCTAAACCGGAAATAAGAGCATTAAAAACGTAACAATAGTACTATGTGACAACTATTTTCAGAGCTATATTTAATCAATTTTCTATAAGATTTGATAGTTTTAAAAGGCGTCATTTTATTCCACACAATTTTTAAACGAAAAACAGTGCGTCTATAATTTTTGAGAAACATTTTTGAGATCGCAGACAGGGTATTGGCTTATCCATTCGAGCCAAATACCAGAGGCCCCACTGAGGTTTCATCTCCTGTCGCTCTACTGTCACGGCTCTCTCTATCTTTCTCTCTTGCTCTCTTTTCGCTGACTGTCGCCGGCAACCGAAGCTTCGCTTATCCAATTCCTACGAGAGCACCTCCCCGTTATCAGCACTAATTATCATTGTCATCGCGTTGTCGTAGCCGATGCCTGACGATGCATTAGCACAAGGTGAGGCATGCCCAGAGAGATTGCTCTCCCGTGTTGAATCTGGCACCAAGAAGATGGTGGGAGGTGGCAATGTAGAAAGGAGGAGAGCAGGAATTGCTCACCTTGTTGTATGGAAACCTTGCACTGAATGCCTGATGCCTGCCCTCCTAAGCTATCGGTTCTCCTCTCTCCTCTTCGTACGTCTTCGCACGAGCTTTCTTTGCTCAGTCGCCGTCGTCGTCGCAGTTATAATCAGTGGAGACGAAATCAATAGATAGATGAGAGGAGGAGAGCTGGGAAAACGATGAATGATGATTGGCATAAGGGAAAGGCGAAAAAAAAGTAGGCAAACAGCGATAACTCAAAGTAATGTATCATTGGTTCGGTCTACGTTTAACACGTACATATGTATGTATGTATGGTATGTACATATGTCCCCCTCTATCCTCTTTCTTCTATCCCCATGTCCATTTACAGTTACTCCGACCTTGAGCCTGTCGCCACAATAAGCCCTTCGCCTTATTCTATTTACATTGGCATTGACAGTGAATTCTACCCCTGACAACGCTGACATTGGCGCCACCCATTCGCAGGATCAGGCCCGTGAAAGCCACCCAAGATCAAGGTATAGCTCGGGTGCCATCCCAGGGGGCGATCGTGTCTGGTGGCTGGGGCTGGGGCTGCCGTTGACGTTTAAAGTTTGCGCCCGGCTAGTGCCCCGTCGTAAAGCACTAAAATCCGTAGACAAAACATTTACGTACGATGGGATTTTTGTGTTGTTTTCGTTTTTGCTCTTTAGGTGGGGTTTTTGGTGGGTCGGGTCTATGGTATGTATGTACATATGTATGTATGTATGTCGCTGCTGGTTCTGCCCCCGGTGACGAACGGTGTACGGAAACGACAAAAGAAAAGAGCATAGCCTACAGTGGATCCAAATGTAAACAAGAGCCATGATCGTGCCTAATCGTATAATGCCTACAGAGGACGCTCTGTTTGACGTACACAACCATGGTTTTCCGAAAGTTGCTTTTATATTTATTTACATTTTATTTACAAATATTATTTCACATAATGTTATCATTATTAGCTTTTTGTTACTCTTTCAAGATCTATTTGTCTATTCATACAGTAGAAAAAATCTACTTACATTTTTAAAATATTAAACCAGCATTATTACATAATATGTATGTTTCTAAATTATTTTGAAATTTATTAAGCTGTTAGATAAAAAACACCTCAATATTAACGTATTTATGATGCTCGTAAAATCCCAAAACTTTTTAATGAAAGCTATCAATAACTTAAGATAGAGTTACAAAGAAACAAGCTAATTCTTGTGTCAATTTTCAAAATATAGAATTTGAGCACTGCGAAAGGAATTTATCCCAAAAAGAGCTATGGATCCCTATAGATATATGTATGTAAGTATTAATTTTTAAATTACAAATATAAATAAATGTATTTACATCCCAGTGTTAGCCTTTCAGGGTTAAAATAAATGTTCATTAAAAAATCTCATCACAAGATATACAATTTGTCCCACTGTGCTGCCCCCCTTCCCCTATTCGGTGTCCCCTGTTGACACATGGGCGAGCTGCGGTGCGGGTGAAGAGTGGGCTGGAACTGTGCTAACGATTTTCGTAGTTGCCTTTTGTCGATCGGCATTTAAAGTTGATTTAGTTTTAGTTGGTACCCGCGTGGCGGGGCGGGGCGGGGCGTGGCAGGGCTGGGATGCGGAGCGATCGCCAGAGGGGAGATGGCACGGTAATAAGAAGCCCTCCTTCTTCCCCGCCCTGTATACAAATCGGATTCGCACAGACACAAACACGCAAAAGAAGAGCCGCCGCGAAGACAACGGAAGCGTCGACGTCTTGAGTGATTTTCGGCTTGTCTTTTGCTCGAATGTGAGTGAAGCGCCGGATTAGAGATCGCCCGAGCAAAAACCAACACACATACAGACACACACCACACGAAGGCACATTCCCCGAGTGTGATTCGGCAGTTAAAGGAGGTGGAAAAATAATCGTGTTCGCTTTCGTTGCGATTTTCGTGCTCGTTCTGCGGCCGTGTGTTCTGTGCGATTCGTTCTGCTCTACTTTTGATTTTCAAGTGCGGCTCGGCTCTCTCTCCGATTTGGATTCTGATTTGGGAATACCGACTACGCGTCGACATTCATATGATGGACGTAACGCGTATCGTGTCGTAACGACAATCGGGTCTGGGGTCTGGGGCTGTATCGGTCTCCTCAGCCGTACCGTACCGTACCGATCGATCTCATCCGCGCAGCTAAGAGCAAAGCCATCCCGTGCGCCGAGTGAAATCTCCTCTGAGAAAACTGAGCTTGGAAGATCGGGGCCCGTGCTGAAACAGTTGCCGAAATCAGAGCGCTGCCGTTGCCGCACCCGGACAGCGCAGCAGCAGCGCTGCGACAGTGGCAGTGGCAGTGGCAGTGACTGCTGCGGAACAGACGTGAGCTGGGCAGAATTTTCATTTAAATCAAATCGACGTCACCGTCACCGTCAGTCACCGTCACCGTTAACAAAAAGTGTCAACCCATAGCCTGCAGCGCTTCAATTCAGCGTGCGCCGCTTAACGGTAACGGTCCTGCTCGCGATCGCTCGCTCCAGCATTTTTTTTCTGGAATTTTGTTGTTTTTTGTTTTTGCGGTACTTCTCCCGCTGCTACGTGTGTGTGAGTGTGTGTGTGTGTGTCGGTCGTCCAGTGTGTGTCGCGATTTCCACTCGCGGAAGGAGCACAAAGAGACCGAGCAAAGCAAAGCACAAGAACAGGACCACGCAAGATATTGCAAAGAAAAAACAAACGGTGAACGCCTAAGTAACGGTAAAGCAGAGAGAGAGAGAGAGAACAAAAAGTGTTGTGGTTCTTTTTTTTTGTCTGTTTCGAGCACACATACATACATTCCTAAGTGGTGGGTATACGTCTCGAGTACATGTATTCACATGTGTATGTGTGTCCTGGTCCACGACAGTGGGCCTCAAAGGTTAAGGAAGTGGAATCGAAGGTGTTGGAAATTGGCAATAGTGACAAAATAATGAGTACAGGAGAGAGCTATCAAAAGAATGATGTGAATGATGGGCAAACAACAACAATGAAAGAGTTCAGAGAAGTGCAGACATTATCGCTGATCGATAATGCTGATGTCCAGTAATACTCATGTGTGTGTGTTTTCGTCTCACCGGTGTCCCGGACCTTATCTGAGTGGGACAGCGATCGAAATCGCGGACAAATATTGCGATTGCCGGGATCCGTCCAGACAAGGCGGAAACGATTACACCAGAGGGAACGAGACCCAAGTTTAGGTCCCAATCTCAGCGATCTCTCGATGCAGGTGCGCTCTAGTTCAGACAGACTGTCTATATAATCCGAGCCGATTCGATCCCTCTTCCATTGGGCAAGATTCAGTCTGTTCCATGAATGAACGATCCGCTGAATGCATTTAATTAACGAAAATTGTTTAATACGCAAAAGTGTTTGTTCAACCGACGATCTGAAACAGCTGAAACTGAAAAGCGGAACGGCAAGAGCAGAAGGAGGAGGAGCAACGGTAACCGTTATCGATCAACCGATTGAGCGGGCGATCAAGGCGTCTTAGGCGCCCCGAAAACTTCATCCATCATTTGGCCAAAAAAATGCTTAAGGCATTTAAAAGGCCCGACTCTGGCTCTGAAACTGAATGGGGGATTCATTCAATCAGTAGCCAGTAGCCCTTCTTGGATCCTCGCTCTTCCTAGTCCAACGGCAGAAGAACACGGATATCTGGGGATCCATCTGAATGGCTGAGTCTATCCGGGTTTCACCCAATTAATATCCGATATAGTGTGTGGTGTCGCCAACATTTTTTAATTGTCATGTAATGTTCTTGGCTCTGACGTAGCCTTATCAGCCGCAGAGGAAGAGACGAGACAGGAGACACTGATAGATCGAAACTCAATTAATCATCTCTTACCGCGGCGCACAAATAGTATACCTATGTATATAGTACTAGTTGTAAAACAATGTCATCATTAGCACTAATAGGGCGGCCGCTGTTGGGGGCTGGAGAGATTCCTTGGAAATTTCATTCAACCCCTCAGGGCACAATGCATGCGATTCTTCTTCCTTTCTTGAGAGATGGGGAGTGTCTCAGAGTCGCAACGGGGCTGCACACGGGGGGCTGCTCGATAGCTCGATAGCTCGACGCCTGACGCCTGACGACAGCCGACTTTTGTTCTGATTATTTACTAAACGTGTTCATTTTGCAGTTGCTGCTATTTACTATTGATTGTACGACTATTTAGCGTCCGAGATATATGTAAATATTTTTATATTTATTAATTTTGTGCTCCACATACACGCTGGATACTCGCTTTCTGCACGTATACGTGGCAGGGTCTGAGATCAGCAGCGGAGCAGACTGCGGAGAGGATCAGTGGATCGTGCCACACGCTATCCTTAGCGCTGCCGCTCGTAAAATGGCATCTCTGTGGGTTATCAATTAGTAAACACTTTTATTATCATATTAAATGTTCTGTTGTCTGCCGTTGTCTTCACTTGACGTCAAATATTGATTAAATTCATTTACATGATCATCGAGTGTTTATTGCCCTTCGGCTCGGCTGTGGGATCGGCTCCGATAAAGATTGGGTCCATTTTATGGTTTATGGGTTCATTTTATTGACGGAACCACCAGGGTGTGGGTGAGTGCAAAACCATTCGCGATTCACCAGTCTTCTTCTGGATCTGCAAAAAGCCACGAATATCCAGGAGGAGTCTATCGCACTCTGGCCAGAAATTTCCATTCCAAAGAATTTTTGGGTTCGCGGGCAAGCCCACAAAGTCACATCGTCATCGAAATGTTTACTCGGAATAAATAAATACATAAAATAGAGGAAATACTCGTGCAATAAATGCAAAAAAATAAAAAAAAAAAAACTTCCATTGAACTGGCGTCACAACGCTTGAGAAACGGGTTGTTTTTAACCACAGAAAAGGAAAACCTATTTCATTATTTCACAGATAATTTAATAGAAATTATACATTAAGAACGATAACTAAAACTGTTGCAGAATCGAATGCTCGCTTATCAGCGATCCCCCCCTTGACATTAACAATTCCCATTTCTCGAATGCGAATGTAATCAAGCGTGTAATGAGAAGTTCTTGGCGATAGAACACCCATACTATACCTCTCATATAGTTCCATTCCGAGCATTCACATTCGCCTCCGCTGGCTGACTTTCAATTTTTACAATAAATTTGAAATTTTAAGAATCCTATCCTAAACTAAATTGAAATCCTTCGTCTCCGTCTGTGTCCTACGAAACGAATGTATCCGTTCACTTATGGGACATTCAGGCAGCGTGTAAACATCATTCCATCCGCGAATGCGCTGTTTGTACGCCTGAAGAAGAGATTAGTCAGTTCTTCCCTGGAAAGCAGCACGCATGGGAAGGGGGATTCCTTGCGCGGCCTAAAGTCCACAGCACACACGGAACTACCCCAACATTAGATCTCATTAGGGCCGAACATGCCAGCCCCGAGGTTTATTATCTTTATGATACTATTGTAAGAACTGTCGAGACACGAGCACAAGACCACCAAAACACACTACACATTATTCTGTCGAGAGAATGACTAAAGCTTGACACCTGAGGATCCGTACCGATCTCTTGGTTGTTTCTTTTCGATCGTTCGGGCCTGTCAACTATTGTTATTTTGCATTCACATGCGCTAATTGCGACACCCACAAGAGCTGCAACAGCAACCTCCACAGACCGCTCTATATATATATATATATATATATATAAATATAGATAACGGAGCTCCAAGATGTTGGGGGAGGCGAAGATGTCTCTGTGGATGGGACTGTGTTGCTAATCGTTGGAGCGGACTACTTTGCAATGCGAGAAATTGTGGAAATTAGCAGTAATAGTACCCTGCTCGCCCGCCTGCCTGCCTGGCTGCCTGGCGATATGATTAGAAGTGTCAATAGGTGTAAAAGCCAGAAGACCGATGACGTATCTCCCAGACGATGGAAGACAGGGAGCATGCCCCCGATCGCTTGTCAACCGATGGGCAGCGCGTGCTTTTTTTTTGTCCAGTAATGCGGCTGCTACGAAACGGAGATATCCTTATCCTAAATGCTTCAAAGATCTGCCCTTAAGACGGATCATGGAATGCGAACAAGAGATATGCTCCAAGAAGGCAACGTGTTTTTGGTTATGTGTTCTTAAGTGGGACACAGGGAACTCATAAGATCTGCTAGTTTTCGAGTAGCGTATGGGTCTCGTATCTGCAATCGACAGAATACGTATAATATATAATCGTGCATGTAGAGAGACAACAACTGGCCAAAAGCACTTGGGAGCAATCGCAATCAGGCTTCGATTAGTAGCGAGATACAACCATAAATAACGACAAGAACAAGAAGGAACACCCCTTCTATTTCCACTCCCTAACCTGGACAACACATTATCATAGTAGATTATAGAGCATACATCATCGCAGTGGTTCCCATTTTCTACATTGCAGACGGATAGAGCGACGACGACATGTCGCCCAATCGATGGATACTCCTGCTGATCTTCTACATTTCGTATCTGATGCTCGGCGCTGCCATCTACTATCACATCGAGCACGGTGAGGAGAAGGTGGCGCGGACTGAGGCCGCCGAAGAGCGCCAGGAGATCCATGGTGAGAGATCAATAAGAGTACCCTAGACATACGCCACAGACATTAGCCATAAGCCTCGTGATCGATCGACAGCAAAGAAGCGCATATGTACATATGTGATAAATAGTCTGCCACGAAGTCTACCCACATACACGCACGGTCTAGACTCTAGAGGTTGATCTATGTACATTTCCCTTGTGCCGACACATGTACATGGTACAATAGGACGTGTCTCCTTGATCAGCGGTGGGAAGGCATTTTCCATTTCCATTTGCACTCCAACCACAACAAAAATAACAACAACAAAACCTTCAGCTGAATTCCAGTCATGTACACGACATGTGTATTGTTTTAGAAGAACGAGTAGAGCGAGACAATCGATTTTCGGACAGATTTGTAGCTTTGTTAAGACTTTGACATCAGTAAACCAAGAATAAGATCTCCAGATAAAATCACGAGCTGAAAATATGCGAATTTTCTTGAGAATTATATCAAAAGATAATTTATTGGAAAGGATATATGCAAATGGATAAATTGATATGGATATGTAGAGTATGTAGATAAGATATGTATGTATATGCATTGGTACGTTTCGCGCAATATGCGGCAGTGCCCCTCGGTCGGTGCGGCGCGCTTTTGCATAGTAAAGCACAATCGTTTGAATTCGGTCTGATTTCTGTGTGCCAAAACGTGCGTAAATGCTGGGAGGAAAGTGTGAGCTTTATGACTGCACAAGTCTGGGGCAATAATGCGACCTCTACACAGATACACACTCCCTGCGAGTGAGTAGTGAGTGGTATTGTTGGATACATGAGACTATTCGGCGAATGGTTATATCTAGACGCTAAATCAATCCGCGATCTCGTCTCGGGGATGTATTTACTTCTGTATTTTTATTTTTATTTATATTTGTATTTGTACGTCTCTTCAATTGCAATAAATCCGAATTTAAACGGCCCATAAAACGTGCTAATTATGCAAATAAATAACCCATCAACGCTCTAATTAGTAACCATCGACCCAAGACGTGTCTGTGGATCGAATCGAATCGGATCGGATTGCGGATACCTGATGCACGGTCTCGATTCGGCCATAAAGTGTAGGTCGCTCGCTCGTTCGCCCGCTCGATGGAGTGTAACGAACTGTCAAGGGTTTCCTTTTTCCCTGATACGATACGTATCTGCTGGCTTCTCCAAAAAATCCCCAACTAATCCGCAAAGGTATCCAACGCATTGGACATGGCTTTTTTTTATCACACGTACATAAGTAGACCCAAAGCCGCTGGGCCACTGGCCACAAAGTTAGCCTTAATCACCTGAATGACTGGAAAAATAAACACTTGAATCGCACGATCGTTAAGACTATGACTGTGACTACACGACCATGCGACTGTGGTGTCTCTATGACTTTCAAGTGTCGGCTCGAGAGGAGTATATGGGATGGCGATAGGCCCGATAAGAGCGAGGCACTCCCTGGACGGAGTCCCCTACAAATTTCCCATAAGCGAACGGACACACAGCAGCAGCGTGAATGGCACTGCTGTGGCATTAGATCTTTCGATCTTCTTCACTCTCCATCGACATCGACCTCGACCTCGAAACGGCATGATGGTGATTGCACTCTGGACTTAAGATTCGAAATTCCAGAGACTGCTTCAGGGTGCAAGCGTTAATTAAATTAATTTATCAATTTGTTTGGCGCAAACTTTTTTCCGGGCTGTGTGTGCAATCACTGCACTGCTGCGATAATCAGATTCAAACGCCCTCGAGTCGGAGCAAAGGCACAAGGCACAAGGCAACGGCAACGGCAACGGCGAGGACTTCTCTGAGGCAAGAGCGAGAAATCAAGATAATGATCGACTTCTATGAACAAATTGCCAGCAATCAAGATCCAGCGCGCCTGGGACTGGGAAGAGGGGGGACTACTTACAAAAGCCGATTAAATTGTATGGCAGCTTGTGCACCAGCACCAGACTATATGGCGGATATATAATGCACTTGCTGTTAATATCTGAATTGCCCCCAATTGCGTCCCGTTGTGATCATTAGATTGGATCAGAGCAGAGCTTCACGGAATAACAGCCCGGGAGTGGCTGTCGTGTCCCATCGCCAGATCTCCACTACAAAAATCCCTTTGTTGTTTTCTGCATTTTCGACTGCGTCCCCGGACGCATTTATTGAATTATGCAATTCGTTAAAAGATTACCGGACGGTCGTTTATTGAATGATTGCAGCCGTGGTACACTTGGGCAAACAGCCGACAGATGCCCCATGACCTGTGCGCCGCGAGAGTGTGTTGAACCATTGGCCAAAGCGATCCCGATCCAGGGATCACCAGCCGATCACGAGAAATCTCTAGTCATTGATTAAGGTATCACAAGATCGATGAATGGATCGCGTCGCTTAATCGATTGATTTGAGGGATCACAAGTTCAAGAATCAACCACCCATCAGTTTTAATCATTCAATCGAGTGTAAGCGACCCTCGATGATCTTTCGGGAATTTTCCCAGTGATCCCAGTGATATGCGACCATTGAATCGATTATTCTATCGATGGCTCCCATTTATCGTATCCAAACATTATGTGCCACAAGAGAACGTAGCACAAGATCAGATTGTTGATCTCTCAATGCTCGGCACGGATCGCACACTCATGACCCTCCCCCAGGGCTCTTGGGGGTTGTCCGGGTCACAGACAGCGAGCGCATTTCAATCAACCAAAGAGCAGGGCACTCGCACTGGTGACATCATGCCCCCCTCCGCCAGAATAACAATTTTGTGAGTCTCCACGGGGTATAGTGTAAAATGTCGCACGCTGACGATCCACCGACCACCGACCACGTCCCACGTTTTGGGGGCCAGGGTTAGGCGTTAAGCGTTAAGCGGCCACAGCAACCCCATCACACGTTGACATCGGAATCAATTTGGATTTCGGCCTCTTTTTATGCCTATTGTTCCCGGCGGATGGCGGAAGGCGGAAGAGCGGCTGAGCTCTGAGCGATAGAGCAATAGAGCGATCCACCCGCACATTTACTTCCGGATCGGATCGGATCGGATCTGTTCGGATCGTATAACTAATTAAATTTGATTTGATTTCACGCTTGATTGAGTCTTGTATGGTCTTTGTTGCAGCATATCTGGTGGAAGAGCTCTCGGATAAGAATGTGAGCACACAGAACGAGATACTCGAACGGATAACGGAGTACTGCGGCAAGCCGGTGACGGATATCGCGAAGGATGAGCACGAGATCCCCTTCACGTGGACCTTCTACCATGCCTTCTTCTTTGCCTTCACCGTCTGCTCGACGGTGGGCTACGGCAACATATCGCCGACCACATTTGCGGGTCGTATGATCATGATTGTGTACTCGGTGATCGGTATACCCGTCAATGGCATACTCTTTGCCGGCCTGGGCGAGTACTTTGGGCGAACGGTGAGTGATTTCGATTTGTTGATCCCCATCCATCGATCCGGTCGTCACATCTTCCATCTTTTCTCAGTTCGAGGCCATCTATCGAAGGTACAAGAAGTACAAGATGAGCACGGACATGCACTATGTGCCGCCGCAACTGGGGCTCATTACCACCGTGGTGATCGCTCTGGTGCCGGGCATAGCCCTGTTCCTGCTGCTGCCCTCGTGGGTGTTCACATACTTCGAGAACTGGCCCTACTCCATCTCGCTGTACTACAGCTATGTGACGACCACAACCATTGGGTTTGGCGACTACGTGCCCACATTTGGGCCCAATCAGGTGAGTGTTTTGTTTTTCTTGGAAATCGGTTAACAACCTCAAATGCCCTCTCTTTGATTTTGCACCGCGATTTAGCCGCGTGAGTTTGGCGGCTGGTTTGTGGTCTATCAGATCTTTGTCATCATTTGGTTTATCTTCTCGCTGGGATATCTGGTCATGATCATGACATTCATCACGCGGTAAGTCGCAGGAGCAGGAATACCCGCACATAGCATGCCTTTCGTTGCGTCGTTATTTGTCGTCTGCATGCCCTAACGTATTATCTATCTTTATCTCTTAATATCTGGTGACACCCCATCTACAATCTTCAATCTTCAATCTACAATCTACATCTGCATCCCATTCAATCATCACAATAAACAGAGGTCTGCAGAGCCAGAAGCTGGCGCATCTGGAGCAGCAGCTGTCCTCCAATCTGAAGGCCACGCAGAACCGCATCTGGACGGGCGTCACCAAGGATGTTGGCTACCTCAGGCGCATGCTCAACGAGCTCTATATCCTCAAAGTGAAGGTATACATTGCAGATACCCGCCAGCAGATCAATCAATCAATCATATATGGGCTAGCACTGCATATCTATGTACTCGTATACGCTAATAGGGAGTTTAATGCAACAGCAAATCATAGTTTAAGCCAACTAATCACTGGGGCGACTAACTAATTCTGACCTTAATGATAAGATATATCTAAGAACTCTACTAAAATCGGTATAAACTCAATCAATCAATCATCAATCAATGTCCGACGAATAATCATAAGCACCATACCATAAAAAGGTTTTCAAATAAGCTCCATCTCAGATGATATTCGCATCGATTCCATTGGGAGGTATTAGATCCATTGATATTATAAAAAATCTACTAATTCTTTTGGGTCTACATATTTCCGATCCAATATACGTACATATGTTCGGGGATTTCTACCGGAACAACAAATCCAAGATCAATTAAAACACGTTTCCATATAGTAATTTTAAGGCAAAATCTAATTTTTGTTCCTTATTTTTCGGTAGTTCTAATACCATGTCTTCTTTTATACTATCACCCATAAAAAAAAAGATAATTTATGATAAAAGTTCTTCCACAAAATCTCTCTTAAAAAGTTACAAAAAATTAGCCAATCTCGGGCAACGGTAAAAACTTTGTCCCGCTTTAGAGAGTGCTTAAAATTAATTTTTTTAGAAGACATTTCCGTAGATAGCATTCTAAAATTAACTAAACTGAAATATTGCCTCAGGTTTCCCTGAAATAGGCTTTGGAATCGTTGGCGCAAAAGCCTCTTCTGTTTATTTCCCTTGCGAATGCATTGGTTTTTTTTTTCCAGCTATGTAATAATCAAATTTAGCAGCCATTATAGGGCTTAAGCTCAAGTCTACTTTCAACGTGGAGATCCATTTTAAGTGGACTTTTTTTGGTCTCCATTTGGGTCCTTATGACTGCTGGAAATTGTACATGTATCTTTATGGCTTTATGGCCCGAAATCTGGCACTAACCCATGGCAAACCTAACTCAAACAAATAAAAATAAATTATACAAGGAGTAATCTTAGGTTAAGCAATGCCCCATGGGGGGCCCCATGCCACTCGAATGTCTAATCTTTGTAGTGCCGTCTGATACTTTGGGAATGAACTCTTGATGTTTTTTACTAAGCGGCGAATACGAATACTCGTTAAATTGGCTTAGATAATCCCTAAAGATGTTGATGTTCTCTGTTCTAGTTTTGTCGAAAGGGAAATAGAGAGAAGCCGAATAATAAGATTAGTAAGATCCAGAAGGAGAAGAGGAGGTGGAGGTGGAGGGTCAGGCGTAAGTAAATATGAGGAAAACATCACGAAACGAGCCCAGTGCTAGCCCAGATCCCAGATCCAGACAGAACCAAAGACCAAACCAAACACTAATCCTGTCCAATCTCTTTACATGTCCAATAACCACCATCGACAGCCTGTCTACACGGACATCGATTTTGCATATACCATGCCGCGCTCCGCTTCCTGTCCGGATCTGAGCATGTACCGTGTGGAACCAGCACCGATACCGAGCCGCAAGCGAGCCTTCTCCGTGTGCGCCGATTTGGCCGCAGCCCAGGATGCGGCAGCGGCTTCGGGACTAATGATCCACGCCAGCTCCGACACGGAGCTGAGCAAGCTGGATCGGGAGAAGACATTCGAGACGGCGGAGGCATATCGCCAGACGACGGATCTGCTGGCAAAGGTGGTCAGTGCTCTGGCGACTGTGAAGCCGCCGCCGGCAGCGGAATCGGAGGACCCGGCGCTCTATGGGGGCTACCATGGCTTCTCTGACTCACAGATCCTGGCCAGCGAATGGTCCTTCTCGACGGTGAATGAGTTCTCGGCCCCGCCACCCCGTCGCCAGCGGGCCCGCGCCTGTTCCGACTTCAACATCGATCCGCCGCACTGGAAGAGCGAGCGTCCGCTGCGGGCCTTGCACAACGAGTGGACCTGGAGCGGGGACAACCAGCAGATTCAGGAGGCCTTCAACAATCGCTACAAGGGCCATGCCGCCAACGGCGGAGCCACCTCCATGGTCCACCTGGAGCCGGATGCCCTGGAGGAGCAGCTCAAGAAGGCGGGCAACACCTCGACTCCCATTGCCGGGCGCGTCAAGAAGTTCTCGATGCCGGATGGCCTACGTCGGCTGTTTCCCTTCCAGCGAAAGCGCCACTCCCAGGATCTGGAGCGGAAGCTGTCCGTTGTCTCGGTGCCGGAGGGGGCCACCGCACTGCCGCCCCGCTCTCCACTCGACTACTACAACAACACGGTCACCGCCGCCTCCAGCCAGTCGTATCTGCGCAACGGTCGCGGTCCGCCGCCACCCTTCGATTCAAATGGCAGCCTCGCCTCCGGCGGCGGCCTGACCAACCTGGGCTTCCATCTGGACGACACGGAGCAGGCCTCCCTCCCAGCCGGAGCAGGAGCTAGTGGAGCGTACCAGCGTCGGCCGCCGGCTGCTGGCAAGCGGCGCCGCGAGAGCATCTACACCCAGAATCCCGCCATTGCCGGTCGCCGGGGCAGCATGTATCCACCCACAGCAGCGGCGGCGGCCCTGGCCCAGATGCAGATGCGACGCGGCAGCATGGCCACCAGCGGCTCGGGATCTGCGGCAATGGCAGCAGTGGCGGCCCGACGGGGCAGCCTCTTCCCGGCCACGGCCACGGCCTCGTCCTCATCGATGGCTTCGATGGCGGCGCCGCGACGCTCAAGCATCTTCTCGGTGACCTCCGAGAAGGATATGAACGTGCTGGAGCAGACCACCATAGCGGATCTCATACGAGCCCTCGAGGTGGTGCACACCCACGCCGTGCTGGACGAGCAGCAGCAGGCGGCTGCGGCAGCAGCAGGCGGCAACAGGCTGGGCAGCCGGAAGCAACGCAAGATGGGCAATGCTGGCCTCGATCCACCCCAGCTGCCGCCCATACTCTCTCTCTTTGCCGGCGACCAGACCCGCTCACTGCAGGCGGCCGCCGCCAATCGTCTGTATGCCCGTCGCTCCACCATCGTGGGCACCATGTCGCCGAGTGGCACAAGCCGACCGATTCTGGAGCCACCACCAAGCTACACGGAGCGGGCAAGCGGTCAGAATCCGATTCAGAATCAAGGGGCACCCTCAACGACTGCAGCCTTGGCCTCGAGCACGGGCAAGTTCCGGCGCCGCTTCAGTGTCCGGCCCACGGCACTGCAGATACCGCCCGGTCAAGCGCCGCCACCCGGCGCCAGCCTGATCGAGCAGGCAACGGGCACGGGCACCAGCCCCTCGCAGTCCGCACTGCAGCGCCGCCTCTCGCTGCGTCCCTCGCCGCTGGCCCGTGAACTGTCGCCCACCTCGCCCCCAGGAGGAGGATCTACCGGTACCGCTGCGGCGGACGAGGCCTCAGCCACACGACTGCTGCCCCTGCCGGCGGGGACAAGGCCCAGCACCAGCAGCACCCACTCACCGTTGTCGAGAATCGTGCAGATATCGCAGGCGCAGCGTAAGAGCAGCATGCCCACCGCGGGACCTGGAGCGGGCTCGGGCCCTGGGGGAGAGAAGTAGGTGCCGGTGTGCCCATCCATACCAATGTCTATGAAAGTGATCGTTTATCCACCTGTCTGTCGATAAGGAATAATCCTTAGTTGTTATGATTATGTTATACTATATGTAGGGGCCCCAAAGAGGCCCCTCCCAAAGAGATGTACGATCTGTTATCCTAATGTTATGTACTCTCTGTACTATTCTCTCTTATTTTTTTGTTTGTTATCCTATATTTATATTTATACTTATCCTCTACAATATATACTCTGTGTGTGCATAATGCTAAGAAGGGGCTTACATGAACAAACGAAACATCAGCGTATTCGAAAGGAACTTTGCAAACGATCCAATAGATAAGTAGATTTAGTTTCACGGCAAGTTTATGCCGAGAGATGTACAACTTGGCACATTCCAAATTTACTATTACTATTCCATACTCGTGCATACATAAATATATTAAACATTGTCATATACCAGCATAAGCCAAAAATGGATGTACAATCAATTTTGTGCAAAAAAGAACATGGGAATCAATGCACTTAAATATGCTATCCCACAACTGAAAATGGGGATGGGATATTCCTTAGCAGGCACCAACTTACAGACACTATCGATGCCTGCCACAATATATTAATAATAAACTCCTGCATTAGTTTAACCAAAACAAAACAAGCCCGCTTCCAGTCCCTTGGCTACATTGTCGATCATACATATGTCAGCAGCGCCTTACAAGAGCGTTTTAATTTTTGTTTATCCAAAGCCTTTATTCAGAAAAAATAACAGGTCTCTTTAGCGATGGGACGAAGGTGACGCAAGAGTGGACAAATACTCCACAGGCTTGCCGAAATGGGGAGAATCCCCACTAATCTATCGAAAATAAGGGGAACGGTTGGTCAACATTTATGAACGAAACCGTGAATTTTTGGTCTTACTTTTGGTACATTCAAAGTGGCTTTGAAGTCACCCAACTTAAGGTCACTCAGCTTGCGGACACAGATCTTCGAAGATATGTTGATATAGTCTCCAAAGGACGAAGTTTCCGAATGACTTTCCTGTGCCACATCTTCACTTTGGGATTTGTCGAGTGTCTCATAGCGGGGCATCTCATTCGACCTCAGCGGGACGTATTTCTCCTGCGAAATCACCCAGCGTTTAATAGCATCGTCCTTCGATTTCTTCCTTCCCCACGGTAACTGATCATCCTCCGAAATCGAGAAGCATTCAATGGAAGCACGATGCTTCCAGGCATAATATTCCATTTGGCGGCTAAAAAGCCCCATTTCTTGCATTTTAGGCTTCTGCTTCTGCTTCTGCTTCTGCTTCAGCTTCAGCTTCTGTTCCTCCACGCGCTCGTGCCATTTAGGGAGAGTGGCGAGGCGTATCTTAGCCTTAGTCTCAGAAATCTGCCAAGTTCCAAATACAAATGGACACGCATATTTATATAACTGTTTCGCACAGATTTGATCTACTTACAAACTCCATCTCTGAATTCTCCAACGCGCAGTCGCTCTTGCTGCCAAAATTTCTACTCAATCGCAGATCAACTACTTCTTGCCAGCCGTTTTCGTGGTTTCTGATGGGCTATTTGACGCCACACGAGAATGTAGGGTTCAGTATGTGTAAGAGGGAGACAATAGGTGTTTTGCTTCAAAGAGGATACAGCTGTTGTCTGGCCTGTGAGTGCGAGTGTGAGCGGGATGGCATCCTCTCGGCGGAGAATACAAGTGCGTACTGCTGTTTTCTTGCGTTTTCCTTTGCTGATTTTCTGTCCTACTCTGCCATTCGCCATATATTTGTGTTTGCATATGGGCAAATGTGCAAATATGTGTATATATGCATGTGTGTGCGCTTTTGCGCCTGCTTCAACCATTTTATCCCGTTTGTCAATAGAAAGAGAAAACTAAAAACTGTGTCATTAGCAGGTTGAGTTGTGAACAAAGAGGTTGTTCAGAATTAGACACGTTTGTCTGCAGTTATTAAAAAACTTCTTGGAATATTCCGACATGGAGAACTTTCAAAATACTGTGAGCAACAATACTTCCCAATCTAGCCCGAATGTTTCCGTGTCATTCGCCATCATCGGGGTAGATAATTCCCAGGAGGAAGTTGAAACATGTATGTCTACGAAATCTTAACCTCATTCAAGAGACTAATTTTTTTTTTTTTTGTTCCGCTTTTCCAATATTAGCCAATATTAGTTCTGCTAGCTCCAATACCCATGACCCTTCGAGTCCGATGCGCAAGCGCAACGACGAAAACGAGCCTTCGGAAGGGGCTTACAAGTGCCCGGTTTGTCTGGAAATCGTATGCGACCGGGAGCCATTGTTGACAAAATGTGGACACGTTTTTTGTCGCCAATGCATCGAAACCGCCATACGCTCCTCTCACAAGTGCCCAAGGTGTAACATGGAACAGGGCATACACGATACAATGCGCATTTATTTGTAATACTGTAATTCGATACAGTACCAATGCTATGCTAGTCATCTGAGCCTCTTCCTGAATTTGTTTTTGTTTAGTTTTAACTTCGGAAGGAAGAATGAGGAATGAATTTGGTGCTAAATATAAGATGTTCCTGGCTTTCATTGACTTAGGATCTTTTTCCCAGATGAAAGCCGAGCACAGCTGTATGTTTTAAGGGGTTTCAGTATTATTTACGGATACAGAAACCGCTTTAACGCGAGAATGTGCTTGTGGTTAGTAGACGCGATCCTGCAGCTTGAATAGTAGCGGGTCCTTGGTGCGTAATATCAGTTCAGCAATGAGCACGGGCGGCTCCGTTGTGTCACCGACAAAGTCGATGTGGTAGTGACGCAGAACGTTGGCCACAATAGCCTTAATCTCGAGCATGGCAAACTTGGAAACAGAGCATACGCATACAATATATGTACATACAAGGCATACAATGCACATTTATTTGTAATACTGTAATGCATTGGCATGCTCTGGTAGTCATCTTCGCACAATTTTTTTGTAATCCGTAATAAACTAGAAGTACTCCAAATTCAAATTTTCTCTATATGTATGTACATACATATGTATGTACATATTTAATGCATAGACAGACCTGCCCACAGCTTTGATGGCGTTTTTCCGTCGATGTCGATTCCGTCAGTATGTAGTTGACATGTTGCAAATGTGTAGTACCCGCGTAGTTACCTTGTAGAAAAATAAATTTTAGTTGAACTTTAGTGTTTTTGATTCTTTTGTTTGCCCGTAGTAGGCCGATTTCAAAAGTCAACATTAGTTGGTTTGCCGGGATGGGATTTTGAGCACAGTCTGAAACAACACCAATCAAAATCATTACAAAATTTCATTGTGAACTAAAAATTGTAAAAATTCCTAAAAAGGAATTTGTGTGCAGTAAAATTTATTTAAATTTTTTTGGTTTCTGTTTCGGCTCATTTCGGCATTTTTACAATAAACATGGTAATCCTCACTGAGCAACTGGTAGAGGCAAAGTCAAAGGTCTCCGACATTCGCTATGCCATCCGTCTGAATGCTTGGGGAAGCGATCTGCACGATATATCGATCCTTCTGCGAATGCCACGATTAGAGGTGTTGGCTCTCAGTCTGAACAAGATCCGTAGTTTGTCGAGTCTTCAGAACTGCCACCGACTCAAGGAGGTATACCTGCGACGCAACGAAATACAAAGCTTCGAAGAACTGAAACACCTGCGCAATGCCCAGGGCCTGAGAAGCCTCTGGATGGACGAGAACCCCTGCTCGGAAGCCGCAGGAGCCAACTATCGAGCCTGCGTGCTGCGCATGCTGCCCCAAGTCACAAAATTGGACGACGTTGAGGTGTGCGAGAGTGAGCTGAAGGCGGCCCTCCAGAACGTGCCATATCCGTCGCCAAAGAGTACAATCCGAGCCCCGGTACCACAGTCGGTTTCCAATCCTAAGGGAATCGCTGCTAGAGCATCTCGCGAGGCCTTCGAGAGGGAACATCAACGTGGTGCACCCAGTTCAGTAGCTGGAATAAACGGGGCCCGAGGCAGACCACAAGCCCCAGCCAGACTGTACCCAATGACCCCATTCAGAGAAACTTCCGAAGAAGACGAAGACGAAATCATGCTACCTATTGCTTCCCCACGGGAACGGATACGATTTGGGACTGCCAGTGCCCTTCCCGGCAACGTCCGTGAACTAAGCCAGCGCGTGATCCCTGCCGAAAATCCCTCCGGTAACTGGTTGTCTACGGAATTTGAAGACCCGCGGCCGCATTCCTTGCCAGCCGTACAGTCTGTTCCAAGTTTCAGCGTACCGCGATGCAGAACTGTAACCACAGCTGCCGGCCCAGGAGCGTTCTTCGTCGCCCAGTCGCGGCAGGGAGCCCACGAACCGTTTGGCCGTCGCCTTGCAGCCATGGCTGAGTTTTCCAGATCCACGCCGAATGAGCCCGACTACGACATGCTGGAATCTGGGACATCCGAGGCTATCCATGGCTCGCCCGGGATCGCCTATTCGGGGATGCGTCGTTTGCGTACCAATTCAAATCTTCTATCGTCGGCCTTGTGCCTGATTCGAGAGATGGACATCACCAGTCTGGAGGACCTCAGTCATGCCATCAGTGAGATAGTGCAGGAGCGGTCTCGTATCTCCTAGACACCAATCACGTTCCAAAATCAGACGGATCCTGCAGCTCGCGAATCGTTGCCGACTACTGCCGATAGACTCTACTTCTCTGGACAAGCGATGCATTCCTGACGAGCCATTCCAGGCCGTGACGCATAACTATATCCCGGACATTATCTTTTCAAAATTCAGACTGTACAGCAACATGTGACTTTATGCCCAACCATTGGCTGCCTCTTCTGGCTTTACAAATACACATGTGGCTAAATTCAAGGTGGTTCTGGCTTTCATTTCGCTCCTGGCGGCGTCTACGTGGGCGAATCGTGCTCTTTGGGATCCCCTGGCTTAAAGAAAGCCGATCAAGGCTGTACGTTTCAAGGAGTTTCATTATTATTTACAGATACAAATTAGAAAAAAAAAGCCGCATTTACGAGATAATGCGATTGTGGTTAGTAGACGCGATCCTGCAGCTTGAACAGTAGCGGGTCCTTGGTGCGCAATATCAGTTCAGCAATGAGCACGGGCGGCTCCGTTGTGTCACCGACAAAGTCGATGTGGTAGTGACGCAGAACGTTGGCCACAATGGCCTTAATCTCGAGCATGGCAAACTTTTGACCAATGCAGTTGCGCGGCCCCGCAGAGAAGGGTATGTAGGCATAGGGGTTGAGCTTCTCGGCGCTTGTGACTACATCGAAGCGCTCCGGCTTGAAGCTGTTGGGCTCACTGAAGAGCTCCTCGCGGCGACCCAGGTAAAGGGGCGAGATGCCGATGTTTGTGCCAGCGGGAATGCGTTTGCCATCTGATTGGAAGGTAGAGTATTCGGAAAATGATACCTTGATGTGACCATGGCCTGGGCAGGGCGTGATACTTACTTATCTCGCACTCTTCCACCACTCTGCGACCCAGTAGTGGGACGGAGGGGTACATGCGGAGCGTCTCCTTGATGCACAGATCCACATAATGGAGTTTGTTGAGCAGCTCGTATGTGACCGGGGTGCTTTTGTCCTGGCCGATTACCGAACTGATCTCCTCGAAGCACTTCTTCTGCGCTTCCGGATGGGTCGCGACGTTGTAGAAGAAGAACATGAGGGCCGAAGAGGTTGTGTCGTGGCCTTCGAACATGAACGTGTCGACTTCCTCGCGAATGTCCAGGTTTGTTAACGGCTTCTCGTCGATAGTCGACTGCAGCAGTATGTCCAGGAAGGCCATTTTTCGCTTGGCCCCCACATCTGCATCCGCATCGTCGGAAGCTGCGGCGGCGTCCTTGCTGCCGCCACGTATTAACTCTTCGCGACGCTGCACAATGATTTTCTCCGTAAACTCATGCAGCACATGTAAGGCACGCTTCTCGGCACGGGCCAGGGGGGTCAGCATGTAGGTCAAGTCGAAGCGGTAGAAGATGTTGAACATCCGTTTGTGCAGCACCATCGATATCGTCTTCACAGCCTGCACATATTCGGAGTCGGCATTCGTCTGTGCATTGATGGAGACGCCCATGGCAGTTTCTGTGCGTACAAAAATTGCAAAGTTTTCAAAATATGTATACCATGTTCTGCGTGAAATAGCATGGTAATAAATAAATGTCCATCGAAAAATGATGAAGAGTGCGGATGGCGGATGAGAACGAACAGCGTTGCCGTACCGTTCGAGTGTGTTATTTTAAAATCTAACGACACTGTTGCCAGACTGCTCGAGTGGCTCAGCAGTGTGCGACAACTCTGCACTTTTTACCGTTTGTTTACAAACATGTGTTCCGGCTACGGAAAAGAAATGTGTTGCAATTCCTACCGCATATCGTGTCCATGGTGCAGAGATTGATCCAATCGTAGAGATTAAAGCCAGTCTGCCCTTGCCTCAGACGATCCATCTCCATGTTGCGGAGCAGATCCCGAGATCCGTTCTCGAACACGTCGACAAACTGATCGAGAATCTTGAAGTGGAAGGCGGGCGTGATGATCTTGCGTCGTTTGTGCCACTTGCGACCCCGGCTGACGAGGAGACCTTCCTTCAGCCACGGCTCCAGAGCCTTGTACTCGCCAGCCTTGTCATTGAAACGCATTGTGCCCAGCACCACCTCCACATCCTTGGGATTGGCCATCAGCACATTCAACTCTGGCCCCAGCCACACCTTGAGAGTCTCGTCCTTTGCGTACTTGCTCATGAACTCGGTTATCTGCTTGACCAACTCGTGCGGCGGCTTGCCAATGAAGTGATGGCCATGCCCCACCAGCGGCAGAACCGGGGGGCCCGGCATATAGCTGATCACCTCAATCACACGCTTGAACTTGAGCTGGTAGACCAGCAGGGCCACAAATAGGCCGCTGGCCAGCAAAGCACCTAACAGCAGAAACATATTTTCCCTCCTCGCCACGGCGACAGTGAAATAACTACTAATCGTCCCAATCTGCCGTGGACATGAAAGGTGGAGCATTGAACAGCAACGAGAACATCGATTATCCGCTCTCAGCTTGGGGCGACGCTCCCACCCCCGGCCCCACCCCAACTGCCGGAGATTTCAATCGTCGGTGGAGTATCTAATCGGTAACCGGCGGCTAACCGTAGAGCCCGAAATAAAAAACAAACAAGCTCGGGGATCTACTGATATCTTATCAGAAGTGGAGCAATATTTAGTTTTTTATGAGCGAGCCACTGGATTGGATTTGGACATTGGCCAAGTGCTCTTTGAAAGCCCCACGCAGATGACTGGCCACTCCAGAGGAGTTGGGGATTACAGTACTCACCACAAATGACATCCAGAGCGCACAGATGGACGGCGTGGCCCAGGTTGACGAGGTTGTCGTCTTTCCCGCGCGCCAAGTCCAGATTCGAGAGGAACTGATGCGTTTGCCGGTCAAAGATCTCAACGTACTGCTCGAGGATGCGGAAGTGAAAGGCGGGCGTAATGATCTTACGACGCTTATGCCACTTGCGGCCGGTGCTCACCAGCAGGCCTTCGTTGAGCCAGCGAGCCAGGAAGTCGTACTCGTCCGCCTTGTCCACCAGTTGGGTGCTGCTCAGGACCTGCTCCACGTCGCTGGGATGGAAAAACATCACGCTGAAATAGGGCCCCAGACGGAGCTTGAACGTGTCCCCGTACTTCTCGGCCAGCTGGCCCATCATCAGGCACGCCTCGGCGGGGCTCAGGCCAAAGAAGAGATGGGCATCGCCCAGCAAAGGCCACGGCTTTGGGCCCGGCAGCAGCTCAGCCAGCTCACTGAACCGGCGCCTTCGGCGACAAAATAGCAGCCAGCTAAACAGACCTAGAACTAGGACTGTGCCAACCGCACCGAACACTAAGGAGAGCCACATTGGTCCAGCCAAGATGAGGCAGCGCGATCAACTGTTTGTCTGAGCCGCCGAGCCACCACAGATAAGAGAGGCTGCGAGACAGATCTGAGATCTGGTGTGGCTTATCAGCCTTCTGCCGGAAGGTCTAAGGGAAGCATTCTCGATTCCCCAATCTGCAATCCCAAAATCCTAAATCGAATCCATTTCAAGTTCACGTTGTCGTCATCATGAGTTTGTTTTTGCCATTTATCGCGGCTGCTCATCGTTCGGTTGTTAGGACTGGCAATGGGCGGAATGGGGGGAATCGTCTAAAATTAGAAGAGCGCCCAAAAATAGATCGGCCATCTGCTATGTGTGTGACGTCAGGTGCGGAAGAGTTGCGGTCAGGTGCTACGGTGCCCCCCATATCCAATGTAAACACAATTTCTGGAATGCTTGAATGCTAACCATCAAAATGGATTGTTTGTTCCCTCGCTTTTCGATCGGTTTCTCCCGGTTCTGCTGTGTTCCCTTATCGCACCTCTGCTTCGTCGGCAAATGTCAACCTTTTGCACTGAACATTTCTGGTATTCGTTTCAGCAAACTAAGGGTGACTGGTCAGTCTCTTGACGAGAGTCTGGAGTGCAAGCTGAGTGCTCGGATCTCAAGCGGATCATCGGGCAATCGGAACACAACACTGCTGTGGCTGACGACTGCAAGATGCCCACTAATGTTCGCTGTAAATGAGTAATTGAAGAGTTCATTAACTAATGACTGTGGCATTCATTAGCCAAGGAAATTGCTCTGCAAAGAAAACAACGCTTAACTCGAGTCATGCACACGACATGTTCTATTTTATTTCTCATCCACTTTTCGCCTGTGCATTTGACCGGCTTTGAGCAAAGGCAGCCAGGGCCATATACTCTCAGAGAAAAATGGCATAGCAACCAGAAACACATTCATATATAACTTAAATATTCGGTTGTTCAATATACAAACATAGTGAAATTATAAATAATTCACTTTTATGTATATAAAATACTTGAAAATAAATATAATATATTAAATTTGCAGGAAATGTATGTAGATATATTTATTTAAAATTAATTTTTCAATCTAATTGTAAATATTACAATTTCAGGGGCTTTTCCTCTGGGTGCCCATTTGATTCGAAGTCGAAACGGATTATAGATGAGATGAATGCCAGAGGGTAAGTAAATAAACATTTATGCATTGTATTCGGATGATCTATCGATGTAATAATAATATTGTTTCAGAAATATATAGTGGCACTCATCCCCGGGTACGGTACATTGGGCCATTCAGAAATTCCCATTGGGCGAGTCCCAGCAGCTGATTCATGCCATGCCGGAGCCCAGAGCCAATTCCGTATCCGAATCAAAGCACACACACACACACATGCAATCGATCGCCCACACCACACCGATCGGTGACTACGTTGTGGCACCCCCACAACAATGGCAACAACAAGTAGGCGTCCTTCGACCATGCCAAATTCCAAAATTCTTGCGTCGTTCGTCGGTCGTCGACATCGACGTCATTTCGCCCGCCATCCTCTGCCTCTGCCTTTGCCTCTGCCCCTCTCCACTCCGGTCCGCACTGCTCCGGGCTATACGTAAATATTTACACATGTCTTACAAGAGCTGGCAATTTTTCGCTGTCGGATATAGCGTCGTGGGAGGAGTGTGTATGTGTACGGATTGCGATTTAAATGGATTTGTGTGCGTTGGAATTTCATTGGCATTTCCATTTTCATTTCCAATTTTATTTGTATCCCATAGCTCATTGCATTCATTGCTCCCGATTCGATACGAAACGGTCCAATCCAATCCGATCCGATCCGACAGTTCAATGAAGTGGCCGGAGGAAGGAGAATCCGTATGTTATACGAATCAGGAATGCAGATCTTTATAGATTGATCAAGGGAACGTACATATGTACATACGAGTGGATCCTTTTGGCGGGGAGTGCAATCAGCGCCAGTGCCAGTGCCAGCGCCAGCGCCAGCTGCCTTCGAATCTTCAGTTTGGAGAGCACGACATCATAACAATAAAAAAATACTAACAATTTGGCAGCGGCGTACAATTTGCGTCAACAGCACTTGCCTCTCAGGCCCCTAGTATATATATAGATGGCAAATAGAATATATAGATTTATCCATATATGTACATATATAAATACTTTTGTACATACATATGGATGTGTGTATGTGTAGGCACAAAGCGAACGGACCAAGTGCCCTGTTTTATATATAGATCTAAGGATGAGCCATCGGCATTCATCTTCTGCGCCACAATGCATACCCTGCCACCTGCCACCCGCCAACCGCCAACCGCCCCCCTCGCACACAGTACTAATAATAATCATAATATTAATAAAAACATATGCTTAGGCAGCCGCTGCGTATGCGCAATTTACCCATTACGTATACGGTACAGAAAGCAGATGCCAAAAGCCAAACGGAAAAACATGTCCAAATTAGGCAATATCCGATCCGAACCGACTCGATCGTGATTACTTTAACACCGCACACACCAGCAACATGTAATTATAGAGTAACATTCACATTCATGGCCGATTGTCACCCGTGCCGTACCCCCTTAGGCAGGATGATTCACCCATCATCCATCCACATCCACCCCATGGCAGCCCCCCCGCCACAATACTCGTGCTTAATAATTGTGGGACTCTGGTGCTCGCCGTTGTACATATGTTTTCCGTGCGGCCTGTTCTGCTACAAAATATTATTGTATATTAATGGTTTGCACTGCAGTGGCAGGGCGAGCCAGCGAAAGGGCTTCGTTGGGAATATGTCTTGGACAAAAGAAGAGGCTCTTCCATGGTAACAGAGTGGAAGGACAAGATCAGACAGAACTCTTGGGCACTGCAGAGTATTACCAACGACTGATGCCCATCCATTGAAACGACAGAGACCTTTCAACGCCAAAGCCATCCGAATCTATCAGATAATTTATGCTAAGCATTTTGCGACTCTTGCGGCTACCGACTACCGAAATGTGCAACAGGAAATTGCTCAGGCGAACGCATTTTCATTCATGAGTTGATTTTATTTATGTGGGATCCACGATGGGTTCCGATGGGATGAGCACACAGACACCGCTCACCACTCACCACTACCCTGTCCGTACCCTTACCCTACACACACGTGCCTCCCACTGCACGGCGGTGGTGGTAAGGCACTTGGCATGCTTGGTCGCCATCGTGCATCGTGCATCGTGCATCGTGCACTTGTGGCTGTCAGCCAAACATGCAACAATACGAGTACCAAGTGAGAAGTGCCCCCTCACCGCCTCCCAAAGAACTGCAGTTGGATGGGCCAGGCTGGTGCCCTGTAGAGCCCGCTCAGAGTGGGAGGAGAGTGCCCCCATATTGCACCACAATGCAGACCGCAATTTGTTTAATTAGCGAAATAGAATCATATATTAAAGATTGGCGGGCCCCAGGCTGACAAGCCAAGGCAGCTGGGCACGCGTCTGGGGCTGTCCAACTCTTTTGGATCGGCTCATCGTATTACCTGATGCCCAGCGCCCAGGCCCAGGTCCAAGTCGAAACGAGAAACCACTGATCAAGTATTGGCCGGTCGATTGGTGTATTTTTGGGGAGGGGAACGGGGATGGGAACGACTGGCTACTGGCGACTGCTTCCGGTTTTTCCCTGCCCCCCAAAAAAAAGAGCAATGTCAGCCAAAAGTCCGAGCCGAATACCGACTACCGACTGCCGAACCATCTGGCGGTGCAGCAGTGCGACTCTCTCGCGGGTCTTTGGGTTCTCTTCTCGGTCTGGTGTTCTCGGAAGAGATTCCCAGAGCTGCGGTCAGAGCTGAGAGCTGCTCAGCGAAGCGCATAAACTGGTGCTGGTGTTGATTGAAGAGTGACGTGACCCCAGGCAGTGGCAGGTTGCAGGTTCATCCAGGGAAAAGCACAGCTACGGCCAGGCTTTGAACTCCCAGCTCCCAGCTCTGGCTCTGGCGCTGAGAGTTGATTGTGCACGAACAGAGACACAAAAAAGTAGAAAAAAAGCTGGTCTAAAATTAAAAGAAAATGCACAGAGAGCGACAGCCGGACAAAGAAGAAGCAACCAAAAGGCACTGGCAGTGAAAACGAAGACCAAAACGAAGAGGCAGCTGCTGCTGCTTCATCCATGTGTGTGTGTGTGTGTGTGTCTATTTGCGAGTGTGTGCGTGAGTGTGCCTCTGCCTCGGGTCCGGTCCCGGCGTGGCTATAAAAAGAAAGAGCGCTCGCTTTCAGCGCTCACTTTTGGTCCCAGCAACCAAACGGCGTGGTACAATCACGAAAATAGAGTTCATAGAAAGAAAATCAGAATAAATCAGAAAAACCAGAGAATCCGAGCATCAGAGAAATATCGAAACGCAGTGGAAGCAGACTTGTACGATCGGCAGACATTTCTTGTTACTTTTTGTTTGGGTGTTGTTGTTCGAAGTACGAGGAAACGTGTTCGAAATATCCGAGAAGCCTTAAGATTGCGTCTTGCATTGTGAGTGGCACCCCAAAAGCAGAGCAAACGGAACGAAAAGAGTGCAAAGGAAGTGCTCGTCGTACAAGCCGCCCACAGAAGAGTTCCAGCCAAAAAGGAACCAACAACCGCTGAAGAAACAAGTGAGTGTACCACATAAGAGGGGATTCCCCCACAAAACCATTAGGACTCTCGTCCGCCCGGTCTGGGGGGGGGGGCGCCTGGGGGGCCTGTGTGGCGGGTTTCGCTTCGTTTTTCCCAGGTAGCGGCAGTCGGGCGGGTTAATTTCCAGTTAATTCGAATTTCGAAATGGGCAGAATGGTGGGTTGGGGAGGGGGGGAACGAATTCCGGTTCATCTTTCGGGGTCGCGCGCATGCGCATGCGGCCTAACGGCATTTATTGCGGCGTTTGCTTTGCTTTTGCTTTTGCTTTGGCTTTGGCTTTGTCTTTGCATCGCCACTAATGTGGGGTTGGGTTGGGTGTGGGTCTATCTCTGGCAATCGGTCTCGCTCTGGGTCTGGGTCTGGGTCACAAAAGAAATGTGCAAAAAAAAATAAAAACGCTATGGGGCTCCACGCCACTCCATGCCACAACACAATGGGCCGCCCTCGAACGAAACACAGATTTTCCTTCCATTGTCATGATGTTTGGCTGCGAACAAAATGTAATTGGTATTTCTTTCCCCATCATGATCGTCTTGGCTTTGTTTCGTCTCTTTTTTTTTGTTCGCAGGCAAAAGTGTTGCGAATTCGCGTTCGAGAGCCACCGCCAAGCGGACATCGGGAGTAACTTTCGAGACGAGACTAGACGAGTCTTACCAGTCGTCTGTGTACCCCATAAAGCTGCAAGATCCAAGCCAGAGCCAGGCCAGGCCCAACAGTAACAGCAGCAGCATGGCAGACGTATCGCACGAGCTGGGCGCCCTGCGCTTCGTAGTGGTAAGTACTTTCCAAATAGCCACTTCTTGCAACACCTATGCGGCTGGGTGGGGAGGGAGGGGCACGAATGGGGGCAGCACCCAGCAGGCTCTGTTCTGGCATCTTTGGAATGCTCTATCCCCACACAGAACCTAAAAAAAGACAGCCGCCAGCAATGTTTTTCATTGTTTTTTTTCCCTTATTTTTGTTTGCTTTATTCCCAAATAAAATATCTCGTGCGACAAATGCCTGAAAAATAATTTATGCGCAAAAAACCACAAGAAATGCGTGAAGCCAAAAACAACAACAAAAATTAGAATACAAATCGCTAGAATAAATGTCAACGGAAAATCCATTTTCGTTTTCGCCGAGGAAAATGTTTGTCTTTTGGCCACTGGAAAGCGTCCAATATAATATCATTAAAATTGAAATGATATAAAGAATTTAAATTCAAATCCCCAAAAAACAAAACAACAATTGGCGGCTCTGCGGTTTCTTGTTTTTGTTTTTGTTTCTGTTTTAATTTGTCGCCACATGAATTGCCAAAATATGTACATAGATATATATAGTATGTGGGGATATATTATAGATAGATATTATAGTATAGGGGTGGTGGGAACGACACGACAAAGGAACAAATTTTCGCACAGAAAAAAGAAGATCAAAACACGGAAAAATTCTTGGCAATGACCATCGCTCGGGTTGAAATAGCAATGCTGAATATGCATACGATATAGTCGTATAGTAGTGGCTATATCCGAGTGTCTCTCTATATGTATCTGTATATGTATTGGCTGTAGCTTTAGCTGCCTCAGAAATGCTCAGACTTTTCAAGAGTGACAACGGCGCCGACAAATAGATCCCATCCTACCATCCCCGCGGGCGACATAACACCGACTCGTAGCCAAAATTATATACAAATATCCCATGTATGCACATACATATCACCCTGTTTCGATAGAGATCCATTACATTCCTGGCTTTGCGAATCCTATGCGAATGAGAACCATTGGATCTGAATACAATACAATCTCACGGTCTTTCCCAACTCTCACTCTCTCCACTCGAATGTTTGGATTTCCCCAACGTTTACCGAATAGAGTAGAGTGGAGTGGAGAGGAGTGGATAGGAGGGTTCATTGCCTGCACCAATTGCATACCCAATCTTGTGGGAGCCCTGTTTATAACATAAATTTCATCTTTATCACTCGCCACCCCCCACCCAACTCTCGTTGCGTTGCCTTGATGCACGTGACGTGCGAACGGATGTGGTTTTCCACAATATTTTTCCAACATTTGCGGTGTGAAAATCAAAATTGAAATTTCCATACAAAAATGTATGCATTTTTTCCCAAGAGACTTTCACCGATGTTTCAATCCCCCCCATATTCGTATAAATACAAGTCGAAAGGAAACTGCCGCCAGAATCTTTCAGCATTTCGTTTTCATTCATCGCCGAATTCATTTGTCTATCGGCGGCTGGGATCTCGATCCGAGTACGGGTATGAGTATGAATGAAATTCCCCCTGGGGGTTGACAAAAACGCCGTTGAGCGCATTGATTGAAGAATTTTTTGGATATTGATCAAAGAGACAAATTGTGAACGTCATTGGGGCGTCGTGTTTTGGCCGCTGTTGTTGCCAAAACAAATTATATAAAGAGCTTTACGTACATATATGTATATCATATAATAAAAAGTCTGTATCGGAAGCGGAGGCGGAGGCGCCAGATATGTCGCATTCATTCATGGGCAACTCAATCATGGACTCTCTCTCCGTCAAACTGCGGGCCATTCTACTCGTAAAATATATCCGCTCGCCATAAATAATAATCTGATGAATAAACAGAATGGGGTGTGCCTGAGTGCTGGTGGTGGTGGTGGTGGTGGCTAGTGAGTGATCCGAGGTCCGTGGACATCGGTTAGTGGCGAAAATTGCCCGTGAAGGTCATTCCTGTTTTCTTTTCTCAATCTTTCTATACATATGTATGTGCTTATATACATATTTATGTATATATATACTTAAGTTTTCGTTTCGTGGCATGCTCCTTCGCCCCCGCCCCCGCCTCCGTTTCGAGCAAACATTTTTTTTTATTTATGACAACGACATTTGCGCATTCCTTTCGAGCCATTTGCTGGCTGTGTGCTAGCTGGCATTCTGCACTTGTTAGATGAAAAATTACACAGAACGTATGTTTCTTAATTGCGGCCAATTAGTTCAAAGCCAAAAAGTTGTTCGAACAACTTGAGTGTAATTTTTGAAAAGCACTAATTGCCCGCCAAATGACAGGAAAATGCAAATGTCTGGCAAGGCCGTTCGCTGGGTGGCATCGCCGTCTGCCAACAGAACAAAAAGAGTGGCGCCGGGTCAAACTGTTTGGCTTCTCTCCCCTTTCCTTCAGAAACCCTGTGAATGAATCCAATTGACTTACTCCCGATCCGATTTGTGACTATTGCAGGACTCGCCGCTCTCCTCCAAAGTGGCCATGTTCAACAATCAGGCGACGCAGCACAAGCAGTCGCAGTTATTGAATCCGTTCTCGCAGGATGGACGCGCCTCGTCGCCGAAGCCGACCTTCTCCAAGGACCAGTACGGCAAGCCGCTGGCCGGCAGTCTGACAGAGGCACGCGGCCAGAAGGCCAACATGCACGTGATGAAGGAAATGCTGGAGCTATGCCAGATCATCAACACGGAAGGCTACGACGTCAAGGATGAGCCAGGCATGCGAGTGATTCCCTTCGGCGAGTTGTTCAACGTAAGTTCCAGCGTTTCAGCCTCAAATTCGGCAGTCACTTGATACTCTCCCACCTCCCTCTCCCTCTGCCTCTCCATCATCCTCTTCCAGATCTACAACTACATCTCGGACAAGGTGGTGGGCATACTGCTGCGTGCCCGTAAGCACAAACTGGTGGAGTTCGAGGGCGAGATGTTGTACCAGCGCCGCGACGACAATGTGCCCATATTCCTGCTGAAGCCCATCAGGGAGATTCGCAGCGAGATGGAGGCCAAGATCGAGGAGATCAAGCGCGCGGCGAGTCCTGCCCCGCCACAGTCCACATCGGTGCTGCTCGATCGCAGCGCCCACGAGCAGAAGCTGAAGGCGCGAACACCGTCGCCGGCGGTAAAGTCGAAAGCAAAAGCGAAATCACCGTCGCCACCACAGGTTACTGCTGATGCTCCTGCTCCAGCTGCCGCAGCTCCAGTCGAGGTCAAGCCAGTCGCAGCTCCAGCTGAAGTGTTGGCACCAATCCCGGAGCCTGCGCCGGCTGTGACAGTCACAGAAGCTGCACCAAACCATGAGCCCCTACCGGAGGCTGCCAAGCTAGAGGAGAGCCCCGTCCAGGCAGCGCCCGCAGCAGTGGAACCCGTGAGTCAGCCACAACCAGAGGCTAAGCCTGTTCCAGTTTCTGCAGAGCTCATCCCAGTTTCCCCCGACGTGCAAAAAACAGAAGCCGCCTTGCCCACAATTGTGATTGAGGCCTCAGCAGTGTTTGTGCGCACTGCCAGCACGGATCAGCTGGCAGCAGACACAGCACCATCAGCCACCAGTCCCGCCGACACATCATCTCCGGCAGCCAAAGACGAACCCGTGATCGCTGCCGGAGACAGCGCCTAGGCAGCCGACCCCTTGGAATTGTTTTGAGAAGGAACTCGCAACTACTAAAGCGGCAGCTTTAAATTGCAGTAGTTTAGCTTAAAGTTTAGTTGACCTAGAGTTTAACTTACGATTAGTGCAGAGATTAGCAGAGAAAACAAACACAACACTGAAGACAGACCAGACCCGAAACCGACTATTTATAAAGGAGTTTGTTTATCGGACGACCAAAGAGAAGGTGGTAAACTATACAAATAAATACATACTATACTCGTACATATACATACATAAATATATTTAAACACACCTAGCATAAAGTAAATGCAATGCATGTAGACACAGTATTATACCATAGTTTTCTTACACCTATTTTATATCTGCTCTGTGGCCTCGGGCGCCGTTAGGCAGCGCTGCCAGACAGCTGTGAGTGCTCTGGCGCGCAATGTGACCGTTCGCGGATGCTGACAAAATACGCCCACGCATCGCGCATATTTATCCTGGGTTTGAAGAGTGGATAACAAAAGAACAAAATCCAAAGAAAGAACAAGAAGATCGCGAAGAATTTTTCAATCATCATCGTTCAGCGTTCATCGTCAGTCAGCAATAATGCGAAAATTCACAGCCTTTGCATGTGGCACTGGGGCCGGTCTGTTGACCTTCTACCTAACAAAACTAAATGAGCCAAAGGCGGCGGTGCACAACTCGTGGACGAGGAGCGAGAAGCCGGTGGATCCGTGTGCGCTGTGGGACCACAATTGGGACCTGCGCGACCCCAAGAGCCTAGTGAAGCCGGTGAAGAACGATCTGTCCCAGGAGCAGAATCGGTACAACAGTGAACTAGAGAAAGTGGTCCCGAAACATGCCCGTCACATAATTCTCATTCGGCACGGCGAGTACCTCGATGTGGGGGACACCGACGAGACGCATCATCTGACCGAACGTGGGCGGGAACAGGCCAAATACACGGGCAAGCGTCTGTGCGAACTGGGCATCAAGTGGGACAAGGTGATAGCCTCGACAATGGTGCGGGCCCAGGAGACGGCGGATATCATACTCAATGAGATCGACTACGAGAAGGCGAAGGTGAAGAATTGCGCCTTCCTGCGGGAGGGTGCCCCGATACCGCCCCAGCCGCCAGTCGGCCACTGGAAGCCGGAAGCGTCGGTAAGTTCTTGCCGCGGGTCTTGAATTGTCTTCAATTTTACATGATCCTCACTGACACTGCAGCAGTTCTTCAGAGACGGTGCCCGGATCGAGGCCGCCTTCCGGCGCTACTTCTATCGTGCTTATCCCGACCAGACCAAGGACAGCTACACCCTCCTGGTGGGCCATGGCAATGTGATCCGATACTTTGTCTGTCGAGCACTTCAGTTCCCGCCCGAGGCCTGGCTGCGGATCAGCATTAACCATGCGTCCATCACCTGGCTAACCATCAGTCCATCGGGGAATGTGTCCATCAAGTACCTCGGCGATACCGGCTTCATGCCCGTCAATCATCTGACCAATCGGATACCCCGCGCGGCCAAAAATGTTGTGTAGATTCGCTGGCGATTTCCTGTACAGTCTTCCGAGTCTTCCCGAGTAAACCGAACTGCCTGCCTTCCAACAAGCCTTACTTGTGCGAGTACCTTTCTTGGTGTGTTTATTTGCAAAGGGTTATCGTATCGTTATCGGCTACCCCAAGACTTTCTCCAGTCGTTGCAGGCACTTGCGTATGCCCACATCCTCGCCAGCACCGCGCTTCAGCTCCACCAGCTTGGCCTGCTCCCGCACGAAGTCCAGCAGCGGTGCCACTAGCTCCGGGGCCAGTTCCGCCAGCTTGATGAGCATTTGAAAGTAGAAATATGTGCAGTGGGCCAAGTGTTTCTCGGCCAGGGAGCGCAGGTGGCTCAGGCACATCGCTCTGGCTGGCTGAGAGCGCCTGAAGCCCTCGTGAGAGACGATGATGCGATACAGAGACAGCACCTGCCCGCGACTGTGCTCCAGCTCATCCACAAACATGACGTGCTCCAGGAGGGGTATGTGAACGGCTCGGAGAAGGGTTAGCAGCTGCTTTTCCTGGTCGGCAGCGATGGCCTCGACCAGCTGCTGCAGCAAAGTGATCACGAGACCCGAATGGTTGCCCGCCTTGCGGCGCAGAACAACCAGAAAATGTCCCACCAGCTGCTGGAGCACGAACTGCGCCAGGTCGCCATCATCCCCAGCGTCGGCCTGGAGGAGCGTCACGTATGGGCGCGCCACCAGCTTGGCATTGGGGGAGAAGTTGAAGTGCGGCGTCCAGTGGAGAATGAGCTGTTCCAGCGTCTTGCCCAGATACGCGTCCGTGCGGTAGGGCAGCCTCCCGATCCCCTGCAGCAGCACAGGAAAGATCTTGTGCACCATTTGGGGCAGGCGGCCTTCGGGCGGGACACCGGCCTGCAGCTGTGTGGTCAGCAGGAAGCGCACCATGGCCAGGTGGAAGAAGCAGCTTGGCTTCGAACGCACATACGCGAGGCTCGGGCAGTTGTATATGACGATGGCCAGGAAGCTGTAGAACCGAGAGCCGAGCTCAGAGCGCAGTCGGTCAGGCGGTAGCCACATCTCGAAGTGGTTCACGTAGGCGTGCAGCCTGTGGCTCAGCTGCATCCGGATGCGAGCCTGGGCGGCCGCCTCCTCTTGCTGGGCCCGTCGCCCGAGGGCACCGAAAAAAGCGCAGAGCGGTTCGCGACCGGCCAAAGAAGCGGGATCTATGGCCAGCAGCTGGAACTCCTCCAGCTGCACCACATGGGCGGTAAGCGCCGCAACAGACTCGTGCTGGGCGGTGAGCAGGACCAGAGATTTGATCCAAACCTGCAGAATTGTGGCACTCGATGGAGGCACCGGGCTGCTTGCCTCTTTCAGCAGGTGAACGATCAGTTGGGCCGAGGCAGCCATGTTGGCCGGCTCGGGGCCCTGCAAAAAACTCACCATAAGCTTCTCCCGATCCTTGTCCAAGCTCACGAACTCCGCCGCCAGTCTCGGCAGCCAGGTGCTGTGCCCACTGACGTACTGCACCCGCAGCAGGGGCAGAATGTGTTGCTGGAGCGCCTCCTTCATCCCATTGGCATTGCCGGAGACAACCCTCGGTTCGCCTAGCCGCTGGATCAGCGAGTGCAGAGCCTGCCAGACGCGATCCTGCGAGGCCTGGCCACTCTTCTCCACATAATGTGTCAGCCAGGGGCTGAGGAGAAGCTGTTCGCCGCGGGCAAAGTCATCGGCAAGGTCGAAAATGGCCTGAAGGGTGCCCGCGTAAATGGCGGCTACTTCCACGTCGTTGCGAATGGCTGCCAGTTGGCCCAGGAGCTTCGCCACATAGTCATCCAGGGAGAGACGGTGCCGTGCATGTAGAAGCAGCATGGCCATGTGTCCCTTGGCCACCGAAATTCGACGGACCGGTGGCAATTTCTCTAGGGCAAGGCACAGCAGCATCTCCCTCAGCTTGGGCGCCAGCTCGGAGAGGTCCTCGTGGGAGAGCAGCAGGCAGAGAAACAGCTCTATCACATGGTGTATGCCCGGCTCATTCAGAGCCAGCAATTTGGCCGCACTGAACTTGCTGAAGATCCGCCCGAGCAGCTTCTGTCGCTGGTTGCCCTTTCCCTGCTGGGCTAGGAGCAGTTTTAAGGTCCGGCCCAGCATCCAGGCGTACATGGTGAAGCTGCTGAGATTGAGATCCTCCAGCTGGTCCCTGGACAGGAGCCTGCTGTAGCGCTCCACATAGGCGGAGCCACTGGGGCAGGTGAGGGGCAGCTGTTCCAGCTCTGTGCTCGCGTTGAAGTTGCAGTTGAGTGAGCGATGCAGATATTCCCAGAGCTGGCAGAGCACATCTGGGTCGGGGCGACCCCGCTGCAGCTCGAGGGGCGCCAGAAGACACAAATAGACACGTCGCTGCTGTTCATCGGGCTGGCTGGAGAGGAATTGCTTGAGCAGGCTGGCAGTCTGAAAGTTTTCAGGTGGAGCACATAGGCCCGCTAGGTTCTGTTTATAATCGCCATTGTCCGCGTAATCGCTGAGGCGGGCCAGGCTGAGCCTCAGCCATGCGTAGAACTCGTGGAAGGCCAATGAAACAGCGCTGCTTTCGGCTGTAAAGGAAGCGATCTAATTAGATGGAGAAGTGCGCGAAGGTAGGCGGTAATTCTTACCTGGAAAATACACCGCCTTGTGGCCCTGCATGGCCTTGTGGAACAAGTCCCAGATGCCCAGCTGGCTCTGCGCCAGCCACTTGGGCGCCAGCACACTGAGCAGCAGCCAGAGTTCCTTGGTGCAGCGACACATGAACGCCGATGTGTGAATGAGCTCGGGTCGATGCTTGCTGCGATAGTAAAGGCTGGCACACAGCACCAAATCACCCAGCGTATGCTCCAGTTGGGCCAACAACGCTGCCTCCGTCGCCCCATGGCAGTTGTTGAGGAGGATTAGGTCGAGAAAACGCCACTCTAGAACACCGTGATACAGATGATAGGCCGGCGCAGGGCACTCGTTACCCTTGCTGTGCTCCGCAAAGTACAGAACTTTCCAGGCCTCCGCATCCAGTAGATTGTTGAGCAGGCTGCGCAGATCCTCCAAAAATCGGGGTGCTTCCATGCATATGTTTTCATCGTGTATGCGCAATAGCAAATGATAAAATTGGGTCACCTGCTGTCGTGCTCTGTACCAAATTGAGTTGGTCATTGTTGTGGGTGCTTGCAGCTGCTGTTGACCGGCCACGGCGGCGAACAGCTTCTGGATATTCTTACTAGATAACACGCGAATAGTCAATTTTATGAATCCCTGATTCTGGTTGTGTGTGTGTGCCGCCACTCACCAAGCCTCATTGTAGAGGTAATGTGTCACTGCGTAAACCTGCAGCTGGTCCTCGTTGAAGTCCGAGCAAATTTGATCCCATTTGCTGTATGGCGGAGGGCGCTGGGAGAAGCCATTGCGTACAAATCCCCCCTTTGGGAAGCTGTGGGCCTTAAAAGAATCGCGACCGGTGCAGTTGAACTCGGGCAAGATGTCCAGGCCATCATCATCATCATCGTCTTCGCCATCTTGATTGTCCAATTCCATTCGGTGGCTGGGAGTCTCCTGCTGAAATCTCTGTGTTGCCTCATTGAAGGCCGTGAGTATGTCTTCATCGTCATCCGACTGGAATAGATCATAGTCCATGCTACGGAACGAATACAAATATCCCGGCTGATTTCCTAGATTCGCATAATTTAGAGATGCCAGATATTTCAGAGATTTGGCAAGGCTGCCAGACAGACACAATCACACAAAAACCTCTAAAACTATGGAAAACTTCATATGATGATAAAAATGTGTTTCCAAGTTTAGTTAAAAATCCACATGACCAATTGTAGTGGATCGTTGAAAAACATTTAATAAATTCCAATTTAAATAATTACTTTGGTCAGTGCTGCAAAGGGACTCAGTTTAGTATCAGTATTGGTAAACGCTCCGTTCTCCGTTGATTACCAATCTTTTGTGGACATTTGGACTTTTGCTTTTTCAGCGGCCCCCGGCCTCCTTAGTTCTTATCTTAGAAGAGGGAAGCAGTTACGTAGCATCATCCCCGATATCCTCCAGTAAGATCCAAGATGTCGTTGCGTCCACTGGTCGAAGGCGATTGCGGGGGAGTCAATCCTCTGATGCAATTGGGCGGCCAATTCACCCGCGATGTGGCCCACAAAGACGAGGGCTTTGTCCAAAGGCAGTTCGAGCGGGGCACCCGTCCCGATGAGCAGCTCATCAATGAGTTTCTCGGCCAGGTGGCTGCCCCTCCGCAATCCTTTCAAATGGACACGTTGCTGCAGGAGATGCGGGACATAAATATTAATGGGACGCCCCAGCAGCAGCACCAGGCCGATCAATGGAGCCAGGATTTTGCTCGCGGCTTGGCCCCTCCACTGCCCAACAAGATGATTCACATGCACCCACAACAGCAGGAGATGATGCACGCCCAGGAGTTCTTCGATGAGCCATTGATCACCAGCCAAAACTTTATGGCACGACAGCCGTACATGGCCATCACAGCTCCGCCCCAGCAAGACCCCTTCTTTGACTCTGCCATGGAGACCATAATCACAGACAACCTACCCAGGGCCGCTCAGGGGGAGTCCGTGGAGGACTGGATCACCGACTATCAACGCAGCACCGAACAGAAGGAGCAGACAGCGTCGAACTTTAATGAGAAGTTCTGGCAGCGCCTGCAAGACGAATGGCAGAAGCTGGCAGAGGAGAACGAGCATCCCTGGCTCTCGGAATACAGCGAGAATCTCGATGCCTACAAGGAATACGAGTTTGCCGAAGAAAATCCCATGTCCGAGCTGGAGAATGCGTTCGAAAAGGGCAAAGAGTACCTCACCAAGGGTGACATTCCCAGCGCTGTTCTCTGCTTTGAGGTGGCCGCCAAAAAAGAGCCAGAACGCGCCGAAATCTGGCAGCTGCTGGGCACCTCCCAGGCCGAAAATGAAATGGATCCACAGAGCATTTCTGCCCTGAAACGTGCCCTGGACCTTCAGCCGGATAATCGGGAGGTGCTTATGGCGCTGGCTGTGTGCTACACCAACGAGGGATTGCAAAATAATGCTGTGAAAATGCTGTCCACCTGGCTGGCGGTGAATCCCAAGTACCAGCACTTGATAGCCGCCCATCCGGAGCTGCAATTCGAAGGCACCTCACTGGCGTCGTCCCTGATTGGGGCCAGTAAACTGAGAGATCTTCAGCAGATCTACTTGGAAGCAGTTCGTCTGCATCCGGCCGAGGTGGATGCTGATGTGCAGGAGGCCCTGGGCGTGCTCTACAATCTCTCGGGTGAATTCGACAAGGCCGTTGACTGTTATCATGCCGCCATTCAAAAGGATCCCCAGAATGCCAAGACCTGGAACCGTCTGGGAGCCAGTCTGGCCAATGGCTCGCGCTCCGTGGAGGCCGTCGAGGCGTACCAACATGCCCTGCAGCTGCAGCCGGGCTTCATCCGTGTTCGCTACAATGTCGGTGTCTGCTGCATGAACCTCAAGGCCTACAAGGAGGCTGTGGAGCACCTCCTGACGGCCCTCACCATGCAGGCCCATACGAATGCCGCCCGGGAGCTGCCCAATGCGGCGATGGCGGCCACCAGCAGTGGCCAGAACCAGATGTCCGAATCGATTTGGAGCACTGTCAAGATGGTCATCTCGTTAATGGGCCGCAGCGACCTGCAGGGTCATGTCAGCGACCGCAACTTGTCTGCACTCAACGAAGCCTTCAAGGACTAACGAATATGGGGACTACAAGTCCATTCCTTAACTTTTTTTATGTACTTTAAAATTACCGGAAGTAAGTCTTCGTTTACATTTCCACCGGCATCTCGGAGAGTCGGAGTTTATGTTCTATTTCGATGAATCAGAAATTAAATTGCTGTCTTATATATTTTTCTATGGATTAATGCGTTAGCAATTAAATAAGTGTTAAAAAAATTACAAAATAGTCTTCACATTTATGGACATTAGGCTTAGGGCATGGACCCCAGACGCTTGTAGTCAATCTTGTCGAGCTGCACCAGCGGCTTCAGTTGCTCGGCAAAAACGCGCATCTCTTCGCCGACATTCTCCTGCCCCGTGGGCGCCACCACAGAGAGCTCCACAATGTAGCTCTGTGAGATTGGCTCATTGGCCATGTCCTGCTGCTTGCCGGGTATGATTTTGATGAGCTTCGAGACGGTGATCTTCATGCGGCCCTTGCGAAACATGTATCCTACATGGTATACATTGGAATATTACTTTGCTTTAGCGCTATTTCTGTTTGATCACTCACCCTTGGCGATGTATTCGAACTCTAGGCGAAACCCCATTTCTGTAAGGAACTCCAGAATGCCGTTCGTGCAGGCACAGTCCATGCAACTGCGCACTAATGTGGGGCGACGTTGGTCCACCTCTGGCTGGCCGAGGTAACGCATCTGGAAGGGAGCGTCCCGGCCCAAGGCGCGACGCACACGAAGCAAGAGCGGCTGATTGGAGTTCGGTTGCCGGAGACTCATGCACACCTCCAGGTCATGAAAGGTCTCCGGCGATGTGTCCACATTATCGCAGAGGCCTTTTAGCCTGGTTAAAGTTCAAACATTTCAATTACATACATATATAATTGCTATCTTTTGTGTTCATACCTGTGCATTAGATGTTCGACGGCCGAGTCCAAGATGGACCCTTGCAGCAAGTACTCAAGATTGGGTAGAAAGCGGTTGTTCAAGGCGTGCGACAGCGACTCGCGGGCCGAAGAGACACTAGACATGGTTCAACTTTAAGCTTAATCCTTCTATATTTCACTTAAAAGCACAAACCAAGTGAATTTGTTTATGTTTCAGTGCTTCAGTTAAGTGTTGGATAGGACCTAGTTTTATGGGATTTGGCAACACTCCACCGATAGAAGTTATCGATTGGGAAAAATCAACGCTGGACTGACGCGGACTAGATTTGTATTTGTATATTTTTGTACTTGGGTAATTGGCGATTGCATTTTGTGCATATTCTGCTGAGATTTACAGTTAAGTCGAACGACGCCAACAAAATGGCGGATCAGAAGTATAAGTTGTTCAGTACGGTCGACCCCAGCAAAGTAAATGTGCCCTTCAACAAGAAATTCGCCAAACTGACGCTATCCTCCCAAAAGAGAAGACAACCACAAGGCCGGGAAACCAAGGAATCAGACCCAAAGCCTGAACCAATTGTAGAGTGTGAGAATCCCTTGCTACGCAGTGACTCCAGTAGCGACCACATTGACATGGGCCAAAAATACACTCCCAACGATGACGCCGAGGAGACGCACCTCGATATCGAAGGCTCCGAATATATGGAAGCTCTGCATCTGAGTGGCGATGGCTGCACACAGCCTGGACGCAGTCAGACACCCGTGGATGTGGAGGCTCTAGCCACACAGGTGACCAACTTGACAATGGAGCCCAAGCCGCTCAATCCGGAAATATCCATTTGCATCTCATCTACGACAGAGGAGGAAGCAGATGATGACGATGATGACAATAGTGCCTCGTGCATTACTATATCAGACTCCAGCGATGATGAGGCCGCACCACCGGAGAGCATGGCCGTGAGTGATCGTACACCCGACACTGACCTAGAGCAGGAACCTATCCCAGCTCCTATTTTGACCAACGACCAGGTCCAGCGCATTGAGGCCTTTCTGCGCGACGTCTCAATCGAACGTCGCGAAATGGGGGACAAAAAGTTGCCGATGTCTCCGTCGCCCCTGTCCTCCGCCCAACGACGTTCTCGGCTGGCCGATGCTGACACAGAGTCCATGGTCACAACCGACGAGGACTGGATGCCGCTTGAGCAGCCCACAAGCCCGTCCACGAGCAAGCGGTTGGCCCACAAGGAAACGGAAGTGGCCAGCTTCTCCTCTAAGGATTTAGCCGGACTGGACAGAAGCAAGAGGCTGGCGGATGCCGACACAGAGGCGAATACTCTCAGCTCACAGAATGCGCCATGCTTGGACAGCAGCAGGCGTCTGGCGGATGACGACACCGAAGTAAACACTCTCTGCTCCCAGGAAGTGTCCGACACATCCTGCTGCCACGACTCGGCGCTCAACGAAGATGAACCGATCCCCGATGAATCGGTCGAGATCCCAGAGACATGCAGCGAGGGCGAACCAACGCCGCCGAGACCGATCTCATCCTCCACATCATCGGGCGAAGAGGCTCCTGTTATCAAAGTGAACAGTATCAATATCTCGGCCAAGATTAACATAAAAATACATATACCAGCCGTGGAATCGAGCTCAGAAGATGATGACGACCAGTATCCATCACCAAGGGCCACCCAATCCTTGCCAGCCGCTGAAGAAGTTCATCACGAACAGCAGCAGCAGGAACAGCCACAAGATCATCAGCATCAAAAGTCGATGCTGTCAACCAACGATGCTTCTGAGGACGAGCAATTCCTCACACAGGCCGAGAAGCTCTTGAATCAGCTTTACGGAAAATCCTGGCAGACTCCCGATGTCATACGCACCCTGAAGCGATCCAGTGGCAGTGGCGGCAAGACAGCCCCCCTAAAATCGAGGAACTTTAAGATTCCAACAGCCGCCACAACTGTTAAGAAAAAGAAGGAGCGCCCTGCGCCGCGTGTGCAGCGACTAGAAGAGAGTGTCCTTGCTGATTTTAGCCAATGTAAGTGAAGCTGAAACTTATCTTAACTCGCAACGCTTAACTCTTTCTTATTGTGTTGCATGTAGTCAAGCAAACCCTGCACTCCAATGAGACCCCATTGAACTCCACTCGCTTGCCGCAGCGTGCCGTCCAGACCGAAAGACGTCCCCGTGCCGCCCGGTCACAGCGCCCAACCCCCACAAAGCCCAAGGCACGCACCAACCATGTGGATGAGGACCGCTGGCGTGCCTTGATTGACTCTGAAAGCGGTACAGATGCCTCCGACGACGAGGACGCGGATGCAACCTTCAGCGGCAGTGAAAGTTGCAGCGATGACGAAAGAAATGGAAAGGGTGATGTTACCTACTTGGATTTGACCAAGGCCGAGGTCGAGGTGATCAGCAATCCCGACATGGATTCTCAATGTAAGATCATTGGGATCTAAAATCAGATCAAATACTAACATTGTAATTCCAACAGCTCCGAAAAATCATCGTCGCCTTGACGATATTCTCCGCTCATGTCGCGCTGGCACAAAAGCCAAGCTCCCTGCTACGCCCGCAGAACCCACCACTGACACCGCCACCGCCACCGTCACGCCCACAGTCCAAGCCCCCATACGACGACGGTTGTTCAAACCGAACATTGGCTACGAGACCGAAGAAGAGGCCATTGAGATTGTGAATAAAGCACGTGAACTGGATATGCTGGAGGAACTGGAGAATGACTATCTACCGCACACGCCCGTCTATAAGCGCCTGCAACAGATGAAGAAGGACATGGGAATAGCAAAGAACACCAATGTAACGCCCAAAGCCAGCCCGATTCTGAAGCTGTTGGCACCAAAAACAGCACCCCCTAAAGTGATCTCCCGGAAACTGAAAGAGCAACCAAAGAATAACGAGGGCAAATGTAGTTTCCTGAAATCGCTGGAAGGACAGGTCAGCCGAGAGTTCAGCGACAAGGAGGCGCTCTTCTATCGGGAGAACTTTGCCAAAAACAAGGAGCAGCTGGCCGAGCGCCTCTATAAGATGTTCAATGCGGACGTGTTCAACAATGAGCTGGACGTGACCATCACGTGGTCGAAACTGCTGCGCAACACGGCTGGACGATGCATGAATAAGAGAAAGTTGGTTTCCCGAAGCCACGCATAGCCCACGAGCTGCCTCTAATCGTTGGCTTTGTTTTTTCTTCAACCTTCAGGTTCAATCAACGGATCAGCGTGGTCGAGCTCAGCGTAAAGGTGCTGACCACAGCGGACAGACTCCGCTGCACGCTCATCCACGAGCTGTGTCATGCCGCCACCTGGGTGTTCAACGGTGAGGGTGGACACGGCCGTGTCTGGAAGAACTGGGCCAATCGCGCCAACAAAAAGTATCCAGAGCTGCCCGCCATCACGGTCTGCCACAGCTACAGCATTGAGTTTAAGTACACGTATAAATGTGTAAGCTGCCAGCTTGAGTAAGTTTCGTGGTCCATTCTCTGGTTGCTGTAGCTTATTGATGCCATCGTTAATCGTTAATCCCCTTGCAGCTCGCACGCCCACTCCAGATCTCGCAAGGTGGAGAATCTCCGCTGTCGTCTATGTCGCGGCCCAATCACACTGTTTCTGAACAAAAAGGACAAGCTTGGCAATACCGTGTCGAAGCCGGCGGGCGAGGCCAAGGGCTTCGCCAAGTTTGTAAAGGATAATTTCAAGAAGTACAAGCAGGGCAATGTCCCGCACAAGGAAGTCATGAGCCTTTTGAGTGCGGAATATGCCAAGCAGAAGGGCGATAAGGACAAGGAGCCGATGGCTTCAATCGTCACACTGACACTAGACGATTAGTACCTTCATCTTTCATCTAGCAGGAGACTAGATCATCTATCTATACCTACATATAACTTTTAATGTATATTTTTTAAGATAAGTTTGAAAGGAAACCAAGTTTTCGCTTAAACCATCCGCTTACATCATCCCCGTTCATTCCGAACAAAGACTCCATGAAAAACTACATACATGAATCTGTGAAAACGATCTCTTAAGTCTTGAAAAAGTTGAGTACTGGCCATTGCCGACATGAATTAAACCTAAAAAATGCATTTGTTTATGAAATGAGATATGTTTATATGTACTTATACTCCTGTACTCCTCTATTCGCTTTCTACACAGTGACAAATAGAGAAAGAGTGAGAGAGAATATCAGTAGCCCCTGTCTCCGCACCCTCACGAAGGCGCCTAGAGTTGCGGCTATTATGAAGGAAAACAAACAAAATAAACATAGCCGGCATAAGCAAGCATAAATATGAACGATGAAAGGAGGCGACGTCCCCTCCACTCAGCGGCTCTCTCTCAGCAGATTCCCCCACCCTCGACACACTCACCGCCAAAAGCGGCAGAGCACATATATTTTGGGGCTTTGTTCGGAATCAAAGAACGAAACAAAATCAGTCTAGTCGCAGAACCAGAATCGAACGGTTCTGTTTTTTTCTTTTGGAACCAAATCTAAAAAGGAAAACTCTGGAGCAATGTTGCAGGACGCGACAGGTGTCGAAGTGGAAATAGAGCCGGGCCTTGGGTCGGACAAATAGATGCACAGCATCTTTTATGTTCATAATTATGTAAGTGTTGAGTGTGTGCAGTGCAGTAAAGTGGCATTTAGTAGAAGGCTCGAAAATGTGTTAAAAAAAGAGTGAAAATCAAATCGAATCGGTCCTAATGGGCCAATACAGAGAATAAATTGGGGAATGTGGGCTTCCGATGTCGCCCAACGAGTGTAGAATTATGTGAATTATGTTCTGGGCACTGGGCAAGGGTTCTATCAACGAGTGATCAAAGCGTTTTATTTTATCCAACAGCATAAAGAGATCGAGAGCAGAGAATTAAGAAACAGATAAATTAAATTGAGTCCAAGGTGTACTTCCCAGTGAATAGATTCAAGAATCTCCACAAAGATTGAAATCTACAGAATTACTATTTATTTTCAGAATAATCCCCTTCCCAAGAATGGACGATGAAACATCAATGCGGAAACATACTAAGTACATAAAATACATAACAAATTGGTGACATAATTTAGTTAAACCCTATACCATAACAGATAACATATATTAATAATAATGGTTCAGAATTGTATAATTGCATATATAGTTAAATATGCGACACTCCAGTTTAAGTTTTAAAAAAGATTTATTTATTTACTTAAACTTAGCGCACAATTGTTAGTTAGTTTCTCCGATGATGACTAATGTCCGATGTCTTAAACGGAATTAACTTTGTTGAATTCTCCGACGGTGTCGGGATTGACGTTTGTCTTGAACAGATTAGATGTAGACTATTTATATTACGATGCTCGGATTGGGATTCGGAGGCGTTGGCTTCCGCTTCTACTTAGGTGATAGAGTACGTGACTCGATCGGTATGTGGAAAAGGCGGCTTTTGATGAAAGGCTTCCGCTGCGTAGGATCGGTGTTGCATTACTTGGGGGTGGCTGAGAATAGGGCCTCTGATTGGTGAGCTAGGATGGCTTGGTTCTTGAGAATCGATTAGTAATTGATCTCTGGAGGGTGGCGTGATTCGGCATCTATTGTTTTATGTTCGACTCCTAGCTTTGGGTGTTTGTTTACATTGCCGGCTATCGGCTACAAGTGGTCCACTTCGAGCGTGGTATTGTTTATGCGATTCGAGGCTGAGGGTGTTGGATTGTTTATATTATGTGGGTGCAGGGTAACAGACATAGATAAGGGTGGACTATAGATATGTCCCTATATGTAGTTAAATATCCGCAACACGATTTTAAGTTTTTAAAAAAGATTTTATTTCACAACTTAAGATCTTTATGTCACAAGATTTATAATGAATTTCCCGACTTAACTTTATGTATGCTTGTCTCAAACGGAACTGAACTCTATTGTTGGCTAGTTTCTGGACGTGCCTGGACCCATATTTGGGGATGCGTTGGCTTTGATGAAAGGCGTTTGCTGCTGGCGATCGGTGTTGCATTGCATGAGGGAGCTAGGAATGTGATACTCCTTGGTTTTATGCCTAGCTCTGATTGGTTCTCATGAGTGGCATGATTCTAGAAAATCGAATTCTTGAGGGTGGCGTGATTCTGGCGTTGATGAATCAATGGGGACCATTGTTTAGATTAGGGGCTCTAGCTTGGAGTGTGGGAAGAATCAGTTATTGATTCTTGGGCGGTGTCCTGTTACTTATGGTTACGATGGGGTGTATAGGACGTAAACATGATGTGTATGTGAAGTGGAGAGTTATGGATATGTCACTCCCCCAACGTTTGTTATTAGCCTGTCCCTAGGCGATTACCCTCGGGCATAGTGACGGGGTGTCGAGTATGACAGTTGAGGTCGGGTCTTCTTCCTCTTCTATTGTCGGGTTTATGCATTTTACAGTGAATGTCTTAGGACGTTTCTTAAATTTAATGGTTACATGCATAATTATAATTATTATTGTTATAATGAATGCAAATATAATTATTGTTTGCAATACATTATACAATTTTGTGTTTTCTATGATTGTATAGGAAGGAAATACTTCTATAGTGAACTCTTTGTTTAGGCTATTTTGGTTTAATTTGGTACTTGGAAGATTCCATGCTACTAAAATGTTTGGTTCTATATAATTTACTTGAATGTTCTAATCTGTTTTTGTATAAGGGAATTTTGCAGGTTTCTGTGGTATGATGCCATTTATGCAATCGTCTTTTATTATTTGTCTAGTGTCTTTATTGAATATATTATTTTTAACAACATTATATTCTTCAGATGTTATCTCTGTTAAAATATTATTGTTTTCATCTGGATAGGGAATTATTTTGTATAATGTGGTGTTAATGCTTTCGCTTGGAATATCGGAAACTATTAATATTTCATTGGAATCTACTTTTAACTATGTTGAAGTTTTGATGTGTAATATTTTCTCAGAATTTATATGTTTCAGGTAATCTCTATATTCTGTCCGGTAGACTGTAGGACGGTGAACATTAGTAAGATTATAATCTTAATCATGTTGTAGCTCCGGATTCCCAGTACTCTCTTCGGGTACTCTGCAATTATCGTATTTATTTTTTTTAGATTTTTTCTTTCTTTTGAATTTCGTTTTATAGTGGGTGATTTTTCTCCCTCTATTTTTCTCTTCAAAGTGCTTTTCGTCTACCTGCCTAATTTCCCCTGTTCTTTTGAACGGGTTGGTTGTTTTTGCTTTAACTAGGGGTGCATTCTTGTAGCGTGTGTCTACTTCAAAGTCAATTCGATCGTTATTCAAATGATTGATCTTCCTAACTTTATTCAGTTGGGTGTTATAATCTGGTAGTTCGGCGTACAGGAAGATATCAGCTGGGGATCTTTTTGTAGTATTATGAACCGTTTTATGGTTATAAGTGTATAGAATTAACTCGAATTTTGTGAGCTTGTTTTCTATGTTATCCTCGCTTGAAATGATTCTTAATTTTTGACGTTTTCCGCATTCAGCCGTGCCTTGCAATGCTACGCACATAAAAGCTGAATCTTTGTCGGCTTTGATTTGAATTGGTTTTCCCATCTCGTTAAAAACTTTCATGATGGCTCGTTTTACTTCAAACCAGTCACGACTTTTTACTTCTACAAAAGTGGCAAACATCGCCTATACGTCAATTCATGATAGGAACTTTTGGTTACTTATTTTGGTTCAATATCTCTGGTGTGGTTTCGAATGCCAGCTTTGTATTTCTTTTCTCTGTTTTGGCGATACAACAAGCCGGACATTCGTTTATGATGTTTTGGATTAGCTTTTGATAATCTGTGTAATAGGATTTCCCTCTTCTCAATTCCAGGATGGAGTAATCCGTTATGATTTTTCAATATTGTTTCTTTGAATTCTGCATAATGTTGAATATCTAGGAGTTTTGTACTTTGCTTTGGTTATATTGTTTGAATTAATAAATTCCAAATAGGCTTTTTATTATGTGCTTCGCTAAGGTGTTAGTCATTTCTTTATAAGTGATTTTAATGATCAGTTTGTGGATATAGCGAATTGTTTCTACCTTATCTTCATTGCCTTTTATTAAATCAATTTGATGATTGTAATAGTTAATTGGTCTTTCAGTGATAGCAATGTAATTTTGGGTATCTTCCTGTGCGCTATGTTCCGTTGCTCCAGCGCTATTAGAAGCTTCTCCAAGGAGATGTTCATTAATCTTTACCCTTGATAAGACATCCGCTACGTGATTTTCCTTGCCTGGTGGGTTTTCTATTTTAAAGTCGAATTCTTTTAGTTTAATTTTCCATCTTTGCAATTTCATATGGTGCTCCTTGAGGTTGTTCAACCAAATCCAGGGCTTATCGCTAAGTATCTCGAATGTTCTGTCGAATAGGTATGATCGGAAATACTTGCTGGCCCATACGATCGATAATAATTCCTTTTCGATGGCTGAATAGTTTATTTCATGTTCATTTAGGGTTCTGCTTGTGTAGCAGATCGGTTTATGATCCGCTCCTAAGGCTATGTTACTAGCTTCGGTCGTTACTGTAAACATTTTGTCAAAGTCTGGAAATGCAAGGATAGGGTCTGAAGTGATGAGTACTTTTAGTCTCTGAAATGCCTATGACATCTCTTTTCCTTAGTTTGAGTGTTTGATGTGTTGTTGTGCTTTGTTATGTTTGCAAAGTTAGGAATCAATTTCCTGTAGAAGCAACACAGACCTAAGAATGACTTTATTTGTTTAGTCGTTTCCGGTATTGGAAATTTGAATATGGCAGAGATTTTGCCTGTATTTAGTACTATTCCTTCAGTAGTAACTACATGACCTAGGAATTCAGTTTCCTTTTTCATGAACTCACATTTATCCATTTGTAACTTCAAGTTGGCGTCTCTCAACTTTCCAAATACTCTTCTTAGTGACAACAGGTGTTCTTCCAATGAGGTGAAAAATATAATGATGTCATCTAAGTATACGAAGCAATCCTTGAAGATTAACTCTAGCTCTAACTCTAGCAGATTGTTCATACATCTTTGGAAGGTAGCGGGGGCAATGGTTAGCCCAAAAGGCATACGAGTGAACTCGTAATGTCCATGCTTAGTGGAGAACGCAGTTTTTGGGATTCATCTAGGTTCCATGGGTATTTGATGGAACCCTTTTGCTAAATCGATTGTCGTGAAATACTGACATTTACCTAGTTTGTCTAGGATTTCATCCATTCTTGGAGTTGGGAACTTGTTCTTAATTGTTATTTCTTTTAGACTTCTATAGTCTACTACCATTCGGTATTTTTGTTTTCCTGAAGCGTCTATCTTTTTTGGAATCATAGATATGGGCGGGCAGTAAGGAGAGTAATTCGACTTTCGAATTATTCCCTGCCTGATCATATCATTGATTTGCTGGTTTACCTCCTGATCATATATCTGGGCCTATTTGTATGGTCGTTTGTAGACCGGGACTTCATGTTGAGTCTTGATTTCATGCTTGATTGTAATTGTGAAATGCAAATTGTCACCTGCTCTGTACTGCACGTCTTTAAACTCGTATAACACCTTTTTAAACTCTTCCCCTTCCTCATCGTTTAAGTGTTCGAATCTTAATTGACAATATTCCCTTAATTCACTGTCTAGAGCGGAAGCGAAGTATTGATCTCCTTCTGGAGATGTGTCAAGGCACTTGTGTGCGATCTTATCTTCTTTTGTAGAGGGATCAGTGCACTTGTGTGTGGTCTTGCTCTCTTCTCTTCTTCTCACACTCCACTCTTCTCGATTAAATCACTAAATGCTCTTGTTCCGTACTTTCTTAGCTAGAGTCTACAGATGTCTACAGGGTTAATTGCACGGCGTAGGTAGATGGAACGAAAGCACCTCCAAAATATGCCTTTATCTAGATGTCAAATGTCACAGAATTTCTTGATCAGATCAAAAATATTGTAACGAATGGGAAATCAAGTAGGACGACTATATAGTTGTCATGCCTTTTACTAGAAATAGTCAGTCGGAGCTCACAGTTTGTTTAGAACGGAACCCAAATTCTCTCAGTAAAAAGCCTTCCTAAACAACTCTCTCAACCCGAAAAACAAACTCTTAGAACCGTGACAGTATTTAAGTATTTTCGAAGTGCTTACAAAATTTGAATCTGCTTCAACATGGCTGAATACTCCTTGTACCCAGAGGAACGGGAGAAGCTGGACAAATGGCTCCAGCAATGGGACATCAAACTCGACTACCGATGTCGCCACCAGTTCCGAGATGCCATGCCCGTGGCGAAGCTTGTAGAAAAGATTCACAATAACCTTGTGGATCTCAGCATCTACAAGCCCTGCACCAGCGTGGCGATGATGCGAAACAATTGGAAGATATTCAAAATTCACGTGTTGGATGGACTGAAGATAGGCCTATCCGATGTGGATTTGGAACACCTGGCCCTGGGCACCGAGGGAGCAATCGATCAACTTCTCTTCTGTATAATGTACACCCAGTACGAAAAGCTTTGAGTTGATTTTAGTTGAGGGATTTTTCCATTCGAAATAATAAATTACTAGTGGGAACTACTTGAACGAATTCGGTCATTACATTTATCTGCTCATGACAAGAGGCACCAAGTATTTTTGAGACTTTGCAACACCATATTTAAGGTTTAATCTGCGATTCTAAACGGGACTTTGGATCCAAAAGTTCTTCAATGTTTAACACGTAAGACGTATTGTCTTTTACGCTTGATTCTATTCCTCCCATTTCGAAGGCTACCATTGAATTTTGTAAAGCATAGTTGATTTTTGACTGATGGGGTTCTGAACCCGACCTTGGTTCAAAGAGTTTTGGAATCCTTGATACATTACAGGACAGCATTATGGCTGTTA